>NC_077234.1:87183623-87845498 GCF_027887165.1 Monodelphis domestica | reverse complement strand
AGCTTTTGGCTACAAATGCTCAGCATTGGAAAGAGAAGGAAGAAGTCAACTCCCTTAATGTTGCCAACTTGTGTACAGAAGACATTTTGGCAAACAGGACAATGATAAGAGAATTAATATTCAATTGTCACTAGAATGACAAAAACTGAAATTTCTAAGTTTCCTAATGAGAGAGCCTCTGGAAAGAATTGTTAAATGTAGAATTTTAGTTTTATCAACCAGATAGGATGTTGTGGTATTGTGTAAAGAGCCTTTACACCTGCACCTCCCAAAACTTGAGTTAAAGTTCTGTCTCCACTTATTACTTATTATTTTTTGGCCTTGTGCAAGTCACCTAACCTAATGAAGCTCTCAGTTTCCTCATATGTATGAGGTTAGCAATACATATAATCATTACAATAGTCATTAATAAAAATTTAATGTATTTATCAAGATTTCTAGATGCTGGAGGATATAGATATAAAAACTAAACTAATATACAATATTCTCTACTCTCAAATTGTTTCTAATCCATCAAGAGAGAAAACATTTGGATATGTAAATATAATTGAATTAAATATATAATAAATACCAGGTAGTCTCAGAATTAGGAAGCAAGAAAGGCTTGACGCAGGTGATGCTTGAACCGTGTATTGAAGGAAGAGAAGATTTCTGTTAGGTAGAAGTGAAGGAGGGCATTCCAGGAAGTAATGTCTGGTGAAAAGCTATGGAGACAGCATTGTAAGGAAGAAAGAAAAGGCTAGTTTTGCTGGACCCTTGGGTTTAGGGAGAGGAGTATATCAAATCTTCAAAGTTTGGTTGGGGACAAGTTGTGAATGGCTTTAAAAGCAAAATAGAGTTTCTATTTGATTTAAGAGGCAAGAGGGAGTCACTGGAGTTTATTCAGGTACAGAATGACAAGGTCACATCTGTGCTTAGAAAATATCATTTTTCTAGGTCTTGTGGGGCAGTTTAGAGTGGGGAGAGGGTTAAATCAGGGAGTCTAATTAGGGAATCTTCAAAATTGCTTAGGCAAGAACTGAGAAGGATAAACCAAAGTGGCAGCTATGGATGGTGAGGTAGCAGGAGTAAGAAATGTGGAAATAGAAATGGCAAAAATTGGCAACTGATTGGCATGCGGGAGAGTATGGAAATGAAGATAACAATGTATTCATAAATATAGGAAACTAGAAAAGTAATGCCTTTTACAGAACAGATAGCTAGATGATACAGTGGATAGAGCACCAGAGCTGTAGTATGTTAAGACCTAACTTCAAATCTGGCTTCAGACACTTACAATGGGACCCTCTACAAATCACTGACTTGTATTTGTCTTCATTTTTTCAAATATAAAATGGGGATAATATAGTATCTACCTCCAAGAGATTTGTTTATAATTTCTAAAGTATTTGTCAGATAATAGAAGCTTTTAAATGCTAGTTATGATTATTATTAATAGAGAAGTTTGGAAGAAGAGTAGTTTTGGGGCAATGATAATGGATAAAATATACTTTTGAAGACATGATTGTTCTGTGGTATATATTCATTGATATAAAGTATTTTCATTATTATTATGATGGTGTTCTCTACCTCTCCTGTCATGCTGGCTACACCACTAATTTACATTATAACCTTGGACAATTCACTTAACTTTTTGTTGCCTCAGATTAGTCATCTGCAAGATAAGAAGGTTGAAATAGATGTTTTGTTTTCTTCTGATTCCATTTTTCTACCAATTTGTGCTTCTCTGACTTCATATTTTGTCATTTCTGTACATTTTATTTTTTAATCCCTCATTTTTACTCATAAATATGTATTGCATGTATTTTCCTTTAAAAGAGCACACTGATCACTACTTTTTTTCCAGACTTTACATGATATAGTAAAATATGTTGCCTTTGCAATATTGGGATTAAAAGTAGTTTTGTTTTTCGAGTATAAGGTGTCCTTCAGCAGTGCTTGGCATGCTAAAATGATGTTTGGTAAATCAGGTTTGGTTCAGGTGAGCTATAGACTTGAGGGTTTTATCATCAAGAAGAGTCTTTAATTGTGTCACTGAGTTATTTTTTAGGGTGCATCCTTTTACATATGTGTCACAGGTCTTTCCAGGAGCCATTGTTCCCTCCTATAAGAAATGACTATTTTATTTTGGACATCAGTGGGGCTACTGCAGCTCTGTATTTGTAGCTTCTTAGGGATGGTTCCCTAATAGCTCTTCATTTTCTGCCTCTAACTGGTTATTGTGTTTTCAGGATGAATTAATTTATATTACTTATTCCTTATAACCTTCACCTGCATCTAGTCCTTATAAAGTGTAATATGTAATCTGACAGAGGAAACAAATTAATTTAATATAGCAACAACTCCAATAAGAACAGGAAAGGGGTGGAAGTTTAAATTGACAATTTATAGACAGTTATAAAATCAATTGTTAGCAAAAGGAAAATGCACCTATCCTAGAATAGTAATTAGACTACATCCTTACATATTCAGAGGTAAGCCATTTCAGACTTTCCACCATCCTAAACATAACCAGATATTTGTAAATGAGTAAAAAACCCCATATGCCATGAAATAAGAATGGGAAGATTCAAGGGCAAGTCTGAATCATCAGTATCATTAAGGTCCTCATCACCTCTCAATCACTTCCTTCCCAAGTCTTTGCCCAGTTTCTAGCATATACTAGGCATTCAATATGGGCTCTTTCCCTTCACTTTTCTAATCTATCCTCTCTACAAGACATAAAGTAATTTCCTTGAGAACACAGTATATACCATTTCACTCTTATTTGTTCAAAAACTGCTAGTGAATTCTGATTTCTTATCAGACAAAGTATAAAGGTCTTAAAGCATTTAATGCCTTCCATAATCTGGTTTCTACATACCTTTCTAGCTGTGTTTTAGGCTGTTTCTTGTAAAAATTAATATCCAATACTCCAAGTTTTATATATAATGAGATTTATTTATATTTAACTTGAAGCAAAAGGGGAAAAAAGTCCAGAGAAACAGAACTTACCAGCCTCCCACATGGAAAAGAGTGAGAGAGGGAGGAGCCCCTGAACCATATACAAACATGACCTCTTAATGTGATGGAGAGAGGAGAGGATTTCTGGGAAATACTGAAGGACATCTAGGAGATGAAGTCCAAGGGTTCAAAATTCTAACTATACATTCTTTTTACAATCTTCTAGATTCTGGCCAGATTGAACAACTCACTTTTCATGTGCTCTAATGTGATTCTTCCTTCTATTTCTTAAAATTCCTCTCTTCAAGTTTGTCCTCAATTTCCAGATTCTTTTGTCAGCTTTCTTTCCGTTTTCAATTATCCTCATAGCCTTGATTCTGTATTTGTTGTATTCTGTAAGGAAAAATACATTTATCCTTGATGAAAGAAACTGTTTATTTTGGTGCATATGTCCCCAGTGGCACAGTACATTGCACATAGTAGGTATTTTTCTTGTTGAATAAAATAAAGTGAGTCACTATAACTCAATCACTTTGCTTGGACAACCTCAGGTCCTTACTTAGTTTCTGGACTTATAAAGCAGAAATAAAATAGTCTTGATTATTTGGCTTTCCCCATGGTAGCAGGTTAAAAGTTGTAAATGAGAAGAGGCAAGATTTCTAGAGCTTAGACATTAATAGCAAAAGGGACAGTTAACTTCCTGACCTAACACCTAGATAGAAAAGCTACTACTACATCATAGCAAATAAACATTCATTGCATTAGCCTGGCATCATCTAAATAAAAGTTAAATCATGCTTAGAATTCTTTGATTAAACAATCATTTAGAAAATCTTGGAACAATACCACAATTTTATTATTTGGACATTTTTCCCAAGTGATATAAAATCTTAAAAATAATATTATATTAAGATTTTAGTTCATCTCAGGCAATCTCATTTTGTAGGTGAATACCCAGAGGTTCAGAGTTTAAGGTCCTTGCCTAGTCCTGGTAACTAGTTAATGGCAGAGCTGGTTTTCCAATCTAGCTTCATAGACACCAAATCTGATGCATCCCTCTCCCCTCTCCCTCCTTCTGTCTGTCTGTCTGTCTGTCTGTCTGTCTGTCTGTCTGTCTGTCTGTCTCCCCTCCCCCATCCCACACCTCTCATCTTATAATGAATGCTATGTTTTGGTTCCAAGGCAGACATGTGGTAAGGACTAATCAAATAAGGGTTAAATGACTTGTCCAGGGTCAAACAGCTAGGAAGTGACTGAGACCACCTTTGATGTTAGGACTTCCTTTTTCTAGGTCTGATTCTCAAGCCACTGAGCCACCTAGCTGCCTACTGGTGCATTTTTCTTGAGATTTACTTTATTCTATAATGATGCTGAAGAAAAAAGATTTTTTTTTATGAAGCAATTAACCTAAAAATATTATTTTACCAAATGCATATATTTAGTAAAAGTCAGTTAGCCTTACTAAGACTCAGACATCTCTCTTAAAATTATAAATCATATGTCATGATCTGAATCAGTGAAATTTATACCAGACAAATATCACAAGTCCCAGTATATTGACTGTGTGAGACCTGGGTGGGAGTCGGGAAACAATGTTTTTTCTGATGTATTCTTTGCCATAACAGATTGTCTTTTTTCTAAACATATTATTTTCTTGTTTCCTCCCTCTTTTTTTCTGTAATATGCTAGGAACTTTCAAAGGTAGATATTTCCAATACCCACAAAACCTTGCTGATTTAGCTCTCATTTTCTGTTAAATCAAAGGTCAGAAAACACCTGACTATGCCCAAGCAACACTCTCTTCTCCATTTAAAAGACCTTATATTTTCTCCATCCTTGATGTGTGAGAACTTGGCATGAGGAAACTTGAATTTTGGTGTTACTCTTATCTTTTTATGGATTGATCCTTTGGTTTGGAAAATATCACACTTTAGCTTTTTTAGCTTCATGCCCAGGTGTCTCTGGTCTCAGTTCTTTCCTATCTTACTTTGTAGACTGTTGACTGCAGCTTTGTTTTGGGAGTATGTACCAGCATTTTCCATGGATTATTTTTTATTAAACTTTTAAACATTGTCTAACTTTACTCTCTTCTTCTAAAGAGCTCTTCTCTTCCCTTCACCTTCTTAAATTATCTGTAAAATACATACCTCTCAAGATAAAATGAGAGAATATATGTAAAACCTTAAAGTAGTACATTATTCAACAAATACACTTTCTGTACAGTTATAGGTATTATAGCTAAATTCATAAAATTCAAACAGTTGATGCTTTCAAAGAGTTTACATCCCTAAATGTGGACTATTATTATTAAATATCTATTCATAAGTTTTCCCTCAACTATTGGCTTTCCATATCAATACTTTCTCCCAATACTTGGTTTTCCTCTTATTCTATTAGAGAATTTCTAATATGTAAAAGCCTATACAGTTTTATAGTTTCCTTGGATATGATATGCTCCAGTTTGAAACTCCATAAGTTTTCAGGTCTTTAAGTTATGTGGAAATGAGTTAACTTAAATTGTGTGAAATGAAATACAATTCAGGTAATATAAATTTGCTACATAGAATTGCCAAATTACAGGATTGATAACAATTTTTAATAAGGGATGGATTCAGTTAGATGAACAAAGGTCATTCTCACCGATAAATGTTGGCATCCTAGGAAAATACTAACAGTATAAATAAAAGGGATTACCATTGGTATTCAGGTAATTCTTGTGGTAATGTCACTTAACTTTTTAGTTGACTTCCTTCTCAATAAAATGAAGTGGGTGGTTTAACTAAATCGGCAGGGTCCCTCCAGCTCTTCGTTTATATACTGCTTATTTAGCATAACCAGAAAGATGCAGTTCAATTAAAAAATCAGTAATTTTTAATTGATAAAAGTGATTGTGAAAGTATGAAAAGGATATGTAAGGAACAGTATACTTATATATCTAGGCATTTAGTAAGCTTAAGGCATGTTTATACTTTGATCATTCTTTTACATAAGAATTCAACTTACAAGAAGCTCCTAAAAGAAATGGATACTGGTACCTTACTGTTAGAACCTGAGCATCTTGGTTCTGGAATCCTTAGGACTGCTTCCCAGGGACTGCCTAATTAAAACAGCATCAGCAGCTGTTGTACTCTGACTGCTGAAATGGAGGAATTCACGTTTTTCCCCTTTGGCAACAGGGAATAGATAGGATCTTTTCCTATAAAAAATGGCTGGGTGGAGATATGGGGATATGGGAATTGAGGCTAATCCATTGGGGTTTCAGTTTCTTGGAGCAAAAGACTTAGGATGACTTTTGTCAAAGATGCAGGAAAGTTTTAAGAAAAGGTCTGTGCTTTCCCCATTTCATTTGGAATCTGTCAACATTCTTTACTCCAACATTTCTAGTAATTGGAATTTAACTCATATCTGAAGAGGCTAGAAGTTAGCAAGAGATAAATATAAATGCAAATTAAGGTGGGCAACAAAACCTCTGCCTAAATATTAGGAATTTTCCTAATTTGGTTCTCAGAGCAATTGTGCTTGCATTCTTACCATTTCATTTAATTTAAAGTCCCTAAAGCTACAGAAGAGGGAATTATTGTACCTAAAAGGTCATTATATTGCTCTTAGGTTTAAAATGAACTAATTATTCAAACATAATATTATATTAATATTATTGATCCACTACACTTTGGATTAAATAATCTTTTGTGAATTGGGAATCTAAAACCAACAACAATAATTGTTAGTGTTTATATTGTACTTTAAGGTATACTAAAATCTTAACATGAGTTATCTCATTGATCCTCATAATAGCACTGTAAAGCAGGTGTTATTATCATCCTCATTTTACTGTTGATGAACCTTAGGCTGAATGAAATTAAGTGATTTTCACAAGGTCATAAAGGGGCTAGGATAAGATTTGTACTCAGGTCTTTTTGACTTGTTTCAGTGGAAAAACACATTCCAAATTTCATTCACCCTGCTCTAGATTTTGATTCAGAAGAATTGTTGAACCTATTTCCTGTGAAACCTTGTACAAGTTATTCCATGTCTCTAGGACTCGGTTTTCTGATTTCTTTATTTAAAAAAAAAACAAAACGTTTTTAACCTTCTGTCTTAGAATCTATGTAAATTTATTTTCCAGGATAGAACAGTGGTTATGACTAGGCAATTGGGTTAAGTGATTTGCCCAGGATCATGCAGCTAGGAAGTGTTTGAGGCCAACCAGATTATAGGACTGGAACTATATCCACTTAGCCACCTAACTTCCTCTTGTTTCCTAACTTCTAAAATGAAGAATTGATTTAGATGATTTCAAATGTTCCTTAGAGCTATTTGTCCTGAAATCTTTGAGAACATAGAAGTTTCAAAGAAGTATATCTCTAGTTTAATCGTTGGCTGTTCACAGATGGACACATTTCACTTTAAATTAAACTAATCGATTCTGTAAAGTGAAATAAAACTGTGTTTTGTGAAAATTAATTTGGAAACAAGGTTTCATTATTACATTCTGTGACAATCCTTAATAATTGTATTTCCAAAGAAATTGCCACTAGATTATTTTCATTTATACTGTCATATATGTTTAGCTTTTCAATGAGTTGATATGTTCATTTTGCAATACATCTGCAAAACCTTTTTAATGCATAAACCAAAAACTAATCCTTTTGGATAAAATGTTATATCCTTAAAACTTGCTGTGATTTTTGGGTTTCTTAGTATTTAGATTTGTCTTGTATTATTTAATCAGTTCCAACCATCTTTCTCAGAATCCATGTATAAGTACCTGAAAATATATATTTTAGCTAATGTTCTCCAATGCTAATTAAAATCCTGCCCCACATTTTGCTCTTTCTTTTCGTTTGGGTCAATGCCTCCCTCTTTTCCATTTTCTAAGCATGACTGTTCTACATCTCCATATTAGATAGGTTGTCCAGAGGATTCCACAATTATTTGAACAGATGTGTTATCTCAAATAATGATTCTGTAAACCATTTTGCTCTTTGGGATATTTTCTGGTTGTCAAAGACTTCTTTGTAATTTCTAGGGGAATGTTAAAGGGTATGAATAATTTAGGCCTAGGTCAAAAATCGTGAACAATTCAGTTACTTTTCTTGTGTAATTTTAAAATAATTTACATAAATGAACAAACAGAGAGCTTTCCTAGCAATGATTTAAATTGTCCGTCTTCACCAATCTTCTTCTACAATGAGTTTTCCCTTGTTTTTCTCACCCTTGCTAGGAAGTAGCCAAGAATCAATTTCATTTATATTTCTTTTGATTATTAATTATTTGATTTATTATTGCATGGTTATTGATGGTTTGTGTTTCATATTTTAAGAACTTTGTCCATATCTCATTTATGAATGGAAGACTGACTTCATTTTATATATTTGTCAGTTTCCTATAGATTTTTTCATGTCAGAACTTTATCTTAGATAATTAATGATGACATTTTCTCCCAATATATATCTTTCATTCTTTTACATGCACTGACAAAACTTTTCTATGTCATATTATCATGATTACCTATTTTTTTTCTTTTTTGTTCTTATTAATTGAGCCCAGAATTGGGAAATTATTATCTCCTTCCAGTTATCCCAAACTCCTGGCTATTGCAAATGCCAATTCTTCAATATAGTGACATGTCCAGTGATGTTGCCTGTCTGGCTTATTTAGAAGAGAATTATTATAGAAGAATTAACCTTACAAGTAACCCAAAGGACAGTGTAAACATGCATGATGGGTATGAGTGATAGAGAAGACAGCTGGGTGGAAAACATCTAAATGACTGCAAAAAAAGATTGCAAAAGCAGTAGTAGCAGATCATGTATTGAATTTTCATGATGACCAAAAGAACAAGAGAAAATGGGGGTGGTTATTAATAATGAAACCTAACTAAGAATTCTACTCTAAAGTTCTGTTCAGATACCTAATCATGAAATGGAGTCAGCCTTCACTTTTCAAAGGTCATACCACTAATATATAAACTCTTCAGGGTCTATCATATTTAAAAGGCTTTACTTGAATGGCAAGTGATAAACTGTGTTCGTTGACTAAGCATTAGCCTATGCATTATTAGGAGTTTGATCACAAGGTGGAAATGAGTTGATCATGCTTATTCATCAATCAGATAGAAATACAGAGCAGTATTCTGTCTACTTCAGCCTCTTTTTGTGTTTCCATAGTGACAATGACAGTGGTGAAGTAGGGGGAATGAGGAAGTCAATAGTTGCATACACCCCATAGTCTATAAATAATTTAATTATTGGTACCTAATTTGCTATATTGGCTCAATAATCAATGATTTGAACAACATCCATTTTGATATCCTTGCTATAAATTAAATCAGAAAACATAGAGAGCTGGATTGGTAGTTCATAGTTTCTCTAAAGAGAAGCAAATAAAGATGAATTTAGGTTTCTTATGCTTCTGAAGGTAACAATTAATACAATTTCATGGGGTATTGAACATTTTGCCTGTTAATTTTTATATCAAATATAATCAAATAGCCTATCATGAACAGTTTACATGTCAATATGTTATAGAGAATGAAGAGAAATAATATGAAAAATTTGATGAGATACTCTAAAAAGTGTGTTTGTGTGTATCCTTATCCATAATGACTTTAGTTTTAAGGTGGGCAAGAAATAACAAATGAGTTTTATTTATAACAAAAACTAAATAAAAAACCAGGATATTGAATCAGTTTAGAATTGAAAGAATAGAAAGTTTCCACTTTTACATCATGTATATTTTTTTTACAAAGAGTCAAAAGCTTTTAGTGTTGGTGAGCACTAAACTATGTATCTAAAAATGGTCATAAACTGTAATTTTATTGTAACTCTTGCCTTAGTATTGATACTAAGTATTGGTTCCAGTGGAGAAGAGTGGTAAAGGCTAGGAAATGGCAGCTAAGTGACTTGCCCAGGGTAACACAGCTAGGAAGGATCTGAAGCCAGTTTTGATCTAAGATCCGGTCTGGCTCTCTATCCATTGAGTCACCTAACTGCCCAAACTGTATCTTAATATATGTTTAAATATATATTACAACAATGGATCTAGGCTTTCAATATACTTAGAATTGGGTATCGTTGTGTAGTCATATTATCATGTAGTTATCACCAAGGTAAAAACAACTATTAGATAAGCATAAATAAAAAATGAAAAGATACTTATTTTTTGACCTTCAACTTGAACTGCCTAAAGAAGTTGTGGACTATAAAAAAGTATATATTCTCAGACCAATTTTAAATATATCTAAGGAGAAGATTCCTCGATAATTTGAAGAATAACAGATGGTATTTTTACCCTCTCATTCGCATCTTGGAAGATTTTAGCTACATACCCATCCCCTATAGACTCATCTCTAGGCAATCTTCATGAGAATTGTTTATGAATACATTCAGTATATCTTATGATATGCAAGAAAATTATAGTTAATTTAATTGAGTAGGGTACTTTTCCCTAGTACAGCTGCCTCAATGGAGTTGAGAATTTTACTTGTCATCATAAGTGCCAACTCTTGCAGGGACAAAGGTAAAGACAGATTTTGGATATCACAATTTAATTTTTTAAAAAGATCTAAAGAATTTTTAGGTCCTCCATATTTACAGCATTCTACAATCTTATGATCTTGCCAGATGGAGATATTTGTCTGCAAAAGGTAATTCAAAATTATTTATAGTAGAAATATCACTTTGGCTATCCACTTCCTCAGTGTTTAAGGTATAATTATGAGACAGTTCCATTGCAAATTAAAATAAAGTGGGGAAATTGGTCCTGAATCCCAGAATTGAAAGAGAAGTGAATACCTTGTCCAAATTTTATATTCTAGTATAACATTCTTATATTACTCATGTAGAATAATCTTGGAAATTGATAATTACAACTATGTGACCAGACCTTTAAAGAAAGGAAACCAGCTCCTCAGCAAAGCAGTCCTTTTTATTTATATTGTGACCTCATTGAAGGCAGGAATTGTCTTCTCTTTCTTTATTTCCCAGTACTTAGTATAGTGCCTGGCACATAGTAGGTGTTTAATAAATGCTTGTTGATTTTCTGATTATATTTAGATAGCTCTAAATTACTGGAAATATTTTTTCTTTATACCAGTTTGAAATTTGCCTTTCTGAATTTTATATTTTTTAATTCTTGGTTCTATTCTTTTTTACCTAAGTACAAATACAACACTCGTTGAATTCTATGAACAGACATAGAATGTGAGGCTTTGATTCTAGGTGTATTAATGATTGAGATTTAAAAAGCTATCATGCTGTGATTTGAAGGTATGATGGTAAAAGCCCATATATTTGAAATTCTCTCCATTTTGATCTATGCCAAAGGTTTTTCCCCCCCATATTTGGGTTAAAGTTTGGGATTTTGGACTCTTCAATCCCTACCATGTAATTTTTTTCTATAGCGAAACACCTGTTTTTTCATAAATGCTTTCATTTTCTGGGTTGCCAAATTACATAAGTTTATCTCTTCCTTTTTCCTCCTGCTTTATACCCTTAGGACCATTCTGTTTGGGAACTATAAGGGAGCTTGAACATCATTTTATTTCAACTACTCCATTTTTTTTAAATGAGAAAAATATTCATATAGATAATGTGGTATAGATTACTATTTTAAGATCCAGGACTTGTGCTATTTTGTCTTCTTGATGATATCTTTACTACCTGATTCCATATTTGGCAACTTTTAGGTTGCCTTTATTTCCATTGAAAACATTATCTCCTCCTCTTCAAGTACTTACCAATAGCATATAAATGAACAGAATGAATAATGAGTTCAAGTTGCAAAGAACCATTGGGGCATATATAGACCCAAATAGTTTCACAGATATTGTATATGAAACTGCATAAACAGTACAGGGCATCTAGATTTGAACAAAAGGAAAAGATCAGTCATTTGTATTCTGCAAATTATACAGTAATCCAAAGGGGTTTGTTGATCTCAAAAGTCCTTTAAAATATTCTTGTAGTTATAAACTTTTATTTGAATCATGAAATTTATTTCTCAGAATAAACCCAACCAAAAGGCAATGGAAGGATTCATGTTGATTGTAGGTAACATATAAGGCATTACTATGGATCTTTTACTTGAGAGAAGTATAAAACAGCATTATTGGGAACATGAATGACTAATAAAGGAAATGGATAAATTGCATAAGGACAGGTAAGTTATAGTGATGAAAATACACGTTTGAATAGAATATCCAAACTGATGAAATCTTATTGTATAATATTCTTTATGTAGTATGGAGATGAAAATAATAATTATCACTTTACTCTTGTTTCTTCAAAATATTTATTATTTTTCATATTAATGATTCTGAGAGTTTTAGGTAAATTTTTGTTATGTTGGTTTAGGTTAGGTAGAATGGCTTTAGTCTAGTTAAAAAAAGAAAGACTTGTGAAGAAAAATGTATGGTAGTTATTTACGTTTAATAGTGCAGCAATAGCTCTTTACACTGATCATAAGTAACCATGATTGTTTGTACTGCCTTATTAAAATCTTTTGTATTCATCAAAACAATGGTCATATAACTTTGAGAGGTGGATTACTCAGTCTTTACTGATCCTTAATATTTGATATAATAAATTAGTAGTCTTTTGGCTTTGATTAAAAAGGACCATTTTTGACCTTAAGATAATAGTACAGTTATGATTTCCTCTTTATCTTTTTTCCAGTATATAACCGAATAAGATTTCAATACATGTTGAGCTACATCTATGTACAATCTGTAATTTTTCCTGGTGTAGATGTGTCCCTGATGATAATGTTCTCTGCAAAGCCAGCATAAGAGCATCAGCCAGTCTGGAATGATTCCCCCCTTAAGAATTTGGGTTAACATCACCTGATATAAAATCTTACTGCATTATCCCAAAATGCCACTATAATATTTTTAATTATATTTTTATTGTTGTCTAATTTTAGATTCTTTAGCATATTTCAAGGTCTTTTAAAAAATCTTACCTTCTTGCCCTTTCACTTTATTTTGTGCTTTTTATCTTTTGTATAAAGATTCAAACCTCCTTCGTCACTTTTTATTTAAAATAAAAAATAAAAGGAATTTTGCAGCATCATCTCCCAAATTATATTGCTTGTTTCTGCTTTTTTGAAGGGACCAGGGAAACATTTGTATGCCTAGAATGGGTCTTATAGATTGCTTTACAACTGAAATTCAAACATTGCATTGTTTTTTTATATTACTGCTGAATGATGAATCACAAATGATTGGCACCTTGAGGATACTCAGCAACTAAATTACCCTCCATAGGTATATGCCATGTTAGTGGCATAATTGTTAAGAAATCAATGGATTTGGCTGGCAGACCTGGGTTGCTATTCTCATTTCACTTAAACATTTTGAAAACATTAGCCATATTTTAGATCCTTTTCACTTATAGTGACACATTGGGAACAGTTAAATGGTAATTGTACATGGGTGATGCTTCAATATTTCAAGTTATCTGACTTCATTAGTGGAAGTGTGTGTTCTCTCCAATCATGGCAAATGAAGACTCACCATACTTTAGTAGTTATTATGGCCAAGGAAATACATTAATTGGTGCCCAACCATCTGCCAAAGAGCATGTTTGGCTTGTCTGGTCCTTGGATAATAGATACATGTTGTACATCTATGTACTTCTTTCTGAGTATGTAGGACTCCTTTCAAGTCTTTTGTATAGACTTAGTCAATCAAGAAATCATAGAGGAAGAGTTGGAGCCAGAGTACCTGAGCACAAATCTTAGCAATTTCACTTACTTGTGGTCTCTTGATAATTAAGTTAAGTTAATCTCCCTCTCTGGCCTGAAGTGTTATCAATTGTAGAATAAAGGAGTTGAACTAGATTATGGGGCTCTAAACTTTTTGATCAGAATTCCTATCTTTGTGAAGGCATCCATCTCTCTCTCTCTCTCTCTCTCTCTCTCTCTCTCTCTCTCTCTCTCTCTCTCTCTCTCTCTCTCTCTGTATGTGTGTGTGTCTCTCTCTTTCTCCATATATATACACTATATATATGAACTTGAGACATATATATGCACATATATGTGTACACATGCATGTGTATATAATACAGATGTACTAAAAATTTTCAAAAGGATGAAATTAATAATATCTAATGTAAAATTTGAGATTTTATAGTTTGCTTCCAAGTTCAGTTTTTCTTGATACATGATTTTTATAATAAACACATGAATGCAATAAAGTTTTCAATCTTTTCATCATACATTAAATAATTTTATCTTGACATCAGTCCTGTGAAATAGATAATGTTGTCCTCATTTTCTAGTTGAGGAACCTGGAGTTATACGAGATTAAAGGACTTGCTCAGAGTCCCAAAACTAGTATACATCTCAATGAGGATTTGAACTCAGGATTCAGGTCATCCTGAAGAGTACTCTACCCCCTATAACACCAGTCTTATTTTAAAAGATTACCTTCAAAGATATACAAATTCTGATGGGAAAAAATGCATTATTGATTGTGCTTACTAAACTATAATACACATTTTAGTACCTCTCACTGAATGTACCAAAGTCTTTATTAGTGTGTCTGAGTACTAATTCCCATCTTTCTTGATGCTAATCAGTTGATCTAGCAAACTAATCAGAAAATGTTGATTTTTAAACAGTTAGGAAATTCTGTTTACATATTTTAAGTACAAATATGAGAGTTCTTATACATTAAACATAATTTTTTTAGTCCAAAAAAGCATAGTTTTTAAGTATCTTGCTAATCAGGATATTTGAGATTGTCATTAACTCACAATATCTCAAGCAAAGGCACAGTAAATACTTGAAATGAGGTTTACTGTTTACAATAGTAGATTTAAGTCCATATTTCAAATAACCTTGAGAATTTTAATTTTTTGGCTGACTTTTTTTAGATTTGATTTTATCATCTTTGTTCTAATTTCATCATATTCCTGCTAGCATTTATAAAAGCAGTAGTTGTAACTCTGCCATTTTCTTGTTGGTTGCTTATGCTTTCATGATTAGTTTATTTTCAATTTTTTACTTCACAGAAATCTTTTTTAAGCCATATATCAAGTATATAGAGGGTCACATTAATTTAGACTCAGGAATAGAATTAGATGTAAAGGAGTTATCAAAGGAAAATCCTTCCAAACCTGATGGATTCTACCAAAGGAGAATTCTGTTAAACTTTTGAAGAACAATTAAGATAAATATTACATGAATTCTTTCTCAAAAATTAAAAAGGACTTTACTAGTCTCCTTTTATGAAACAAATATGTTTCTCATGCATAAATCAGGGAAGGATAAAGAACTATAGACCAATATGATTAATGAAATTCCATTTAAAAGTTAAATGAAATCCTATCATAATATAGAAATTTATGCAGAAAATTATTCATTAAAACTAAATTGCATTTACATCAGAGATGTACAATTGGTTTAACATTAGAAAAATAATCCACACAATCTTATTATAAAAATATCAAAACCACATGTTTTATCTCCATAAATGCAGGAACATATTTGAAAACTACAAACACTTTTTATCTTAAAATCCTAATAAAATATCAGCTATGAATTGACTTTTTAATACCATAAAATTTTTTCTCAAACCAATAGCAAGCATTATATGCAATATGGATACACTTTGTGCCTATCCCAATAAATACACCCAAAAAAAAGTTTACTCTGTTTGTTATTATTTGATATAGTTTTGGAAATATTAACAATTGAAATAAGACCATGATTACAACCATGCAAACACAAATAACAACCAAAACCAATCAAAAGTGAATGTTACAACATTACAAATAACATGTATGTTTCAAAAGACATATGAGATCATGTACTGCCACTTCATTCCCTTGGAAATATTGAAAGTTAATCAATATAATACACTGCATATATTTTCAGATTTTTCAAACTATATTAATCAGTTTTCCTTATTTTTTCTTTTCCTTAAACATGTTGTATGGAATATTTCTCATGTTTTGGAAGAGAAAAGATGCAAGGGGAAATATTTCATGTAATGGCAAATATTAATATTGCATACTGTCTTCCTTAGAGTTTAATGTCTAGTTAATGGAAAGATTAAGTGTGCACACACACATACACACACTCACACACACATATATAGTTTAAATACAGTTATTTATTATTATTTTCCAGATGTTTAGCATAGATAATAAACTTTATCATAATGTAGAAGGAGATATCATAACAAATTTCATTCCCAAAGGGTGGAAAATTGGATAAATCTCTTTATCATAGGTAGGATTTAAGTTGAATCTTGAAGGAAGTCAGGAAAATAATATATAGTGTATTCCAGGCAGAGGATAACCTATTAGTGAGATGCTCACATTTCATGCTCAGTTATTCATGAAAGGACTTTGTGTATGTATGTTTGTATGTATGTATGTATGTATGTATAAATCCTGCAGTAGTCAAAGGTAATATGACAAATTTCTTTAGACCAAAACAGTTGTGAAGGATTTGATTTGAATGGTTTATGGGAAAGAGGCATCCTTCCCAATGCAGGGTATAAACTGTGCAAGGACATGGATGTGGAAATGAATGTGCCAGGTCAGAAACCCAATGGTAAGAAGTTAGTAAAGGTTTTGTAGCAGCAAAAGGCCACAGTTAACACAGTATGCTGAGAATGTTAATGGCAAGGAAGGCTGCTATACAAGATATGATAGTGGAGAAGTAGTGAAAGTGATTGGACATTGTGAGGAGAAAGTAAACATGAATGAAATTTAGAATCTAAGTCATCGAAAGCGAGTGATGCAGGGATTTGAATCCATTTTGGGCAAGGTGTTAATAAGTAAAGACTTAAATGTGTTTAATTTGAACTGATTCCAATAAATATCCAGTTAGATAGTCACAAATGTGGGACTGAAGTATGAGCAAGGTGAGAACTATGAATAAACATTTAGTAATTATTACATGGAGGATAGCATTGATACTCCAAGGTGGATCACTTCTTACAGGATAAAATTGTGGAGAAATAAGACTAGAATGAATAAACCTGTTATAAATGCTTGGGAGTTGTATTTTACAAGACTCACAGAGTGATCACATAGTAGAGTCAGGATTTTATAATGCCATAGAACTGAAAGGAAGAGGAAATTTACAGAAGAACCAGTAATAGTTTTGAATGCTGTGAGGAGGTTATAGAAAAAGGAGAAGTGAGAAATAGAGCAGTCTTATTAATAGGCTGAGGACCTGGAGCACACTGATTTCACAAGAAGATGAACTGGAGAAATAGAAGTTCATTGTGTAAGAACTTCCCTGGAAACATTGGTGTTGGGGTTGAATAAAAATGTCTTCATCAACCTTGATCCATGGTACTGAAGCTAAGGATGGGCCTAGGAAGGGTTTGAGCCCATAAAGAAAAGTCCGGTCCGGTTAAGATGGCGGCTTAGAGAAAGCTGAAGTTCAGATCTCCGGAAAACCCTTCCCGACCGATCTCAAACTAGAAGCTCCTAAGGCGCCGAAATTCAAAACGATCAACAGCACAGACCCTGGGAACCCTCCTCCTGGACCTGGACCCGGTTCAAAAGGTACGGCTCCCCTTAAAAGCCAGAACCCGAGATCCCTCGGACCTCAGGGGTAGGAGCGCAGAGTCCAAGGCTCCCGGAAGCGGCAGCCGCGCCGGGCTCAGAGAGCAGGGTCTGAGGAACAACAACCCTCAGGGTCTTCTACCCAAGTCCCAGTCCGGGTGAAAGTTACTGCCTGGGGCTTCCGCTGCAAAGAGCCGGTCGGTCAAAGAGCCGGTAGGTCAAAGAGCCGGTCGGTCAAAGAGCCGGTCGGTCCGGGTGAAAGTTACTGCCTGGGGCCTCCGCTGCAAAGAGCCGCTCGGTCCGGGTGAAAGTTACTGCCTGGGGCTTCCGCTGCAAAGAGCCGGTCGGTCAAAGAGCCGGTCGGTCCGGGTGAAAGTTACTGCCTGGGGCCTCCGCTGCAAAGAGCCGCTCGGTCCGGGTGAAAGTTACTGCCTGGGGCCTCCGCTGCAGAGAGCTGGTCAAAACAACAGCAACCCTCAGGGCGGGCAAGACAGCCTCACGGGCTGGATCCTGCTATCCAAGTCTCAGTGAAAGTCTGTGCTCTTGGAGCTTGGGCTAGCTGCAGCCCATCCCCCCGCAGGCCGACGAAACAGCCTCACGGCCAGCGATTCTGAAGGCAACTTCCGGAAATCGAGCCAGGGGGAGAGTGTGGCCTCGTGGTCCGACCCTTCCATTCCAGTTCCAGTGAGGCATATTCAGTTTAACCCAGGGAAAGCTCATAGAACTATCTGCCCAGGACTAAAGCCCCTGAACACCAGAAAGAGACAAGAAAAATTAATCCTCCACATTCAGAAATGGCAAACTCCACAGAACCACAGAAGCCCCAAAATACCAAGAAAAATAAGAAGAAAGGGGCGACTTTGGACACATTCTATGGAGCCAAAATACAAAATACAGAGCAGACAGAAGATAATATAAAAGAAAATGCTCCAAAACCTTCCAAAGGAAATGGAAACTCTCCACAAACCTATGAAGAATTTGAATCAGAAATGACCAAAAAGATGGAAGCCTTCTGGGAGGAAAAGTTGGAAATACTGCAAAAGAAATTCACGCATCTACAAAACCAGTTTGACCAAACTGTAAAAGAAAACCAGGCTTTAAAGGCCAGAATCAGGCAGCTGGAAGACAATGATCGTGTAAAAGAGCAAGAAGCAATAAAGCAAAGCCAAAATACCAAGAAATTAGAAGAGAACATAAAATATCTCACCGACAAGGTGATAGATCTGGAAAATAGGGGGAGAAGGGATAATTTAAGAATAATTGGACTCCCAGATAAGCCAGAAATAAACACCAAACTGGACATGGTGATACAAGATATAATCAAAGAAAATTGCCCAGAGATTCTAGAACAAGGGGGCAATACATCCACTGACAGAGCTCACAGAACACCTTCTACACTAAACCCCCAAAAGACAACTCCCAGGAATGTAATTGCCAAATTCCAAAGCTATCAAACAAAAGAAAAAATCCTACAGGAAGCCAGAAAAAGACAATTTAGATATAAAGGAATGCCAATCAGGGTCACCCAAGACCTTGCAAGTTCTACTCTGAATGATCGTAAGGCATGGAACATGATCTTCAGAAAGGCCAGAGAGCTGGGTCTCCAACCAAGAATCAGCTACCCAGCAAAACTGACTATATACTTCCAAGGGAAAGTATGGGCATTCAACAAAATAGAAGACTTCCAACTTTTTGCAAAGAAAAGACCAGAGCTCTGTGGAAAGTTTGATACCGAAAATCAAAGAGCAAGGAATACCTGAAAAGGTAAATATTAAGGAAAGGGGAAAAATGTTATCTTCTTTTACTCAAACTCTCTTCTATAAGGACTACATTTATATCAACCTATGTATACTAATATGTGGGGAAAATGTAATGTATAAATAGGGGGTAAAGAAAGACCAAATAGAATAATGGTTCTCACACAAAGATTCACAGGGGAAGGGGAGGGGAAGAAAACTCCTATAAGAAGGAGAGGAAGAGAGGGGGGGGGGGTTTACTTAAACCTCAATCTCAGGGAAATCAACTCTGAGAGGGAAAAACATCCAGATCCATTGGGATCTTGAATTCTATCTTACCCAACAAGGGTAAGGAGAAGGGAAAACCAAGGGGGGGAGGGGGAGAGGGAGAACAAAAAGGGAGGGAAAGAGAGGGGGGAGGGGGAGGGAACAAAAAGGGAGGGACTAAAAAGGGAAACATCAAGGGAGGGGACAAGGGGGACTGATTCAAAGTAAATCACTGGACTAAAAGGTAGAGCCGAAGAAGAAAAGGTTAGAATTAGGGAAGGCAATCAAAATGCCAGGGAGTACACAAATGACAATCATAACTTTGAACGTGAATGGGATGAACTCACCCATAAAACGTAGACGAATAGCAGAATGGATTAGAATCCAAAACCCTACCATATGTTGTCTTCAAGAAACACACATGAGGCGGGTTGACACCCACAAGGTCAGAATTAAAGGATGGAGTAAGACCTTCTGGGCCTCAACTGATAGAAAGAAGGCAGGAGTGGTAATCATGATATCTGATAAAGCCAATGCAAAAATAGACCTGATCAAAAGGGATAGGGAAGGTAATTATATTTTGTTAAAAGGGACTCTAGACAATGAGGAAATATCATTAATCAACATGTATGCACCAAATAATATAGCACCCAAATTTCTAATGGAGAAACTAGGAGAATTGAAGGAAGAAATAGACAATAAAACCATACTAGTGGGAGACTTAAACCAACCATTATCAAATTTAGATAAATCAAATCAAAAAATAAATAAGAAAGAGGTAAAAGAAGTGAATGAAATCTTAGAAAAATTAGAATTAATAGACATATGGAGAAAAATAAATAGGGATAAAAAGGAATACACCTTCTTCTCAGCACCACATGGCACATTCACAAAAATTGACCATACATTAGGTCACAGAAATATAGCACACAAATGCAAAAAAGCAGAAATAATGAATGCAGCCTTCTCAGATCACAAGGCAATAAAAATAATGATTAGTAATGGTACATGGAAAACCAAATCTAAAACCAATTGGAAATTAAACAATATGATACTCCAAAACCGTTTAGTTAAAGAAGAAATCATAGAAACAATTAATAATTTCATCAAGGAAAATGACAATGGCGAAACATCCTTTCAAACCTTTTGGGATGCAGCCAAAGCGGTAATCAGAGGCAAATTCATATCCCTGAAAGCTCATATTAACAAACAAGGGAGAGCAGAGATCAATCAATTGGAAATGCAATTGAAAAAACTCGAAAGCGATCAAATTAAAAACCCCCAGCAGAAAACCAAATTAGAAATCCTAAAAATTAAGGGAGAAATTAATAAAATCGAAAGTGATAGAACTATTGATTTAATAAATAAGACAAGAAGCTGGTACTTTGAAAAAACAAACAAAATAGACAAAGTACTGGTCAATCTAATTAAAAAAAGGAAGGAAGAAAAGCAAATTCACAGCATTAAAGATGAAAAGGGGGACAGCACCTCCAATGAGGAGGAAATTAAGGCAATCATTAGAAATTACTTTGCCCAATTATATGGCAATAAATACACCAATTTAGGAGAAATGGATGAATATATACAAAAATACAAACTGCCTAGACTAACAGAAGAGGAAATAGAATTCTTAAATAATCCCATATCAGAAATTGAAATCCATCAAGCCATCAAAGAACTTCCTAAGAAAAAATCCCCAGGGCCTGATGGATTCACCTGTGAATTCTATCAAACATTCAGAGAACAGTTGACCCCAATACTATACAAACTATTTGACATAATAAGCAAAGAGGGAGTTCTACCAAACTCCTTTTACGACACAAACATGGTACTGATTCCAAAACCAGGCAGGTCAAAAACAGAGAAAGAAAACTATAGACCAATCTCCCTAATGAATATAGATGCAAAAATTTTAAATAGGATACTAGCAAAAAGACTCCAGCAAGTGATCAGAAGGATCATTCACCATGATCAAGTAGGATTCATACCAGGGATGCAGGGCTGGTTCAACATTAGGAAAACCATCCACATAATTGACCACATCAACAAGCAAACTAGCAAGAACCACATGATTATCTCAATAGATGCAGAAAAAGCCTTTGATAAAATACAACACCCATTCCTATTAAAAACACTAGAAAGCATAGGAATAGAAGGGTCATTCCTAAAAATAATAAACAGTATATATCTAAAACCAACAGCTAATATCATCTGCAATGGGGATAAACTAGATGCATTCCCAATAAGATCAGGAGTGAAACAAGGATGCCCATTATCACCTCTACTATTTGACATTGTACTAGAAACACTAGCAGTAGCAATTAGAGAAGATAAAGAAATTGAAGGTATCAGAATAGGCAAGGAGGAGACCAAGTTATCACTCTTTGCGGATGACATGATGGTCTACTTAAAGAATCCTAGAGATTCAACCAAAAAGCTAATTGAAATAATCAACAACTTTAGCAAAGTTGCAGGATACAAAATAAACCCACATAAATCATCAGCTTTTCTATATATCTCCAACACAGCTCAGCAGCAAGAACTAGAAAGAGAAATCCCATTCAAAATCACCTTAGACAAAATAAAATACCTAGGAATCTATCTCCCAAGACAAACACAGGAACTATATGAACACAACTACAAAACACTCGCCACACAACTAAAACTAGACTTGAACAATTGGAAAAACATTAACTGCTCATGGATAGGACGAGCCAATATAATAAAAATGACCATCCTACCCAAACTTATTTATCTATTTAGTGCCATACCCATTGAACTACCAAAATACTTCTTCACTGATTTAGAAAAAACCATAACAAAGTTCATTTGGAAGAACAAAAGATCAAGGATATCCAGGGAATTAATGAAAAAAAACACATATGATGGGGGCCTTGCAGTCCCTGACCTAAAACTATATTACAAAGCAGCAGTCATCAAAACAATTTGGTACTGGCTAAGAAACAGAAAGGAAGATCAGTGGAATAGACTGGGGGAAAACGACCTCAGCAAGACAGTATACGATAAACCCAAAGATCCCAGCTTTTGGGACAAAAATCCACTATTCGATAAAAACTGCTGGGAAAATTGGAAGACAGTGTGGGAGAGACTAGGAATAGATCAACACCTCACACCCTACACCAAGATAAATTCAAAATGGGTGAGTGACTTAAACATAAAGAAGGAAACCATAAGTAAATTGGGTAAACACAGAATAGTATACATGTCAGACCTTTGGGAGGGGAAAGGCTTTAAAACCAAGCAAGATATAGAAAGAATCACAAAATGTAAAATAAATAATTTTGACTACATCAAACTAAAAAGCTTTTGTACAAACAAAACCAATATAACTAAAATCAGAAGGGAAACAACAAATTGGGAAAAAATCTTCATAGAAACCTCTGACAAAGGTTTAATTACTCATATTTATAATGAGCTAAATCAATTGTACAAAAAATCAAGCCATTCTCCAATTGATAAATGGGCAAGGGAAATGGATAGGCAGTTCTCAGATAAAGAAATCAAAACTATTAACAAGCACATGAAGAAGTGTTCTACATCTCTTATAATCAGAGAGATGCAAATCAAAACAACTCTGAGGTATCACCTCACACCTAGCAGATTGGCTAACATAACAGCAAAGGAAAGTAATGAATGCTGGAGGGGATGTGGCAAAGTAGGGACATTAATTCATTGCTGGTGGAGTTGTGAACTGATCCAACCATTTTGGAGGGCAATTTGGAACTATGCCCAAAGGGCGACAAAAGAATATCTACCCTTTGACCCAGCCATAGCACTGCTGGGTCTGTACCCCAAAGAGATAATGTACACAAAGACTTGTACAAAAATATTCATAGCTGCGCTCTTTGTGGTGGCCCAAAACTGGAAAACGAGGGGATGCCCATCAATTGGGGAATGGCTGAACAAACTGTGGTATATGTTGGTGATGGAATACTATTGTGCTCAAAGGAATAATAAAGTGGAGAAGTTCCATGGAGACTGGAACAACCTCCAGGAAGTGATGCAGAGCGAGAGGAGCAGAACCAGGAGAACATTGTACACAGAGACTAATACACTGTGGTATAATCGAACGTAATGGACTTCTCCATTAGGGGCGGTGTAATGTCCCTGAACAACTTTCAGGGATCCAGGAGAAAAAAAAACACCATTCATAAGCAAAGGATAAACTATGGGAGTGGAAACACCGAGAAAAAGCAACTGCCTGAATACAGAGGTTGAGGGGACATGACAGAGGATAGACTTTAAATGAACACTCTAATGCAAATACTATCAACAAAGCAATGGGTTCAAATCAAGAAAACATCTAATGCCCAGTGGACTTACGCGTCGGCTATGGGGGGTGGGGGGGAGGAAAAGAAAATGATCTATGTCTTTAACGAATAATGCTTGGAAATGATCAAATAAAATATATTTAAAAAAAAAATAAAAAAAAATACATTAAAAAAAAAAAAAAAAAAAAAAAAGAAAAGTCCGATAAAAGCCATAGTAGTGAGAAGAATGTCTTGTATTGTGCATATGATGGAAAGAGTTGGCCTATAAGAAAAAGGAGCTTATAGTGATAGAGGATGGGGATAGTCATTATATCTTCAACTTCCCACTGGGTAATCTTGGGTAATAAGAACCTGTCTTATCTAAGGAGTGTGGCCAGGACTCTTCCTGAACAAGTCAGGCAGAAAAGAAAGCCATATGGTATATTTCAGATTGCAGACAAAAATAGAAATCCAAATTGTAGATTTGAGTTAATGAAAAAATTGATTTTCCCTTTTTATTATGTTAAAACACAAAGACAGAGAAACCAAAAAAATCAAAGAAGAAGTTACTGGGCAGTGGAGGGAATGATGAGCATTTAATTCATGAGGAATGAGAGAGCATGATTAGAATTGATGACTTGAAGACAATGGAGAAATTTTGGATGGAAATTTATTTTTGTAAATGAAACTATGTTTTAGAGTTTGTGATTTTTCATGATTCTCTTAGCAGGTACTGCTTGGCTTATTTTCCCTCAAATAACTGCCTATTTTCTATAAATTGTAAAAACTCGGACATTCCTGGTCAAAGAGAAATGAATGATTAGCATAACATGAGAATTTTTCAGAAAGTTAGAATAGTTTAAAGGAAAAAAAGGAGAATATACTTTTAGAAGCAGTGAAAATAGATTAAATCAGTCAAGCTAATATTTTATAATATAGAACATTAACATATAGTTAGGATTTTTGAATACCCACTTAATAAAAATAATGCAAATAAAAAGATCAAATTGAGTAATGTAAAAAATTATCTGTTTTTTAACCTTTACATTTTAAAAGTACTTCATGATAAATAAAAATGTAAATATATTTTCTTAATAACCAAAAAGTCTTAACATGATTTTGAGACTTTTAAATTTAATATGACAGACATATTTCTATTCCATAGAAATAACCAGCTCAACTCCTTACAAAATATATTCCTTGCAAAAAGTTAAGCAGAGTCACTCAATTATGCGATTGCTAATTTTTGTAGGATCATAGATTTAGAGTTGATGGCACATTTGAGGTCATAGTTAATCCTAGTAGCCTTTTTATGTAACAGGATGTATGTATGTCTCTTTTACTTTGATATTATATACAATATTGCCTTTTGTATTTGACCCAAGTGTTTTTATTTCTTGGTGTTAACTTTATTTTCATTGTGTTGTTTTTGTGTTATTGTTTTTATGGCCTCTGTTTCTTCCCTTTATATCACTTTATAATGTGATACAAATACTCATGTTTCTCTAAATTTGTCATTTTATATTCTTTATCTCTTATATTATCAGAATTATGAAGAAAATTGTAATGTGATCTAGCTGCAAGGTTCTTGTTTCCCAGGAATCCTTGTTCCTGAGGAGGTTAAGGCTGGCAAGCCTCTTGAGCTCTAGAGTGCTAAGGTGCCATGAACTAAGTTGATCTTATGTCTACATTTCTTGCCTTTAATATGGAGAGGATACCTGGAAGACATATGGGCACCACGATCTAAGAAAGGGTGATGCATCTAAGAAAGGGTTAGAAATAGAGCATGTCAGAATTTCTTGTTGATTAGATTTTAGATAGAGTCCAGGAGTGTCTCCTGAACTTCTAGCCTTGATGAGATATGGAGACTTGGTCTCAGAAATAAATAAAGTGATCATCATGTTTTTTTTTTTTGTTTAACTTTGTAGTTAGTCCTGGATATATCAAAGCTACCTGTGCTATCTTCTGTTTTGGCAAAGCATACAAGGGTGTGAAAACATATCAAAGTTTACCATTTCCTTTGATAAAACCCCCTTTTTTGCTAGATGTCCTCATTCCTTCAATTTTCTTTATTTCCAAGTCCAAAATCATCATCCCTCATGGCTTGCACTAATGGCCTAGTATCCATCTGTTTTCTCTTTGTGTTGACACCAGAGAGATATTTGCAGACAGTGTTCATTAGTGGAAATGATGTCCCTAAAACTGAGTGCATGCACTAAAATTGAACTCCCTTTCATTTGGGAGTTATGGACATTTCCTTTCATTGATTTTAGGTTACAAATATCTTAAAAGGAATTTTTCTTGAGGGAAAAGCACTGATCTTTTCATATTTTGACTTCACATTCTGAACTGTGCATCAGTTTTAAATTTGGGGAAATGTCTTTATCTTGTATCTCTATAATCAAATCATGTGAGGCAGAGAAGAATGTTTCCAAAAAATGTAGTTGAAACCTTAAATTCTTCTGTTAGGTTTATTGCGTCTGTTCTTTTTTAAAACATGATATGTGAAACAAACAAACAAAACCAATGGAAAATTTATGAAGACCCATTGTTGAAGAAAATAAAATAACAGTGAATCAATGTATGTTCTTCAGTGTTTTATTGTGATGTGGACATGTCTGTCTATATGTTTACGTGTGCACATACTTATGTGTTGGAGTGATGACTAGGTTTTTTTTTTTTCCCATTCCTATTATGAGTCACTATTTCTCCTTTTAATTCCCATGTCAAGAGCTAGATGGAGCTATTAGATCTTTTGTAAATGTTTATGAGGACAATGACTTTACTTCAAATCTATTTTGCCACCTAAACCAATTACTATTCAAAAACACTTCCTTCCTCTATTTCCTGCTAGAAGATGAGGAAGTAAGGAACTCTTGATATTTTTCCCTTAATGTTAACATTAAAATGCTAGATCAGTTGTTCATTTTGCCAAGTTTCAATTAGAATCGAACATCTCTGTAATGTTTTAAGGTTCATCCTAAGCTTATAAGTCTTCCCTGAAAGTACATTAATTTTGCTTTATATTTTGAAATTTTAGATATTGTTTGCTAAAGTGCATGATATTCTGAGAAATTAATTTCTTTAAATTGAGAAGAGTGAATTTATGATGTTTGTATAAGGACTTATCTGGAAAAAATAGTGGAAATATAAACAACTGCAGTAATTCTTTAGACAATTCCAACAAAAAGAAAAAAGAAAAGAGATAATTGACATACATTCTCCTAATGTATAGAAAGTGATATTGATATCTGTTAATGAATTTTATTAATCTCTTGAGCAACTTTGGGGACAATATTATCTTTTCTTCCAGTCTTTATTGAGATAGTTGTATCTGGCACATTGTAAGCTCTTAATAAGTGTTTTTTGACTGTAACTAAAGTACTATAGTATGTGAATAATCTGAACTGTTTTCTTAATACTTGAAACATATTACAATAAAAGAAATTGAGACACTTTAATATTTTAAGAAATTGAATAAAATGATTTTTGTGAAATTCTCTAGATTAATTTCATGTTTTTATTAATCGAGTATTTCTCCACATTATTTCCATATGCCTAAAATGCCTCAAATTATATGTGTACAATATATCATTTGAACATTACATGCCCTTTTTTTCTCCTGCCTTATTAAATTGTTTGTAATTCTTAACTAAGGCTATTGAGTTTTATGCTGTTTTTAAAATTTGAGACATCCCCTGTAATCTGCGTACTATTTTTATCTCTAGTATGTAAAGAAAAAAAGTCTTTGTTTCTTTTACAGGAGTACAAAGGTGATATGTAATTAAAGTACAAAATTAACCTTACATATCATTTTGTGATGAGGAAAAGTTGTTTGCATGAATTTAATTAAATGTTAGAAAATTATGCCAAATTTAAAGCCTATTCTGATTATCAAATTTGTTCTGCCAGAAGAAGAAACACCATTGTCTTACCTGTTAGAAGGTTATTTATTCAGAAACTTTAGTTATAAAGAACACAATTGAAAACCCAAGAATTAAGTTATCTAAACTGCTAAGATTGAATATTACAAAGGTAAAGTTGTACATTTTCAGGTCCTTTAGACCTATTTATTGAATAAAAATGTGATTCTAGTAGGCTTGATTATCTTATTTCTAAATCCACAGAAGCTTAGAAATACCAAATTAGAATGTGAGAAGAAAAGAGGCTTCTATGAAATAGGGTAGATGGAAATAAGAAATGACAAAATGCTGACATAAGAAATGAGAAAGCATAGAAATCTCAAAGTGTCAAGTGGAAGGGTTAAACAACCCTATATACCAAATTAACCTCAGTCGTTATCTCAGTACAATAGTTGATATTCATAATTATCCTGAGCCATTGAGAGAAATTTAAAATTTGTTCAGAATACTATCTTTATGAAGATAAGAAAGTATTTTAAAAGATATCTACCCAAATATTGAATATTTCATTCTTGTTTAATGGAGTGAATTTCAGCAGCTTAGAAAATTCACATATAGAAAACTTTAATAATTCTAGATGAATGAGACATTATTGTAATGTCGTTTCTCTTCACCATCTTTTTAAAAAAGGGCCCAAAACAATAAAAAAGTTACAGTACCTTTCCCATTCTCTTTGTGTTTATGATGCCTTTTGTTCATATCTCATAATGTTTTTATAATTGTATTTATTTCTGATAAAGTTCTTCTTATGTTATTTTGTAGGTCTTACAGATGACTGAATTGCTCAGAAGGGCAATATTGCCAACTCTCAAGTTTCTTGATGAGCCGTTAGCTTTCATTTTTTCCAATTTAGTTTCAGAGTTGTTTGTTGAAATCTTAAAGAGATGTCTACCAGCTGTTGGCTGAGAAAGCCTGGGTAGGCAGACTGTGTGGGACAGATTATTAAAAATCATTGTTTCATTTTCCTTATATATGTGACTTTTCATTAAATCACCAACTTTATTTTCATTCTTAAACCAAACATACTATATGCAATAACATTTGGAAATGGAATATCGTGTCTTTGAATGTAATCATTAAATTTTTTATTTAATTGCTTACTTAAAACTAACCATATGAATTGATATACTAAAAACTCCCAAAGCTTTTTTCCTAAGAAAATTAACTTGTGCAGTGGATAGAACATTGGACCAGGAGTTGGGAAGACCTTATTTTAGATACTATCCTCTAATACATGCTCCTATATAATTCATTTGCCCTTTGTTTTCTACAGTTTTCTCATCTGTGAAAAGAGGAAAATAAGAGTATCAATATCTCTAGATTGGAGTGAGGCTATGGGGAGATAACATTTGTAAACAATTTTGTAAACCACAAAGCACTTTATAAATGCTAGTGGTTACTATTAATAGTTATAAATGTATTGCTTATGGAATTTAGTGATTCTAAAACTCATTTTAAAGGACTTAAACTTTAATTATTAGTAAAATTTAACATCTTTGAAGAAAGATCCCAAGTTGTTTTTGTTTGTTTGTTGGTGTTAGTAAGAAATCCTTGAAAATTTCAAAAATACTTGTGAGTAAAAATTAACTTCATATTTATTACAATATTTTTTTCTTTTTTCCTTTTACTTTTTATCTTAGTAATGACCGTAAGCCAGGATTCAGGGACTCCTCCTTAGACCATTCATTCATTCATTCATTCATTCATTCATTCATTCATTCATTCATTCATTATTTGTTTCTTTATTTTTCTTTATTTTTTGGCAGAATTACACTTTTTATTTTAACAATGGTTTATAATATTTGGCTCAGAACTAGGCAAATGCAATCTTTTTTTAGTCCTTTTATTAAAATAAAAATCATGCAGGAAAAAAAATATTCCAGAAATGGAGAAATGTAAAATGTTTTATACACACTGGTCTTACATGTCTTCACATGAAGAGCAGAATATGAAACTAATAAAGCAGATTTCAGGTTACATGCAGGCTTATGCCACTTGTTTTTTAATATGTATTTTACTTATTTCATTAAATATTTCCCAACTAAGTTGCAATATTTTTCTTAAAAATTTACATCAATAGAAGTGAAATAAGAAGACCCTAGAAAACAATAAATACCAAACTAGGACAACGTAAGTTGAATGAACAGTAAATGAAAAAAAAATTTAACTGAAATTGTAAAATTAGAAGGACCAAGATTAGCACCAAAGAAGAGATGAGAGGATGAACCTCTTATTAATTCCTTGCAGAATATTGGGACCATGAGTATGGAACATTTTTTTCATATGTTATTTAGTTTTGATGAACTTGTTTTTATATCTTTCTTTTTCTTCTTCTTCTTTTTTTTTAGCAAGGAATAACCCTGTGTGAGGAGGTAGAGGTTAGGCATATGCTGCTGGGAAATGTGATATAAAAATAAAAGATATCAATAAAAATTCATTTTACAGCATTTTCCTGAAATCTCTGATATGTAGTATAAAACTTGTATCCTGTCCAGATCTTCAATATTTTATGTCCTCATATCACTACAAATTCCAAAATCCGTCACTGTTTCCCAGAGAATAACATATCCATTTTGTAGCACTTATTGTGCATAATCCTTCTAGTGATAACGCAGGAAATTACTAATTTTTTTTTTGGAAATAACTGCATATAACTTTTTAAGTCACAAGGGTCTTTTTTTTGAAAACTACAGCTTTTAGTACTTAAATATCCTCACAAAATACTGATTGAGATTACTTTTTTAAAGTATTTGACCTATACTCTGGAATAGATTGTTTACCCTATGGAATCTTATGAAGGTCTTTGCTTTGTCTTGTAGCTTATTAGGATACTAAATTGAATGAAACTAATGCTGTGGTATTCCAGAAACTCTTTTCCAAATAACATTTATGCTTTTTTTTCATTCAAAAGGTTCAGAAAATTATTATTAAAAGTTAAAAATTAATCTTCATTTTAGACATTACTGATATTTCCATTTTAGTTCTTTCATACTTGGGGCATCCTTGTGGCATCATAGAGAGAGTACCAGGCCTTGACGTAAGGAAGATTCTTGAATTTTAATGAATTTAAATCTGACTTCAGATATTTACTAGCTGCGAGACCCTAGGCAAGTTATTTAACCCTATTTGTTTCAGTTTCCTCATCTATAAGAGGAGCTGGAGAAGGAAATGGCATACTACTCCAGTATCTTTGCCAAGCAAACCTCAAATGGGGTCATGAAGAATCAAAAACAGGATTAAAATCTTCTGAATAACAACAACAACACAGGGAACTAGTCCCCTGTTGATCATTCATGCACCATGCATTCAAGGGTGGTACATATTGCCCTGGGTAGGGAAATTTCTAGACCACTGGTAGTACTTCTCTCCTCACTGGGTGCTTATAACATTTCTTATCTTGATTACTAACAGATAAGAGGCTTACATCTTTTTTATACACTCTTAACTCTGATTGAATGACCAACTAAAAGGTATTTCTTAATCATGTAGCAAGTGGACAGGAAACAGCCACAAAATAAATACCTGCTCTTCTGTTACACATTATGCTGTATTTCCAGAAACAAACTTATCAAATGTCCTGTGTGACAAGCAGAGATTTTTGCCCAGACTTGGAGGATGCCCTCTTTCTGCACTGGCAACTCCTCATGACACATATAGCAAAATTTGATTGAACAGTTGATGATGAAATTTAGAAAAGACTATATATTTGACTTCAAGTATTAAAGAAGTCTAAAATTATTTGTTATACTCGAAGACTTCTTAGAACTCTTCCATCTTTAAAGGCTATAATTCTATGAGTAGAATTTGGAATTTTGTGAACTTTTTTGAACAAGTATAATTATTGATAGAAACTGTAACATCTTAACTGTAGAAAGACCTCTGGTTTTGAAGTCATTGGGACTGGATTCAAATGACTGTGGTGCTTAGTATTTCCTGCGTGATTAAAAAAATAAAGATACTTTTAAAATGTTCTATTGTATGTAAAAATGTTTTGTTTTAAAATTGATCCCACTAGAAAACATGATTATATTCAGGATATATTCCTGGTTTTAAGGAAAATATATTACTCTTTCGAGAAGGTTTTGTTTTATCTTATGTTTATGGACAATGTCGTAGTATTTTACATTGACCAATGGTGATGGAGATGGACCTTTGAAAAAACTTACTCAAATCTAAAGAACTGACTTCTTGCTTGCGTAAGGGAAAATGAGTCAATTAAAAAAAAAAGTATTTATTACAGCTTTATTATGTAGCAGGCTATGTGCTAAGTGCTGTGGACAAAAGGAAAGGCAAGCCATAGACCCTCCCCTCCCCCCAAATTACTCACCTTTTCATGAGAGAAAACTTAAAAAACATATTTATATATCAGATTATTTACAATGTCCATGGAAGGTAATCTCAGGAGGAAGGTAGCAAGGAAGCTGTGTATAAATGCTCTTGCCTATGATGGGATAGGAGCTGAGTCTTGAGAGATATATGAAAGCTGGCAGGTAGAGGTAGAGACGTGGAACCTACCTCCTTTCAGAAACAGCCAATGAGGAGGCATGGATTTGATAAATAGAACTAGTTCAGTGTTTCCGGATTAAAGAGTTCACATAGGGGAATAAATTTTTTAAAGGATTGGAAAGGGACCAGTTTGCAAAGGGTTTTAAATACTAAACAGACTATTTCTCATTTGATCTTGTAGATAATAGAATGATGCATTGCACAGAGCACAGGATGTAGAATCAGGAAGTACTGAGTTCTATTTTGGACATGTGTAGGTTAGTCAGTATAGGATATGGTAAAAAGTATTCAGTAAACATCTCAGTGTTGCTGCATTGTATAATACATAAAGAGGGAGTAAAGACTAAGAAGTTGGGAAAGACAGAAAGAAATCTGGTTGTGAAATTTAAGATCTTTCTGGGTCAAACAAAATGTTTCATATTTGACCACAGAAATTTTAAGAAGTCACTTTATTGAGTGTATATTGATTGATGGAGTGCCATGGTCAGACTTGTGCTTCAGGAAAATTTATGAGAGGGCTATTTTTCTGCTGTTTCTGAAAAACTACTTTTGGTTTTATAGAATGGTAGACTTTGTTGAAAGGCTCTAAGATACCATCCAATATCATTTTATCATTTCGTGGATGAGAAAATCTATGCCTAGAAAAATTAAGTGAATTGTCCAAGTTCACACTTGTGGTAACATTCAAGTAACTGATGTCTAATTATATTAGAACTGAAATGGGCTTTTCAAGTTAAAATAAAGAAGAAAAATTATTAAAAGGGATTATGACTTTTGTTAAATGATAAAAACCAAGTTGGAATCTAGATAGAAAAGGACTTAATTTTAAAGTGTAGTTTTGGCAAATTTTAAAGTATATAGTGCTTTGGTGCCAATAGCATTGTTATTTGTCAGTTTTTACTTTTATGTAAAAAGTAAGGGTTTTGGAAGCAGGGAACTTTTTGAGGAAGAATAATGTAAGGTTAGGATAGCAAGATGCTTTTGTGTAGAAATGAATCAAAGAAAAGGCTCAATTCCCCCTCTCAGATTTTGAGTTGGCTTGTGAGTAAACCACCACTTCCATGATTAAACTTTGAGTCACATCAAACAATCCTATATGCATCTTTGAAAGTCTTTCTTTGGATTTCTTTGTGATCCAGGCTCTTCATGGATAGTGTGGTAGAAGAAAGCTGTACACAACTTGCACAAGCTAGATATGAATGTAAGCCAAGATTTTGGAATTGTAGGAGTATAATCAAGTGGATTTTGAATTGTCTAGAACCCTTATAGTAAGCCTTTGTTATTTATTGTCAGAGTAAACAATGAATCAACAAACTACTAGGCAGGAAGCCTTTTTTTCCATTGCTTTCTCCAGTTCTTCTGACCTGTCAGACACATGTTCTGTGTCCACCTTAATCTTTGGCTTACTCTCCTTAACATAATCCTTGGCCTTTTGGGATATCCTAGATCCCACATACTGAGGAAATGGGATTGTAGTAGGATTATTTGGTCTAGATACTCTTTTTATTTTTTATTTTATTTTTTTTAAACCCTTACCATCTGTCTTGGAATTAATACTGGGTATTGGTTCCAAGTCAGAAGAGCGGTGAGGGCTAGGCAATGGGGATTAAGTGACATCCCCAGGGTCACACAGCTGGGAAGTGTCTGAGGCCAGATTTGAACCTAGGACCTCCCATCTCTAGGCCTGGCCCTCAATCCACTGATCTCCCCAGCTCCCCCCTAGATACTCTTTAGGAAAGATATAGAAATCATTTGTTTTGAGGAAAAAAGTTAGTGAAATGACAGAAAAAATGACAGAAAAGTGGGCAACAATTATTTAATTTATGTAGATTGAAGATCAGTTTAAAATTTTTGTCTCCCAAGTCTTACGATTTCTACCTCTCCATTAAAATATGGGTGGCATGTAGCATAACAGAAATTTTTGATATGTATTTCAGAATAGAACAAACTAATAGTTATAGGAGTGAAAAAAAAGAAAGCCTTTAGATGCTAACATGCAACAACTAAGCAGATCACTCATCTGCAGGAACTTTTTTTTTTTAAGGAAACATTGAAATAAAGTTTTCTTTGTTAAATTTTTGTACAGTGAATCATTTTTATATATCCTTTAATTATGGAATTAGATATGTGTCTATTTAAAAATAAGAATCACTATCATTTATCATTCTCTGCATTCTTGGTAAAAATTTACTAGGTTAAACTTTAAGATTGAGGGAACAAGCAGACTTACCACCTTCCTACTCAATAAACTCTTTTGGCTGGTTCCGTATGAATTCTGGAATTGCATATAAACTTATTGGATTCTGATGCTCTTCACTATCTTTTCCCTTCTTACATTTACAGTATTTTATATTACTCCCTTCAATGAACCTCACCTATATTGACCTACTTGTCATTCCTTGCATAGGATGCCCCATTGCCCTTCCTTACTCTTTTGCCCTGATTGTGTCTCTACTCCTAGAGTGGTTTCCATTCGCATCTTTGCCTTTTGGAATCCCTGGCTTAATTCAAAACTCAACTCACGCATCACCAACTCAAGCAGGAGTCCTGAGCCCATCAGCTACTCAGCGCCTGCCTTTCTTGAGATAATCTTGAATCTACTTCATGTTTTGGGGGGCGGGGGGGGTGCGCCTAACAGTTCCCTCCTGACAATAGGAACTCCTTAAGGACAAGGAGTTTTTCACTTATTTATGTATCCCTGCTACTTAGTGGAGTGGTTTGAGATAGTAGGAGATAAATCAATGCTTGTGGAATGAATGACACATAGACATTCTAAGTTTATTTAAAAATCTGCTCTAATTGGTGGGGGGCAACTTATTTTCCCAAGTAGTAGGTTGGATTGATTTTTCATTGTTTTCTTTTTCAGTTCAGTCCCTGAAGCCACTCCTATTAGGTGAATCCCAAGATTCCATACTCACAGCTCCTTAGAGGCTATTGCTTTTGTCTATGTAATTGCTCCATACATTTACTCCTCTTCATTGTTTCATTTTACCAGTAGGTGCCACTGTGTTACATAGTATATATTCCTATCTGAGATGCCCTTAGGCTTGAGGCTGCAGGTTAGATATGACAAGTTAACTTTCCATCTTAGCCATTCTCTATCTTGAGAGTAGACAGTACAAATATTACATTGCTCATATCTTTGAGACTTGTGTACTTTTGTAAAGGTTTCGTTTTTGCGTCAGGGATGTATAGTTAAAGGATTAAAAATGGGAACAAAAAAAAGTAGGTGTATTCCGAAGACCAGGTTACCCAACAAAATGCTGGAAAGATGAACTTAATTGTGATAACAACAGTAACACCAGCAATAGCAGACCAAAATAAAAAGTCTTTAGTAAGGGGATTTCCATATTTCTTGGGATATTTGAGTCACCTTACCCTCTAGTAAAATAGAATGTGTTGGATTAATACCCAGAGAAACAGTATTCGGCTGCCTTATATCATCTTCTATTTTGACCCAAAGGGAAGAATTAACTCTTTCTCTGGAAATTTAACTTCTTTGAGTGTTCTCAGATCTCAGCTACTTCCTCAGGCAATGCATAGTAAATTATTTTCAATTTCCTGCCAAAGTTTATAGACAGGTTGTAAATAGAAAAACTGTTCTTATTCTTCATTATCATTGTCTGTTACAGTGTTTTCTTTGTAATATTTGCTTGTACTTAGCAGTATATATTAAACTACAGAGGCATCAATTAACAGTTTAATTGTTACTATAAAAAACAAAATGTGTAATTGCACACCTGGCTTTAATGTATCCAATATTTTTTAAAACCAACTGTAAAGTGTATGGTAAAGTTACAAGGTGACTTTGATATGTCAGAAAAGCTAATTATTTCCAATCAAAGTACTGGATGAATTGCCTTTTTAATGAAAAACTATTTTATTGGAAGTGACAATGATCTCAGGCAAATGAGTATAACCATGTGTAAGTATAGAAATTCTTTACAGTTACTCTTAGAATTAATTAATTAACATTATTTTCATTTAGCTTGATATGAAGCTTTGTGTATATAAAAACCAGGATTATGATGCCATTGAAGAGATAAATGATTTACTTTAAACTGTACATACATTTTTGAAACAAAAGTATTTTCATAGTAAATTGTATTATTTTCTCCCAACACAAGATAGCCATGTCATATGGGTTGTTGTAACAACTTCATGAAGTTTTTATTTTTATTATTAACTGATTTCAACTAGTTAAAACTGTCAGTAAATGAAAACAAAAAATTCCCATTTCTACATTAGTGAGAGTGATCCAGGATTATCTCCATTTCCTACCTTACATATAAAGTAAATTCTTTTTTTGTGAATCATATTCATAGGGAGTAAGAAAAGCCTTGCTCTTTTGTGAATCAGGTTTAAGCTTTGACAAGATATGTTTGATTATAAATGATCTCCTTTTTAGAAAATTTTAAATTATAGAAATGCTGTGCACATCCAAAAAATGAAACCTACAGTACTTATTTAGGTTTACAAGATTGACATTTTTTCTCTTAAAGAACATTTAATACTTAAAACTGGAGACTATAATTGTTGGCTGCTGAATTTTTTTCTAAGTTATTCTCTGTGTATACTCCTGTAATTTTTATCCCAGAGAATGTTACATTTATAGTAAGGGGAAAACAAATGAATAATTTCTAGTAATGCATAATGATGGTCCTTTCCCAAAGGTGAAAATTTTGGATAGTCATTTTTCAGTAATTTTTTATTCTTCCTGACATAATTTCAGGTTTTCTTGTCAAAGGTATTATAGTGGCTTGCCATTTCCTTTTCCAGCTCATTTTACATATTAGGAAACTGAGGCAAACAGGGTTAAGTCACTTGCCTAGGATAACACAGCTAGTAAGGGTATGAAGCTGAATTTGAACTTAGGTATTTCTAACTTCAGGTTCAATACTCTATCTACTGAACCACCTAACTACCCCATGATGAGCATCAGCACATTTTAATTTCATTTAAACATAGAATAGAGTAATATAAAATTATCATGTTTTTGTATATTTTTTTTATTTTTTCTGTTGATGGAAGTAGAAATTTTGACAAGAGAGTGACCATGATCAGTAAGCTTCAGTGTTTGGGGGAGCAAAGTTAGACATTGTATTTAAGTCATTTAGCTTTGACTGTTTCTGCTTCTCCTTTTGAGAAAGGAAGTTGCATGTTAAAGATCAACAGCTAAGCAATGCAGTCATTTTGAGACAAAATGGTCATGGATAAAACCAATGTTTTACTTGTAAGATTCTTCACTCTCTTTGGAATGGGAAAAAAATTAATTCTTATGTCCAAAGAAAGATTCAAAATAAGGTTTTTTTTTTCTTCTATGGCCTGTCTTATAAAGTTCTTTTGGATGATCCTTTCACAGCATCAGAGCTTGGTACATAATAGTCACTTAACAATTGCTTCTTGATTGATAAGTTGATTGCAGGTTTAGGGCTGAAAGTACTTTAATGGCTATTAAGGCCAACTCACTTATTTTACAGAAGAAACAGAGACATAGATCCATAAAGTGATTTGTTCAACTTGACATAGACAGTGTCTAAGATGGAATTCAAACCCAGATCTTCTTCCCTATATATATATATATACTTTCAGTTTTGGACTCCACTTTGTCTTAATTTCATAGAAGGAACTCTATTAGAATGCAACTTAAGAATTATCAATTTAAATATTACATTTTACATAGTAGGAAACTAAGGCTCTAAGAAGTAAAGTGATTTGTAGGTGGCATTTGCATGTATTGTTTTCCATGCTCATATGATGATGGGATTTTCCAACTAGAAGGATTTTTAAAGATGATCTCATTTAAATTCCTTCTCAAAGCATGAATTCATTTACTACATTTGAAAAATGAACTCATGTCTTATAGCCCATGATTCTGATTATGAAATTAGGTTTACATATTCTGAATTTAATGGGTTATTCTTTTTTGCCACTTTAGATTGATTTGTCAAAAACAAAACAAGCAAATGACCCTATTGCCCAGATCTATTCACATTTCAGTGAACCTTAAATAATAACTGGTAAATTCTAAAATGAAGAAAAATATACTGCTTGTTTTTCTTAAATTGGATGGTTTAGTATGAAGTAGTTAAACATTAAATTATCTTAAATAGAAATTATTGTGACATTGTGTAGGCTCATTTTTTTCATTATATGAGAAATTATAGGATAGATTTTGATTTCAACTTCTTATCAAAGAAAGAATAGTATGGATTGTTGATTTTCTTTACCAGGTCACTGAAGTTCAGTATCTGATATTTTCTTCATAAAAATTATCACGTTCTCTCTGTAGTTTTCTTCTCACTTTTTATAATGTATTGTCAAAGACATAGAATGGAGTCAAGAACATTACTGATGAAATCCTTTGAGAAAGAGCCTACAGGAATTGTTCATGATTTAACATTATTCAGACATGTTAGAGTTATCAACTACTCTCCATCTCCATCTTTGGCTGGTTGCCTACACATTCCATATAGCAGTTTGGAAATATAGTGAAGTATATAAAAGCCTTGTTATCTCTCAGAAACGTTCAGCTGATGTCGAGCTGCACACAAATGACTTTCCCATGGACAGGATATCTGGTCTAACTACTTTAAAAAATTGCATAACCCTATAGGGAACCTTGGCTAACTAATGCAATAATTACCTAGGAGTAGAGCCAGCATCCTGCAATTATATTAGAACAAATGTGCGGCAGTGTTTCTGTTTGTGTAGGTCTCTTGGCATCTTGAATTAATATTTTATCATATTTCATTAAGAAAAATCAGCCAAAGAAGGCTGAAAGCAAAAGAGTTTGGGTATACCTGTTTTGTAACATTGGGGAGATTCTGTGAAGCTGAACCAAATCTCTTCCATCATGACAAAATGATTTTACACCACTAAAAATAATTGATGCATATCTCATTGTTAGACAGACGAAAGCATTTCCTTGAAATCTGTGCCTTAGGAAAACATGACAGTATTAGATGATATTTTGAATATAAACCATTTCTTTGCTAATTAATTTTCTTTTCATTCTTGTTTTTTCCCAAAGCATGCAAGTTTACATGCCAATGCAGTTAACATGTCATTTCCATTTTGGTTAATCAGTCTATTTTGTTACTTAGATTTCAATGAATATTTGTGTGCAAATTTTTCAAAAGTGCAATTGAATACCTTAAACTGTTCTTCTTTAAATACAATAAGAATGAATTCCATCAACTAAATTATCTACAGTTTTTTGATATCTCTCCACTCAAGTATGCTATACAAAGAAGCTACTAATAATGTTGCTTCTACATCACTAAATGATTCCTTAAGTGAAATTATATGATTAAATATACAATAAAGGAAGTTTTGTTTGGGGGAAGACTGGAAGGAGTCCTAAGGAACTTGTTACTAACTTTTTCAAGTATCTGGAGAAAGCCAGTGTTGAAGCTTCTTTCTTCATTTGTAAAATAAAATTATCTCCCCCTTAACTTTAACTAATGGTCACCATAAATGTTATGTCTTTGTTAATAATTTCATCCTTTACAAAACAATCTTGTTTCATTACTAAAAGCTGCAATTGTGGCTAAATTGATGTGATTATGTTTATTTTTCTTTGGGAAGCCATTGACTGTAGAATGTAAAAGTTAAAATGAAATCTAAATAATAAAAATATTATATTTTAATTGATTTATTAATGATCATAAGAAATTAAGGAATAAATAGGATACAAAATAAAGACCACATGCCCATGGCTGATCAGCCATGTTCAAACACCAGCCTAACCACCACAAAACTCTGGACAAGAAGTAAAAAGGTGGGACTTTCCATATCCTAACTAATATCCCCTGTATACAGGAAGTACGTAATGACAGGAAGTCAGTGTGCTCCTGAGAAATGTAGTTCTTTTTTAGGGTAACAGATTTTCAATTATACAAGAAGGAGCAAGATCCCTGGTAAACAAGAAACTCTAGAATATGGTTTTGAACTACTTTTTCTAAACTCAGCTGTTATTGAAATAGACAATATGGAGAATCTGATAGGCATTTGTTTTGGGAAGAAATGCTACTTTACATGTCTCTGATTTACAATGTACTATTCATGGCAAATCAACATTAGTTTCTGCTACCAGGACACAATGCTAAGCACAAACCATATCATCTCTCTTTGTACCACTTTGTAGAAGCCACAGACAACTCTCATTCAATTACATGTAATATTCATCCATGTAGCATTGGAATAATGATCAGATTCCTAAATCAGTGGGGCGTTCTATTTCTTTTCAGATTCCTGATTGAACAGAATATACCCAAAATGATTAGAAAGAAAAGAAGCTAATCCATTCAACCTCTTTCTTTGACTAGGGAATTAGTTGTTAGACTGGCAAATTATTCACTTTCACTTCCCATTGCATACTTCTAGATTATGTACCAAAAGTTAATGTTATTTTTTTAATGTCGTATAGTATTGGGAGTGGGGGATGTTGAAAGGATCTTCCCACCTGCCTTACCAAGAGCCTTCTTATCTTCTCTTATTCTTCTGTTTCTAGCTCATCCTCACCAGCCCATTTTGTTCATTATTCTTAGATGTTCTTGCAAACGCCTCTTAAATCCACACTGAAAAGTCATCAATGGCATGTTGCAGCCTATATACATTCACTCTGTGTTTTTGCTTCGCTGATTAGGTTGCACGAAATTTTGATTTTTCTGAGAAAATCGTATTTAGTGTGTGGGGGCATACATATGTGCACTATTGAAACAATAAGATAAGGCTAGACTTACCTAAATGTGAGAAAATTCAAAACTTTGAGCCAGTTTGGTGGTCATTTTTAATTTTGTGGTCTGGAGTTCATATAGCTTTATACTTATTTATTAGTTGTATGAACCTAGACCCATCATTGTTTCTTCACCAGTAAAATGAAGATAATAATAATATATATTTTCCTGGGTTGTTGTTATAACAAACAAAAGCATTATATTATTTTCTGCTGTTGGATCTCCTCTAATACCTAGATTCTCATAGTGATGTTGCATTTTAGAAACCACATGATCTTAGGGTCTCAGAAGAATAATTTCTACTGTCCTTCAATAAATTACCTCATATCTGTTTTGTATATGATTTTAATATACATATTTGTGAACACTCTGTCTCCTTAAATAAAATATACGCTCCTTGATGCCATTTAGTATCTCATGTTTGTCTTTATATTCCTAGGAATCAGCACAGTGCCCAGTATACAAAAGTGATTAATAAATACTTGTTTACTGATTGGTTACCTGAGTTAGTTTGAAAGATCTTAGTAGTTTCTGCAAAGATAAATTCTATTCATCCCTCCAACAGATATTGTCACACACAAAAGGTTCTGTCATCTTCCTAGCAAACTTTATTCCTGTACTCTGTCGCACAAAAGACTGTTTCTTGTTGGACAAAGAAATCTAGTTCCTCTAACTCCTTCCTTTTAAGTACAATTTGTATTTTCTCAATGATTTCATTGTTAGATGTTAATATGCTGCATAACTTTGAAGTGATGAAAGGGGAAATTTTTAATACCTCTTTGCTTTTAAGAATAATTAATCTTTCTATAGAGTTTTAAGATTTAGAAGAAATTTTCTAAGGACAGTTGTCATAGATAACAGATAATTGATATAATAATAGGCGTTGACCTTTAACATAAAATATTCACTATTAGCTGTTTTTCACAATAAATCTTTGAGATAGATAGTATATGCATTTAATAAAATTACCTTTGCCTTGGTATCAGTTCTAAGGTAAAAGAGAGGTAAGGGCTAGGCAATTAAGCTTAAGTGACTTTCCTAGGATCACACAGAAAGGAAGTGCCTGAGGCCAGATTTGAGACCAAGTTGTTCCAACTTTAGACCTGACAAACTATCCATAGTTCTAACTAGCTGGCCCTGATAATATATCTATTTTTTGAATTGGAAAATAGAGATTAAAAGTGATTTACTATTGTCACAAAAACAAAAGAAATACATGAACAGCATTTATTAATTGCCATATGCCACGTCAAGAGCTGGGCATACAAATATGAAAGTAAGAAAATGCTAGTCTTCAAGAAATTTATTTTCTAATTGGGGAAGATAACAAATGTAGGAAATTGTGGCAAAAGAGTGAGTGGTGCTTTGGTCTGGAAGTTTTTAGGGTTAGCAAGGGGAGCTTTAGAAGACTCAATTGATATGCCCTTTCCAAAAATAATGATAAAAATGATTGGGTCACAGTTCCCAGAATAAGAGTTGATAATTTGGTATGGTGAGGTGAGAAAAGGGGCAGCTATACAGTGGAAGGGAAGATGATAAGATGATAGATAATGTAAACAGTTAACTATGATTTTTGAATTATGGTCTGATTTGTAACCAGTTAAGTATATATATAATGAGCTATTTAAATGTTCGTTGATCCACCAATTAGGTCAGTTGGGACCTAGAGGAGTAGTTTGGAACCATAGTAGCTCATCTAGAAGGTACAGCAGCAGAACAAATATGGATGATATTAAAATGACTGGATGGTCTCTGGTACCATGGCTAGTACCTGTCAATTCTAGGACACAATTTATTTTTGTTTCTTTTGTATTACTTTTGTCTCCCTGGCTGAATTATTAGTTCTTTAAATACACAGACATTTTTGTTTACTTTTTTTTAATCCAATTAAGATCTTAACATAGAAAAAATGAGTAAGTAATTGATAGTAGGAAGATCAATGTATTTGTTCAAGTGGATTGATATAACAATTTTCTTTTCTAAGGCTTCAAAAGAAACAGAAATGTCTTAGTAATAGGGTACTTTCAGCCAAACTATCCTCATCAAGGATGACTGTGCTCTGAAAAGGAGTGAAGGAGAGGAGGAAGAGGAGAAGGAGCAGGAGAAAAGAGAATAATTTTCAAGTATATACATAAAATGGCAGGCAGTGTGCCACGTGATAGAGATTCAAAGACAATCAAGTCCTCAATAATCTCATGTTCTAATGGGTGAAGTAAGCACAAAATGGAGAAGGGATAAGAGAAGTGCACCAGAGCATGGTGGTGCAGAAATTGCAGGGAATTGAGATGATGTGAAAGTTCTTCTGGTTGAACTGGGGATCCAGAAGTAGAATGTAAGCTAGGCTTGGGCAGTAAGTATATTCACTAGAGTAAAGGTAGCATGGGAAGGCCAGGAAACATCATGGAGCCTTGGTTCTTAGCAAGCTAAGGACTTATCCTCCTTTTTTTAGTTTAGAAGGTACCCTTGGGAGGTCCAGATCTAGTTCCTAGGCGACTTTTGATGAGGCAGAATGTCCATACTCAGCCCAGGGAACATTTGACTTGGGTAGGATGATTGGGGAAGCTCACCTTGGAAAGCCTAAGCCACAATAATGAACTCTCTCAAGAGATTTAGGCTAATTCAAAAACCCTCAGGAAGAGTCTCAACCTCTAGAGAAACATAGGAAAATTTCCCCTGTACCATGGCAGGCTACCTGCCCAGATTATGAATAAATGTACTGTGCCAACTGGGGTAAAAAATTCTTTCAATACATTAACATCTAGTCATCAGCCTGCTTGGTAGATAGGTGGCAAGTCTTGATTACTTAAGTCTTATACTAAATTCTTGAATTTGCTATATTTTTGTCTTAGATTTTCTGGGGATGCTTGTTCAGAATAAACCCCTGAGTGATCATCACAAAAATGGTCCTCATCAATGTATTCATCAGTACAAGCTTCCCAGCTTGTAAATAGCATCAGCTTCCTATTTTCTAAAAAGCTGATAAAGCTCAAATTTTTACCTAACGTTTCACATTCTGTCAGTGGTTTCCACCCCCACCTCCCACCCCATTCAGGTATAATAACCTTACTTTCTATGGGGGAGTAAATGTTTATAAGGAGATGAAGACCATTCCTGTGCTATAATCCAGTAAATGTTGATTCACAAGGTCCTAGGGAGTAGGTGGGGAGGTGCTTGATTTGAGTGAACAAATCATGGTTTTTCATTGCAAATAAAACTAGCTAAATGGAACAATGGCTAATAGCATAAAATCTACTGTTAGGAAATGTTGACTTTTATTCATGTGGGGTGGTATACTAACAAGTGTTCTACCACACAATGATAAAGTCTCTTTGGACTTCAGTTTCCTCATCTGTAAAATGAAGAGGTTTGATTCAATGGCCTCTAAGAACACTCCAGAGCTATATCTTTGACACTGAAAAATCCATCTGGTGCTAGAGTTAATAATTCAGTCAGTGCTTATGGAAGACAACAGTGGGAAAGCTGAGAACAGTAGGGAGAACCCTGAGTTTACTTTGTCAGTACTGAAGAAACAACTAGATTTTGTGTTTTGCAAATCTGTTCTATCATTTGAATGCATATACATAGTTTTTTTTTTCAAAAGGAGAGTAAGTCATCCAGATTTACAAAACTAAACACAGCCCATGATCATGTAGACTGATATTTCTTAGTGGCTTAGAGCACCTTGGGACTAGATTTATTTTCAGAATGATGATGTATTTATACAGAATGGCCCAAAAGTCTTAATTCATTTTTAAACTTTGGTATCTAGCTCTTTATAATTTGTAAGGTTTTCTTTTCTGTTGTAAAGAGAAAGGGGGTAGGAGAGGAGAATCAATAATTGTATTATTTTTTCTAATGCTTCTTGTGAATATCTCCATAAATTTAGGACTTCTGAAATGTAGTCCTGCTTCGTGTTAACCTTTGAGTCTTGTTTCAAAGACTTTATTTTTACTCGGCTTTGTTTGTCCAAAATTAAAATAATAATGTTGCATTCTATACCCTGAGGAGACTCCGGTTTTTAGTTTTCAGTTTGGGTCTATTTTATGTTACTTTTCAGCTTCTGCTCTCTCTTGCAATTGATAGTTTGGACCAATAATCTTTCAATTGAACCAGTACTTCTCTTGTAATAAGAAGAGCACTTCAGAATTTCCTTCCTTTGTTGTTGTGGATTCAGAACTTGTGTTTGTTAAACATAAAGATATGTTAACAAAAGCAGGTTGTTAGCAGTCTTGGGCTATTGGCCTTTACTTAACAGACTGTTACTCTGTTTTCAATTTTGAATATTTTTCTGGTACTCAGATATTATATAGAACATTTTTCCCTAACACCCACTAGAATATTTTGATAACATGTTTTTAAAAAATCATATGTAATTTCAACTGGTCTTGAATAGATAAACTACATTTGTTTGGTTTCTTTGGTTTGTGCGTAAAGTTTGGCTGCTCAAGTGAAATAAATTATAATTTGATTATATCACAGTAATTCTTTTATTAGTAGCATCAAAATCCACAATAGTGTGTATGCATTTTAGAACCTACAAATTACCAATTAAATTCAATCCTCTGTTCTAAAACAATATGATTAATTTTCTTTCAACGTATTTTGGATGCTGAGTCACCCTCCTCCCAGATATGGTCTTTGTTTGAAGAACAGTAGCTCAATATTACCCAATCTCAAAATGTTGTTTGTATTTATTATCATATGCATAAAAATATGACTTCAGTTCTGAAATGATGTTTTGATGTCTCCTATATTTTATTCAAAAACAAACCAATGGGAAAGTTGTTGGACTTTTCCAATTAAATTAATGTTTGCTGTAGCCAAGGGCCAAAGGGACACAAAATGATGAATTGAAGGGGCAAGATCAAGTGGGGAACTAAGAGAAGGAAGAAGCTGGAAATGGAATGTCCTAAAATGCAAATTCCTTGAAGATGGAGACTTTCACTTTTATATTCTTATCTTCAATATCTAGCAAATAGAAAGCATTTAATCAGTGCTCTTTGATTATTGATTGTATTTATCCAGTGGCAAGGGAATTCAACAACTGTTGATATGAATCTTTTCATCACATATCACAAGCACTCTGCTAAGTATAGCATTCTCTCTGGACTACCTTCACAACTGTGCACTTATACACTTGCAGAACTTATGTGTAAGGGAATACTTGCTCTCATATTTAAGCAGTGCTCTTTGAATCAGCATTTATTAAACTATATCTCATTAACCCCCAAAGGTGAGCTCATCTCACTGGGTTCAAAGCAGTACATTTACTAACTTAACATGAGGGAAAAAAGGATTTTTGAAGTTTCTGCTTCATAAACCTGGGGTTCTCTCTTTCACAAGTAAATGAAGCTGCTCCTCAAAGAACTGTCAAACATATACATACATACATATGTGTGTATATCTATATCTATATAAATACATATATCTATATCTATCTATCTATCTATCTATCTATCTATCTATCTATCTATCTATCTATAGTATCCCATCCTCTATCTTCTGGTGACCTCATTCTTTGGTCCTTCCCAGGAAAACTTGAGATTTTGGGGACCTGTGTGTCATTTGCATTCTTGCTTGTATTTGTATTTGCTTGTATTTGAAGATGACCTATTTAGAACTGAAAATATATAAGAAGCAAGCATGTCCTTTAAGGGATCATGTCATTAGGTAGAAAAAAGATGGAAAAAGAATTATTCTTCAGAACATGACATATTCATCAGGAGATTGTAGTAGGGCAGTCAGAGAGTTCTTGACAAATAAGGGGAGAAGTGCAAAGTTATTTTAGAAAACATTTAAATAACTTGGAAGTAATGAATTATCACTAAAGATGAACATAAAATAAGAATCCAGCACTATCAAAATCCTATCAAAAGTCTACATTCTAGAAAGAGCTGCAATACTGAATGTGAATACCAAGGACACCAAAAGGAGATTTTTAAGTTTAAATTTTGGCCAAATTAGAGGCAAGATGAAGATCACAGGAGGGAGAGAAACACCGCTTTGGATAGATGAGATGATAGAAACAATTGATGGAAGGAAAAAAAGGTGAACTCTTATAATGCTTCTACTTTATTCACCAAGGAGAGCTCTCTTCCAATTGTGAATTATATAACAAAAATTGTTAACAGGTAATTGAAACCTAAGTTAAGTGAGGAGAAAAGAAAGCACTTAGCTGTTCTCAATGAGTTCAAGTTACCAGACCACATGAACTGTTGACCAAAGTACTAAAGGTACTTATGGGTATGACAACTGAGCTGTAGACCTTTGAAAATTCATAGAGATGGGAGAAGTATTCTAACAGTGAAGACTATCAAATACTTTTCTAAAGAAAAAGAATCTCAATTCTTCAAATTGTATGACCAATGAACTTGAATGATTTCTATTAAAACTCCCTTTCATTCTTATAAAACTAGTTTGGTAGGAGCATAGAAAATAAAACACTGTTGATTGTGAACTAGCATGAGTTCATCAAGACTAATTAATGCTCACATTAAACTAATTTTTTTTGGCAGGATTTTTAAACTAATAGATCAGCGAAATGTCAGAGTCATGTTTAGATTTTAACAAGACATTTAACAGTCTCTGATGATATCCTTGTTGACAAGATGGAGAGAGATAGGCTAGATAATAATCCAGATCTATGTTTTCAGAACTAGTTGAATGCCTTGAGCTAGACAATGGTAATTAAATTGTAGGGAAGCTTCTAGTAGATCACTATAGATACTTGTCTTCAGTTTCTGTTTTTTTCAACTATTTTATCATTAATTACAATTAAACTCTAGATTACATAGCTGTCGTATTTGAGGATTACATAAGTCCAAGATAGTTGGTTTATGGTTTCAAAATTAGGATCTAGGAAGATGTTGACAGACTAGAATGTGTGGTCAAGGCTACTAAAATGAAAGCAGTTTTTCAAGGATAAATGCAAAATCCTAAATGGATCTAAAAAATCAACTGCATAAATACTCAATGAAAGAGATATGCATTCAGTGGTGGTGGTGGCAAGGGGTCTAATTTGTAAAAGACTTTGAAAAAGGGTGTTTTAGTGGATAGAAAACTTTGGGAGCTAGTCTCCCAACCCCAACCTTCACTGATCAGTTAATATTTGTAGGATGTCCCCAGGGATTAGGGAATATCTTTCTTCCTAAAGTTTTAGTTCATAAGCCTCCACCAGTATACTTCACTTCTAATTATCATTTAATATCATTATTCCACCAGACATAACCAGATTTTTATATGTATTATATGTGTGTTTGTGTAATATATATGTATATATATATTATATTACCAATAGTTATATAGTCAAAACTATTGGTACAAAACATCTTTTGGGGGGGTACAAAGCATCTTCCCCAAAATCCATGAAGCATTCTACCATTAATATGTAGAGAGACCATGGAAAATTGAGTTCAAGCTTTGAGTACACATTTAACCAAAGACTACATAACAGTTCCTGGTTATCAGAATTCCTTTTATACCCTTTTATAGTTTATAATTAGTCATGAAGTTCTCCATACAAAAACAGTAGTATCTCTGATGTGATGAACTTCTTGAAGATACATTTCCTCAAGGTATCTCTCTTGTTCTTTGCTCCTGATACCATTCCTGTTGTTTTTGTTGTTCTGGGGAATGCTGCTGGGGTTAGGAATCCAAATATTCTACAAACTGTAGATCATTAGACTTTCCTGTCTTTGTAAGAAGAGGCTGAGGTTATGCTTTCCTCTTTGTTCAAGTAAAATTTTTCCTCAGAAGCATGGTTAGAGACATCCACTATCAAGCTGCCAAATACTTGAATAATTTATGGTTTCCTTTGGAAATGGCTGGAAATTTTATATAAATCCTGGAGCATGAAAGTCTCTTCAACCAAACCATACATACTTGCTTTGTCATGTCATTATTTTTTATACAGTAGTTTTCAAGGGTATCTAAATTTATCAAGGATTTTTCACATCTAAAGTCAATTATTGACTAAATAGAGGTGTTTATCTCTTATTAACACCTAGATTATGCCCCTGTGAATTATTCATAAAATCGAGGCTCTCTCTGCAATTATGAAAGTAGTAGTATAAAGTACTTCTCTTATATAATTTTAGATTGAATTAACAGAAGCAGTAAAACCCAGAGGATACAGCTCAGTCGTCTGAATGATTTGTTGGTATCTATGAAATATTAAACTAAAAAGAGTAATATATGATCATGTTTTATACATGTAGAGAAGGTTGAGATCTATACCAAAGGAGGAGAGTATACTTATGAGATTATTAATCCCCTAAATTGTATAAGTAAACATAATTGTGTAAATAAAATATTTTTAAATGATTAAAATTGCAGTTCCACAATTTTTACCATAATTAAACCACATCTAGAGAATTGTCAACATTTCTAATGGATGCATTTTAAGAAGGACATTTACAAGTTATAAAGTGCGCTGAAGAGGGTGACCAAGTTGGTAAAGTAGGCTCAAAGTTCAATTTCTACAAGTTCTGTTATAAGAATTGGGAATGAAGAACATATAAGACCTTTTTGGGACATGAGCATGGTTTTTAAAAACTTGAAATGCTGTCATGTGGAAGGATTAAATTCATTGGGTTCAGACCTATAGAGCTAAACCAAACACAAGCTAATGAGGCAGACAACCAACCCTTTTAAAAGAATAATATATTAATTAGAGGTGTCCAAAAGTGGGAAGTTCTGTGGGTCAAGAGTTCTTTAAACATAATTATGATCAAGTGACAGGGAAGAGAAGGATTATTACCCAGGTACCAATTGTATTAGAAAATTTCTAAGATTTCTAATGAGTTTGAGATTTGCCAGTTCTGTGGAATGAGAACCTAGTTGAGATACAGCCTAGATCACTTGCTTTACCTCTTTAAGATACAAAGGCATATAATACAGAACCCTTGTTCTCAAAGAGTTTATAATTGTATGAAGGACTCAGAGATAGAGAATATATGCCTTAAAATTACATAACAAAAGTAATATGAGATATATCAAAGACATATAATATTGGAAAATATTCCATCTTATATTTTTATACTACATATAGTATTTTACAGTAAGTTGATATATAGTTAACAAGAGCACATTTCATATATGTAGCATTTTTAAGTATTTTGCTTTTCAAACAATCCCTTGACAAATCAAAACAACTCTGAGGTATCTCCTCACACCCAACAGATTGGCTAACATGACAGCAAAGGAAAGTAATGAATGCTGGAGGGGATTTGGCAAAGTAGGGACATTAATTCATTGCTGGTGGAGTTGTGAATTGATCCAACTATTCTGGAGGGCAATTTCAAACTAAGCCCAAAGAGCAATAAAAGACTGTCTGCCCTTTGATCCAGCCATAGCACTTCTGGGTTTGTACCCCAAAGAGATAATAGGGAAAAAGACATGTACAAGAATATTCATAGCTATGCTCTTTGTGGTGGCCAAAAATTGGAAAATGAGGGGATGCCCTTCAATTGGGGAATGGCTGAACACATTGTGGTATATGTTGGTGATGGAATACTATTATTCTAAAAGGAATAAAAAAGTGGAGGAATTCCATGGAGACTGGAACAACCTCCAGGAAGTGATGCAAGTGAGAGGAGCAGAATCAGGAGGACATTGTACACAGAGACTAATACACTGTGGCACAATCGGACTTCTCCTTTAGTGTCAATACAATGTCCCTGAACATTCTGCAGGGATCTAGGAGAAAAAACACTATCCACATGCAGAGGACAAATTGTGGGAGTAAAAACACCAAAGAAAAGCAACTGCTTGACTACAGGGGTAGAAGGGACATGAATGAGGAGAGACTCTAAATGAACACCTTAATGCAAATACCAACTACATGGAAATGGGTTCGAATCAAGGACATATGTGATACCCAATGGAATCGTGCATTAGCTATGGGAGAAGTGGGGGGGCGGGGAAAGAAAATGATCTTTGTTTCTAAGGAATAATGTTTGAAAATGAACAAATAAAATAATTTCTAAAAGGAAAAAAATAAATGTTTATTAACTATCCAAAACAAAAACAAAAACAAAACAATCACTTGAAACCATAGCAATGTTTTTTTAGCATATCCCTTACTTCATTTTTACTGTTTTTAAATTTTAAATTCATATTTTTATGAAAAAATGTAAAAACAATTTTCACACAAGTTTTCTTAAGTCATATCATTGAACTTATCTCCCTCCTTCCATTCTTTTCTCACTTCCTGATGCTGGCAGATGATTTGATATGAGTTATACATATATTATCATACAAGACAAATTTATAAATTATTCATTTTTTATGTGAGTAGTCATACAAAATTTGAACCCCAAAACATAAACCAAAATAAACAATTGAAAAGTCATATGCTTTCTTCTGTATTCTGATTCCAAAAGTTCTTTTCCTGGAGGTGGATAGCTTGCTTTGTTATAAGTCCCTCAGAATTGTCCTCCATTTTTGAATTGTTGATAATAGCTAAGTATCACAGTTGATCATTTCACAGTATTGCTGTTACTGTGTACAATGTTCTCCTGATTCTGCTTATTTCACTCTGCATCAGTCCATGATGGTCTTTCCAGCTCTTACTGAAATCATCCTGTTCATCATTCCTTATAGCACAATAGTATTCCATAGGGATGTTTTAAAACTTAATTTTCCCATGAGAAAACTGACATTCTAGGAAGCCGCTTTCCCATGTTTTTATAGTCTGCATCTTGCCTGAGGCATGTTTTGAAATCAGCTCTCTTAACTCTAGGTATTGCATACTATTCAATTTTACTGATGAGAAATGCTATGAATTCATGAGAGAGAAAGAGTAGTCTGAGATTGAGTGGTAAATGAAGGCTTCATAGAATACCTGGAGTTTAAACATGGCTCTTAGGACTTTTAGAATGATTTTCAATTAGCAGGACTTATGGGGAAATTAGGTGCTAAAACAACAACAGAGGTGGAAATGGGTATGCCATGAATATGGCACTTTGAGTAGATTAATCTTTAGAAAAATATGGGTAATGGGTTTCAAAGGAGAGAGTAAGGTTAAATGTTAGAAAAACTTGAATGCCAAGGTTTGATTTTATTTGTTTAAAGTATGAAATGGCATGATTAAATTCAAATTCAAAATCAAAATATAAACTCAATAAACATCATAATAGATTAAAGCCACAGAATCTGCTGACTGATTTCTCATAGGAAAGATTCAATTCATTCCTAGTAAATATTATTAAATAATTAGAATGAGTGCAGAACATTGTGATTTTTAATCATGACTGATATTATTAAGATGAAAAAAATAGTTATAGTCTTTGAGGGGTATGTAACAAAGACACAATTATTTATAAACAGGATGCATATACAAGAAAACCATGAACTGTTATACAAAGTTCCAGGGGAAGATAAGGTCATTAACGTCCTAGAGGAGCAGAGCAGGAAGGACTGAACTCTTCTGTATTTCCTAATCCAAGATTTCACTTTTTTTAGTTTCAGATAGCCAAGAATAAACCTTAAGTGCCAGAAGTCTGGCAAAAGTATCCCTGTTGCAGCAGTTTGCCCCTTATGTTCTTTTTTCTGCATCAACTTCCACTTTTATAATTTTGTGGGATTTTGTGGGTTTTTGTTTTCGGTGGGGGAGGGTGTGGAGTGCTGAGCAAAGGGACAGGATTGGGGAGGGAGCTCACATATATGGGATCAGCATATGTTTACTTCTATCTGCAGTTTCAGCCATCCACAATAGGTCTTGGAACTTATTTCCCTTCAATATGGCTCTCTACTTCATTTAATATATGTAATCTGAGATTATTTTATTTAAATTAAGGATTTTCTGTGTTTCCTTTATTCTTCTAAATAACATCCCCATATATGCCTTTTTGATTGGATTTCTTTTGGGCAGAGCATTCACGTTTTTGATTTGGATTTTTTTGATCCAAATGAACATCTGCTGACAATGCATTGACTACAAATTCAACAGTCCAGAAGCCTGACTGTTGGATTATATAGAATAATATGATTTATTTTTGCGTTTTCATGTTCTTTGATGACATTTGGAATAGTGATTCTAATTCACTCATATAATATTTGCTTTAATTCACCACTTCTTTGAGCATTGAGTCAGAATGGTCTTTAGGGGTAATTTCTAGTTGGCAGTTTCCTGATTCTGTTTCCAAGTACAGTCAACAGGCTGAAAATCACCAAGATTTAACTGATTTATAAATGCCTGATAGGATTTAATGATAAGAGTTCCCCTCCATTTGGTTTCATTTTTTTAAGTCTTAGTATATTATATGATGCCTGCTACCGCATATCTGGAGGATTAGGATATTTGATATGGATGCTGTTTGGGATCTAACAACTCTGACATTGATCCTTTTCTACAAGCAAGAGATAGTATCTCTTGTTATCATCTATGCCTCTCCCAGGACATTCCAGGAATCTGTATCTAATTACTTGTGTAGCTAATTACCTCTCCCATGTTCAGTAGCAGAAGTTACCTCATTTCCCCCTTGAAGTCCATTTTATGGCATCAAACTGTATTACATTCCTTTTTTTTAATGGCTGCTGACAGAATTGCTGCAGCGCCATTTGTAACACCCATGACCTGGTGCTAGCTCCACATTCCATGGCTGAGCTAAATGCATCTTGGAATTCTTTCCTTTCCTTTAAAACAAAATGAAACAGAACAATGTGCTTTTAAATATCTATGTATCTGCTTCATTTCCCCACAGCTCCATTTGTTTGATTAGCATTACCATGGTGTGACAAGACACTATATCAGTAGTAATCGATCTGATTAGTATGGGGATGATATGAACACAGATTGTATTGATGTTTTTAATAGCGAAGGCACCCAGGTGCTGTAAACATTATAGATGTTTCTGTATGCTATGTGCAAGATCTCCATAATGAAGACAGCAACCACAGCAGATTTCAGAGCTCAATGATTTATTTTCTGCCAAGTACCACAGTGGGTCTTGCATAGTATGTGGCACTTCTGTGTCAAATACGTTGATTGCTTTGAACAAAATGTTTTAATCAGTCTTCAAAATAGTACAAATATTTTTACTGGACAGTTTTTTAATCTTTATTAAGAGACATTTGTAATGTTACATTAAATTTCTGTGTTGGAATTTTGCCGCATTATTGTTGTAAACAATTATTTTTCTTGAGATCTATATTATTGGTTCACTTAATGTTATAAATATGTGCTTCTCAAATTTTAAAGATATTTGAAACTCCTCTAAATCTTTTAGTTTATTAAATTGAGAAACATTTTGACATAAATATGCCCACATTCTTATTGTTACATATGTTTATTTCTCTTTGATAATAAATACTATGAATTTCTAGGAGGGAGCGGTCTTTGTTAGCTTGAGTGGTCAATAAAAATTCCATTGAAATAACTGGGAGATGTGGACTGGGACCCAGAGGACAGTTAGGGAAACGATCCTATTTGGTAAGACTCATAGGTCATTGACCATGAAAAATACTGTACAGAAATGAATGCGATATTAAGTAGATGAATCTATTGGGGAGTGGCAACAGATTATATTAAGAAATTATCTGAAAGAAGCAATTGGTTTTGGGCAATAGGCAGTAAATAGTAAAATAAAGATTTCTTTACAAAGTATACTCATTGTGTGTATAAGATCTTTTAAGCTGGATATAGGTAGCTAATAGTCAGGTTCGTCCTGGGAAGAAGATTTTCAGTTTTCAGCACTTAGTACTATATTCCTGTGTGTGACCAATAATTAAGGTTTACATGTATTTGTTCATTTTAAAGAAAACAGTAAATAGAAGAAAATATTCAGATATTAGACTTTGTCAAGTATCATATTTAAAACCTTTAAAAATTACATAAGCAGTTTAGCATGCATATGGTAAAAAGTTATAGTATGTATCATAAATTTATAGTATATAGTATATTTAGGGTATCATAATTTTTATATATAAGGTCATAATCATTCAAAATAGATGCATACAGTTGTATTATTAGTGAACCTTATTTTAACAATTTGTATGACATAGTAGGAAGTATTCTTAAACCAGAGTGAGAAGGCTTGAGTTTCATTTAGAAGTCTGACTCATAGAATGATTCCATTACTAGTCACAGAAATGCAGTCATTCAAAGTTGGGTCAGACATTAGGGTCTATCTAAATCCAAACTGTATTGGGAAAAAAAATGTCTCCTACCACAAACCTGACAAATGGGTAATCCAGTTTATGCATGAGGATCTTAATTGAATAGGAATTCACTACCTGTAGAGGCCCTATTTTTTGAACAATTAGAGTCAGGTAACTTCTTTATGCCTCAGTTTCCCCATCTGTTAAAAAGTAGGGCTAGTGAACCTTTGTGTTATTAACCTCCTATGTCTGCTGTATGGAAAATGTTTTATAAACTTTAAATATAAAATGTTTTATCATTTACTTATCTGATAAGTTTCTTCAGCCAATCTTTATTTTTTCCAGGAATGTAATAAATTCTTGTTGATTTCACATAGCCTGATTTATAAAAATAAGCATATCATATCCCATGTAAATTTCAGTATTCACTTCATGTTAAAGAATTTTTAAAAAAGTAAATGAAAAGTGAATTGGAGTAAGTATATTTTAATATACTCAATAAACTTACTTTAAAATTATTATATAGATATTGATTTTTTCCTCCCTCTTTTAAAGTGTGATGTTTAGGATGACAGTGTCCCCTAAAATGTATTCTTAATTTAGGTGGAAATCTCTACTTCATTCCAATAAGAATAAAATAATTGCATTTTTGAGAACATAGTTTGCAAAAAAAGAGAAAAAAAAACTTGAGGCATGCTTAATGTTATTTATGATACATTATTAAGTTTTGGGTGATTGAAAGTGCATGCTGGAAGTCAGAGATTAATGTCATCCTTTGCACGGAATGTATATTCTACTTGAACATGCTGCAGTTTCAGTAATGAAAATTACATTTTCACAGGGTTGTGTGTTCCAGGGACATTTTCGTTAAACAAATAGTTTGAAGTAATGGAAAACATAAAAGGGAATAAGCTATATAATGATATATGTCCCTAGGAGTTACAAGCAACTGTATTCCAGGGGCCACAGCATCTTTGGGCAAATTACTTCATCTCATTGAATGGCACCTTTTTTATTTTTTATTTTTATTTTTTTTTTGCTGTTAATAATTGAAAGGTTTGTATATGTTAATATCTGAACTTATAAACAGACAAAACCTTAGGGTTGTTTTTGCAACCATATATTCCTTTCCACCAGTTACCATGAAAACTTAGACTACAAGTCAGATAATATACAGCATTATGAATGCAATATTCTATCCTTTTAAGCCAAAAATCAAAAATTTCTCATTTTGAATTATTGTATATTAAAGAATTGATTTGAGTTCCTATTTTATTATATTGAAATTATATTGAAAACACAATGTTGTCATTTACTTGTGTAAATACTAATATGAACAAAATTATTACTTTTAAAGATAAATTTCATTAATATTTAGGTAAATAAAATCAAGTATTAAGGTTGTTTCACTCTTTAATTTATCCTTCCTTGAACGAGAGGCAATAGCAGTATTCCTTCATGGTGGATTATCCATGAAAAATTGTATTTTAAAATTCTTGTTGACATGATCGTTTACTCTGCTCAATTAAATTCTATGTAGATATAATCAACTATCTTTGTTTAATCTCACTTCTGCCTATAGATTTTGATTGAATAACAGCTGGAAGCATTTGCCTTTGTAATCTAAACTCTGGAAGTTTTTTAGAGAGACAATAACTATAGGGGAAAGAAGATAGTTCTTTGGCTAATGTTTTGGATCGAGGTAAAAGGAAATATCATCCCTTAGCATGGAGCAGCAGGAAAAGAGTGCAGACCTCTTTAACGCTTTGATCTATATTCATTATGCATACATCAGTTGGTTTTAAGTCTTTTAGTAGCTAATACAAGGATAGAAGCTGTTTTCTTTGTTTTAGAATTCTGCATATATTTCAATTTGTGGGTCTTAAAACAACTTTAAAATGAAGAATCCTATTCTTTCAAGTGATAAATCAAGAATCTTATGAACTTATGATTTTGCATGTTACATGCCATAGAAAAGTGACGGATAGGCTGAAGTTGTGGTAAAGACATATTTTATATATGGCCAATGCAGACATTTGTTTTTTGACTATGCATATTTGTCATAAAGGTTTTATGGTCATTTTTCCCCTTCCCTCAGGGTTGGGAGCTATGAAACTAGTGATAGAGCAAGAAAAATAATTTTTGTTATTTGAAAAAAAAATCTGAAACTCAATGGCATAAAATAATTGGCTAGAGTTACTTTAGGGTCCTTCACCTTTTTAAATAACTAAGTACTCTTCTAATTACAGTAGAGATTCTGGAAAATGGAAAGAGAATTATAAGTATTTTCTTTCAAAATGTGAGATCATCAGAAAGTGAAAAATTCAATTTTTAGTTTTAGTTTAAAGAAGAAAGTCAGAACTTAATTGTAACCACTAATAGTATTGTTGCTAAGGTGTTCCCTTCTCTTTTCCTTGAGTCTTTATTTTACCTCAATGACTCATTATTTTTGAGTTGAATAAAAGAGAAAAAGACTGTCTTAAAATCATGAACTTCATCTTTTATGGAAAGTAGGACTTTTTTTTTTTCTTTCAAGGGTTGAGTGTTTTAAGGACTTTCTCAAGGAAGTACTAAACACCCAGTACATCCCTCCTCACTTGCAGATACTTTTAACCTGCATTAACTTAAAAGGACATTTGATTTTTTTCAAAAGACAACCAACTTGAAGAAGTGATCCAAGATGATATTTTATTGAGTCGAAAAAAACAACCTCTTCTTGGGCAAAGTGAATCCAGAGGAAATTCTGATAAAGTTTCTATAGATTGCATTCTTGACTTGAACCCAGGTTCTTCCCAATGGTCCATAAGCTGTAATCTTTTTCCTACTTGTTGCAGGTTTCACATGAGAAAAAAAAATTTTTTTATGCTACAGTTGATTTAGATACAATTTTAAACTCATATCTACTTTAATCATTTAATAATTCATAAATTAACATCTTTTAAGCAACCATTATATTTTAATAAATAGAGAATAGATTTGGAAATTAGAGGTCCTAGGTTCAAATCTAGCTTCAGACACTTACTATCGGTTACTTTATCTCCATTACCTAGCCCTCATCATACTTCTGCCTTACAATCAATACTTAGTATTGATTTTAAGATGGAAGGTAAGGATTTAAAAAAAATAGAACATTTCAAACAAAAAGACAATGTTCTTCCTGCTTTTCCTTGCAATATGACCCATCATTTTCTGCTCATGTCCCTTAGCCTGGAATGATCTTCCTTCTCATCTCTTCCCTCCTCATTTCCCAGGTATTCTTCAAGACTCAACTCAAATCTCATATTGTGTTGGAGATCTTTTCCTGTATCCTCTACTTTTGATTGTGTCTTCTATCTGAGATGATCTTCCATTTAAATTGCTTAGACTATGTATATGAATTTTTTACATGTTTCTCCCATTGGAGCCCAAACTCCTGAGGCCAGGAAATTTAAATGCATCACTTTTGATTTTCTTTTATTGCCAAAGCTTAGAATCATGCTGATAGGCAGTAAGCATTTTCCTATAATTTTACTCAGACATATCTTTATAGGTTTATTAATAAATTCTTATTTGCTGGCATAGTGATGAATGGGACTCTAAGAAAGGGAAAGTTTGTCCCAGGTTGGAAAAGTAACAGGTAATAGGTTACATACTGATTAATACTCAATTAGACCCATTTGTAGCTCTTGCATTTCTGTCCTGTGTGAGATAGGGAAACTCAGTTTGAAAAAAAATTATTTATATATCTCTATATAAAAATGATATGTGGAGTAGGAATAGCATGAGAGAAGATTCAAAGTATAGACAATCTATATTTGAGTGTGAATGTATTAATATATTGATTTGGTTGACCAGATTATGGAGGACAGCTATCACTTTAAAGTCATTTCTTTATTGGTTTAAATATTTTGAAATCAAATGTTTTCTAGTTTCCTAAACTTTCTGGCCCTTCTGCTATGAACATGTAGCAGTATGTCAATGATTTCTAAAAGAGGAGCTCAAAAATTAAGTACTATTCCTGATGTCTAAGGCATCAGGGCTGCCATGTGCCTTGTTCAGTAAACTGTGCCTCACCAAATGCAAAGTGAGCTATTTTACTAATAGGGGCTTTAAACCTAGAAGGCAATAACCTATTTTTGAAATAATGTCACACAATTTACTTGTTTGGTGTTTACAACACATCAAGACCAGAACTTTTTTATATAGATTGCTGTCTAGCCTTACATTCCCTCCTTTTTGTTTTTGCATTTGATCCCCATATCAAATTTAAGACTTTTTACCTTATTTATTTCTAAAAGAAGGTGTAATTTAACATTTAAAGATGTTAAACATGATGTCCTTAAGGATAAAAAGAGAAGAAGGGCTTTTTAAAGGAACTAAGTAGGTATTTTCAGACACTTAAGGTGAGTTCAGTCACATAATTTTGGCAAAGAATTTGACTTTGGAAGTAACAAAATTTAAGAATTTTTTGGAAGATCAAGCTTTGTCAAGTGAAAAAATGCTTTTTTCTTTTAATCCATGTGTCAGGAAAAATAAAAATAGGATAATTATTTTCACTTTAAAGTAAAATTTTTAAATGTACTTAATTATTTATATTTAAAGAAAATTTGCACAGATAGGGCAAATTCTAGCAAATTATTTTAATTTTTTTATATGCCTTAATTAACATAGCTAATTTTCTGTTGTTAACCTTTCTTATAGCTTGCCATTAAAGGAATAGTTTGAGCTTCCTACTTTTCTATTTTCTTTTTTTTCTTTTAATTTATTTCTTGGGGAGGGGTGGTTAAAAGGGATAGGGGAGACATGTGGGAGAACCCTGATATAGCGGGTGGCATTCAGGAAATTCTGATTCCCTTTTCTATTTTCTAATAAAATTTTATTTGCAAAAACATTTATTTCCTTAGAATTAAGTTCAGATAATTCATTAGATATTTATCAAATGCTTACTCTATGCTAAATTATGAAAGTTACAAAGATTAGATAAGATCCTGCTTTGAGTTATGATGCAAATAATTTCAAGCAGTTTATTGCCTGAGTTCATATAAAATACTCTAAGTGGACTTGTTCATTAATGTTTTCATGGGTTTCTGGTTTCATCCCACCACTAATAGGGGATATAATCTCCTTATACAGTCTCATCTGCTGAGATGCTTATACACCTTTTTCTATAAAATTTTCATAGAGATTCCATCCAATTCACCAGAGGCCTTTCTTTGATTCCTTTCTTATTTGAATTATTAGTGAGTACATCACTCTGGGATACCAGTTTGATTTAGGATGACTTTCTAAACTTCTGGTCTCCACCTAGTAAAGTAATCATGGGAAAGGCACAAAATCAATTTACAAGTCCTCTAAAGGGAACATTATTTTTATTTTATCAAGTGCAAGTGATGTTTGTCTAACTCAGATTAGTGTTCAACCCCCTTCATAGTACTATAGTATCACTTTGCTTATTTTAGTAAAGGAAAAACTCCATAGCAGTCAAAATGAAACAACTATTTGTTATTTATCTTTAGATAGCGAGTTAGGGTTCAGATATCTAATTTTCTGGGCATGTCACTCAAACCTCTATTCCTTGTTTTTCTATTGTAACATTGAAATACATTCTTCAAAAGGTCTTTTTGAGAATCAAATGAGATAATATATGTAAAGAAATTTGTATATCATAACATGCTTTGTAAATATGAGCTCTTATATAAAGTAGAGACAGATTCCTCATTTTTGAAGATTTCTAGTTATCTCTAAGCGCTTATATTTAAAGCTGGAAGGGATCTTGGAAGTCATCTAGTCCAAGTTTTTATCTTTTCTCTATGAAAAAATTGAGGATAAAAAATTGTTAATCGTCTTAGCATAGCTCACTCAATTGAAGGTGGTAGGTAATACTAGTTTGAATAACAACTCGAGTTTTTAATGTCTTTTTGAAAATCCTCTTTTGAAACTGAAGTTCTAGTTTTTATTGTTCTATCTGTAGCACTAAATATCAGAAATAAACAATATTGTATCTTGGTTTTTCCTATTTGGTTCCAAATTTCCTGTTTAATTCCATGGAAAAAATCACATACTATTCTCTTGTTACTGACCATGAGAAGTAGGAGGAATTCATTCAAGTCTATCCTTCTTGTGTTCCTTCTCAGTACCTTTTCATTTAATAGAATAAAAAAGCAATCATTTCAGTGGCTTTTTATATGCAAATCATACTTTGCCTCCAACCATCATTTAGTCTCTTAGTACCTAAAACTTTTTTACAAAGCTATTCAATATAGTGGAGACTCCTGAGGAACTTTATTTCCAGTCCCTGAAGAATCTTTCTTAAAATGAAATGACCAAATTCATCACAGTGCCTGAGATTATTCATTATGCAGTCAATATAGAATTATTGGTCTGTTAGTTTGTACTTAAATGCACTAAAGTATCCCATTTGCCATCAAGTGCTACTTTAGATAAAGCCATTGATCTATACTGTACATCATATCTCTGACATCTTCTTCCAAAGAATTTCTGATTACATTTTACAATGTGCTTGATGCAACAGAGTAGCTAGAATTAGCTCCAGAGATAGGACCTTCTTCAAGTCCAAATTCTGACATGTCCTGAATATGTAACCCTGATCAAGTATTTACCTTTTCATTACCCTCAGGAAACTCCAATAATAATTAGGATTTATATAGCACTCTTGTTTGGTAAAGCTCTTTATGTAGGTTGTTTTGTCCAATTTTTGATTCTTTAAGACTATAGGATACAGAAGAAGTGCAGATTTTTCTCATTAGACAAACTTTCTCTCTAGTAGTTTCCTATGTCACTGAGAATTAATAACCAAAAACAAATCCAAACTTACCTTAATAGGTACTGTACATCAATTTCTTGTGATATTACATGCATGGTTGGTTCCCTTCTTTTTGTCATATTCTTTCAGGAATTCTCACACTTTCAAATATCTTAATATTAATTGAAACAATTTAGCTTTTACTAGCCAACTCAACTAATTTTACATTACTTAATAATCATTATTAAGCACTTTGAACTTTGAAAGTCCTAATGCTGACCCTTTTATAAAACATTATTAACTATTGTCGCCGTGCACAGATGACCAGGCACTTCTTATTACTTTACCAGTTATTCAGACATGCTAGGGCTGTATTTCTACTCTAAAGGTTATTTATTTTTCATTAATTATATCCTTAAAGGGACCACATCAGAAACTTTTTGAAAATTCATGAAAATTATGTCATCGGGGTCACCTCTTATTTTATAGCATGAATTTTAATAAAAACTTCATAGAAACAAGTTTCTTATATTATGGTTAAAGTTATTGGTAGTTATTTCCCATAAATCCAATATCTATCTACTTGCTGTAAATCCTTAAGGTTTTCCAGGGTCTTTCCCTCTTTTCTTCCTCTCCTTTTTAACCATCACTTGCAAGATACTACATGCTTTCCTAGAACAAAAATTAATCGACATCTTATGATATATGATTTTTTCATTTACATATATTAGTTACTTCAAATCTAAATTAATTTTCATCACACTAATGTGTGATATCTTTACATTTAAAATTAAACATTTTTTAATGTTTAAGGAATCTTTTTTTTTAACCCTTACCTTCCATCTTGGAGTCAATACTGTTTTTTGGCTCCAAGGCAGAAAGAGTGGTAAGGGCTAGGCAATGGGGATCAAGTGACTTGCCCAGGGTCACACAACTGGGAAGTGTCTGAGGCCAGATTTGAACCTAGGACCTCCCGTCTCTAGGCCTGGCTCTCAATCCACTGAGCTACCCAGCTGCCCCCTAAGGAATCTTTTTATAGGGATAGAGTGTATTTAGTTATATTATTTACAATTTGAATCAAATGCTGTGTTTAAATTGGTAATGGGCTGCTCATTAAATTCAAAGTCTGGTTGATTTTGAACAAAGTATGTTATGCAATTATAATATTAGACACTGTCACTTATAAACTGTTGAAGGCAGAAAGATGCACCAAGGGAATTAGTATTATGTCACTGGCAGGCAAGGCAGGCTATGTCCATCATTCCATGGTCCAGGGGACCCATGTGTGGTTGGGAACTTTCTTATTCTTGTCTTAATGAGTTTAGAGCTCTCCTACCCATTCTCTCTCTCTCTCTCTCTCTCTCTCTCTCTCTCTCTCTCTCTCTCTCTCTCTCTCTCTCTCTCTCTCTCAAAAGTGTGACTTTTTATTTTAAACACTGTCCACCAACATGGCAGTTCTGCTCTACTCAACCATATGCCTTTTATCAACTTAAATCTAATTAGGTCTCATGTTCTTTGCCATTTAGGCTAAGAATAACAATAACAATAATTTTGATCTTCCTTCCTTTTGAGTTTACTCAAAACTGTCTCCTAGCCTTACTCAGTTAGGGAATAAATCCTCTTATCTACTGAAAGGGCAATCGAAATCTTCCTCCAATTACCCAAATATATGTAGATATTAAATATAAGGTGTAAGGCACACTTTAGTAATTCCGTTGATCAACACTTCCCCCTACACTTGTAGAGAACAGATACTAATGCCTTCCTCGATCAGAGGACAACAGGGAATCTAAGTTGAGCAAATAGCTCACAGGGGATTTCAGCTTTCTTTTTGAGCAGATAGAAAAGGGATGGAGAGAAATATGTCACCAGGTATTCCCTAATATGAGATGGATTGGAAGTGCAGATTTTGCCCCGGATGTGGACTTAATTTTCTTTGGGAGATATCAAACCAAATACTCTAAATAGTGGCACACTCATATCTATTCTTTCATCACAATCTGTTTTATTTAAATTCATATGATAGAGTGTGATAAAAAGAGGGTTTCTTTAAGTTGAGGATTATAGATCAGCTTTTTTGGTCACATTATCAAGAAATGTTCTTAATTGTTTTCTGATGTCATGATCTTCCCAATAAAACTGGGTAGTGAATAATATATTACATAAAAAATTGTCTTTAAAGAATAGTAAAATTTTATTGATGTTTAAATGTTTTGAGCTTGCATTATCTGTACAATTCAATTATGTTGAAAAACTCATTTTCTTTCATCAACTCAGATCTTTAATGAATAGTGTTTAACTTCATCCTGGACAACAGGGACTTGCTCAAATAGGAAAATTGCTTATAAGGACCTTATCCTGTTATATTGGGCCATCTATCATGCTGTATTGTGTCTTTAGGGGGAATTTGTGAGAAAGTGGGGTTTTTTAAATGTGGTCTTCGGTTTCGAGTGTGAATATCACTAAAGATTCTTTAAAAATAATTATTCTTTTCAAAAAACATACACTAGAGACTCAAAATTTCAGAATATAGATAGTTTTTATAAAATTTTCTGATTGGTCTTCTCTTTTTGAGGTAGTATATGAGGCTTTATGCCCCCCCATAGGTGAGAGGTCAGAAAGTACAGTAGGTATTTTGGGGGAAATGCCAATACACCTAATGAGCATTAGAGGAGTGGGTATTTTAAAATTAAATTTTATTGGACAGCTGCTCCCCTGCTTAGAATGTTCAGGATGAATGAACACAGCAAATGATTTAAATGGGTTATGGTGTGTGTGTGTGTGTGTGTGTGTGTGTGTGTGTGTGTGTGAGTGTGTGTGAGTGAACATGAGGATCTGTGGCAATCTTCCAGCAAGTTTTAACACTTTAAAACAATTTTCAAAATGAAAAGCCACTTAAGTCATTGGAAAGGGATACAAAAAGGGAGACATTTGCAAGATAGGAGTTAATTTGGGAAAATGCAATTTTAAGACCAGTCTTTTCAAAATGAGATGAAAGGCAGATGGACAGGAAGATATGGTACAGAATTGCCCAGTATTCCATTATGTTTAATGCTATTTTGCTCAACATAGAGATTATTTTAGAAATGTTGATTCTAATTTCTGATTTATTCATAATAGATTATTTCAATTCCCCAGGCCACTGAATTAGATATTATGTGAGACTTATTTTTCAAATCTGTGTTTGAGTTAAAAATATTGAGAATCCTATTAAAAGTTCTAACTTTTGTACGATGATTCTCTGATTCGCCCTCTATAAAACTTGTCTTTAGGTTCCTTTTTTCATGTCTAGTTGTAGTATTAAGATTCCCTGACACTTAAATGTAATAACTATAGATAAAATATGAAACACTTTTCTCCCATTTTCTTATTATTAACTTAAAATTATAACAGAGACATCAATCCTCTCCTCCTAACACTATGTGACCCATACTTTCTTACTCTGATAGATCTTAAGTTTTGTATTTATACACAGCTCTTTTACCTAAACAAATCTCATTTTCTCTCTGACAACTCATCTTGCAACATTATCATTTATATCTTCAAATAAGTCCTCCTGAGTCCATTCAATATACTAGTATATTTCCTCTTGTTGCTTCAGTTCCTTTGGGATGTAACTTGGTCTTGTTCTTGGATGGTTCTTTCTGCAATTGGCCAACCCACTTTTTTTGTCATACATGTCTTTGAAAATGACATTTATATTTTGTTTTCTCCTGTGTCTCCTTGTTGATAAACTGATGTGGCTTACTTATGCCCACTATGTATCTATCCATTATCCTTTAAGTTATTTTTAATTCTGAATTTCTTAAAAGCTTGATATTCTATTTTTCACAGGCAATACCTGAAGATGAGTATTAAGTGGATTACTAACTAGAAACCATCTTGTTTAGATTATTGGTGTTAATTATCTTTGTTCATGATGCATTTTGGTAATAATTTTAGTGTCATCTACTTATGTAATTTAGTGATTGTTATTATGTTTTATAACTGTATTGTTAGATGAATGGCAACATGGTTATTTATTCTTTGCCAAAGCAAGTCTATGTAAAATGTGTTACTGTCCCTTTACTTTTTAAATAGACAAAAATATCTTTTTTAACCTCTGAAAGGAACCTTGATAAAATGTGTTTAGTTATTTCTGTAGTGATACTTCCTACTTCTGTCAGATGATGTAATCTAAATCATTTTTTACATGTTCTTCCGAACATGGTAGTTGGAAATATGATATCCAGGTGATTCAGTGGTCTGTATACACCACCAGAGTTCTCTGGAAATCCTTCATTTCTCCTGAGAATCATGTTGTATTTAGACTATTGAAGTAAGAAATAATTTGCCTTTAAAAGTGAAAAATAACTGACCTATTCAGCAATGTCAGCAATGTCTTTGGAGAGCCGTGTCTAAGCTAATAGAAAATTCTCTGATTCTGCTAGGCCATATATATCTTGTTTTTTTTTTTCTCTTAAAAAATCTCTACTCTCTTGCTTTTCATTTTCATTTGGAGGAAAATTGTATCCTGTAATAGGCTTGTACTTTCTGATGGGAAATACTCATTTGCAACTAAATCTTTCAGAAATTTGCTATGACAATACTGAAGTTTTCCGTTTTCAAAAAGTTCGTCCTTTTAAATCTCCTTGATACTTTAGAGGAGAGATCAACTTAGGTCAAGGCCTTATTTTTGTGAAGAATGCCATTCACTTTTTGTCCTAATTCATAAGTATGTGTTTTTCTCAATGTAGTAAAAACAACTTAACTTATATTGAATTCCTCAGTCAGTGACTTGATCCTTTGTGGACATCCTTATTCTTCCCTCTCTTTTCTCTTTCAACAATAGCCAGTGAATTCATTTGCCTTATTTACTATCAGCTAGTATCCATTATTATAATGTAAGTTCATTTATGTCAAGGTCCTGTTTCCCCATGTTGTTTCTAGATTGCATAAATTGTAAAGGCATTAAAAAGGTATGTGTGCTACCCTCTTTGAGATCTAATAATCTAATGTTCTAAAACATAAGGACATCAAAAGAAATATTGAGGGTATGCAGACAAATGAATAAATATTTTAGGACTTCTTAAATAAATAAAATAAAAGATTTATAATACTTTTAAACAGTCTTATCTATTGTAATGATTACATGTGGTACTGAGGATATATTGTTGCAAGAATATCCTAGGCCAATTCAGAGCTGGAGAGAAGAGTGTGCTCCTTGAAGAACAGAAATGAGTATTTTGCTTGTATCTTTTTGGGCAATGGAGAGTTATGGATCTAGGGAGATAGGTTGGGGCCAGATTCTGAAGGTCTTTAAAAGTCAAAAAGCTGTTTATAGTTTATCCTTGAGGCAATAGGGAACTCAGATTCTGTTGATCATAGAAATGTCCTGATTGGATCTGTGCTTAAAGAAAATCACTTTAGGCATCAGTGAGGAGAATAGAGTAAAATGTGGAGAGTCTTGAGGCATATACATCAATTATATGGCTATGGTCCTAGTGTAGAAGTGAGTTGATTATGGCTTGAGTTAAGCTGGTTGCTTGTGAGAATAGAGAAACAGCCACAAATGGGAGATTTTAGGAAATCAGGTTTTGACAGTGGATTTGATGTGTGCAGTGAGGGAGAGTGAAGGCTTTAATACTAACTTAAAACTTAAAAACCTTTGATATGAAAGAAAGGTGACGCTGTCAACAGAAATAGGGAGCTTTAGTAAATGGAGATGGACTTTGGGGAAAACTAATTAATACATTTTTCCAGTATGTGGAGTTTGAGATGTCTGCAGGTCATTTGAAATGCCCAAGAGTTAGATGGTGATGAAGGACTCCAAGACCTCAAGAAAGAGCCTGAAATTAGACATATACATAAACATGAGAATTAAACCATTTAGAGGTTTGTCATGATGCTGCTGCTCAATTAAATGGAAATATTTCAAGTCATCTATTATATGTCTTTAAGTCTATTAAGAGAGAGCAATTCAAGAACAGGGGGCTTGTTAAGCACTTACTGGCAGTGGTGATGATCTGAAATACAGAATAAGATCTACAGTTTTGGACATGAATAGTGTTAGGAATTTGTTTTTCCTAACTCTCACTAAATTTTACAATAACATAAAACATTATTATTTCTTTGTAACCTTTTAATTATTAAGATATTCAGTTAACTCCCTCTTTTTCTTTTCCCCATTCAAGAAGACATCATTTGATGAAAAGATACAACTATATATAAAGCTATGTCATTCTTTTTTCTCTTTATCAGTTGTTCCTCTCGAGTTTGATACATACATATTGTTCTTCAAAGAATATTTCTTGATCCAAAACATTACCTCGATCCAAAACATTAGCCAAAGAACTATCTTCTTTCCCCTATAGTTATTGTCTCTCTAAAAAACTTCCAGAGTTTAGATTACAAAGGCAAATGCTTCCAGCTGTTATTCAATCAAAATCTATAGGCAGAAGTGAGATTAAACAAAGATAGTTGATTATATCTACATAGAATTTAATTGAGCAGAGTAAATGATCATGTCAACAAGAATTTTAAAATAAAATTTTCTCTTGGTTATACCTGTTTCACTCCATAATTTCATATAAATCTTTTGATAACTTCCCACCATTACATGGAGTAAGAATGGGATAGGCCTACAACAGAAAAAATAGAAAGAGAAATAAAGTAAGGTCTCTGAAGCATCATTAAAAAAAATCTACATAAAAAATGATCAGAAAGAATCACAGATAATATTAAGTGAAATGAGCAGAACCAGAACATTGTAAAAGCAATAATGCATGTTGATAAGCTGTGAATGATTTAAATATTATCAGCAATGAAAGGTCCAGATCAACTTGAAGGGATTCATGTTGAACAAGATTGTCTACCACCATAGAATGAACTGGTAGAGTCTAAAGGCAGATTGAAACATAACATTTTCCACTTAGTTTTGTTCATGAGTTTTTTTCTAGTATAACAATATGTGTTGCATGATACCACATGTATTCTGTATGCCATATTGTCTGCAATTTTGGGGAGAGCGAAATGGATTAAAAGAGAATATGGATTGTAAAATGAAAGAAATTCAATACTAAATAATTATTTTCATATCTAATCTGGTGGAAACTAAAAAATTTTAACTTATCACAAATAAGAATAAATAGCAAGTTGTATATAATAGAGATTTGCATTTTTAGATAGAATCTTTTTCTGCTATACTACATATTAGAAATGCATTAAAAATGAACAATAAATAAAAATTTTTAAATTAAAAACAAATTAATTAATGGAATTTTCCTTTAATGATATATATTACTATTAAAGCAAGACAATGTCAAAGATTTGATATATCTTGATTTTTAACAAATTAATATCTTATAATATTTTTGTGAGCCATATGATAAAATGTGGGCTGAATAACCAGTTTGTTGGATTCATAGCTAGTTAACAATCCTTACCCAAATAGTATTGATTTGAATGTCACATGTGATCTAATAGGGAGAAATGCTTTTGTTTTTGTTAAAACATTCAGCTACAAAAGTATGACTGTGGAAGAACTGGCTTGAGTTATTTAGTAATAAACACCTTCTAACCAAGTGCAATTGCAATGTAAATCAAGAGTGTGATGTCACTTCTGAGAAAGCTTATGCAATCTTAAAATACTCTAATAAAAATGCAGTTTTGAAAAATAAAGTAGGTCAGATTTGCATTCTACTGAGCCCATGTCAGATGGCACTTTTGTTTTCCTTTTGGACTACATTGTTAGGAAACTGACAAATAGCAAGGCAAAACCAAATCCTGAAGCATCTAGGAGCATTAATAGTAAAGAGGTTTTAACACATTCATTGAGCCTTAAGGTTGAAAAGGGATCTCTGAGGGTATCTAGAAAAAAATTCTTACTAAGTAGACATTCATCTTTCCATTCAAGGACTTGTTAGAAAAATGAACCAGATTCTTTCAAAGACAATACATTATAATTTTGCATAACTCTGATTATTAATTAGTTCATCACCATGACCATCCCCATCACCACAACTTTTCTCAGCTGTATAATGTCCATCCTTCCCTTTCTTCTCTCTGGGGCCAAATACAATATTACTGAATTTATTTTTCTCTCACATGATACCTCTTTGAGTACTTGAAGATAAAAATCTATCCATGGAAACTTTTAAGATCCATGAACAACCCCAGATGAAGTACCTATTTTGTAAAGATAAAATAGTTTGGTAATATCACAAATATAAAGCTTGAAAGATAGCTTTGTTTCCAAAATGGCCCTAAAAACCATTGTGTGGTGTCGTTACATACCAGGAACCATATTGAAATAGGGAAATGATTGGATCCATTACACTCTAGTAAAAGAATGATTTCTTTGTAAAAATGAGTCTTTGTTTAATCAGATTATATATTCTGGATTAAGTATATGGGCCTTTTAAGAGGAGATCTCTCTGGTCCTTGTTTTTTTATTGTCTTTCAGCTGTATTGATCTATTTAATGTCAATTAAGCTCAGACTCAAAATTTCTGCAAATTTCTAGCAGATGTAACTCATATATGTTAGTTACCTCCAAAATTTGTTTTTAAATAGGTTTGAAGAAATATAGGGAAACTATACTTGGAACAAATCTTAGTTATCCTTTGAATCAGCAGAAATGAATAAACACTATCATCTCATCTCATAGTTGTCACATTTCTCATTTTTTAGTCCTTATATCACTTTGAGAGCCCAATGCTCTCACATGATAATTCACTGATGTGGACAATTTTTCTCTTTTTAAGTCAAATGCATTCTTTATACCTCAGCGAAAAAAAATAGTATTCCTGAATCTTTTAATTGCTTTTCAAGAGACAAAAATTTCTTATCACCTTTTCAGGAAAGTTGTTTCATCCAACAAGGTGTGCTATCATGGTTCAATAGTATTTTAAAAGCAAAATTTAATGGTTAAATTACAAAATATAGGGTTCAGTATCATTATAGCTCTGACCAAATAATAAAAATAAAGAAAGCTAAAGGTAAGATTGACACTTGATTTATATCTTCTCTTTTTTAAACTAATTATTTTTATGTTTATGTTATAAAAGGAAGTATTATTCTAGGATTCCTTCAATATTTGTATTAGCCTACAGAGGTTTAAGGCATATTCAAATGGATTACAATCTTATGTTTGTCCTAAATTAAACTGAGTCAATTTAAATCTTTTCTGTTGGATTTATTGGTATTTGTGCTTCAATTTCCTGTTTGTGTGTACTCTCAGAAAAATGTTTTAAATAAATTTCAGAGTACACCAACTTACCTGAAAGACTGTGCTAAAAACTTCCTTCCTATTCTCAACTGACCTCTTTAAAATATTAATGCTAAGAATTTCAAGAACATGTTAAACTGAGGATTTGTTTTATGGGAAATATGCTCCCCAATATCAATAAAGAAATTGACCTGACAGGGAACTTGAAATGCTATTTTCTACAATGTATTAGAAACTACCAATTTTATCAGTTTTAGAAAAATTAAAGAAATCCTAATAGATTTTTTTAGAAAGGCTAGCTGCACAATCATATTAAAAATATGTACAAATGGAATAATTGTGCAAAGAATATTCATTTGCATTGGTCTTTTGTTTATCTCGCTATTGTTTTCAGTTATAATTTATTTCCCCTTAATAAACTTAGCTTATCCCATGCTAATGGATTAATTAATTAATTATTCTGACCCTTTTACTTCTGCTGTAGCACAAAGACACAGGTGTTTTGGAAGTTTTAAAATTATAGCTTTCTAACAGATTCATATTATCTTCAAAAGGGCCATTACCATTTATCATGTAAATTAATTCAGCCCATTGATATTAATTTGCCCTATAGTTAGAATTAATATCATGTCTTTATAAAATTAACTGTCTCAACTGTTTTATGTTTCGCAAATAACTCAATGTTTGCTGTGGATTTCAAAAATACATTTAGAATTATACTCATTGATCTTAAGAAAAATAATTTTAAAATTTTGTTTAATTCATCTCTGGCTTCTAAACACTATAGTTTATATCATCACAGAAAACAACCTATTTTGTTCCAGAGATATTCAGAAATGAGAAATACTGGAACTTTAATTGTGTAATATTCCCAAGTTTTCCCAATTGTTATTCTCTGAAAGTTTTTTTTTTCTAAAGCTTAACCTAAATTCTTCCTGTTAACATTTTCATACTTTACTCTTTGTTAAAGCATTTTTAAAGTGGAAATGCTTTATCTTGCCCATAAAAAGCACTTAAATACTAACTTAAATTGGAAATGTAGAATGATATCTACATTTTCCTATTATGACATGCTCTTTCAATAATACATACATGGTCCGTCTCTTCTTGATAGAGATTATTAATTGAAACATATTGCAGTAACTTTATATTAGATTTTAACAGAGTAATACATTTTTCTGTATTTATTTGAAAGTCTCCAAAATACCAAAATTTTGCAGATCTTCTTTTAGGAGAAAATGTAGTTTGCAAGTATTATGATAATAACGGTGTTCTTTATTTTGCCATTTTATCTAGTGCTTTCTGTAAATATAAACTTCATACAATAAAGATTTCTTGAAGTTATATAAAGAGATTACAAATTAGATATTTTCTCAATTTTACATATTTTAAGGGTTTATTCTCTGTGTAAATTCAGAGGTTTCTGTGTTGAAAATATCTGTAATTCCCAGGTATCTTGGAAAGTTGCATTTTATCAGTTACGTCTCTTAACTGTTCAGAAATAATGCTACCATAACTTATCATTTATATATAGCACTTTTAATCCTTAAATCCCCTTGTAGGAATTACCTAATTAATCCTCTCTGTATTCAGTAGGTTTTCCAGTGGCTTCATTGTCACCGATGCATATTAATGACATCAGACAAATAAAGTGCCTTTCATAATTGCCAGTCTACAAGCATTGTAAAAATCAAATATGGAACAATTAAAAATTCATTTGAGGTTTATGGCTGTGAATTTGACTACTGAAAGGTTGAGTGGTAGGCTCTTAAAGGTTTTGATTGGTCTGAATGGTTGCATCCTAGTACTGCACCTGCCCTGGTCATTTTTTATTGATAGCTTAAAGTCAGGGGAGGATCAGATGATTTAAAGAACATTCTAATTGCTGCTTATACTAGTCCAAAGTTGATGGAAAGCTTCATTATTGTTTTGTCAATATCAACTAGTATAATCTGATTCATTATTTTCTGTACTTACATGCACATTCTTAACTAGTCACATGAGAAACTTTTTGCTGCCTTACTTTAAAATTACATTCAAATATAAGAAAATTTAAGAATTATTCACAAAACAGTGAAACAGAGCTAATTCTTTTTTTATTGACTATACAGATTTGATGTAATACACATTGAATTAGGACCAGATTTATTTGGAAGTTTTTATCCCTCATTCATTTTCATATTAATTCATAATCATATTCTATATGTTTATATTTCTTTCATTATAAATAGATTATCTGAAGACAAAAGTAATATCATAGCACTTTCTTTTTTGATACCAAAAGAATGTTTATCCTAATATATGAAACTTTCATTTTACATTGTCATATGCTGCTTTAAAGTACTTTAGGTATTTATTAAAATTCCCATTTTCCTCCAAATTAAATTATATTTAAGTGATAAATAATCCAAAACAGTTCATTTAAAAAATTAAATCTGGAAAATATTTTAGGTGTTTAAAGATATAATATTTTTCTAATTAAAAAGATTTACAGATGACTGTGGAAAACAAACCTTAATTATATCCAATTTGTCCTTTTACTCATGGGATTTCTTAAAAATCACATATGTGTACTCTAAGTCAGCAGAAATAGCACATACTTCTAATTATTTGTTAATTAACTTGACCATTTATATAGCTAATTCTATTTAAAAATTAGCTAGATTAATGGATACCAAATTTTAATTTTCTTTCTCACTTTATTCCTATTTTAACAAATGAACCAAATCTGATTTAAGCTATGATTTACAAAATAGGTGTATATATTTCATATTAATTTAAAATTTAATTTTTCTTTAATTTCACTTGATTCAATATGTATAAAACTTTATTTGGAATGTAAAATGATATGATAGTCTATTTCTCCTAAGTTCTATTAAGCCTTTGTGTTTTACTTTGTCTAGGCTACCTTAAAGAAGCTTCTCAGATGTAAAACTAATATAAGTCAAAACAATTTAAAAACCATATATTAAAAACCTACTATGTGCACAAGCTACACATCTCTCAGTCCCTCAGGGAATTCTTTCTGTAAGTGGTGGATCATGAACTATCTTAAAAGAGAGAGCTTGCTCACGGACAATCTATGGTTCCCACTATCAAGGAGTCTATTCTTTGATATACATACTTATAAAAATTTACACACATAAATATTATAACAAAGTACTATTCTATAAAGATAAAGGGGCCACAGCTTTTTGTTGGAGACATTGAGGACAGGAGGATTTATGGTATAAGACTTACCTGAATGATGCCATCACAGAAAATTTCAACATATACATATATAATATAATATGACATATCATATCATATCATATCATATCATATTATAGATATAGATATAGATATAGATATAGATATAGATATAGTGTTTTTCCAAGCATGAAGAACAGACTGTATAATTGCATGGGCTCAAAAGAAGACAAAAAGAGATTATTATTATCTCATTCTCATCTCTTTATCTTTCTTTTACACTCAGCATTTGTACAAGACAAGTCATCATCTTACTTTTATTCTTTTATGTTTAATGATCTGCAGATTATTGTTCAGGTAGATAAATGACTTATTTTTATTTGAATAAGAATGGAAAGTAATCCATCATGTATGGGTTCACTGAAAGCATCTTTGGGGCAATTCTTGTAATGATAAGATGATGGGGATAATATTAATCTTCTTCTGGTCTTATGTGGTGATAGGATACACATTTGAAAGGTATTTCATTCAAGATAGTTCCTAGATTTTGAGATTGGGGGTATGATAACATCTATCAAAACATTTATTCTTAAACTATTATGGAGGGCAGCTGGGTTGCTCAGTGGATTGAGAGCCAGGCCTAGAATCCGGAGGTCCTAGGTTCAAATCTGGCCTCAGCCACTTCCCAGCTGTGTGACCCTGGACAAGTCACTTGACCCCCATTGCTTAGCCCTTACCACTCTTTTGCCTTGGAGCCAATACATAGTATAGATTCCAAGATAGAAGGTAAAGGTTTAAAAAGTAATTATGAATCATTGTATTGTTGAGTGGTTAAGGACAATAGGTTTTTTTTTCATTTTAGTTTCTTTTCAGCATCATTTATCTTTTGAAATTTCAAGACTATTTTGGTGTTTTTTAATAAAAGGAATTTGTCATCATTTAGTTTATTAAGGCAGAGAACTTTGATCTGTAATTATGTCCACTTAATTATGTCTTTCTAGATATATAGTAGATTATTTTTTCCCAACCACAGAGACAAGTTGCAAATTTCACAACTGATAATCTTCAAGAGTTCCTTCTCCCTTTGAGAGCTGACCATCTCTGAACTGGTTCTTGGTAATAAGCAGCATATTACTGAGTCGAAACTTTTGAAGCCTTTCCTGCTTGATAGAACTTATCCAGACATTGTACACTGTGGTGAAGCTTTCAGAGTCCAAGGTTGCCTTCATTCCTCAATGAGGGATCAAAAATATTTCTTTATAATCCTATCAAGATAAAAATTCCTAGTAGTAAAATTCTTTGTGCTTCTATTTTATTTTTGAAACAGTTGGAGGTTTCTAGACATCTTGAAAGCCATTTTTCTCATGGAATTTTGAGATTCTGAAACAGTTACTCATAGGGTCATATCACAATCCTTCATTCTGGGCATCTGTCAAGACATTTATTATTTCTGACAAAGACCATGGATTGGTAGAATGAACTCGATGCCACCACTAGCATTCTTTTTCTTACAACAAAACTGCAACAATGCTGGGTAACTACTTAATGCCACGAGGCTCCAGCCAGGTTTGAGCACATTTCTTGTCCGAGACAATTTTCCTGTTAGGACTCCAAGAAGTGAACCAGCAAAGGCCATTTTTGATGTATATGTCTCAAGTCAGTTTTTAGTCTTTTTGTCTAAGTAGCCTTTGTGACTGACAGGCACAATGCCGTGCACACAGCACCAGTCTTATTCCCTGGAGCTTTATAGCTCTAAATTTGAGCCCTTTAAAGGTGATCACAATAGGAAATGGTACAATGCATCCTTGCATTAGAAATTCCTTTCAAAGGTTCAGACAATTGTGGTTCAAACCAAAGAATTACTGTATTTGCTTAAAAGTAATACCAAGAATCTAATTTTCATGATTCCTTTCCTTGCTTATGTTTTCAACTAATATTGTATAGCCCTTTTATTTACTCAACCAGATTGACAAGATTATAAATGAGAGCTGCGTGTGGAAGCCTCTAATTTTTCATAAGTAAATGAATTAATTTATCATAGCTGTTGTATTTTATTGCTGTCTCTATGCCAGACTGGCCAGCTCCTTTATTCCCCCCCCCCCTTTACCTTCTAAACATTGAATCCATGTCATTGTGTTTGACAGCTTTCTGATTCCCCTGTCAGATGCAATTTGGTGCTAATCACATTTCCTTTGCTTAGTGTCAATGATACAAGCCATGCATAATATTCCTGTATGTCCACTTACTTACTTGCAATGCAGCTGAAATATCTTGGGCATTAATCTGATAGAATGCTACATTGAAATGCAAAAATGATGCTTGAGCAGGAAGATAATGTGGTAAGGCAGATGGGCAATAGATAAGGGAGGCTAAACTAGTGATCTTTACCAAGCTCTGATGAATTTTATTTCATTTCTGAATATCTTTTTACAAAACCGAGGGTATGTAATCAGTGCTGGTTCATTAGATCTTCAGCATTTTTAATAGAATTCATTCACTGTCAAAGTATGAAGGAATTGTCTGTTTCCTATATTAAAAAGTGTTTAGAGGTTTTTATTTTAAATTTTGAAGACGATTTTGTTTTAGATGATAAGCTTTATCAATCACTGTAATTAAGTAAGAAAAATTTTGAGTGATCTCGTGAAAGAGACTAATGATTTATACAAGGAAATAGTTCTACAGGAGAATAAACAGATTTCCAAAATGAGAAAAATTCAACAAAACAGGCATTCAGTTAAATAGTTATTAAGCATTCTTCCTCCCCTCATACACTTTCACATTTTTTGATTGACAGCACAGTTTTATAAATTTCAGTTTACAGACATGCCTACAAATCAGTAAATATCCCACTTCATTGCTGTTTCCCTTGAAGGAGCTTCCTTGCCAGTTTAGAGGTATCCTTTTCTTTTCACTAATTCTAGGTTATTATCACTGTATTATGTTCTCTTGCAATGGCTCTCTTTAGATTCATAAGCTGAAGTCTTTGACTTTGTTTAACGGAGACACCTTCAGGCTATTATTTAGGATCTGTTACTGTCTTCTTCAGTGATATTTTGTTGGGATTCCTTTTCCAAAATTGGTCAGCAGTAGTTATATAGTGCTAAAAATAATTAACCAATATTATACTGAGGGTTGAGTCAGAATAAATATGAAAACTGGACACGTGAAATGAATCATAAAACCATCAGGGCAAATATCTTCACTTACTTCGATAAGCCATTAAGGGTACCTGTATTACAATAGTCCACACTCACAAATATTCATAATTATGACTATGTATCTTATCATGAAGATTAAAATGTATTTGCCTTACTCTAGGAAGACATAAATATGTGTAATATAATTTAGAAATAAATAAGAAAAAATGTGGATGTTTAAAGGACTAATGTTTTAATTATCCAGGAAACTAGTTAATTGATTAAGTCTGTAGAATACCATATTTTTCCTCTGTTTAAATTAGAGATTGTTGTACTTGTTTTTGTTATAGTTTAGAGCAAATATTCTGAATATCCCTCAATTGTCCTATCATCTTTTCCTTTAATGACTTCCATTAAAAGTTCTGACACTGGGTGGGCGAAATTCAAGAAAATAAAAATTTTCCTTTTGACTTCAGAGGAGTGTTAGAGCTAGGTTTGGCAAATTATGGCGATGTCTAGTCAATATTAGCACTACCTGAGAGACACAGATTGATTGCCTGAAAGAAAAGGGTTATTGATAATTGGAAATTTTGATATCAAACAGAAAGTTTATATGAAGTAAAAGTAGTATATTGGAAATCACGTTTTTAGAGATTAGAGTATCTGAATTTGAAAGCCAAACTGGAATTATCTTCAATAAAATTTTAGAAAAATAGCAACTTCCAGATTCTAAGGGTCCTCGGGGAATTTTATGATTATGATGGTCACATCCATATGTGGTCCTTGAGCACTTAAAAGCTGCAGCCCAATTGTGTGGCTGTCTCAGAAGGACCATATGAATGTCACATAGTGCACAAAGAGCTAATGCCACTATTAGGGAAGTAGTGACTCCAGTAATCAGATCCCTTGAGTCTTGGCTTGTAGCAGTTAAAGGATGGAAACTGAGTGGTTTGGCTATGGGACCAAAACAACAACCCTATTGAACATTATTCTGTAGGGACAGATCAAAAGGAGAAGGGCCACCAAGGGACAACCTGATATTTAAAAAAGAATATACACATCTCTGCTTGCATTGGGAATAGGTTACATTTTTCAAGCTATTAAAGGTTGTTAAAAGTGAACGAAATCACCTGCAATTTGGAGATGATTCCTCTGTTTGTACTGTTGGTAGTAAATAGTTTTTTGTTTATGTTTGGTTTTTAAAAACTGAATTTGTCTCTATTGAAAGATACAGTTATTTCATAGACTTTTACAATTTTCTTTTCCCATTAAGAAAACAAGTCTTATCATATGCATAAGTAGCAGTGTAACATATGAAGATATGTCAAGACTTCAATAAATTACTGTTGAATTTTTAAAAAATAAGCCAACCACAGAATAGTCTTTTAAAAGATTTGTCTCAAAATACCTTCTGAAATAATTCTTAAACTAGTCAGTCATCAGTATTTACTGAATTCCTATTCTATGCAGAATACTCTAACAGATGGTATAGTAAAAATAAAAAAAAAAATAAGATGATGACACCATCAGTCTTCAAATGTAAAATTTTAGATATACCATTTCTTAAAAATGTCCAAAAAGTAACTAGGAAGGAAATTAAATCTACAGTGGTATAGACTAGGTTCATAAATTTTGAAATTCACATGAAATAATATAATAATAGGATTTACTTGAAACTAATAAGGGAAAACTTCCTAGAGATGATAATTATTGAGCATGATTTGGTAGGAGAATAACATAAATTGGTAGTGGGAAATATATGAGTTGTAGATCATATATTTAGATCTATATGGACTCTTGGAGGATATCTTTTTCAGATTTTTAGATTTGTATGTTAGAAAATTGAGTCCAGAGACCTAAAGTAACTGGCCCTGGATATGAAATGATACATAGAATGATATATAAATAAAAAAATAGAGTCAAGTGTGGGAATGTCAAACATATATGTTTCATTTCACTGGGAAGCAATGGTAATGATATTCCCATATGTATGTAAGTCTCTAAGTGTATCTTAACGAGAACTTAACACTCTCATGTGGTTGATCATTCAAATATTATCTCCATTGTATAGATTAGAAAACTATGGCTTTAAAGGCTGAAGTACTTGTTAATGCTTATGAAATTTGTAGGTATTTGAGATGGGATTCAAATCCATATCTTTCTCTATTCAAAACTTATTATACTACTTTCTCTGAAATAAAGATAGTTGGGAGTATAGTTTATTGACTACCTTGGAATCCAAATTGAATGCTAATTTTTAAATTTAATTAAATACTCTGATAAGTTATGTATAGCCAGAAATTTTTGTGTAGAAGCATAGTTTTTCTTTTCTTGCTAAATGTTTTCCTAGTAGTTAATAAAATGAATTTAGTGATTCTTTATTGATTTTCATTAAAAAATTATAGTGCCTATTACTCATGATTATAGTTATAAAGATTTAGTTTTTTTTTTTATTTTGATATACTCAATTTAGTCTGAGGATTTTGGCAAGGGTTTTCTACACCTAAAGGCATATTTGTACAATAGAGTCACACTATTCTTTATATTTACCATTTGAGTACTTTTGCTTTAAAGATGTTCCAGAGCAAAATAGTTCTCCAAGGAAAATAGCACACCCTTAGCCACTAAGAATAGAATGTGAGTAGCACTAATTAAGTCCCAATTCCAATTATGTTAATGAAGCTGCAAGGGGACTGCACAGCTAGAAGTCCCAATACATTGTAATACCATGCAGAGATCCTTCAAAATCTCTCAGCAGTATGCAGGCTGTATTCAGGAGCACATTTTGTGATTTCCCTTTGAAACAAAATAAGATTCTAACAGCAGTTTTAAGGTAGTACCTTTAGCTTCAGTTGGCATCTTTGGAGCTGATACCTGTTTTCAGGTGCTTAAAGGGTAATCTCCATGGAATTGGTAATCGATTAGTTCTACTTGGTCCCATAGGGCAGAAACTCTGGGCAATGAGTAGAAGCTGCAAAGAACTCTGGTCACAATTGGTGTAAGAAGGGATGTGAACTTGTTGGGCATATTGCAGAGAAGATTCTTGTTCAGGCATGAATTGGATCCTTTGACATCTAAGGCTCCTCTTTTCTAATACTCAGTTTTTGTGGCTAGAATCCAGTAGCAATTTATTGGTCCCCATGAATCAAGAGTCTCTAACAATGAGATAGCATTTATGTAATCTTTTGTAGGCTACTTTTATGCCGTTGTTATATACATGTGCAGTAGCAATATCAATAATAAATGCAGATGTGGTAAGAGTTTTAACTTATTAGTATAAAATAATTAAATTTAGTAGTTCTTGCATTTTACATCACATTGTTAATGGCCAAATATCTTGTGTACCACCTGAAAGCAACTCTTTACTCCAGAGAACCTTTACAACAGGAACCAGAATAATTAGCATCGATAATTTATATTGCTCCATGATTATAAAATTGAGGAATTACATCTACAGCAAGGGTGTTTTCACCTAGTGTTTTCATTTCCGGGTAAATGGCCATAACTTTTACCCTACTAAATTTTAAAAATATAGAATATAATCTTGCATAAATTCCAGAATGACCCAATGTGAATTTCATGGCTGAGAACAAAAAAGACCTTCAATGATTTATATTCATTATAGTCTAGATCATAGTAAAATAAAACAATGGGAGATATTTCCTAGGTGACCAAAAGAAAGTATTAAGATTTAAATTAATATCCAATACTTCAAGTATTATATTTAATGAGATTCATTAATATTTAACATGAAGCAAAAGGAAAATAAATGGCTAGAGAGATAGATAGAGCTCACCACTAGTCTCCCACTTGGAAAAAAGAGCAAGGGAGGTGTTCCCCACTGCTAAAAAAAAATATGTAAAGGATGCATGTAAACAGATAGGGAAAAAGGGAATTTTGGGTCTAGGAAAGAATTCTGGGAGATGAAGTCCAAAGGATACAAGATTTCCACTTATACAAAAGCATCAGTTTTAACACAAATACTGTCTTGGTGTACTATCCAGATTTTCTCCACTATATCACAACTTTATCAGCCTGGAAGTTCATTGCTCTTACATCTCTTTCTTCTGATTGGTGAGTTCCTTCCAGATTCTGCATTTTAAATAAAGTAATCCAGGCTGGTAAATGTCTTCATTCCTTTTCTGATCTCTATTCCCTGACTCTCTGGATATTTTCCACTGGTCTCCTGTTTGGGTACCTTCCTTCCTTGTATTTATATTCCTGCCACTTAGCACACTGCCACAGTATTGGAGCTTACAAAGGTTTGTTGACTTGAGGACTTGTATAACAGAATCATAGACTTTAAAGGGAGGGATAGTCAGAGTGGTATGGTGAATAAAGTGCTGGATAGGAGGCTAGAAGATTCATTTTGAAATGGTCACTATAGGCCAGACACTTCTTGATGGACTAGAGTTTCTTCATCCTTAAAATAAGAGGGTAGGAATAGTGCCAACCTCTATAGATTCTCTACTTCTAAATCTATGATTTTGTAAATGTCAGAGATACCGTACTGGAGGTAGATAATAGTTTCTTACTCTATTAATGCAATTGAACTTACAATTGAAAGTATACTGTGGAATACGACAAATAATATTTCCAAAGCTTAGCTTTTGTTTGTTGCATTTCCATTGCCTTCTGTTGTGGTTTGATAAATGATTTAATGCAGTTAAATAGTACCAGACTGGTATTATAAGTATCTCTATCAATTAGCAGTAGCTTAAAGTAGAATTTACTCTCATAAATTGTTCAGGGGTAGAAAAGTTTTAGGTATTTTCTTACATATCATATATAGTGATTTTTGTCCTAATATGATAGGAGGATATTAAGAATTAGAGCCAGAAGGGATCTTAGAGCTAATCGAACTCAAGCCTTTTATACTACTACAGATGAGGAAATAGATCCAGAGAAGTAGAAAAGTGACTTTTTCTTTGTCCCACAGTGAGTTAGTAGAATCTGGTATTTGGTCCTAGGCATTCTCATATTTCAATCTATAACTCTTTCCACGAATACATAAAAATTCTTTTAATGCATTTTACTGATGATGTCCAAGTTATTTTAATATGAAAAAACTGGCTTAATCATACTACCCGTTTATTACCCAGTCTTCATAAAATATTGTATTGAGTTTATTTTTCCACAAACTTTATAATTTATGTAATAATCTACTTAAGATACTATCTTAATGAATACTCAGAAATCACCAATAGATGGAAAAAGCAAAAAACCATTCCAACTAATTCAATAGACTACTTAAATTTTTTAAAAGATTTAAAATATGAAGAACAGGTTTTTCTAAAGCTTGACTTACAAGCCATGTTTTTGGCCTAATAGTATTATGACCGTATTAGTGTAGTTGTCCTGCTAGGCAAGAATTGCATTAAACTTTATCTTTACAGAAATTTCTATATTGTGTCAAGCTTATGGTCCTTCTAACCAGTATTCTGTTACTGAGAATCCCTAAAGGGTAAGTGTAGTAGGCTTTGATTATTCTTTTTTCCACCTTAAAAGTTAGATTTATCCCAATTTCTCATTAACTGCTTCTGTTCTCATTCATAAATCTATACCAGTCTCTTTAGAATCTTTATGTTCCTTGCCAGAATCATGTCATGGAATCATGTGTTCCATAAATGCATTACTGACTATGTGAAATAGTACTTTTATTTTTATTTTGAAATTTATTAAAACTTCAAAGGATTATAATATATCACAATTTGGTGAATAAGTTCATGTCCACTCTAGTCTAAATTTTTAAGATTACATGGCCATCTCAATTCTATGTGGAAGAGTTTATATTGCTTTTAAGCAAAAAAATGGGGGGAAATTCATACCTCAATAATTATTTATGACTGGAGTTCAATTAATATCATCTCTAAACTAACAGCATCCTGGATTGAAGGTACAAATAAATTCTTAATTAATTTGAATGAGTTGTTCAGGTTGGATTTTTTTGAAAGAATTCTTCAGGTTTGATTTTTTATCTGTGTAACTGGAGTTACATAGTCTTTCAGTGACCCCATGCAACTCTTTTAAGACTCATTTCCTCAGCAGTTAGTGATCTCTATTTATAGAGGGTTTCTCACCTGGAGCTCTCTATGTACATGAAATCAAAGGCTCATCCAGATCAAAAGTCTTTGCATGTGTAAGTACAGGGATACCACTCTCTAGTTCCATTATATCCCTCCCAGAGGGAACAATCCCTAGCATGATTATTCTGTTATCCTGCGGTTTTATATAAGATAATATTTTTATTTATTTGAGAAATAAAATGCCTAGTATATAGAGAGTTGGCTTCAGAGTCAGAACTACCCAAGTCCTACTTCTGTCTCTGACATATATTACTTCCAGGTACCAGAGTGAGTTTCTTGTAACCTCAGTGCCCCAGCCAAGTTTCTGAAACTCTTGTTAAAGACCCGTCTGCATTGATATGATGAGTTTCTTCATTCGAATGTCTATATTGATGACAGACCCTGCTCTGCCCCCATCCTTCATATAGTCACTCTTTAATCTATTCATATAATGGATTTTCATTATCCTTTTTCGGATATCCAACTTTTTGATGACTTTTCTAGAAAAAAATAGCTTACTAAACTAATGATCCCACCGAAGCAATCTACAGTGTCAACCCTATTCTTTTTTTGGCTTGATGAGCTGAATATTTAAGTATGATATGCTTAGGACAGAGGGTTGATTGGGTTTCAAGAAATGTGTGATTTAGTCCTGTCTTGTCCACGACCTTTAACAAATTACTTCCCTTCTCTAAGTTTCAGTTTCCTTAATTATAAAATCAAGATTCTAAATGTATATTTCAACCAAGGAGTTAAGATTATTTATCACTAAATGTATTCCTGTGCCCTTTTCTACATAAAAATTCATTTGCTACTTTTCTGCATACTTACCAGCTTAGACTTGTAAAATTTTTCTGTAGTATATCCTCACTGATAGGAGTTTTTTCCACTACTCAGTAAATTTAGTTATATTCAAATGTGGAAATTTCATTTTGCCTTCTGTCCTCCAGATCATTTATAGAGATGCTAATATGGCTGGTCCTAGTTTTGATTTTTGAAAAGCCCATTCCTTCTTCTTATACTTTTCATTTTCAGTCCAAAAAAGTTCTATCCTTCAATTCTATAAGAGAGAGAGGAGAGAGAGAGAAAGAGATTGAATGGAGATACTTGACAAAAAAAGTCTTCATTCTCCTGAATAAAAGCCCTTACTATCACAAAGCAACCCCACAATAAAATAGCTATTGAGTTGCTTTAATAGCTATAGGTTTCTCTTTAAATAATTTTGTTTTTATCTTTCAAAATATCCTAATAAATTAGGCATGATTTTACCCATTCAGAAACCATGCTGCCTTTCCCCTAGTAGGCTATTTTTCCTTAATTGTTTTGTGATGCAAATCACAAAAATGCCATTAGCCTCCCTGACACAAAAATTAGACTCATTGGTCAGTAATTTACCTGGCTCCCTGCAGAACACTTGAAATAGAAGGAAGATCACATTTATTATCTCTCAACCCGATGGCTTGCTGGCCAGTGTTTCCTAGTCAGCTCAAAATTCTTTCAGCATTTTTGGGTGACTATTATCTAATCCTAACAAGTTTTCCTCTTTTCTCCTTCCCCCTAACCCCCTTTTATTTAAATATCTTGAGAACTGATGACTTTTTGGACTTTTACTTCCAAGTCATCTTTTTTGCCAAGATATGGGGTAGTTGGGGAGACAAAATTTCTATAGTATCTTCTCTAAAGACCCAGGTAAGATATGGCATGCATATATTTTAGTATTCATGGCAAATTATTCCCTAAATGTAAGTTGTTCTCCACTGAATATGTTTTCTTAAATATCACATAGCAAAATATTATATAAATGGATGTGGCAAATACATTTAAATAATATTCTTACAATTTTATAGAAAGAAGAAATAAAGGATACAAAAGAGAAGTATTTCTTTTTCAAAAATATTTTATTTTTTCTGCAAGTATTTGAAAAAAAAAATAACCTTTTTAAAAATGTGAACCAAATTTCCATCTTCCCTTCCTTCATTCTCCTTTCCCCTTGCTGTGGTAGCAAGCAATCTAGTAGAGGTTTTCCATATGTAATCATGTTAAACATTTCCCCATGATAGTTACAAACCAAAATGAAGAAATAAAGTGAAAATAGTAAATTGTTGTCTACATTCAAATTCTTTCAGTTCTTTCTCTGGAGACCGATGGCATTTTTCATCATGAGTCCTGTGAGATTTAAAATGGTTGAGGTCTTAAACTGTAGTGATTAAAATAGTGGAAAGATATAAATTGTGATAGATATAAGAGAGGGTGAGTAAATTTGACCACAGAAATATGTTTCACTACAGTATCTTGGGTTTAAAATCAAATATAAGGTGGTCACCAGGGAAATATTCCCAATTATTCAAATACCCAAGTCAATTGGGTTTTATAGAGATTTTAATTAACAATACAATGAGTAATCAAAAAAAAAAAAGAGAGAGAGTAAGAAAGGAATAAGTATGAAGGGCCTCAAGCCAATATGGCCTAGACCTGAGTCTTAAAAGGGATATCAGTCAGTTTTTTATAATTCACCATAAGATCTGTCTAAGTAAGGATTTCTAGTGACACCAGGCCAGCGTCCTTCCTCAAAGAGTCTTCCAGCAAGAGATTGTTTCAAAGGGCCTCTCTCATGAGCCTCCAGAGCTCCTACCCCAGAGGGACAGAGCCCCTCAGAGGAGCTCCTCAAAGAGCTCTCTTTCAGAATGAGAATCAGAAACCAGGATCTCCTGCTCTTCTCTGAGCTCTTATTTTTAAGGGCAAAATTTCCTCTTTCACCTCCCCTAAGTCTTTACATCTACCAATCACTGTAGATGTTTCTAAAGGACCGCCCATTCTTAGTCCACACCTAAGAAGGTGTGGATTTTTGAGTAATTCACACCAGGAAAGCTCTAAGTAAGTTTTCCAGTTCTTTGTTCCTTGTAAATTCACAAGTTGCTTGACCTTTATAGGTACTTATCTTAAGAAAAGAATGGGTTTAAGTACTTTTCATTGTTCAGAAAAGAGTTTACAACTTTATCTTCCCCTAGGGCAGACCCAAGTAGGTAAAGTAGAATTCTCACATTCCTGCTTTAAGTAGAGTTCACTGCCCAAATGGGGAATGGTCTTAATCCAATCTTATAAAGTAGGGTCTGGGAAATTTTAAGGTTTACAGTCCTTAAAGATTGTCTTGAATCACTGTATTGCTCAGAATAGCCAAGTCATTCATGAATGTTTCTCATATAATATTATCATTACTGCCTACAATTGTCTCCTGGTTCTGCTCACTTCACTTTGCATCTGATATTGTAGGTCTTTCCAACTTTTTCTAAAATTAATCTTCTCATCATTAAAAAAAATAAGTATTTATAGGGATAGACTGTTTAAAAACAGTACCTCCCAAATGCTTTGTTTTGTAATAAAACCCAGGGATAATTAGATTTTACATCTTTAAATATTAGTTAAAGCATTCAAATATTTTCTTACATTGTACTGAGATGGCATTATGCTATGAAAAGCATATTGACTATGGTGTCAGAGGATATAGGTATAAATCCGTATTCTGACATTCAATTCCTGAGTGGACTTGAATAACTGTCTTAAGCTCTGTGTACCCCAGTTTCATTATTTATAAAATTATGGAATTAAACAAGAAGGACTTTGAGATAGGGCTTCAATCTATGATCTGAGGTCTAAGATGCTTTTGTAGAATAAGTAGCAACAAAGTCATTTTCAGTGGGACATATGCTTTGAAGAGTTTTTTCAATGATGAATTAAGCTCAGCCATATTTACTGTTTTACCATTTTCTTGTGAACAAAGGTAGATATTTTGGAATTAGGTGGCTTGAATTAGACCTTTTACCTAAAACCATAGAGAATACATATCCAACTCTGGCTTCCACTTGTGGCACTGATCCATCATTGGTCTTCTGTTGTCTCATACCAGACTAGGTTGTTAAGCTAACTGACAAAGGTTCTTCCCTGAAACCTTCATGGAAAATGACTTTTTTCAGTTCTTAAGCTTTTTACCTTAATCATCTCTGCCACCTAATTCTTTTGGTATTTGAACCTTTCTATCCCTCTTAGCTGCCTTTTTCAAAATAGAGCCATATATGGTCTCTGGCTACATGTGCATCTTGATCTCATTATTACTGAGAAAAACCCCTCCTTGCTGGTAAAGAACTGAATATCTCTATTTTATAATCCTACTTCTTAAAGGATCTAGGCTTCTTTTCTTATGCTTATTTCAAAACTTCCAAACTGAATAGAACACAAGTAATATTTCTTTCTAAAGTACATCCAAAAATAGAATTTGTCACTTATGGAGAAGTACCATTGTGGTTATCATAACCCTTATTTGCAGTTTTAATTCTAAAATGTTCCGTAAGCTTAGAAGTACAAAAGATATTTAGTTCACAATCCTAGCCAAATCATATAGTTAAGAAACACAACAATATTTCTTTGACACTAAATTCTGGAGATCTCCAGTAATCTAAACCACATTTGCCAATATGAATGAGTAAGGGTGGATCGAGACAGCTAATTTGTGGTTATTTCATATGAAGACAATAGTGTAATATATTTTCTACCTCCATTTGATCAAAAAATTTAATACATCAACCATGGGATTAATGAGAAATGTATTCTCCAGAGTTCAACTCAAAGATACAGTTTTAAGTCACAACATATTTTAAAGATTCTTATATGTTATGCAGAACTTTATCATTTATGTGGTATGGGGTGGTGGGATAGCATAGCATAATATTATGTAACTTGAAAAATTATGAATGAACCCTGATGAACTGGAAAATTATTTTATTTTGTTTTTACAGATTGGGCCAGAAATCACATGGTAACCTAAATGAGATGTTACTTAAAATACGAAGCATGTTGAATTAGCACAGAGGTTCTTTCCTTGGATAGAGCCTCCTGGGAGATAGTTGTCACCCTATGAAAGAGATTCATTGAGTAGGGAGGTTAGAGAGGACGAAAATGTACAAAACAGTGAGTCTGAAAACATATGGAATTGATTTTGAAGTACATGAGGTAGTGAAAGTTTCTGGAGGCCCCATAATAGACTCCCTTCTCCTGACAATAAATGAATCACTGCATTAATTGTTCATATGATAAAGAAGAATTCATGGTCTGTGAATTCAGTTGTAGTTCTGAGATCCATGTGTGGGAGGGAGACTGTGATAAAAAGCAAGAAGCGAATTTTCTAGGTTAAGATATAGCAGAAAATGAGAAGAATTGTCCGCAGTTTCAATACTGAAGTGATTGGGATAGCATCTGCCACTTTGTTCCTGGGAGTGGATGGGGCTTTACCAGTATGAAGGAACACCACAGAGGGATCATACTGGTGACTTGTTACTCTTCTTAGTGCATGTTATAGACATAAAATTTCTTTTTCCTCTTCTACTATGCTGGGGCAAACACTACCAACCCACTACCCCTCCCTATGACAGTTCCTTCTTTTGTACTTGGGTTATTTTGTATTTTTTTTTGTTTAATTTAATTTCATTATTTTAATTTTAATACATTTTCACATAAATTTTCACAAGTCATATGATCTAAACTGTTTATCTCCCTTCTTCCCTCCCTCCTTCCAAACTGGCAAACAATTCAATCTGGCTTATACATGTATTATCACTCAAAACATTAGGTTACTCTGAATTGCCCCAACCATGAATAGATCTTCCTGTTCTGTTGACTGACAATTTATTAACAACTTCTCTGTTCTTCCTCATTCCAGTCATTGTGTCTTTTCCATGGATGAATAGGGTTGCCATTGTTCTGGAAGTATAGGGTTTTCCAAAAGAGTAGGGCCCCATCTATGTGGAATTTTGACTTTTTGTCTGCTGGAAAGGCAGGTTAGCTAGTCAGAAAGGAGACTTTCATGGTGAGAGCCTACTTGTCAAGTAATCTTATAATCATCATATTATAAGTTGTTAACTGAAATAATTCTTTCGTATGTGGATATGTGAACCCTATATAGCAAGAGATTTATTAGCATCTTTGTTGGCCTCTGTGACAATAACACTAGCTTAGATTCATATTCTCCTTTATTACATTACTACTATTTTTGTTACTGAAATTTAAATGACTAATACTCCTTTATTATCACTGCTATTTGCGTCAGTGCTGCTAGAGCAGATAAGTCAACAATTATAGGAAGAACAAGTCTTTGAAGCCTACATGTTGATACTACAGGCAAAGACCACAGAGATTTTGGAACACTCAACAAATTATTGGATTCTTTCTTTCAATCATGCTATTATCTCAAGACCAGGAAGATTTCCTTATTGAGCCCCATATGCTTTTTGTAGACTAATCCTGGATATCTTTGATGTCCTGATTTGAGTGATGCTATCTTTATGGTGGAAGACTAGTGGTCTTCTCAGAATTATTCCAGGCATCTAAGATATTTAAAAGTAGACTATTGGCCATATTTTGTCCACTTGTCGCTGGACACAATAAAAGATGCTAGTACCTTCTGCTTTGATGGGGATTTGGGCACTTGGTTTTGGAAATAATAAAGTTCTGTTCAAAATATTAAAGATGGAACAAGGTGTGACTAGCTGGAAGCTCTAATTCTCTGCTTTTATCTAAGCCAACAGAACTTACTCAGTTGGCAAGTAATATAAAGTGATCTCGATGGAGGTGGAGGTATAGGATAACAGGTCAAGATCTCTTAGAGGTGGTATGGTCTCCAGTTCTCTCTCAACTATAATGAGCAATTTGAGCTAGAAATAAAAATCATACTGGAATCTTTGCCATCCTGGGAAAGAGATTATTTGTCTTCAGCTCAGACTTTGTTTTCAGCTATGCCATGTAGCTTAACAGTATCCAAAGAGTACCCAAGTTTCATGCCCAGTGATAGCAGGGCACCAGGTAAACAAAAGAAGTCAAAAATAGCGTAGGGTATTTTGATTAGCTCAGAGAAACTTGCCTTTACCTGAGTGACTTACTCAGCTAATTTTCTTTGTTCCAAAGATATGATTTCCTATCTCCTGATGGTTTCATGGCTGCTCAGAATTCCCCAGAGGAGACAATGATTTTATTATCTGGGACATCAAGTAAATTGTATTGATCAGTTTTTAATTTATGCCCTGTGGGTCCCTAATTCTAGAAATGGGAGGTCCAAGCATTTTGTGAACATGCAAGATAATTTAATAGATGGAATGCTAGATTTGGAGTCAAAAGACCTGGGTTCATATCTCCATTTTATCACTTACAATGTGGCCTTGGACTTTCCTTCCCTGGATCTCAGTTTCTTCTCCAGTAAAACAAGGTTGGACCTCCAACCTTAAATCTAAGATCCTTTTCAGGAAAGGAAGGTCATTAGCAGTAATAGCTTTCTAATCTGCCAGTTAGAAGGATGCTTAGAACCATTCTTTTGGGCTGAATATGGTGCTGGCCAGCATTATACTGGAGGCAATAAGAATTTACAGGTTTCTTCTAATGTTGGGAATTACTCTAGTCCTTGTCAGCAGAACACTCAGAGCTGGAAGAAGAGCCAGGATGGTTGGTGATATGGTCTGGAATACTGAGAAATATGATAACACTGTATTCTACCCTTCCCTACCATTTCCTTAGTATTGCCTTCCTGTAGAAAGAAGTTGTTGTATACTTTATTTTCACTAGCAATCCACTTACTTCCCATAATTGTATAATAACCAATTAAAACCCTTACTGGCTAGACTGTGAATGACATGGGCCAAAAGAAGAACTGATTTACTTGCTTGTCCTGGTTTTTTTGTAGTCTGTTAGACTCTGATTCCAATACAATGAGTGTAATTAAAAATTCTTCAAGAAACTTTAAAGTAAAATTCAGTGCCCGGTGCTAATTGACCAATATCAAATGCCTATTAGCATCCCATCTTGCTTCCTTGAGATCATCTTTGTTTTGTTTTCCCACCAAAAATCTTGTTTTGTCCTATCAATTTATAAACTTGTTGAAATTCTCTCGGTAGCAGATGGGCTTTAAATTTTTCATAATCCTATTCTATTCTGTATCCCCTTTGCATGTAGTAAGTGTTCAACAACTTTATGTTTATTAAATAAAAAAGAAAAGAAAAATAAAAAATCTATTTTTCAAAAAATGGTGGAAAGTATTTTTTTTTAATTTTGGTGATGCAAATAATCTCTCAGAGTTCACATTTTGATATACAAAATGGTAATTATTAAAGAGGATTAAATGCCTCATCTAGGGAAGGATCAGACATTATTGATTGTAGTAGCATAGAGATTTATAAAGGAAACAAGTCACATTGGATGGTTCAAGTTTGCTTATACACACCCCAAGGAGAGAAAAATATAACAACTAATGATATGATATAGAAAAAATAAAATGTAGGTTGAACATGGATATGATTTGAAATGTATAACTGCTAACCTTATTTATAGCATCATATCCTTGCTGAGCAGGTTTAAATCTTTTATTGCCTGTTTTGTCAAATGTCTAATTATTTACCAAAATGCTTTATTTTCTACCCTCCCCAATTCCCCCATTTCTCATCCACTAAAGCCTTATCATAGGCTTGGCTGTGGCTCTGGGTCCTGCCAGTATTCATATGTCACTTGCTCTGCTCTGCTTGTAAAGAATTCATTGGTTAGGGATATGGATTATTAGATTAACTGAAACCCTGGATCCTTTAAGGCAAAGATCAAAGCTCTGTAGGCTGCAAGAGCTTTTAAGTGATCTCCATCTCAAATCTCATATAGTATTTATGGCATGAAGACATGATTTCTTTGTGCTGTCTGTAAGGAGTAGAGTTGGAATAATTTAGTATTAGTAACTGCTTCCATCATTAGAATTAATGGAATTTGTAGGGTTCTGTGTGCATACTGCATATCTGCCTGGGGTAAAATTACATCCTGAGCTTTAGATAAATGACACCTACCAAAAAACTCTCATGGAAGAGTGGAATAGTAGCTAGTATAAATTGTGTATGTGTATAGGGACCCAGAGCCACAATTAATACACTGTTGATTTTAATTGATGGTGCCCTGATATATTGGAGGAATTTTAATTAAGAAATAAAAAAGTAGACATTTTGAAATATTGGTAATTGGAAATAGTAGAGGTTCAACTAATGAAGTGTGTATTTATTAAATGTTTTTGCCCATTATAGGCAAGTTTATGTAGAATTTTTATCATCTTCTATTAATAGTGTTCTTTAACAGAAAAAAGAACATTGATAATTTTATTTCACTTTGTTATTTATAAGTGGGCAAAAGTCTTTCATGATTTTAGTAGAAACATAAATTAAGTTAAAGAAAATTGTGCTTTTATTAGAATTTTATTTTGTGCATGAAATAGAATGGTTTTCTCCTAGTTCTCATGCCAATATAGTTACACTATATCTCAGTACAACTTATTTCATCAATCATTTCCATATCTATACTGTTTAAGGCACTGTGGTAGGCCAAAAAATTTTTTAAAGCAATTTTAGCCTTCAGAACTTATATTTTGTGCGGTATCCTCATGAAAAAAATACACACACACACACACACACACACACACACACACACACACACATATATATATATATATATATATATATATATATATATATATATATATAGTGTTAAGGTGGCATTTGAGATGAGCCTTGAAAAACTCTCAAGATTTTACTGGCATTGATGGAGTAAGGAATGAGTATATTCCAAATTTGAGAAGCCTTTTATATAACTACATATATACATATGTGTGTATATATGTATATGCACAAACACATATATATATATATATACACATTAAATTTAGGAAACAACAAATAGGCAAATTTGACTAGCTAAAAGAAGGTAGGAAAATGATATTAAAATATAGAGAAAATCCCCAGAACTAATTTGCAAAGGATTTTTAATTACTAGAATGAAGACTTTGATCTTAGTGGTATTTAAGCTACACAATGACATGAATAGATTTGTACTTTTGGAAAATTGTTTCGTGAAGATTGAATGGAGTTTTAGAGACCAGTTAGAAAATTATATCAGTATTGCATGTTATAAGGGATTATGACCTAAACTTGAGTGAAGTTTGTGAGTATAAAAAAGGTGAAATACTATATATGAGCAATATTTTAGAGGTTGAGTCATAAGACCTTAGAGAAAGGAAGGAATCAAGGATGAATCTAGGTTGTAAGCCTTGGTGAATGGGTGGAAGATTGGAGTTTCTTTCAACTGAAAAATAAAGATTTGGAGAAAAGATAGGTTTTTTTAATCATTCTTGTTTTGATGGATGAGGTTTTCACAATGAATTCTATTTTGGATATATTGACTTGGAAGAAGCATTGACCAGCGGGAAGAACACTGGTTCCAATGTCAGAAATCCTGAATTCTAACCTGCCTTCTTTGGGACTGAAAAAAAAAATCACTTAATTTCTCTGTTCTTTGGTTTACAAATCTATAAAGAAGATGGTCTATAAGGTAACTTCAAGCCCTATAAAATTCTTATGAATTATAGGTGCTGATGGGATACTCAAGAAGAGATTCCCAGTAGAAAATTAATGACTCATCTGATATTCAGGAGAAAAATAGGACTGTGTGTACAGATTTATCAAGAAATTATAATGAATTATGACAACATAACCCTTGTTTTTGTCATATTTAGTCTGCTTAAACTCCTTACTTCATCTAGTGACTTGTAGTCAGAATCAGCATTTTTCTAAATGTCCTAGCATTGAACAGCTTTGTTTCCTACAGACCAATCCAACTTGGCCATCCAGACTCCTTGCCCACTTACAGTTGCATCTCTCACAGAGTGATTCCCTCTTTTGTTGTGTCTCTGATATCATTCTCTTAAGTCCCTAGACACTAAAATGATAAGTGCCTCAAAAATTACTAGACAGAGATAGTAATTTGCAGTATTACCTTTGCCATTGTGGATCACTCTCCCATGTAATTACAGCTTACACACAGAATCTGCTTGATACTTCCTTGTAATCATAGTAATAATACCTTGTATTTATACAGTCTTTCTCTAGTGAGCTCAAAGCACTTTTCTAGGCACTCTCATTAATTGTCATGGCATCCCTATGAGCAAAGCAGATGGCTGCAGAAAGGGAGACTGCAGTGTAAACAGGTTAAATGACTTGCCTAGGGTAAAGCAAAAACAGTGACACAGATGGGAAGGGAGCCAAGTTTTCTGATTCCAGTCCAGTTCTCCAGCTCCTACATCATTTTGCCTACAAATTTTCCACTTGGGACATCTGTTTCTATCATTGCCGTGCTGTTAATTCTTTGATTCTGCTTTACTGCCGGATTAGCTAAAAGGCTGTGCACATATATTCGTATATGCACTTAGACATTTTATTTTATTCTGCTGTGCACATATATGTGTGTGTGTGTATGCACTTAAACATTTTGTTTAATTCTTCTATGAATATACATATATATATATATATGCATGCACTTAGACATCTTATTTAATGCAGTGTGGAAGATGCTAAGAATCTTTTCAGGGGAAGGTATTTTAGTTCATTGAACTTATAGATGCACAATGAACATCACAGGTTTTGAGAGACATTGAGGATGCCTCTATAGCTAAATGACTTGTATTCGGATGGTGAAATTGTCTCAGAATGACCGATCTAATTGTCAAATGTACACCCAGCAATGCTAAACTGAATCAATTGGGTGATACAGTATTACATTTAGAATTCAATGAAGTGTCAAATGAATTACCAAATGAGACTTTGTATGCTGAATTATCTCAGTCTAAAGATGGGTATTTCAGTCTTGTTTATATATTTAAAACCTGTTTATTAAAGTATAGTTAAATCCTAGCCTATTCCCTGTGCTGCCTTTTTTAAAAAAATAAATCAGTACTGGATATTTTTTCCTTATGAAGTATATGAAGAATTACTACTTTTTCCTTCCTTTCCCTAATGTGAATTGTTACTGATATTTGGAAGTAAATTAGGAAGAGGTTACTTTTCAATAAGGCGGGAGCTAAGTGATACAGTCAGTAGAAAACCAGGTCTGGAGTAAGGAAAGTCTTAAGTTCAAATCCAACCACATATACTTACTAGCTGTGTGATTATTTGTAAGTCACAACCCTCATTTGCCTCAGTTCCTCTTCTGTAAAATGCTGACATGAAGAAATAGAAAACTACTTCATCTGTGCCAAGAAAACAGCATAGATGATGTCCATGGAGACACATAGAGTTGGATGTGACTCAGAAAAAACAACTTTTCAATAACCTAATGGGGGTGGAAGAACAGATTAAAAAATATAGATCAATTAACATTCACCCTGATGATAAGGGGGGCAACTGGGTTGGCTCAGTGTATTGAGTGCCAGGAATAGAGACAGGAGATCCTAGGTTCAAATCTGGCCTCAGACACTTCCCAGCTGTGTGACCCTGGGCAGGTCACTTAACCCCTATTGCCAATACACAGTTTTGACTCCAAGACAGAAGCTAAAGTTTAAAAAAAAAAAGATTCACCCTGATGTTTAAATCAATTGTGTCCTTCCTCCCTTATCCTGTCCCACTAACATTTTTTTCTCATTAATGGACAACTTATTTAGCTATTCTAACTGCCAATGTACTGATAATAATAGTGCTAAAAGTTATAGCTCATCAAAAGGACTTGCTCATGTGCATATTTAGAAGGAATTTTCAAACTATAATTTTCCTATCCTGATGAAATCACAAGTTTGCACAAATATACATATATATCTGTACAATGTGTATATATGTACTACATATATATTTATATTCATATATATGCACACACACATCTGATGGTTATTAGGTGATATATGTACTCATTTCAGATGAAGGGATCATGGATTAATGTTTTTTTAAATTTCAATAAAAACAAAGTAACTAGAAAATATTTTACTTTTTAAAAAATATTTAATGAGTACTTACTGTAAGCCATATTCTGGAAATTCCTCATGTGTTGTTAATTAAATATTATGTAGGTTTTATCCTCTAAATAAAGACAGTAATTTGGCAAATATTGTTAATCCAAAGATGATCACACTGCCATATTTTTACATTGATGTGCTTCCCAGAACCCTCCAGAGAAAACAGACAGCCTCCTCCTTATCTTCTCAGCCTAAGTTCTTGGACTGTAATCTCTTTCCCTAGAGTATAAGCAGGCCTTTTCACTATCATATACTTTGTGTGCTCATACCACATGTTCTCTATAGGCTGTATGCCATGTAATCTGTAAGTAATCAGTTTTTTTTTAAATGGCACTTAACAAAACAACAAATTGATGGAGTTATCAGAATATTGTTCTAGTCATCAGATCAAAGTGCATTTTTTCTCTTCTTTTGAAATACTATTCTCTTTTTTTAATAGAATTTTGAGCCATTTTGCATATTTTATAGAAAATGCTTAATTTTTTTAAATAAAATATGCTTTTGAATATTTTTCCCCATGGGATAGTATGGGACCCCAGCACAGGTCTGCCTTTTTTAAAAAAGCTTCACTCCTTTGTTCTCTTTCTTTCCTGAGTATGTTGGATCCTTGCTCCAATTACCCTTAACTCCTGTTCTAAGACTCCTCCTCAAGAAGCATAGTTTTGGGTGTTCTGGTTTTCTTATCCTTTTTTTTTTAATATGGGTAGGTAAATAGAGAAATCTAAAATAATCAAGTAGGTACGTAGGTAGGTAGATACATAGATAGGAAATGGGTAGCTAGATGATAGATTGAATGTTTTCATCCATTTATATGATTATTTGATATGAATACCTGTGCTTTTCCTTTTTAATAATGTTTGGGGGAACAAAGTGTAACATTAGGTTTCTTCACTCAAGATTTTAGAGCTAGAAGGATTCAAAGATATAATCTACTCTAAAACTTTCCATTTAAAAATGGAGAACCTGAGACTTATAGAGATGACATGACATTCCATCATCAAGGCCAGCCCTTTTTCTACTTTCCCAGGCTGGCTTTTACCTGGCATTCGATTGTATTGAATTACCTGAGACCTGTGGAGAGTGTAGGATCAAGTAGGCACAGCCAATGCCATGGATTTTGGGTCAAGGAGATACCATAGTTCAGGGTCCAGTGACAAGGTTGAGTTGAGCAATTCAGGTAGTTGGGACTTCTTTAGGTCCAATAAAGACAAGAGGCTCTGAGGAAAATGGAGAAGAGAATTGGGAATGTTGGGCGAGTCTAGAGCAACTCTATTCACAGTTAGACAAATTTTATGAAAGATATTAAGATGGGAGTGAGATGGGGTTGAGGTGAAGTAAAATTTATCAGTGACCATAATGTAGAATTTCCCTTGGTAGATACAACTTTATGTAAGTTATATATCTGTTTATGTGAATCTTTGGTTGGTAAATATTGCCTCCTTTTGGAGAATTTCTATTCTGAATGTGATTACCAGGTTTGAAAAGCTTGGGGATGATAAATGTTCGCTGAATGAATGATTCATTTCCTCACACACCTGGCCAATTTAGTCTAACTTGAAGATGTAAATTAATTATTCTTGTACAACAATGAAAAACAATTGTTTCCATATGTATATGTGAATGTCTATTAATATATTTCATCTACATCTATCTAATTGCTGGCTTAGTATTTGACTGTTGAAATTTAGTAGAACATAGCCATCTTTCTCATTTAACAATACAAACTGCCCTCAGAGGGTTTAGTAAGTAATAAAACACTGGATATTGGTGCCTTTCTGTTATTTTGTATTGAGAATCTATTCTGTGGGACTTAGTATATGTAAGCTCACCTAATTATTCATTCATTCAACAAGTATTTATGGACTGCCTATTATATACATGGAAATATGTGAATGACTTTGGGGGATATAAAAGAAGCATTTCATACTACCTGCCCTCAAGGAGCTAATGATCTATAGAGGAGGGAAGACAAACATGCAGGAAATATTATAATGATGGATGTTTGCTGCTTCAGTAACTAAAATTCCATGGAATAAATCCAAGATAGAACTGTCCTAGATTGAATTGTGTTCTGTAAATAGTGTTATACTGAAGTTTCTATGTACATAACCTTGCAAATTTAATGTGGCATCATATTTTACAGCCTGAGTTCTATATTTGTCTCCTTTGGTCACTTATTCTTTGAGACTGATATATAGATGTAATTTTTCAGCATTAGTATTCTTCCAAATTCACTTAGGTAATAATGCCTAATTCATACAATGTAATTTATTCTTTTTTTATTCTGAATCATTTGTCAAATTAGTTTTCAAGTTTTCTAATTTACTGTGTTTTTTTTTTAATTAGTCTGTTCTTGGTCTATATTTATGGTGCATTTTATTGTATTTTTTATACTAATCGTTGGCCAAATTTACACTTTTGAAATTGTTTAGTGATATTGTCTGATATAACAATTACAAAATTGAATGTCCGTACTTATAGGCTTTGGTTTTTAATATATGTAAGCCTCTTTAGCCTTATTTTAAAGAAAAAACAAACATAAATTGGACATCACTAAAGACCTGTTTTAACAGAAGTAGCTTCTTTTTCAGAATGGTGGTCATATGTTTCAAGTCCCAAGAGAACAGCATTAATTTGGATCTATTCATTGTATTCTTTGGACTCACTTATTACCAAATTCTGGATATTTTGGATAGAAGCTAATAAAAAAATCTAAATTATAGGACTCTTAACAATAAAACTTTTAAAAGGCCCCCTTTACCCTTTGTGAATTTAAAAAATAGCTTTGAAAGTGTCTTTGCTTCTTGAATGGTAATGGCTCCCATGTCCAAATTTACATCTCTATTAAGTCAGCATTGTTGTTAGTGTTGTAAAGAGTGGTCACATTTTTAAAAGTTATATTATAATAGCGATACTACTAAAATAGAGAGTTGATATAGTATCTGATTATTTTTGTACAGTTTTCTTTAATATCTTTAACACTTTTAAATGGCCTTTAAATTTATGGCCACTATCATTATGTCTTTGTTAAAAAAAAGTTTTAAATGTCACTTAACATCTCAGGGTTTGAGAGGTTTTTTTTAGGGGGAGTAACATCAGATCTAGACTTTTTCATTTGCTAAAATAATCAAAGCACATAGCAGAAGTTTAAAAGTAAATGCTCAGATATTAACAAATTAAGTACTTTGGCAACACTGTCTTCCTTCAGTGTTGGTGCAACAATTCATTACAACACAATAGTAGCATTGTTATGACAAAATAGAAGAATCAATAACATACCCTTTATTTTTGTCTTGTTGGTTTAATTTAAAATTTGATGGCATTCAAAATTCGATATCATAGCAAACATATAATTACTAAGTTAATTTATTAGTTATAACCATTCAGATAAAACCAAATAACAGTATTTAATCACTCTTCTATGCTGATATGCCTAGATATTACAATCTAGTATTCATGACATTTTAATACACCAAATATAAAGAATAATATTAACTAGAAGAAAACTGTTGCTTGAATTGTCCTACTCACTATGTTCCTCATTTTTCACAACTCTCTTCAATCCTGTCTATTGTTTCCTATCCAGTTATATGAGTCAACTTAAGATTGTCATTATGTTAGAATGGAAACTGAAAACTATCTCATCCATAATGCAGAAAAATAGGAATTGGTCAAAATAATTCTTTCAACTCTGCTTCTAGTTAACCTATGTATTTTCATCCCCTTCCTGCTTTAAATATAGATAATGTCAGCCACTTGCCTTCTTGTCTTGAATGCTCAACATTTGTTTATAAAGTTGTTTTCCAAATAAGTCAATGAAAAAAGTTGTAAATCCTTCCCATTATAGTTGCCCAAATGGATTAGAAAGTCCTATTTTCTCTTGACTTATGGCCTAAATCTTAGTCTTTTAACCATCAGGATATTATAATTTAGGTAATTCAGATGATATACACACAAGCAAGAATCATCAAATAATCAATTAGTTAATATTTCTAAAATATTAATCTTTCAGATTTTATGGCCTAGGTGGTTACACTATTTGGTCACTTTCTTTATTTTTAACATACCATTCTTTACTTCATTTCCTCCATGATTTTTTCCCTAGTGTAAGCAGTATATATCCTGTTTCATAATAAAGAAGGAAATATGTATTATATGGTAATACACACACACACACACACACACACACACACCTTGCATCATTACATACCTTCTTGAGATAGTAAGAAAAGTGGAAGAGAGTAATTTATTATATATTTAAAATAAATAATGTTTTATTATGTTATGAATAAAATAACTCATTTTATAAATAAATAATATTATAATAAATTAATAAACATAGACCTGCAAACATCAGTTTAAATACTAAGGTTACAAATAGGACATTTTTAGTTTTAGAATGAATCAGCATCATGAGATTAAGTAAAACCTTGATGCCAATTCTGAAATTCAAGGTAAGTTCATTTAATACAGGGGTAGTCAATTTCCTTGATTTTCATTTTATATTCAGTGGGGTTTAATGAGAAATTTCTTGATCAACTTAATATACTTATAGAGCATTGATCCTTTATTTTGGCCATTTGTTGTATCTTATACATTGTGGGATGAATTGGTTGGCTAGGCCCTTTTGGTCAGAAGCACCCTTTGTGCAAGACTCTAAAAAGGTATATAGAAAGATAGTCCTGATTTCCTTTTCCCTTTTCAGGGGATTGTATAAAAAGCAGCAAAAAGCAGCTTGGGGCTTTAGGGTTTCCAGATTATAACTTCGTATACCCTTGAGGACCTAGGATTTCATATTCTCAATCATATGGCCCCAAGATAGAGAATGAGGTGGCTAAAGAGCAAAAATTCCTAAATTCTCCTAAACCGGGATGTCTCCTCATCCCAGAAAACACAAGTCTCAATATTACATCTCTAGCACCCCCCAAACTCAACATTCAAGACTTTGGGAATTCAGCAATTTGGAAGAGGAGAGAAATGACAATTTCTGGATGATAGTCTTTTAGGAGAGATGAGAATTACATATGTGGTCTCCAAAGGTAGAAGAAAAACAAAGCATTAAAGCCATATTTTGGGACACCTAAGGAGCAAGTCTGATGGGAATCTTAAATACATTTTCCTTCTGGAATGTATCCAAGGGTTTAGGATAGCATCATAGCTCTGAATGCCTAGAATAAGTCTCTGAGGCAATAGTGCAAGTCATAAGAATGTTGGTGTACCCCTCTAGCAACCTCAAGCTTAACCTCTCTTCCAAGGACAGTCTAAACCCTTAGGGTGGCATTGAGAGTCTAAAAAATTTTACAAGTCTAAGGAGACAATGATGCTCTCTTAAAAATGGAAGAAATTATTGATTTCTTTATGGGATATTGTGAATCTTTCCTTTATTTTCTGAGAAGTAAAATAAAGGGTATACAATATCAAACATATTGTTTCTTTGAGTGTGCATGTAGAAAATAGGGATGTTTTAAAAATCTAATGTAGAAATGGAAATGAAATAGATTTGAATTATGTATGTCCCAAAATTTCCCTGATGGAGTTCTATATAGGAATAAAACATATAAGTGAGAGAGCGATTTACAGTGGATGCCTCCAATATTAGACTTAGTCAATGTAAAACCAAGAAATTAGGGCTTGGCTGATAGTTGCCTATGAATCTTTGAAGCATAACATAAATAAAATAGTAATAGTATGGAAATAGTGAAGTCATGTTCATATTTTTCTCAAATTAATCAGTTAATAAGTTTTTGTTCTGTGTCAGACAGTGTGCTAGGTGCTGTATAGACAGATACAAAAATATCACAATCCCTGACTTCAAGGAATTTACATATCATTGTGTTTAAAGGTTGTGACAGAGGGTTTGCAAATAGAAAAAGTGCCAGGCTGAAGAGCTGATGGATCAGATCACTTCAATAGGGGAGGCGTCTCAGGAGGTCTCCAACATTGAGAAGACAGAAGATTCTGGCTGTGATTTCAGTTGGATAGCTCTCTCAACCTTGTGAAGTCTAGTAGATGAAGTCTGGCCAAACCTGTCTCCTGGGATATACCCATCTTTTTCATCTCCTGATGACTGGACATTCTGCCCCCCTCCTTGATTCCCAACAGAAGGATGATCTAAAGAAAGACATTTGAGCCTTTGTCTAAACTTTACCTCACAGCTCCTGGTGCCCTGGGTCTAAACTGTGGCCAGGGGACCAAACCCAGGGTAAGTCAACCTGACTATGTCTCAGGGGGCTCAGGCTGCCAAAGTCTGAGTTTGCCCAAACTGGAGGAGGCACGAAAAGGGTTATTTAGGGAAAGGGACACCTTTCCCCATTTTCTTCATCCATTCTTCCCCTGCCAGCCATTTTTCTTGCTATTACTCTAGTTGACTTAAATTATATGAAAAGTTTTTATCCTTTCCCAATTTTGACTCCTGTCAGTGGGATTGCTTGAAGGGGGAGAGACATGTTCCTGAGAAGAAACCTTTAAGCCTCTAGTAGTGTAAGGGAACAAGAGCCAATCTATGAGAGCAGACATACATAGCTGAAAAGGAAAGACTGAAGGGGGATATTCTTCAAACCCCCCTCTCTTCTCTCTGAGCCTACCTTAAAACATCAACTGTCTCTCTCTTGGATCTTGTTTTCTCTTTGCCACCCACAAACCTCTCCATTACAGGATATATATATATATATGCAGCTTAAAATAGTTTTATTTGTTGACAAAAACATTTTTCCTCTTCTTTCCTTATTTTGTCATCTTTTCTTCTCTCATTTCATTCTTGCTTTTCCCCCCTTTTTTCTTGCACCTTGGTTTCATTTAAAAATTTTTTGTTCTACTCATCCTTGAACTACATCATTTGCTTAAACCTCATTCATTAAATGTGGCTAAATTTGAAAAGGGAATTTTTGAAAGGAAGTCCAGACTTGTTATTTCACCAGTGTACATAGGGACATCTAGTTATGGAAATTCCTTCCAGTGACTCACTTTATTGTTCTCTGAGTTAAAGTTTCAAAATTTTCTAGGTACAGACAGGTTGTTACTTGTATCTTCTATCATTGCTAAAATGATGAAAATAAGAAAAACTCTCTCATCTTATTAACTTTAATAATGTAAGGAAAAAAAAGAGTTTCCCCTTGTTGAAATTAACTAACTCCCTAAACCTTGAATCTTCTCAGATTCAAAGTTCCCTTCTAGGCTTTGGATTGGTTCTTATACAGACCAGTCCCTAGCTTGGAAGTAGGGGGATGTTGCCCCTTTCTAGTACAGGATTGGTCCAATTCAAGACCAATCCCACTCCAGAATGTAGGGGGAGTAGTCCCTCCACCAACACCAGATTAGTCCATTTAAAAACAATTCTATGCCAGGAATGAAGAGGGAGTGACCCCTGGGGCATGTTGAGGGATGGAGTTACCTGGCCACAACACTTTAAAACTGAGTGATGCAATCTTTGAACCAAGGATTTCCAGACTCCATGATGGGTCTTCCCTCTATGCACTATGCCAGGCTGCCTCTAATCACTTTCTAAACAAAAATTATTATTTCTATTAACATTCAATAAGTGTTTTAAAAAAATCTGAGATTAATAAATGTGGTGAACTAATTATCTCATCCCTAGAATTTTTTCTAAGGGAAATCTACTGATAAATAAGAATTTATAATAATCATAGAAATGTTTTTGTTATTCTTGGACCATCCATTTTCTATACCTACTCTTTGTGTGGGTTTGTTTCTGATGTCTTTATTCAAATATAAGGGATCAGCATGTACTTGAATTGCTGTTATAGCAATAGTTTCATTTCTTCTGATTGTAACATGATTTTGTACCTGAAAAACTCATCTAACATATCTAATTTACGAAAACAAGAGAGATGAATTGCTTTTATACAGATGCCATTCTTGTGGGGAGCTTGAAATATTTTTTGCCATTTCCAGTTAAGCCTATTAATATTCTTGGGTCATAGGGAAAAGCATTTATTATTTTAGGGAGGAAATTGATATTCAGAAGGATTAAGTGAATTGTCCAGACTAAGCTCTAAGCTCTCTGCAAAGCAAGGGATGCTGCTTCCTGACCCTCTGAGCTCATATGAGTCCATGATGCTCCTTATTTATCTAAAACATTGGTTAATGGTCCTGCCCCACACATCTCAAATGTGATAATTTAGTAGATGTCAGTATAAAGACATGAGGTAAGGAGTGGCAAACTTGAAAAGGAATGAGTCCCCCGGTGTTTACTGACCTTCCTCCTTGCTGGTGGCAACAGTTAAGTGCCTGTACAAAGTCAAAGTAGGTCAGCTAATATTCCAGGCATGTGCCTAACAGTCTTGACTACCTTTATTACTTGCCAATCTAAGCTGTGATTTACCTAAAATTGAGATGATTTCCTATAAACATACACTTTTGAAAAACTATAAGAATCACAAAAATAATTATAAACAGTTTTAAGAAATAGAACAGTGTCTTGGAGCCTTAACTGAATCAGTAGTCTTTTACTAAACATTTTTGTATACCAAGTACTGGACATGGTAGGGACACAGATAAAGAAAATAAAAAATCTCTCACCTCAAGCAGGTTTCTCATTTTATTAAGTATTGGGTTAAACAGTCCAAATCCTTTTTGGGGGGTGGGGAAGTCTTAATAATGCAATAGTAATAATAGTAATAATTTAAAAGCTTTGAATTTTGAGGTGAATGCCTGAGAAGTTGGAATCTACTTATTGGTAATTTGTTCATAAACAGCTACCACTTTTTAATTGATATTAAGATACTCAGAATCATAGATTCTTTATTCAAAGGAACCTTAGAACTTGTTTGTGCTTAACCCTCATTTTTATGGGTCAATATTTGATGAACTTCTGTTTATATGAAGAAGTTAATAACAGCTTATTTTGACATAGAGCCTGATGCTGTCAGTGTCACCTGAGTCCAGTTCAGATGCCTTGTCCTGGTATGGAATTCCTCTTTGGCATCCTGAAGGCCATGTCAAGTGAAGCAAGAGTTCTGGTAGGCTCTGCTAAACTAGCAAGGGCTTTCCAATGAACTCTATCTTTTATTTTAATAGCCACCAGCTTAACTAAGTTTTGAGAATATTATTACCAGTTGGGTCAAAGGGATATTTATTTTTTGGAAGGAAAAAGAAATGAAGAAAATGAGTATATTTTTTTAGACCCGAACAATGGATGAGACATTGTGTTAAGTGCTTTACAATTTTTATTATGTTTAATTCTCTCACCAATCCTGAGAAGTAGGTGCTATTCTTTCCTTGCTTTATAGTGAAAGAAATTCAAATTCACAAAAGTTTGTTGACACAGCTAGTATCTGACTCCCTATTTCACCTCACAATTTCCTGACTTCTTGTCCAGTGCTCTATCCATTATGCTACCCAGCTGCCTCAGCTAGAATCTTTTGGAAACTATAGCTCTTGAAGACTGCATTCTAGTAAAAAGGAAGCTAGAAACTCCATCTTGTAGAAAAAGTATGGTTCCTTCAATTACAAATCCTTCAAATATTTTTGGTTCCTATGGATTTGATCCTATAACTTGTGTAGAGCAAGTATTATTTTTATTTTATAGATGGGGTTGGGGGGGCACTGTCCCTAAGAGAAAATATAACCTTCCAAAAAGTATATTAGTTAGTAAGTGGCAGAGCCTGCTGAGTTTTTCACTCTTGATGAAAGTATCTTACTGCAACACTAGTGCTTCCCAAACTTTCTGAGTGTAAAAGCCCACAGATTTTCTCAAATTGCCACATGTTCTATTAGTATTTGCTAATGACAAAAATATACAATAAAAACTGTTGATCATTCCCACTTTTTCATAATTTAGTACCCTATTAGTCATAGCAACAATTATGTGCACTTGAAAATTTTAGTATGAATTGTAATAAATATTGTGTTCAAACATGTGCATTTAACAATTAAGCCATTTCATGAATGCTAAAAGAAAGATCAAAATGAGAATGCTTCTACCTTTGGGCTGGTAAATTCCATACAGTTTTCTCTTGTTCAAGGGGTCCTGAGCACTCAAGTTGGAATCATATTGGACATGTTGTCTTAGTTTGTATATAGATGTAGATGAAGGTATCATATCCATGTACACATATATGTTTCTAATGCATATTTACATATATATATGCATAGATAAACTCACATATATAAATATATTTGTCTTTGGATGTATGTTACTGTACATATAATGTATAAGCCAACTCAATGCTGGTGCCTATATATATATATATATATATATATATATATATATATATATATATATATATATATATAGGATGATAGAGGGATAGATAGATAGATAGATAGATAGATAGATAGAGATGGATGGAAAAATAGATGGATAAATGGAAAGAAAGATGGGCAGATAGATAAATGGATGTATGGATGGATGTAATAGATCACTCCCTTTCCTATTATAATCTTGAAATTCAGGAAGGTTATTTTAGCCTTAACTATGAACATTTAACTGTGAATATTCCAGAAGGAAATATGCACTATCCTGCTTAGAATTTTACTACACTATAAAACTGAAAATTTAAGTTCATGTAGTCTCTACTAAGAGACTATCTTTTCTGATTAGAGGAAAGCAATTCTGTCACTTTTGTTTTTTTCTATCTCTTTTAATCCACTAGGGTACTTAGTGCATTGAGCAAGAAGTTTACCAAGTAACCATCATTAGGCATAAAGAGTTAATTTGGGGGGCAGCTATGTTGCTTAGTGGATTGAGAGCCAGACATAGAGATGGTAGGTCCTGCATTCAAAAATGGCTACAGACCCTTCCTAGTTTGTGACCCCCATTGCCTAGCCCTTACCATTCTTCCTCTCTTTTGCCTTGCAACAAATACACAGTATTGATTATAAATGGAAGGTAAGTTTGTTTGTTTTTTAAAGAAAGGGTTACTATCTCAGTTCTTAGTGAGAAACCATCTTGTCTCTTCCTTTCTTATACAACAAATTGAATCTCTACAATATTCCTATGTAAATTAGGATTTGCCAATGGGCTAATTAGGAATCAAGGAAATTAGTTTAGAATAATAACATGGAGTCTTTTTTCATGATCAGATTTTGTGACTAGTTCTCTTTGACTCCTAATTCTATGATTGTGAAAACTCTCTGAATCATTTTTTTCTGCCTACCAATGGCATGTGAGGTCAATAGAGAATGGCTGGAGAAATAAGTCCATCTGTGCTCCATTTTGAAAAATTGCCATTCATTTGGGTGACTAGAGTTCCCATTTACTGCAGCAATCTGAATATTAATTTTTTTCAGAATATGTATTCCATTTAAGTAAGAAGCAAGTACATGTCATGAATATGTAATGTAACTAACTATTAAGAATCCTAGTCTAAGCAGGAGACACAGCATAACTTTGAGTTGTTCATTCAAATATATATTGATCTTCTCTTCATTCCTCTGTGCTGCTTTTTAAATAGAAAATCAACAGATATGAAAAAATAGGTTTTTATTTTCATTTGAGGTAAGAGAAATTCTTTAGAAGTTTTTATTTTTAAAATTTCGGTTTTTTAATGATATATGTAAAACCCAGTGAAATTGCTCTTTGGCCCTGGGAGCTGGTAGCGGGGAGTGGAGGAAAAGAACATTAATCATGTAACCATGGAAAAATATTGTAAATAAAATAAATATATAAACAAATAAGTAGACATTTTGGAGATGCCAGTAATTAGGTTGTTTACTACTCAATAGTGGGATGATTTTATAGCAATTACTACTTTGAACATATAAGCCTTTTTTCAACATATAAAGCATTCTTTAAAAATAATGAGAATAGCAGTTCTAAGATGACTGTTATGAACAGATTGTGAACATTAGTATCATTAAAAGACATTTTCTTTGGCACTAAAGTTTATGTCTCAACACATATCTGGAAATGTCACTTTTGCTTTCATTGTTTTTATAGAAATGCTGCATTAAGATGTTAGGTCAAAATATCTTTCTCTTTCTATTTTGATACCTCATTTGAAAACCAATATTTCAATAGAAGTAATGATATATTACAAATTCCTTAGTTTCAGTCCCATAAACTATACTAGATCCTGTGAGCTGATTTATTGGCCCTATGGGATCACAAGACTTTTCAGAAAAATTTCAGAGGCTTCTGATTCTATATTTTTTGAAGTTGTTCCCATGAGAAAAATCTACCTTTTCCTTTCCATCAATCCTGACTTTATTAATAAGATTCTGATTTTTTTAAAGGTCAGTCCTAAAAATGGTTGGATCATATTGAAATTCTGCTGTTGATATTATTAAGTATCTCCATAGAACCAAGTGATCGATTATGTGAAGACAGGATAGTCAATTCTTATTGCTTTGTGTATATATACATATATGTACACAGACACACACACACACACATACACACACACATATATATCAAGTAGACTAACTTAAAATTGAAAATTTACAGCTGAAAAATGTAATTGAACACATATTTTTAATATCTTCTTCATCAAAGCTGTTGTAGATAATAAGAATATGTGATGTTGAAACATCAGTCTTCCTGATTATCCATATTTTGGTAAAAATGTTACCTAGAAGTTTTCCCGAAACAAGCAAGCTAGGGAACCTATATAATTCATCCGAGTCACTAAGACTTGATTGTATCTTACATCTAAATAATACTTATATTTGCTCCTGAGTTTAAGATTAAAACATATCTTCCTTTCCTTCAGGATGACTATTTAGAAAAGTCAGGTGAGAGCCATTAAGAGGCTCAAGTCGTGAGTACTCCATTTCTTGCCTATCCTCTGTCACTGACCAGCAGTGTGGAAATTTGAGCATGTTCTTTAGAATGGGAACCTTCCTTTTCTCTTATGTAAAATGAAGGGGTCAGAAGTGGACAAGACATGCTCTAAGGTTTTTTCCAGCTCTAAAATTTAGTTTTTCTCCTCAAATAATCTTCCTCGTGAGATATAGAAACGATTCTATTTATTCCTTCACAAGCATTTTGATCTATACACAGAATTGCTAAAAAGAATCCTAGTATGACTCCCTCCAAGTAACAATGTGGGTGTTTATGTTTGGAAAACTTCATAAAAAATTTAGAATAAAATATTTTATATGTATTGGTATAATTGATAATTGACAGTCATAATTAAAAGTTACCATTAATTGATATATGTCCACCCATGTCATGCCAACACATATTTATTTAAAGCCCTTATCATGTTCCAAGTACTGTAGTGTTACATTTTCCCATCAACCTTGATGTCCACATCTGTCTCTCTCTTGACTTTGTTTCTTTCTTATCTTTTCTAACAAATAAAAGAAAGTGAAAAAAAAAGCAGTTGAGCAAAAGTAACATATCAACCAAAACCTGAATCTGATATTTTATGTTGTCCCACATCTATAAAGGAGAGAAGTTGCTTTTTCTTTTCTATTCAAGAGCAATCATTGCTGCAATAATTACACAGCTATTACACTTAGTACAATTATTGCACAAAAACACCATCCGCTTTTTTGTCTTAACCAGGGCTGGTGCTCAGGTCAGTTAAGATAGGAGTAAATTAGATGATATCACACGGGAACCAAGAATTCAAGGATAGGAAGAGATAGTAGGTCTATGGTTTTATTACTATAGGGACCTCCCAGGTGTGTAAAGACCCTCCACAATGCAGATTGGCACTGTCTCTGCAACTTACAGACTTAGTTACCTGGAGCATTCAGACCTTGAATGACTTTCTGTTGGTGGTTATGTATTTTATCTGAGATGGGACTTGAACCCAGAAGTTCCAAGATGTAACGTCAGTTCTGTATCTACTCTTCTACAGGGTCACCCCATAGTGGTAATATTTTTGAATAGATCATATTTTTGTAAATGCACACTTTTTTGAGAAAAGAAAATTTTGTCTTCCATGGTACAAAAGTACTTATTTTTGGATCAGCCTTGTATATACATACAGTGAGGATAAAAGCCTATGGTGGATAAATAATACATAGAAAATGAGTAAATTCCAGGCTGGAGGTAGAGGGACACAATGCAGGTGTATTTGAAAACCACACAAAGAACCATTCTGGATCTTTTCCTTACATATGCAGAATTTCTAAGAATATTGGATGTCTCCTGCTAAGAAGTAGGGTCACCTACAGTCCATGTACGACAAGTGTTAGTTTTCTGTTTCAAAGAATTTTTGTAGAATCTTGAAAACTTCAGAACCCCATTTAGGGCTGAGCTGCCTCTGAAGATTTACAACTTCATTTTACCTTTGGCTAAAGCCTTCTCCTGTCACAGACTACTAGTTTTAAAAGGCTGCCGTACCTGTCCAGCATCTGACATAAATTGTCAGACGTAGGGCAAATGGTGCGTGCTTATTAAATTAACGGGAATGCAGCCTTTGGCAGCTACAAATAAATGTTTTTTCCAATGTTCACAGTAATGCTGTGTTAGCAATGTATGCCGTGTGACTCACATCAATCAAGTGGACCTATGGTAGTTAAAGATAGTTTGTGTGTTGTAATGTGGGGAGTACTGTGGTCTCCTTCTTAGTTGTGCCTCTTTCTTCCAGCTCATCCCTGCTTAAAAATTACCTGTTGCAAACACATTTGTAAACTAGCACTTACCTGATTTGTAAATCACTAAAATTATTATTTTTAAAAAGAGATTATATTCTCTTCCTAAGTCCCTTCTCCAGCATTTATTTATTAGATTCTTCTGAATGTCATCTCAGGTTAAATCCATTGGTTGCTTGCATTTAATTCCCATTTATCCTCCAGATAACGTGAGAAATTATTAAATTTATCCAAGAGAAATAGTTTTTCTCTCATTGCAATATATTATTTGAAACAATTTTAATTGAATTAAAGGATTTGGAGGAGAAAACATGCCTGTCCTTGACAGGTCTTGGTATTTTTCCATTTCATGCAGGAATATTCCAAGTCTTCTTTTATGAAAACAATATAAATCATCAAATTGGAGAAATTTCTCTTTAAATTGAAACTAATGGACTAAGCCAGATTTTTAGAATGTTTTCTAAGAAAATAAAACCCATAACTTCTACTTTTTCTGAAACAACTTGGTCTACAGAACAGCAAATATCCATAGTGCTATTTAGGCCAAAGGCAGTATTAATCTCAAGAAATAAATTATGTGAGTAAAAGTGAGGTATTTACATTTTAAAGGTTAGATTGGATAGATAACTTTATTAAATAAATCTATTCAGCTGCCTACTGTGTATCTCTTACTTTCCCCTCTTCTGGCTAGCATAGTATCTGGCATATAGTAAGAGTTAAATGAATGGATTTGAGGCAATACACTCAATAGTATGGCTAAAGTAATGAAAAATGGTAAATTCTCTGCTTTGAGGACACATACTATATATATAGATAGAGGATGAATATAGACATTAATAAGTACAATAAATTCGTTGATCAGTAAGGAGGGGAAAGGAAAGATTCAGGCAATATTCCAGGATGATGTGAGTAGGGGGAACATTTCATCTTGAGATATAGATACATAGATAAAGAAATACAGAAAGAGATCTTGAGATCTCAAAATATACTTCAATAAGTATGTAGATATGTATTTACATATATGGATAGAGAGATACATAAATATCTACATTTATATAAATATATCAGTCTGAACACCGATATGTGCATAAAAGGGTAGGTAGATACATGAATAGAAAAATACATACATATATATATATATCCATTTATAGGTATATAGATACATAGGTACATAAATACATAAATTCTTGGAGATAGATAAATATATATCAACACAAACATATATATATATATATGTGTGTGTGTGTATATAAACAAAGGCAGATAGAGAAAACAAAATAATGGATGTAGAGTGGACATGCAGTATTTGTATTGAAATATGGCTAAGGAAATGTTCTATCTCATGGTTAAGAAATCTACAAAATACAGGATAAATATTTTTCTCTAATTAGAACCTTTAGCATAAATATGGAAAGGCGTGTTTTAAATACTCCCCCGGGACACTAGGTATGGTATCATCTCATAGTCTCCATGTTGCTTATTACCCTGATAACATTGTGTGAATAATTACTAATAATACATGAATTGTTATAAATTTACTGTTTTCTATTTTCTTTTGAAGAAAAACTCCAATACCTCATGAAACTTTTCTCTATTAAAGTTTTGTTGATGGAAAGTTCTACTCATTCTGAAAAGAGTTTGATTGGTGTATTTTTACAATAGCTGGTTTCACTTCTCTTCTGTGAATCAAGAAACATAAATACAGCTGCCCCTCCCTTTACTTTGTGCTTCTTTCTAAGTCTGCATTGCATTTTCAATCAATAGCATAGAAGATGGAATAAAAAGCAGTCTCATTAGACTCAAATATTATCCCAAGATGGGATTAAGTGGCAGCACAAGGGAGAGTTGGATGTTAGAGTCTGACTTTAAAGTAATATTGGTAAATTGGAGAAATGGCCCCAAACCTATTGGATAAAGTAATTAGAGGTTAGTGCCTGCGGCACCATTTGGGCAGAGGGTAAACACTAGGGGGAAATGCTACAAATTCATGATGGAAAATTGCAGAGAAAAAAAATAGTGATCAGAGAGATTTGGAAGGTAAATAATCAGTATGGTTAAGTGTATATTAATAATAAACAGGTGATTAGAATAACAATCTCTTGAGATATAAAAGCATCAGAAGCAAAGCATGTTTATACTCAGCATTTTTCAGATCATTCTTGGAGTAAGGATAACCAGACCTTAAAAATTAGAAGGGTGTGAAAGGTTTTACAGGAGAGCATGAAAGGCAAAATCGAAGAATTTAGAGCTAGAAGGGATGTTAGAGGTCATCTAGTTCTAGTGCAACCCCTCATTGTGAAGATGAGAAAAATGAAACCTTTAAAGGTTAAATGACTTACCATGTGATCACATAAATAATTAATATGCCAAAGCTGGAATTCTAACCCAGGTCTTCTGTCCAAATTCAGTGCTCTTTCTTTTCCAACAGTTAATATGCCAAAACCAAATGTATGAGATTCATTCAGCCTGGAGAAAAACAAACCTGAGATATATGGAATAGCCTTTAGACACTAAAAATTAATTCAGATGATCATAGTAAAATTTAATATACACTTCAGAAAAAATAACCTGCACATAATTAAAACTGATGGAATGTGTGTTATCGTTTTCTATTATTGGAGTATTGAAATGTTCTTCATGATATTTGTTAATAAACTCATGGTTAAAAAGAAGAAAATTTAAAGAATATATTCAATGAAGGATTGAGGAGGATAGAATTAATTTTGTTGTTGTTAGTAAGATGCAATTTAGATTTCAGGAAGAATTTCTTGGTTAATAAAAAATTAGTTTTGTTCTGTGTTGTTAATGAAAAACTCCATGAGCTTCTTTTTTAGAGATCTTTAATATGACAAATTCTATCCATTTTTATTTACATGTAGTTTGTTCTAAAATCTGAAGGATTGTATGATTTCTCAAGGTCATTACTAGCCTTGTGATTTTATAGAATTGATGTCAATATTTGTCAATCAATAAACATTAATAGACCAGGGCCCTAGTTATTAGAAATGTAAAACAAAACAAAACAAAAAAAGTAGTTCCTGCTCTCAAAGTGTTTAATGTTCTTCATTGAAACTTCAGCAAGCTGTGATTTCAACAGGGGTTGTATTCCTTCATTTGTTCATTCAGCTTATTTATTAACTGAGGCAATCAAATGTATTAGCACGCTGTGTACAGAGCATGGCAATGGGGCTCTAGGAAATACAAAATTTGTATTAAAAAGTCTTATATTTTGATAAAAACTATGTCTTACCATGTAGGAATTTACTAGTGGAGATTATGTGAGATAGTTATTTGTGGGTTTGTGGTTCTGTGATATTTCAGAAAAAAATTGCAAACCCATTAAAAACATGTTGATACCTGCCCACATTCAAGCAAATATCTTGAAAAAACACATGTCCAGAATTCTTTGCTATATTCCCAGTGTTCCTAATGTATTAACTTGCTTTGGAGGAATGGTTTTTGATTGTACTAACCATGTAATTTACACTGCATAATTATTGACTTAAAATGAATATTTTTTTATTCTACATATAATTTCCCTACTACATTCAGCTTATTCAGAGAGGCACATACCTCTCTAGCTACCTTTTATCCTTCCAAAAATCTTAACAGAATTTTAAGATTCAATGTCATGTTTCAGATATATAGAATGGGTTACAAACACTGATGCAAAGGCTGAAATTTAAATTTGTAATGTTTGTAAATCCTCATGAAACAGATGCCGGCAGTTCTATATGAATTAGGTTAAAATGTTTGAAAAATGGTGTCATGTGCTAAGTCATCTAAGTATGTCACTTAATTTATTTTAAAGATATATTTAGAGGCTACCTGTCAATGAGACTTGATTTGATGAACCATGCAACTTATCAGACTGCATACTTTCCCCACTTTAAAACATAAATCTCTTTTACTCACTTCTCTATAAAACCAATAACCTCCTCTGAACTACAAAGACAACCCATTTCAACCCTACCCAGCTTTGGGTAGGGTTTTATATTTCTGGATCTTTTTGCCATCAGGCAGGCATGAATACCTAAAACTCTTTGTTTTCTGAAATTCTTGTACTTATACCTGTTTTCCAGACAAAGAGTAGGAAATTAAATGAAGCTATCTCAATCCAGCAAGAATAAAAACTGGCTTTGTGTGGTAGGAGTCAGGGGATATTTTCTGAGACTATAGTTGCCTATTGTAAATTATTTCTTTACTGTTTTGAAAAAGCCTCTTCCATGACAAAAATTTCCCCCTAATATTTTCCCAAGACTGAACTTTATAAATGATACTGGTGGGTATACTTTTGTGCATGTCTAGGGGAAATGGAGTGGGTCTATGATTTTTTTGATGTGGAGAAGACCTTAACATGGAAACTCTCCTCTACAAAAATCACTTTTACAAGTCATTTGTAATTTATTTTCTTAGAATTACCTGGGTCAGGGGCACTGTCATAAAAGGTTAATTCACTTACCCCAAGTCTCATGGCTAATATATGTCAGAGGTAGTACATGAACCTACATTTTCTGACTCCATTACAGACCTCCGCCACTATGCCAGGATACCTGTCGGCATATTTAATACTTTCACCTAAATTCATACTAAAGTGTAAATGCCTAACAGCAAACCTTTGTTCAAGGACATTAGGAATGAGAGAGAGAATGTGAGTCCTAGTTGCACAAATGATGGATTAGAGAAAGAAATAGGCCGATTAATATTCAAGAATAATAGCAAGTCATTTATATAGCTGCTAGGTGTTGCCCAGGCTAGAGAATTAAACTTGGAGTTAGTAAGGCATAAATTGAAATTATGCCTCAGATACTTACATAGCTGTGTGTTCTTGATCGAGTTATTTGTGATCATGGGCAAAGTTAAGAGGTAACCTTTAGGACCCTAATCTGGAATAGTTGAGGCAAAGACCCATCTAGGAGCTCTAAAACATTTGGAAATGAACTTTGGGAGGATGGATAGATTCTTTGTGGAAAGTGAACTCAATTAAGCATGTTCCATCCTCTTTCCCCCTTACCTACCTCAGTAGTGCAGGGGAGAAAAAGCCCCTGAAGTGATGGGCAAAATGTTGGTGGTTTTATCTTTGATTTATCTCAGAAGTAGAATGTATGACAGACAATTTTTGTTAAGTGGCTAAACTGAACTGGCTACCAGTCTTTGATTCTTGACTAATGACATTGGAGAAGAAACAACTGTAATCCCTCAGGGGAGGGGAATCTGCAGGGACAGATATAACCTGCCCAGCTCTGAAAATTAGAGCCAAAGTATACACCTCAATATGTCTTGATCTTGTTTTTTAATCATGTCCCTCCAACTAGACTATAAGCTCTTTGAGGTTTGGGAGCCCTTTTATATTCCTGTCAGTAAGTACTTTTGACTTTTTAGTAGAATATAAGCTTCTAGAGGGCAGGAATGGTTTTCATTTCTTGTATTGTATCTTAGCACCTTGCTTAGAGCTTAGTCTAGAGTAGGTACTTAAGAAATAAATACTTACTGATTTCAAATTGCCATTCTCTCTTGCTCAGTTGTTTAATCACTTACCCAGCTTGGTCAGGGGAAAATGCAAAAGGAATTGAATGGAAAACAGAGAGTCTGAAGAAGGCAGATTGTCCCTGAATTTCAGGTGCTACATTTTATTTTTTTCACATGTATATAGCAACTCAGTAACTCTGGAATTGCAAACAGGGTTGCACATCTGTTTATTTTGTAATTAGAAAAGGGGAAAGGTATCCTTCTGGAACCAACTTGGAGGGCTTAAAATTTGTAGCTGATAGTCAATGCTGTCATGGACCAGGTGATCTGTCAGTTGGTTGTGAAGCCTCAAGGGTTCCAAATACCCAGCCAGGCCTTATAATCCTTTAATTTATTCCATTTGACTCCCTGGACCTCTTTTCTAAATCCCCTGCCTTTCCTCTTCTGCCTTGGTCTTGTGCATGAAGGCTTGGTGTGGCACCTTCTCTGTATGCACAGCTGCTTAATCTTTCTTTCAAGTCCAGAGCTAGCTATGTTCAAATGATGAGTAAAGAATTAAAACAGAGGATCTATTTTTAATAATAAATCTTTGGAACCCTTTCTTCCTTTTTCCTTTGAGGAGAAATAGGGATATAAAGAATAGGCATTTCCCCTTTGCTTCACTGAAAAATGGTGGTAACCACCACCAGAATGAGTGCCAGTGTACAAATTACATGAGGAGTTAATCTCCTGTAAGGAAGGAGAAATAGCCCCAGGTGTACCTACTTCAGTCATTCCCCACCAGAAAGGAATTCTTTATGAGCTGAATACAGCCACAATCATAATTACAAATCTTGACATTTCAGCACTAACATTTCTATGTAGACACAAAGGGAGAGTACCCATCACAGCAGGGTCAGCCCCATTATCACTAGTTAGAGAGCTGGAGGCAGATGGGGAGCTAAACAGAAAGAGGTAAGCCAAGACTGTCAGGAAAAGGTCTGGAGCTAGTTTCCACCTGAAACTGTGTGTTGTTAATTTTTTAATTTACTGTTTGAAGAAGTGTCACCCATGACGAGCCAGGGCTGCATCTAAATGAAACACTTAAAGAAATGCTTTCTCATCAATCAATTACATTTGCACACTGACCTTTCCATGGTATCTGCCAGTTGCTGAGCTGTCATGGAATGGTGGAGATGGTAGGACATCATTCGACCTGTCATGTAGTCAATCAGCCTCTGCTGAGGCCAATTTGCTAAATATGCCAGTGCTAAGAAGTCTGGCTCTCTGACCAGGCAGATGAAACAGAGCACCAATTAATCACAAGTTAATTTCTAGGGAGTTTGAGGAGTGTGACCTTCCCTATATTTGCAGTACAATCACTTCTTTAACTCAGGTCCAGCCTGAGGGCTTCTGTGGCCTGGAATGTGAGTCTTCTTCAGAGATGTGTGTCCGGCTGCCTGGGTATAAGGACTGTAGGACAGGTGTTCAAGTTGTATCTGCCTCTGGTTGGCACTGACCTATTTGTATTCACAATATTCTGATTTAAGTTTGACAATGAAATATTTAATTCAATTCAAAAGTACAAATCTGAATTGAATTCCAATTCAGGTGTATGAGGATGGCAGTCTCTTCTTAAAATCCTTAATAATATAGCAAAATCTCAGAGATTTTCCACTGGTTGACAGAGACTATTACTTTTCTTAGTGACGGTGATTTTGTCAGAACATTCAGTGAGAATTTATTATTTAAGTAGCAAAATTATATTTATAAAACAGTATTTAATTTTTAAAAAGTGATTATAGTTTTAGCAAGTCTTAAAAAAAGGAATTGTTGAAATAGATGAAAAGTATGTTGGTTGTATTTTTTTAAAAAATCTTTACCTTTTATCTAAATAGCAATTCACGGACAGAAGAGCAGGAGGAACTAGGCAGTTGGGGTTAAGTGACTTGTCCCGGATCCCACGTTCCTAAGGCCATATTTGAATCCAGGTCTGCCTAATTGCAGGCTTGGTATTATATCTACTGTGCTATGTAGCTGACCCAGTAATTTTTTTAGATTGCATTTAATCCCCCCAGGTGAACAGAGAACATTGTCATTAAGAGTTGCTGGGCCACATTGTAGCAACATCTTTCTACTCAGAGCAAATACTACTATTGTATTGGTTTCAAAACTAATATGCTTTGCTACATATAGATTAAGTTTTATAGTTAAGGCAGCAGTGTTGGGTTAAACTTTACCCAGGGAGAAAACTCCATCAATTTTTCACAATCTTGATAGAACAGGTAGATTTACATTTTTAGGCATTTCTTACATTACCATTAGGTGATGATACTCCAGATTAAAAATCATGAGACCTGTGGACCAGACACTTCTGCCCTTCTCAAACTCTTATTTTCTTTAGTACCTGTTTCTTTCCCCCTAATTATTATCCTAGGGAAGCACTTTTTATTTATCTTTTTTATCTATCCCTTTAATGTTGAAAGCCAACTGGATTGGGGCCCATTTCAAACCTAGTGATTCAGAGAATATGGTGTTTGGAAGGAAGATATTTCTGGAATCACAATCTCTAGGAATATACACTCAGATTATCCAGTAATACTTCCTTCTTAGCACCTACTGCTAAATGACAGGCATTATAGAGAAATAGCCTTGTATATGTTATATACCATGTAGTCACCACCAAGGCTATCTTACCAACTATTTGTTTCATTGACTTGCTACTACCTCCCTGGACAAACACATCCATTTCTTTCTTACTCCTTTTCCCTGAAAGTTAATCTACTACTACTTTAAAGGCTAGCCCAATTGACTAGGGAAGCCATGTTTCTACTTTACTTTATATTTCTATTTCTGCCCCTATCCATGCTTTTTTTTTAACCCATCCATCTGCAACAGCTCACAATTTGTTTACTATCACAGACTTGCTTCTTTTGTACTTAGACCACCTCCTTTTGGTCTTTCCATGACAAAATTCTTTCCTGATCATGACTCACCTATATGACTTGTCTTCTCCTTTTTAATGTAAAGATCTTGAATTAACTCTTTTTAAAAGAAAATTATTTTCATCTCAGCACAATTCCTTGCACATTAATTCATTTACATTTTATTAATATTTTGCTACTCTTTCTCATCCTACGCTTCAAAAAATAATTTTATGTCCTTTAGCCTGTAAAGGTTAAAATTATAGTTGAGACTGAAAATCTAAATTTAAGTGGTCACCAGGGGAAATCCCACATAATAAAATACCCAAGGCAGCTGGAATTTTTTTGGTGATTTAATTGATAGTGGAAGAGAATAAGGAGAAGGAAGAAGGAGAAGGAGTAGGTTTTTTTCTTTCCCTCTCCCCCTGCCTGGCTAGTATGGGGCAGGGAGATCAGGAGATTAGGAAGTAAGGTTTTAGAGTATGAAGGAGGAAGGAGTCAGCCAGAACTCCAGAAAAAGAAGGGCTAAACACAGTTGCCAGAACCTGAATCAGCTCAAGGCAAACTCACCACCACCACTCCACAATGTCTAAAAGCCTAGGACACTGCCAGGCAGAGTCCCCTCCCCAGGGAAAGAGGAAGAGACAGTAAGTTATGTGCCTTATATAGAAGGTTTTACATCAATTTTCTGTATCTCATTTTTATCAATTATCACTTAGCTTGACTTAGGACAGCCCAGGGGTCTGTCCACTTTTTCTGCACATATCTGTTGCCTTTTTCCCAGATACTTAATTTTTGAGTTTGGTGCAGACCTTCTTAATCTTGTTAAAGTAAGGAGGATGGGGATAATGTGGATTTCCCAAGACCTGATTCTGTTATTCCAAGTATCTCTATTGTTATTGATCAGGATATACCTAAATCAAATCTTCTAAAGAAAGGTCTGATTAGGGTGGAATAGTTTTAAAATTCACAAGCTCCATCTGAAATTAGAGCACTAGCAATATTTTTTTAATCTTTAAGATGGTCTACCCTTTAAATATAGGCTGTCAAAATAGTATTTATATTTTTCATAACCTTTTCAGAGATAAGATTTTGATTGAGTGGGGGAAAGGAGGAAAAACAATCATAGAATTTTAGAATCAATGGCTCTTCCAATGGCTTGGAAGAGATTACTGATATCATCCTATCCATTGCCTTCATTTTACATATAAACCTCATAAAGTTTTAGAGACTCAATTGAAGTTACATTGTGATTGTGTGACAAAGATTAGAATAGAACAAATGTTTTCTGAATTATGGAGGTTTGTTTTGCTTCTCTTAAGGAGAACACTGTTGGTTTTGGTTGTGTGGAATTTGTTATAAAGGTTAGTTTTCTGAGAATGATAGAGGAAAAGAGAGTAGAAAATATAGGTGATGAAAATACAAAAATTATCAATAAAACTTTTTTTAAAGAAAAGAATGATTGAAGGGTATTATAGGGTTTAGCTGAGTCTAATTCCCCATCAGTTTTGCCTGTAGCTAGCTCTGAAGCAGTAGGTTTCTTCCCTAGAGTATAGTTCTTAGACAGAAATATTGACACTTTAGAAGAGGAAGTTGGAATAAGGGACCTAATTACTATTGCTTGAGATTATACTGGAAGAACTTTCCTAACACAATAGTTAACTGGAGATAAGATCTTGCTCTTTTTTTGCCATAATTTTTTAATCTCAACTTTCTTTTCCTCATTTTACTCAGATATTTGACATAGGTTTCCTGTATTTCACAGAGTTAGTAATTGTTAAGAATTTTGCCAGGAAATACTGTTTTGTGTTGCTAAATAGATAATACAATCAGTTTAGGATTAGAAAATGAGATTGAATGCAGTGAAAAGACTTGGGATAGCTCTTTTAAAAAAATGTTGGAAGTTTAGAAATTGATAATATGGCTTTTATTCATACACATAATATAAAACATGGATTTTCTTGAGTTTGTTTCCAGTCCTGTGATTTCATGTGGCAACTATCCTGCAGTTCCTTCTACCAGTGCTGATCAGCAACTGTTCTGTAATTCAGGTGTAAAATTTCCTGAGGCAATGAGAGGTAAAAAGACTTGCCTGGGCTCTTATATCCAAAGAAGTCTTATATCCAAACAAGAGGATGGACTATTATAACCCACATCTTCCTAACTCCACTGTTCAGTTAAATGGCACTGCAAAAAGAAAGCTGGACATGGAGTTAGGAAGATTTAAGCTTGCCCTGTGTTGAAAACAGCAAGAAAGCCTATAGAATATAAGGAGGACCATAAAATGTAAGAAGACTAGAAAAGTAGAAATGTCAGAAGTTGTGAAGAAATTTAAAAACCAGACAGGATAAAATTCTATCACTTAGTGTCTAAAAAAATCTGAATTTCAATCTGAGATCTATGACTCTTATTTTATTGTATGACCCTGGGCAATTCTCTTCATTTCTCTGAAACTCAGTTTCCTCATTTGTTAAAATATGATAATTGATGAATGGCCTTAATGTAAAACTTGATCTTTAATCCTTATTAAATTCTATCTTATTAGATTCAACCTTAAATCAACCTGTTACGATCTTTTTTTATCCATTTCTACCATCTACCATGTTGACAAAACTTCTTCCTGTTTAGACATTTTATTCAAAATATTGATCAAAATATTAAGAATTCAATGAAAAGTAACAGTTGAACCTCATACAATATAACTATAGGCACAAATCTCACAATCATTGTATCAGCAACTTCTTTTTAATCTTTCATGGAACTATTATACTAATTAATCTGATAATTCTGTGAGTTCAAATCCAACTATTTTCGCCCTTATTATATATTATATTATTGATACTTTAATATATTTTATTCACCTCATCCATACTCTCTCACTGTCCCCTTCTACATAGACAACCTGTCCTTGTACCCTCAGAAGCTCCTGCTCCCTAATTAATAAACTTCATTTCATCTTAAATCTTTTCATTTCTTTATCTTTCCATCTACTACAACTAAATGAGATCTAGATTCTTCTAAATAATTGCTTTCTTGGCTACTTTTCCATTAATTACTATGATTTCTCTGCTACTCACTGAGCATGGCTAAGGAGTCAAAATACTCCTTGCTTCCTATTCCCATTGCCAGACTTTCCCTTACTCACTATTAGTTCCTTATTTTCTTTGAGGTTCCTGCTATCCATATGAATCACCCAATCCCAATCTAGGTTATTATTCTTTATTTTCAAGGGCTTTAGTACCTTATTTACTTTTCCCCCTCTCCTTTGTAACTTCTGTTCTTATACCTAATGACTCTAATATCTATATTAATGCTTCCTCATATATTTTAACTTCTTAGTTTATTAACCTACTGTTTCCTTGATCTACTTTTCCACTCCACTTTTTAAATTGTTCAGACTTGCCAAATTTTTACTCTGTACCAAAACAATAGCACTGGTAAGAAGAATTGGAATTAATGTAGTTACTCTTCTAATTTTCAACGTATAGGTACTCATTGGTTTAGCAGAAAGGTACAATTAAAGAAATAAAGAGAATATATTACTGAGCATTTCTAAGGTCCTTGGACAATAAGTCTCTGTACTTAGGATGGTCTGTCACTTAGGAATATCCTATTATCTAGGAACTGTATTAAACTCTAGTTCCAATTCATTTGTAGTTTATGTGCTCATAAATCACACCTTTGAAAATTTCTATCCAGTTATCTCTGACCCAGAAATATTTTTCTTACCAAAGCATTGGTATTTAGGTTTTAGCACACCTGTAGTGGTCAAATAGAGTGAGACAGCTCACCCAGAAAGCATTAGGATATAGTTTTATGATATATTTGCAGAGAATCTAGATGAAAAAAAAATGTTATAGGTTATATATTCATGCAGTCCTAAAACTCCAAATTTCCCATAATCTCAATTTCATAATGTTAAAAGTTTTATGGATGTTATTTTATGAACATATGTTCTTAATATAATAATGCATATTAAAAATTACATAATTTTTAATGAACATATTTATAAAATTTTAAATGTCAGGTATATACACTTGTATTCATTGACATGGGGGTTTAAAAACTTGTAATATTTTTCTAATTAGCAATATTAATAAGTTGCTGCATATTTTAAAATGGTAATAGAAACCAGAATTGTTTATATTGTTAAAGTTACCCATACTGTCTCTTAGGAGTAAAACCAATTTATCTGAAGTTACTAAAGACACATGTTGGGGATTTTGGGTTTCAAGAGGAAAGAGGAAGACTGATTTTTATCCTACTTAGTTCATTTTGACCAAGATCTGTGAAAATTACAGCTGTTACATGCTTGTTTTTTGTACTCATGAAGATGCTAATGTAATTCTGCTAATTTTTAAAATCCTGATTAAACACTCCAAGCTAGCTGTCAGAAACATATTAAAGAAGAGATCCTATTTTGAAACCTTTGTTTAAAGTGGCATAAAATTAGCACACAAAGCTAACCCGTATTTAGTTGCAGGCAGCTTGATGCATGTATCAAAATGACATTTTACAGTGTTTCACTGTCTTCCCAAAGGTGAGAAAGTGTTTTGCTGGGCTTGTGAAATGGCTGTAACCTCACATTCTTGTTTAGATTTAATTTTGTTTTGTTAAGATTTTAAGACAAATTATTCCAATTCTATATTTGTAGGTTACCATTTAAAATTTTCATCTTAGTTCAGGATATTAGTAATTTCTAGGGTATTTCTGAGGTTTGGGGTCAACATGGTATGGGAGTGAGCTGACAAAAAGGCCTTAAGAAGCCTTAACAATTAAACTGATTGAGCTCAAGTTAGCAAAGGTGAACTTCATGCCAATAACATTGTACATTAGATGTACAGTTATGGCCATCACATATTTCTTAACAATGTTATTAGTAATCCAAAATACTTTATATATAAATACATGTGAATCCCGGTAATAAAATTACATTGGCTTAATTCATCCTCCCCAAAAGCTACTGTCTTTATCTCTGAAGCATCAACAATTTTATTCCAACTCTGGAGACACAGGTCAAAGGTATAGATGGCAAGATGACAGAATACTTAATTATTCAGTACAGCAGGAGAAAACCCTTATCAAAACTTAACTGGAAAATTGTATATATATATATATATGTGTGTGTGTGTGTGTGTGTGTGTGTGTGTGTGTGTGTGTGTGTATGCAGTACACAAATTAAGTCATTCCTGGCATTCATTAAAATGTCTATCTGTGATTATAGATGTCAAAGACATTGGGAAATTATTTAAATAGTGGGAGTATGAGTAAAATGAATTGTAATTCATAAGAGTGTTAAATATACCATAGAGTTTCACAATATGATGAATTTAGATCCAGATAATACCTCATATGCCATCTTGTCTAGCTCTCCTCACTTTTACAGATCAGCAACCTGAGGATCAAAGGATGAAATTACTTATTTTAAGTCATACAGCTAACAAGTGTCTGTGATAAGCTTTAAATTCTGGTTTTCTTGACCCACTATCCATCACTTTCCTACAGAATTTTTCCTAACATGTCCAAAATTGTTGTTGTGTCTTGTTTTAATTAGTGAAAACATGGGTGAAAATTATATCTCAAATGTATTTGAGATGAATACTTTTTTAGTTTCTTTGTTAAAAATCAGGCAAAGAGATAGAGAAAAAGGTGAATCATAAAGGAATAACATGATTTCATTGTAGCTATAATTGTTTTCATTTTGTGCATCTGAATACAATTTTTATGACTTCTCCAACAGTTGGAAATATATATGTATGTCTATGTGTATACATACACGCATGTGTGTGTGTGTATATATATATATATATATATATATATATATATATATATATATATATATATAGAGAGAGAGAGAGAGAGAGAGAGAGAGAGAGAGAGAGAGAGAAAGAGTTTAATCTACATGGAAGGAGTTGGTTATAAAGACCTCTTGTACTTTCCTTGAATAGTTTTTAGAAAATTATTGCTAGCACCTCTACTTTAACAAAAAAGAAAAAGTTTGAAACTTGATCAGCCATTTTTATTTCTTTTTTATAATAATAAAGAGAAAATATTGAGGAAAAGTTAAGAATTTTGACTAGGATACAATTTGAGGTTTATAAATAGATACTTCCACACACTATGTAAAGAAGATACAATCAAAGACCTTAGCACTCCAGCATCAGGGAAGTGTCACTGTACCCTTCCTCCCAGGTTCACCTATGTGTCCTTAGCCTATGTACTTACCTAGTATACATTCTGCTTACCACTCACTGTAGGTCAATTTAATCAGTAAAATATCATGTTTCATCTGTCTGATGTTCCAAATCAGTCTCTCTAACTACATGTTTAAATAGGTGAAATCCAGATCCAGAAAGAGTTCTGAAAAGTTAGAATATGATACAGTCATCTCTGAAAAAAATGGAAGAGGTCCTAGGAAAAATACCTTTCCAGCTCTATTTTCTGTTTTTTTTACTTCTTATGGTAAACAAGAGAGATAGGGAACCCTATTCTTCACCTTTAAGAACCTGAAGGGAATAATGAATGTGCTAAAATGACCTTAGAAAGACCATCTTTCTGAAGAAAATTATCCTGTTGTTATTTCAATAATATAGAATCCATCAGTTAACAAATTTTTTTTACATTCTGTGTACCTCTATGACTTTCAAACTAACTAATTTTCCTAGGAACCTGTAGATTGGGTGACCAAAATCTAATTTCTGTCGGAATGAAAAATAGAATTAGAAGTAGAATGATAATTTTATAGAGTAAGTTATTTTAGGGAGAAAAGCCTTGCCTAGAGTCCTAGTATTTTCTATAACAAAAGGCATTTCTAAAGTATTGGGTGGGGATTGTGTGGGATTGGAGGGAGTCTGAGGGATTCTAGATGATCAAGAAGTTTAGAAAGCAAAGTAAAAGACCAAAATAAAAAAAATCTTTGCCAACTTTGTAGTTTTTTTGATACTGAGAATCATCTTCAGCATTTTACATTTTTTGACTCAGGCCTATCATGTAAATATCAAATAGAATATCATATCAGTATAAGTATTAGAAAATATTTATAGTGATATGTGTCTCCAGTTAATCAATTAAACAAATCTTTCAAATTGGGAATTTCAGAATAGTTTCCTACAAGTAAGGAAAAAATATTGTTTAATATCTGTATTAGCACAGAATAATTACTAAATTCATAGATCATGATTTCATTTATATGCTTCTGTGAAATAGATTCATTTGTTACTTTGAGGCCATTCTTATTGATTAAAAGTAGCGGTAAATGACATTGCTGACTGAGCATGGAATCCTGATGTAAAAGATAAAAATAGGTGAACAAGAAACATAAATGTGGAATTTCAAACACTGGTAAACTTAATCATTGCCATTATTAGATTTAATCAAGGAATAGCAGCATAGTAAAAACAATTGGTTAACCTTGACAATAGAATAGTGAATATTAATTTATTCTTTCCTGCTGCTAGCATTACTAAGTATTTAACTGAGAAATAAGATTAAAATTTTTGAAATACTGAAAGCCTTTAAAGAAATATATATGACCTCAGATTCAGCAGTGTCTATAACTTTGGTGCTTACTTTGATATATTAATGGATCTGTGTTTTCATGGATGTTTAAATCCTCCTGAATGAAATTATTAATATTCTCTAAAGTTATAGTTCATAGCTCTTTCATTGGGAGGAAATGTTTTGCAATGGAAAGAATATGGAATCTATTTTAAAAACTCATGTTAAAATCCTTGCTCTTATATTCTTTGATGTTTAGCTATTCACTTAACACTTCTGGTCTTCAGTTTCTTAACTGTAATGTGAATGGTTAGGACTAGGTGATCCTAAAAGTTTTACATAGCTGTAAAATTGATTGTTTTAACTCTTCATCTTATATGATGCTCATTTATGTTCTCCTTTACCTCTTCCATACAGGTGATACCCAATACCCAATAGGTTAATGAGGTTATTTCATATTTTTAGTGCCAGTAAAATGCTCACTATACCTTTATTGTATCTTGCTATTGATACATGACCCATCTTATTTTTCCAAGATGATGACTTTAATGTCAGTCCTTGCCTCATTGCCATTGTTTATATGTTAATCCACAGTATTTACTCACAAAGTATCTTTCTGTAACCTTTTCAGTGATTCACTATTTTATTTTTTCTAGTTATATGTAAAAGCAATTTTAACATTCATTAAAAATTTTTTTGAGTTCAAAATTCTCTCTTTTCTTCCCTTCCTATCCTCTGCCCTCCCAAGCAATTTGATGTCAATTATACATATGCAGTCAATCAAAACATATTTACATATTAATCATGCTGTGAAAGGAAATACAGACCAAAATAAATAAATTACTCCCCACCAAAATAAAGAAAAATAATAGCATACTTCAATCTGCATTCAGGTATCACTACTTCTGTTTCTGGAGGTGGGATAACATTTTTCATCATAAATCTTTTGGACTTATTTTGGATCTTTGAATTGCTAAGAATTCCCAAGTCATACACAGTTGATCATCATTATTGAAATGATGATACAAGATTATTGTTGCTGTGCATAGTATCCTCTTAGTTTTGCACACTTCATTTTGCATCAATCCATGTATTTTCATTCTTTCTTTAAAAAAATACCACTCATCATTTCTCATAGCTCAATAATATTTTATCACAATAATGTACCATAATTTGTTCATCTATTGGATGATTTACAGATTATCTTTGAAGATTATCACCAAAAAGTTCTATGATCCTGTCTTATGGGATTATGAAGATGATAATTATGGTGATAATAATTAGCAGATTTATTGCTTATTTAGATTTTGTAAAGATTTGAGTCTTACAAGAACTTCTTCTACAGTTATCTATTATCCAAATTTCCAGAGGAAGAAACTAAAAATCAGAGTAGTTAAATAACTTGTTCATGATCATATACTTTTTTATAATAAGATTTCAGATTTAAAAGCAATACTCTCCTAATTTTAAATATAAAGCTCTTTACACTACAACCTACTATCGTTGAAAACATCAGCTTTGGTGACAGTGAACAGGTTGAGATTGTTTGAAGGGCTATGCATTTCCATAAATGTGTTCTAATTAATTTCTTCTCCTGTTACTTCATTCTAAGCCCATGTAAAATAATCTGTTTATCATGCCTGTTCAGGATTTTATGTATCGATAAACCAAGTCAGTGTTCCTTCATCTACAGGTTACACTTTGAACAACTTGCATTTAATATCTACTTATTTTTTCCTGTGTGAATAGTTAGGCTAATCTCTTTTGAATCACCTCATTTAGGAAATCCAATGATGGTCCAGGTTTCAGAACAACGAGAGCCATATTAATTTTCAAATAGAAACATTAGAAGGACATAATAATTTTAATGGAACCCCAAATTTTGCTCATACTTTTTACAGGGACTTCTATCATGAAAGGGATACGTACCTTTGACAAATATGTATTATTCACTACATAGTATTGATAAAGTTCTTAATCGCTAAATCATCTAAAAAGTAAGCCTGTTGCATCCTGTATTGGAAAAATACCTTTGTGGCTACTTTCTGCTCTAGTAAGTAAGGATTGCTATTAAAATTTACTAAGCAACTACAATTTTCCAGGCACTGCATTGAGTGCTGAAGATATAAATAATAAAAAAGACAATCTTTTTCCCTCAAGAATCTTATAGTCTAATGGAGGAAGACCAACAATATAGAAAAGTAATCTGAAGAGTTGATGGAACCAGGCAGCAGGGGAATAATACTCTCAGCCTCTCCTATAGAATTATTAAGAAAGAAGATAATAATTAATAATTATTAGACCACCTGAAAAAGAGATGAAGGAAATAAAAATTGAAATATCACTTTGCATTTACAAGTTATTTGATTATTTAAAATTTTTACAATCGTTCTATGATTAAAATTCTATTATCAGCTCTCCACGTATCAGATATTTAAGCTATCATAATGGTTTCGGTGAATACTGTCAGGAATTTAAAAAAAAATCACCCCTTCACAGTATAGATATAGTCTTGCCAATTGTAAAAAAGATTTTAGGTAAACAACAACTGCTTTAAGGTATTAACGATTTAATAACCTATTATTTGCCTTGCTGATTGGTATATTGTTGTGATTATTATTCATATGTATTGGATTTCAACAATGTGGAATGTATTCATATGTGTTGGATTTCAAAATTGTGTAGTGCTGACATTCTAATTATGCTACAGGGCAAGTGACAAATTCAACATTTCCATGTTGTTCTTTTATTGATTATTCTTTTCAGGCTTTGAGATTTTTAAAGAAACATAGCATTTTTTGCTAGTAGATTAGAAGAATGTCAGTGTAGTGATTATTTTGTATTAGAATAATCTTTTGATTACTAATCTATTTAAGTCTTATCTAAAAAGCTGTTTATCAGTACTGCCAATTACAGAGCAGAAAATTTGTAGTCTTGGTCCCAAGAAAATTAAAAAAAAAAAAAACTTTGGAAGGATCATTTTTCTCTTGGGGAGAAAAGGTTTTCTGGATTTACCAATTAAGGAAGTCTCTGTGCTGGAAATGAGCAGTCAATTATGAAAATTATTTTTGAATAGTTAATTTGCATATCCCTAATTATATGTGCTCCTTTTGAAAGGCTGAAGTTGGTATTTATGATGTTTTGATTGATTAGTAATGCAATTGTGTTATTAATACTGTTGCCAACAAGGTGCCCTTATGAATGGGATTTTGAACAGCTTTTCCAACAAAATGTTTTGAATAATAGGTAGATTTGTTTTATATAGAAAGTGATGAAAGACCTAAATTTTAATTATTTAGCTTATATTTTTCTTTAAATTGTGACATTCAACTTACTTTTACAGAATATCTGGCTAAAGTAGATTGATTCATACTTAACATGTTAATTGTTTATCTAATATTTGAAAGTGAAAAATCATCCATCATTAAGACAAATCAGTGTAAAATACAATGCTTACAAAGCTTATCTTCCTCCAGCTATTGACTTAATTTCAAGTTTGCATTTTGCCAGATTTATGTGTGTTATTATTCAGGTTAGCAATTAACATGGCATAAAATTTGATATTCCTTGAATAACTATTTTTGGTTATTTCATTTTTTTAAATTATAGAATATCACAGAATCTTAGATTAGGATGTGATCTCAGAGATGTTCTAGGTTAACTGGTAATTAAAAAAAGAAATCTCCTCTAAAAACACCTGAGAAAGGGCCCTTAAGTCAAATTCATCACTGAATAAATGAATGTGTTGTCTTCAAAGGCTGCATGTTATAATAATTCTTTTCTGAGGAAAAACTATCACCTCTTACAAACTCAAATCAGTAGAGCTAGAAGTGACCTCTTACAGTGTTTAGATCAAAATTCAGTGACATAGAAGTAAAAATTATTACAGTGTCCATGATAACATTAGTTGACATTTGAATAACTTTAGATGCTATCCCTGCTTGGCCTCAGGGAAATTATTATAAATTTGGGGGGGAAATGGTAGACCAAAATTTTCATAAATATATCTTTTTGTTTAAAATCCCATTATTTCATCTGTTTAGAGAATACTATGTGTTGAGAATCCCATTATGACATAGTTATCAAACAACTTGTAATTTTATCATCTTAAAGAATTGCTTAGATCCCTGAGGTTAAGGGAGTTATCTTTTTAACTTTTCTATAGTCATAGAAATATTATAGATCAAAGCATAACTTGAACACAGATTTTCTTTAATGTAAGTACTTTGCAAATATGAAACTTCAAGCTTTAGAGTCTTATCTTATTAGATTGAAAACAACTTCCAAAAACATAAATGTGTCAGAAACAACTCTTGAAGGCTGACTGGGTATATAAGTATTCATTTTAATAATTTTTCTTAAATTAATTTTTTTCAGTCAGGAAGATTTGGCATCTCTCCCTTCCAATTCATACCCCAATTGAATAAAAACAAAAACAAAACTCTGGTTGTAAATATGCAAAACAGGTTTCCAAAAAGGTTATGTGTATCTTATTCTTCACTCTAAATCTTAAACCTTTCCCTTATAACATGGGTGTTATGTTTCATCATTGGTCCTCTGGAACCATGGTTGATCATTACACTGATATTTCCAAGTTATTTGTCATCATGAAATTATTTTTTGTCCTGGTTTCATTCACTTTGCAACAGTTCATAATCAGTCTCCTTAGATTTCTCTGAAACCATTACTTTCATCACTTCTTTAAAAAATGATAGTATTCCATTACATTTATAGTACTACAAATTAACTTCTCATCTCCCAATTTATGGCCACATCCTTTTTCTCCTTTTGATTTTTCTTTTTCCCTTTGATTTCCTTTTTAAATGAAATACTCCCAACTCTGTGTATAATCAATCTCTCCTTCATCCAGTTCAAATTAGAGTGAGTTTCAAGTGTTAGTTGTTTCCCCCAACTTCTCCTCCTTGCTTATATAGTTTTCTAATTATTCTCCTCCCTACAATTATAATAAGAATATAAATACTATGTTATCTGTCCCTTCTTCAACTTTGAAATTAATCCCACAATGCTGTCCCTTCCATCCCTCTCACTCCTAAAAGTTTTTGTGTCTTCTTGTAATTATTTGACTTCCCCATGCTTATTCTGTACCCTAGGCTGACTCTCTCTGGGCAGCACTTTTTCTGTGCCCCTTTCCTTTTTCCACTCTAACCTCCCCCTGACATCTTAATTTACTTATAACAATATTTGTTTTTTTGTCTAAGTAATGTGAAAATTCATATTATACTATTGTATTTGTAGCTGCTAATGTTTTATTTGTTCTCCTTGCCAGTTAACAACAATGCTTTGGCTTATAGGAATACTTCCTTAATAAAAAGGAGTAACTCAAATACTATTAATAAAGATGTTTAAAGGGGCAGCTAGTTAAAACAGTAGATAGTCAAGCCTAGAGTTGAGACCAGTTGGATTCAAATGTGGCCTTAGACATTTCCTAGTTGAGTGACCCTAAGTACACTGCCCTTTTGTCATAGAATTAGTACTAACACAAAAGGTAATGGTTTAAGAAAAAATAAAAAATTTTAATCTATTATAAGTTAATGCAAGATATAGTTTTAGGCAAGTGCTATCTTGTGTCACCCTGCAATCATATTACATAAAAAGCCTAGTTCTTTGATTAGAAAAATGCAAATTAAAACAATTCTGAGATACTATCTCACACTTATCAGAGTTACTATCCTGACAAAGAAAGGAAAATGATAAATGTTAGAGGGAGAGTGGAAAAACTTAGACACAAATGCACTTTTGATGGAACTGTGAACTGATACAACCATTCTAGAGAACAATATGGCACCGCTTTAGGTGCCATAAAACTATGCATACCCATTGACCTAGCAATACCACTACTGGATCAATATCACAAAAAGATCAGAGAGGAGAAAAGGACCTACAAAAATATTTTTAGCATCTCTTAATGTAATGGCAAAGAACTGAATAATTTTTGGTTTATGCTTGTAATGGTATACTAGTGCATCATAAGTAATGATGAGCAGGATGAGTTGAGAAAATCCTAGGAAGACTTATGTGACTGATGCAAAATAAATTGAGGAAAATCAAGAGAACAGAAATATTGTGAAACTTGAAGGAGAAACTATTATTAGCAAAACAAGATTTCAAGATATCCTTAAAGGATTTATGTTGAAAAAAGCTATCCATAGCCAAAGAATGAACTATTTGAGTCTGATTGTAGATCAAAGCACACCTTGTTTCACTTAATTTCCATCATGAGTTTTCTATTGTATGTGATATATATCTTCTGTCATAGCATACTATGGAATATGGAAATATATGTTGAATGAAGGCATTAGTATAACTTATTTCAGATTTTATTATATCCTGAACAGAGGGAGAGGAAAGGGAGTGAAGGAGAGAATCTGAATTTAAAAAAATGTTAGAAAAGAATCTTAAAAAATGTTTCTGTATCTAATTGGGGGAAAAACCTATTTCTTAGAATCAACCATGGTGACCTAGTGGCAACCCCTACCCTCATCCCATTAAACAAAATCCAATAAATTTTGAAATCTGAATAACTGGGTTCAATTTGTGGTTGTAAAAAAATTGGAAAATGATGGGATGCCCTTCAATTGGGGAACAGCTGAACAAATTGTGGTATATGTTGGTGATGGAATACTATTGTGCTCAAAGGAATAATAAACTGGAGGAATTCCATGGGGACTGGAACAATCTCCAGGAATTGATACAGAGCGAAAGGAGCAGAACCAGGAGAACATTGTACACAAAGACTGATACACTGTGGTACAATCAAATGTAATGGACTTCTCCATTAGTGGTAATGCAGTGATTCTGAACAACTCTGAGGGATTTACAAGAAAGAACACTATCCACATTCAGTCGAAAAACTATGGGAGTAGAAACACCAAAGGAAAACAACTTCTTGATCACATGGGTGGAGGGGAATATTGTTGGGGATGTAGACTCTAAATGATCATCCTAGTGCAAACATCAAGAACATGGAAATAGGTTCTGATCAAGGACACATGTAATACCCAGTGGAATTGCACTTAGGCTAAAGGAAAGGTGGGTGGAGGGGAGGGAGGGAAAGAATATGATTCTTGTAACCAATGAATAATTTTCTAAATTGACGAAATAAAATTGAAATAAAAAAATAACTAGATTCAAATCTATACTCTGGTATTAAATAATAGCATACCTTTGGCCAAATCAACTTAATGTTTGTCTTAGTTTCCTCATCTGTACACTGTAAATATGAGATCATATTTTTTGTCAAGTATCTTCTAACTTCAGAAATTTTATCATTTTATCTAATGGTGATCACTGTTTTTATTTAGGAAATGTTTTCAGTAACATAAGGAATAGGATGTTTGTTGTAACTATCCTGATAAGCTATAAATAACATTGGGCTTGGAATTATAAATTTGGGTTTCAGACCCATTTCATTATTAGAACTATGAACTTGGTCATCACCAAAGTTTATTCATATGGAAGAGGGGGCTAACATCTCTCATATTTTCCTACTTTACAAATCTGTTGTGAGGATCTAATGAAATAATCTGTCTAAAGAGCTTCATAATCCTTCAGAGACTCATTAATATGAGATATTACTATTAGTATTGACCTAAATATTTTCTCCTGCTTTGAAAAATTCATTGAAAATTTCTCTCCTAATGTGTTAGATAATAGAAGAGATTGGGGAAAGTACAGAGTCCAATGCAGAGAACATGAAATTATCAAGATCTAAGGAAGTTAGTGAGAATTTTAAAGTTATTCATAAAGATCTTAAGAAATGTTTTAATCTAAAAACAATAGAAAACATGGAATTTAAATTGGTATGTTCTGGGTTGACATAAAGTAAATATTGTGTAAAATAACTTTTTTATTAATTCATTTATAGCTGATTGCTGTCTTTGATGAACAAGAATCAATTCATAAGGTTGAGAGCCCTAGTGGAAACTTAACAGAGAGCCACAGCCCAGATTCTTTTGATGCAGAAGTTGCTACACAGCTGGCTGCCTTTAAACCCATTGGTGGAGAAATTGAAGTAACTACTTCTGCTCTGAAATTAGGTATGTATGAGTATATGGGTAAGGTACCTACAATGTCTGAAGTGATTGATTGTTATAGAAGTTAAATTTGTGTTACACAGTACTTTATTTCTATGCCTTTCTTTATAGCCTTTTACCTTGTTTCCTTTAAAAATTTCCTTTTCATTTCTTTCCCTCTAAAATGACCATTTTCATGACTTGTTTTGATGATACTGAGATGGCAATAGTAAACCTAGGCCCTTGTCACCTTTCTCATGTATTGAGTTTTTCAGTGGCCCCGAAACATTCTTTCTACCTCAAGTCTTTATCCTCTACATAGTTGCTAAAATAATTTTCCTAAAATACAAACACATCTGACCATACCATTTTCCTATTCAATGAATTCAAATGACTCCCTATTTCATATAGGATGGAAGATGGATTCATCTGCCTTTTAAAGTACTTCACCACCTTCACTAAGCATTCTAGTTTTCTTTTACATTATCCCCTTTCCAATACATTACATTTTAAGGAAACTGAGTTTAATATTCTCCACAAAGCACATTTTGTCTCTCATCTCTGTGCCTTTCTATATTGACTGTCCCTTTTGCCAACAGTTTACTTCCTCCTCATCACCTCCTTTTGGATCTTTGATTTCATTCAACACTTAGCTCTGGTTCTTCTTTCTACATAAACCTTCCTTGATTCCCCTAGCTTTTAGGGTCTCTTTTATAAAATTGCCCATTATTTGTTTTGTTTTTTTTTTAACAATAGACTAATGCTGCCATGGGAGACTTTCAGAACTTCTTCTCTCACTAGAACATCTCTCATTTCTGTGGTCTCATATGTGGACCACCTTTAGTCTTGATGTAGTCTGGCCTATGAAGATAAGGAGATGTCTTCTTTTCTCATTATCTCTATACTTCTAGGGAGGATTTCTTAATGGTTAAATTTGTTTCACATCTAGGGTATCTGCAAAAGCTATCACAAAGGTATCCAGTGTATAATGTATATCAAGTATAGGGAAATAATTTCTTTCCTCAATACAAAACAGCAAATTATGAATAAAAGAGATATTTACTTCTGGGGTGAAGCCAAGATTACAGAGTCTAGAAAGCACTTAGCTGAAATTTCCCAAAGTTCATCTCTAAAAACATTAAAAATAATTCCCCTATTTCATTTCTGGAGTAGTCAAGATAACAAAAAGTAAAGACTGAGCCATGATGACAAAAAGTGATATTGAGACATTCTTCAAACCCAGAATGATATAGGCAGCTGTAAAGAGAGATCTATAATGCCAGAGAGGAGTCCTACCTGGAACCTGGATGAAACACCAGTGGTAGGATTAGATGCTAATGACGGAAGTAGCCCAGCATTGGGAACTCTTCAACAAGAAATAGTAAGAGGACCTGTCAACTGCTCAGAAATAGATTAAAGGGTACCACTGTGCTAGTATAGATGTAGGACAAGATACTTTTTGACAACGCCTTTACCTATACTCAATTCTTACTTATAGTTCAAGGATAGAGAGGAGCACTTTCATTTGAGAAGAATTGGAAAACCTGAAGGTTAGTATCAAAATGATTTTCAAAATCATATAAGAGTAGTAAAGGAAAATTTAGGTAAAAAAGCAAAAGTGAAAGATGAAAATTATGAAGAGACAATTAAAAGCTTGGTAATAGAGCCACAAAAATGCTAAAATAATACTTCAAAAACAGAATTGGCCAAATGGAAAAAAAGGTAACAAATTTATTGTTGAAAATAATCCCTAAAAAGTGGAATTGATTAAGTGTAAAAGAGATACAGAAGCTTGCTGATAAAAATGAATCCTTAAAAATTAGAATTGGGCAAATAGAAGGTAATAACTCTACAAGGTAGAGTTGATATCTACAAGGTATCAAGAAACAATAATAATAAATTAAAAAAGAACTTAAAATTGAAGAAAGTATGAAAAATCTCATTAGTAAAACAACAGACCTGCAAGATGAATTGAGGAGAGATCATTATGAATTACAGGTTTTCCTGAAAGCCACAATAATAAAAAATGAACCCAAGCATCTAATTTTAAGCAATTATCAAGATGAACTAACCCAGTATCCTAGAAGAAGAGGATAAAATATGAATTGAAACTATCAATTACCACCTCAAAGCGATTCAAAATGATAACTCCCACAAATATTATAGCCATTTACAGAACACTCCGGTCAAGGAGAAAATACTTTAAGCAGTAAGAAAGAAATTATTCACATACTATGAAGCTATATTCAGTATCACATTAAATTTAGAAGCTATTACAGTATAGGTATGGAGGTCTTGATATTCCAGAAGGCAAACGAGCGAGCATTACAACCAAAAATAATCTATTGGGAAAAACTGAGTATAATCCTTCAGAGATAAAAGAAAAAGTGGGTATTTAATTTGAGGACTTGCAACATATGTGATGAAAAGAAAAGAACTAAAGAAGGATATCCTTTCTTCTCACATAAGTTACCCTTACAATACTTTCTCTATGCAGCAAGGAGGAGGAGAAAATTAGATTAAGAAAAAGGATATGTAAGAATAAAATTCAAGATAATAGTGAATGGTAATTTAAAGCACATATGTATTGAAATGGATTGATCTAAATTTCAGTCAAACATATGCAGAATGTCCATTTGTTAATTCTCCCATTCCACAAATTCCACTTGCATATTTAAGATTTAAATTGGAAAAACCATATTAGAAAACCATTTCACATGAACTGATGCAAATGAAGTGAGCAGAACCAGGAGAATCTGTGCACAGTGAGAGTATATTTTAAGATCATCAATTGTGAAAAATTTAGCTACTCTGATGATAATCATTCAAAAGAATTCGAAGGCACCCATAATAGTACTGATGATCACTGATTATTGATTGAAATATATTTTTTAAACTTTGTTGTTATTGTTCTACTTTGTAATTTCTTTTGCAACATACCTTACATAGAAATATGTTACATGAGATCTCAAACGTATAATTGCTATTAAATTGTTTGCCTCTTAAAGGAGTAGAAATGGAGTGGAGGAAGAGAAAGAATTAATAAAAATATCTTTTTCACACTTTATTATGAAATATTTAAATAGACAAAAAGAATTTGGAATACAAAAAGCATAAAAGATTTAATGCCTGAATCACTAGACTGAAACATTAAAAAATGTCGGACTGAAATTTTCCCTTCATCTTCAGTCCACACTCCTTCTGGGTCCATATTTTTTGACATATTCCTATAAACTTGACAACTTCTATCTTAGCTCATCTACGCTCAGGTAAAGAAATACAAAGCCAGAGACTAGAAATGAGGTCTAAGCCCAAGGTGAGTTATACAAATGTACGCTGTTGGTGCTATAACTTTTGGGAAGAGACCCCTTCCCTTTCATCATGGAAAGTTTAAAAGAGAAATTTAGAGAGTCCTTAGATAATTGGCAGATAGGCCAGTATGAACATTAGAAGGTGGTTTCACTGCTTTTGAAGGCTACTGCATCGATTGCTTTTCCTGATTTTATTGTGAACCATTTTGTTTAATGGACCCCCACCTCATTCCTTTCCTATCATTGTTTCTGCCCTAAGAGTCTAATGGGAGAATTAACTCATCATCTTAAAACCCAGGTCCTTCAGTCCTGAGGTATATGTGTCACTAAGTGTTCAGAGAAGCTCAGCCCTACTCCATGGAATGGGTCCTGGAATTCCATCATTCTATTGGGTAATCCCTCATCCAACTCCTGCAATGTTTGAATTGACTTATATGTGTCTCTGCTTATATTTTTCTGCTGGTAAAATAAACTCTCCTGGAGAGAAAAAAATTTTTGTCTTTTTATTCCCTGCATCTAATATAATAACTGGAACTTGCTAGGTGCTTGATAAGTGCTCATCAATTGTTTGATTTTCAGAAGCACACTACAGGTTACTCAGTATTTATGTTTGGGACTCTACCAACATATTAAAATTGAGAAAGGTTTTCAAATAGCATAACACCCCCTTTGAAATTGCCAAAAAGGCAATTTTGACTTAGTGACAGTTCTCTATAGAATGTGGACAAAAAATAAGGATCACTTTATATTATTAACACTAAGGTCAGATCTTGAATTTTGGAAAGAACTTTAGAATTCTAGCTTTGAAAGTGATGACTGCTGCTTTTTTAAAAATGAAGAAATACAGAGAAGTTATTTCATTCAGAATTATCTTGTTATAACAAGGGTTTTTTCCAATGTATTTTTACCTCTTTAAATCTTTATGTGAAGTTAATGGGATAAGAGAATGAACAAATAGATGCTTAGAAAATATTTCATTGAAATTATATTTGTTCCTCAACAAAATAACATTTCCACTGGTGTAACTTGAGAAATTGCTCTTTTATTTTCTTACAGTCTTAGATTAGTAATATTAAGGTCAATATTTGTTTTCTGAGTTACCAATCAGTACTTTTTGAATTTTATTTTCACGAATTCTTTCCCTCTCATTTTCCCCTTTCTTTTTAGCATGTCTACAAAATGTTTATTAAGGTATCTAACCAGTATTAGGGTAACTCATGCTAGCAGAAAGGAGAGTATACTTGAGTGGCAAAGGGAATTCTGAGAAATGTGATGACCATGTTAGACATAGTTCATCCTATTTGAAATGAAATGTAAATCTTTTTTAGTCCTTTTCAGAGTCTGTAAGCTCTACCTAAAATCTTCTTCCTTCTCTATAACATCACTTGGAATCCTTTGTTCCCTTCAAGGTTTCATGCAGCACTTTCTGGTTGTTAGTGCTTTTGCCCCTCCAATGCCCCTAAAAAATCAAACAAAACCAAAAGCCTTTTTACTTACTTAGTTGAATATATTTTGTAGCTTCTTTGGAGATTTTAATCTCTAAAAGAACTAGAACCTGCTCATTTTTTCATTTTTTGTTTGTTTTACTTATTGTTTGTTCAGTCATTTCAGTCATGTCTGACTCTTCATAATCCCATTTGGGATTTTTTTGGCAAAGTTACTGGAGTGGTTTGCTGTTTTCTTTTTCATCTCATGTTTATTGATGAGTTAACTGAGGCAAGCAGGGGAAGTGACTTGCTCAGGATCATACAGCTAGTAAGAGTCTAAGAGTCTGAGTCCATATTTGAACTCTGTTCTCTTTCCATTGGACTATCTAGCAAACCTTTTCTATTTGGAGCTCTTAGCATATAGCCTTTAGGAAGACATTTAATAAAAACTTGCTATTGAGGTGAATTGAACTGAATTGAATGGGTAGATACATGTAGTGAAATTGTACTGTACTTGAAATCAGGAATTCTAAGATCTAATATTGGTTATTCTACTTTTGAGCCTTGGGACCTTGGACTACTCTTCTGGCTTCTTGTTGAAATTCAATCATATATGACTCTTCATGACAACATTTGGGGTTTTTTTTTTTTGGCATAGATACTGGGGTAGTTTGCTGGTTCGTTTTCCAAATCATTTTATAGATGAGAAACTAAGGCTAACAGAGTTATGTTACTTGCCCAGGGTTACACAGCTGGGAAGTGTCTGACGCCAGATTTGAACCTAGGACCTCCTGTCTCTAGACCAGACTCTCAATCCACTGAGCCACCCAGCAGCTCCCATAGGTTTTTAATTATAAAAGGAGCAGATAAATTATATTCTGTGAAGTTCAGTTCTACCATTCTACAGTGTTTTTGATACAGCCCAATTTCCTGTAAAAAAAATTATAGCTCTTCTTTCAGTCTAAGACCTTAGAAAAAGACATGAAATAAAGTCTTAATTCTTTTCTCACCATTCTTTCTAAAGCAAAACGTATTAAATGATATATCACAATAGGGATGGCTGAAGGTGGCCAGAAAGGAGATTGTATAGGCTTCTGTTTATCTGGAGCACAATTTCTGACTTCAGCCAGATCTTTCAATTTGCATAATGGCTATCTCTCTACCCATTATGCAAATGGTATGGAAGGAAAACAAGGCAATAAGAGAAAAAGAAAGCTAAAATTGTTCCTGCTTCTTGTAATGTTCTTTCTTTTTCTTTCTTTTTTTTTAATAAGTAAGCATCTTGGCTTCAGCAGTCTAAATCTAAAGTTGTTCCCCTTCTTGCCCTTTTAAAGAATTTGTCTTCTTTGTCCTTCTACAACTCTTAACAGTCTCTTATTTTAGATAAAAACATTTGTTGTCAACTGATCAAAGGATTATGTTTGATGCCGAAAAGAAAACAAGAGGTTTCTTTTTTTTTTTAGAATCATCTTCCACTAATTATAGCACCCTCTTTTAAAATTTATTTCAATTAAACTGATTTGGATCCAGATAATCTTAGAGGTCATCTCATACCATTAGATTTGCAAATTAGAGTATAGAGCTGGGATTTTGAAGATCTGAGTTGAAATCATTTTACTAACTTTTTGACTCCTGAGCAATTCACTTAACATCTCTCAACTTTGTTTTTCTCAGCTATTAATTGTGTTTAATAATAGCTCCTTATTCACAGGTTTGTTGTAATACCCTAAATAGTAATAAATGTAAAGTACTTTGAAAAGCTTATCTAGTTTAACTCATTTTACAAATGAGGAAATTAAGGCTCAAAGGGGTTAAATGACTTATGTAAAATCACATAGTGAGAGTTGAGCTTTGAGCCCAGATTTTCAAACTCCAAATCTAGTACTATTTTCACTTCACCAGGCCATTGAGGTCTTTTGATTTGTTGTAATAAAGGCTGGATTGGTATGGTTTCCTTCTTTCATCTATCAGTTAGTTGCTGGATCAGGATCTTACATTTATAGCAATAACTACTAAATTCTTGTATTTGAGCTGTATAAAAACTTTGTGATGCTTAGCACTTACCTTCTCATTTTTCTAAAATATATATGAGTAAAAGCCTTTTTTATTTTATTTTTTCATTGATTCCATTAATTGTTATACTGAAATAATTCAAAACTCAGTGGTCAACCTATTAATCTTCATAGGTACTCAAGACAACTGGGTCAGTTGCTGAGGTTGCACTTGGAACCTTTCATCATGTACAGAGCATCAGAGAATCCATTTCTCCTCTCCCCCAGGCATAGTCAGCCAGGGAAACAAGACCACTGTTACTAGTACCATACAACACCTTTTCATTCAAGATCATTTATGAGTGAAACTGGAGGGAAAGCTAGAAAATCATGAGAAATGGATCCTATTCTCAGAATTAGCCTTTCTCATCATCAGTGACAGCATAATCACAGAATTGGATTCTCAGACCTAGATATTGGTTACTCTAGTTGAGGAAGTATAAATATCATTTAAGAAAATAAAACTGGGCTAGGAGAAGAACCTACAAAGAATCTATGCTGGGTGAGGGGTCACAATAAAACCTGAGGCATTGCTTTTAACATTATCTGAAAACATAGAAGATGCTAAAGGATTGGAGGGAGGAAATCATAAATAGTATTATTAACGGAAATAAAATTAAAGGATATAAGTAATTTTCGACCATTGTGTGATCTTTGGGCCATGAAAGTATTACTGGAATAGATGAGCCCTTCATTTTAAAAACAGAGCACCAGACAGGTTCATTGACTACCCCACAGCCACAAAATTGTAATCACAAAACAGCATTTAAATCCAAGTCCTCTCATTCCCAAGCCATTACTCTTTTCTAATTTATCATTCTGCATCTCAGTGCTTATGTCCTTATGCAGTCTTTTAATAAAAAAACACTTTTACCTTCTGTCTTAGATTGTGTACCAATGAAGGAGAATGGTTAAGGGATTGGGAATGGGGGTTTATTGACTTGCCCAGTCTTCTAGGAAATGTCTGAGGCCAGATTTCAACCCAAGACCTCCCATCACTAGGACTTGCTCTCAATCTACCTAGCTGTTCCCAACACCCTGTATGGTCTTGATAACACAGATTCAGAAATATATCAAGAGTGTAATTGATAAAAATATGCAAAGGATGAAGTTTAGATTTTTACATTTATAGTTCCATAGCACAGTTCATCCTGTTATAAAATTAACAGAGAGTTCTGACAGATATATTTCTTTGTTTATTATTTGTGGATTTAAAAATAAAGAACCATTAGAACAAATCACTGCTTTACATGCTCATCAGCATAAGGTATGTTTTATGCATATATTAAAGTCATAGACTATTTCTCAATAAGTTTCACCATTGAGATAATTTACTAATAATACTCTTCTTATCGACATGGAGAATATTATAGAGGTCCAGTTGTCAAAGAGATTCACAAGTTTTTTAGAAGATATTCTGAGCAAATTTTAGTTTGGGAGTTCTTACTATGGAATTTATGACCATGATTGCTTTTTAATAGGTCTTGATCGATGACATATGTGAAACCCAGTGGAATTGCACATCATCTACTGGAGGGTGTTGGTGGGATTGGAGGGAAAGAATATTAATTAATCATGTAACCATGGAAAATATTTAAACTTAAATAATTAAATAAAAATTTCTCAAGATAAAAAGATTAAAAAGAAAATATTTCAATAACTATGTTCTAACATAATGAGTTTCCTATTCAATACCATATGTCTTTGTTTATTAATTTAAAATATTGTTCTGAGAAGTGATTCATATATTTTATTAAACTCCCAGAAGGGAAGTGTGTCTGTAACACACAGAGGGTTAAGAATCCCTCTTTTATATTAATAGAATGAAGGATTTTTTAAGTAATCAAAGAACCTTGAGCAGCTCTTGTATGTAATAATACACAGTTGAGCTTAGTCCTACAAAGGTCCTGTTTCATTACCCCTATGTTAAGTAGTGAGAGACATCAGTGTTTCACCTGCCATGAAATATTCTCTCCTTAGTTTTCCTTAATGCCTAAAATTTCCCTTATTATAATCACACCATTTAGTCAAGGCATTGTCTCTAGGAAGCTCATATTAAAACACAAATTTATTGCCTGAGAGCTAAATGTTATCACAGTCATACCTATTAACACTGATTAATTGATTGGTTTAGCTTCCTGTCATTTAACAGAAAGGTGCCTAGGGGATGAGGCATAAGACATGTCAGTTTTGCTAAGGAGAGGTGCTTATAAATAGTGCTATATAAATGTTACTTACTTTCCAATGAAAGGATTTTGAAATTGGAAAGCAGTACAGGAATAGGAAGATATATTTTTTGTTTATGGAATAAAAATACTTCTTGTTTGTGTCTATCAGTTTCTTGACTTTTGTTTTATCTCTCTTTCTCTGTCTGCCTTTCTCTGTCTTTATTATTGTCTATGTCCACCATGTTTTGCTTTGTGTGTCTATTTTTTTTACTGTTTCTCTGATTTTGTCTGTCTTTCTTAGTCTCTTATGTCTCTCTGTGTCTGTCTATATATCACCTTCTACCCATTGTTGAGTCTTTTTGTCTTCCCATTTATCTAATTTTGTTTCTGTCTCCCTGCAATTATTTTTGTAACCTTTGTCTTTTTCTCTCTTTTGGAGTGAGCAATTGATTAATAGAAAAATTGTTGTTTTTAGAGACTAGAGTCCTAAATTTAATTCTTCCTCTAGACTTTTAGAGTGTATTATCAAAGGCCAATCATTTAATCTCTCACAATCTCACTTTCCTCATCTGTAAATTGGAGATAGTTATAGTTATAGAACCTTCTTTGTAGATTGTGGATTTTTGTGATGAAAAACTTTTTGCAAGTCTTGAAATGATCCCTGGAGAGATTGTTTTAAAGTTGTCTGACCTAGTTTGCATGACTAATATGGTGGAGTGAAGGACACTATTCCCTTGGTCCCTTCATACACACACACAAAGAAAATAAATGACTTCTAAACAAAGGAAAAAAGGAGGAACATGTCTCACTGGTGTAAGGGGAGACACTAGCCCAGATAGCACAACACCTTTGAAAACGAGCAGAACTCAGAGAAGTCCAACTTGATGCAACTCCACCAGAGCCAAAGAATCTACTCAATGGGATTTAGCCCAGAGTGAGCCACTCAACTCTGGTAAAGCAAGCAGAAGTGGCAGAAAATCTACAAACTCTCATTTGGCAGCAGACTACCTGAGGCAAAAAGGAAGCAGCATGGGGGATCTGTGAACAGTAAGAACCTACTAAGAGGGGGAGGAGAGGAGAAAGAGAGAAAATCTTAATTCTAAAATGTCAGAAAACAACTAACAAAATTTGTTTCTATGTGTAACTGATTTATATGGTAAATAAGCTGGACATTCACTTAAATTTGGTATTATTAATATTAGAAATCAAATAATTGATAATTTGTATTAATTTTAAATAGTTTGTATATTTTCTTCCATTTGCATCCCCCAATTGATAAATGGACAAGGGACATGATTAGGCAATTTTCAGATAAAGAAATCAAAACTATCAATAAGCACATGAAAAAGTGTTCTAAGTCATTTATAATTAATGAAATGAAAATCAAAACAACTCTGAGGTAACACCTTATACCCAGTAGATTGGCTAACGTGATAGCAAAGGAAAGTAATAAATGTTGGAGGGGATGTGGCAAAATTGTAACATTAATGCCTTGCTGGTGGAGTTGTGAGTTGATCCAACCATTCTGGAAGGGAAATTCAAACTCTCCCCAAAGAGTGCTGAAAGACTGCCTACCCTTTCATCCGGCTATAACGCTGCTGGGTTCATACCTCAAAGAGATAATAAAGGACTTATTATCTTGTACAAAACTTATACAAAAATATTCATAGCCTTGCTCTTTTTGTGGTGGCATGTAAGGGGTAAAATTAAGGGGTTACTGTCTGAATATATTATACTAGTGGTTGCCAGGGATTACTTCAATCCCAGTAAATTACTCATGTTGTTTAGGATTTTTATAGTGGTTTTAACTACAATAGAGGGACGTAATTAAGAAGAAAAGAGAGAGGAAATAGAATTTTAACTGTACCAGCCTGGGCTGAGCCAGGCAGGAATTCAGAGACCTTGGCCAAGGGGCCTTCTCAATCTAGCTCAGCTACCAGCCATGAGGCCTCCTCCAAGATGAGGGGTATCTTAGGAGTATAGTGTTTTATGAAGTAATGGAAAAAGGAATTAACCTAAACTACTCACCAAACCACCAAAATGCAAACCACGCGGCCACAAGCCACATGATCGAGACAGGCAAAAAACTGGAAAATGAGGGAATGCCCTCTGATTGGGGAATGACTAAAGAAATTGTGGTATATGTTGGTGATGGAATACTATTGTGCTCAAAGGAATAATGAACTGGAGGGATTCCATATGATTTGGAATGACCTCCAGGAATTGATTCAGAGTGAAAGTAGCAGAATTAGGAGAACCTTATACAAAGAGATGGATACACTGTGATACAATGGATTGTAACAAACTTTTTCACTAGTAGTAATGCAATGATCCAGGACAATTCAGAGGAAGAACTGTGAGAATAAAAATATAGAAGAAAAACAACTACTTGATCACATGTTTTGATGGGCATATGATTGGGGATATAGTTTCCAATGGAAATAGGTATTGATCAATGGCACATATAAAACCCAGTGGAATTACAAATAGATTACAGATGAGGGAAAGGGGAGGAAGGGAAAGAAACTGAATCTTGTAACCCTGTAAAAATGTTTTAAAATAATTAAATAAAAATTTTTCATGACAAAAAACCCCAATGGTAAACTAAAGTCACTTCATTCCATCTTAAAACTCTCCCTTTGTTGACATTGATAATGCTTATACTTAAAGTATGGATATTTGTGCTTGCATTTTGGTCTTCTAATAAAGCCAGCAAGGGGGAATATTGAATGGACTTGAAAAAAGAAAGATCTGAGTTTGAATTTCAACACAGTTACTTACTAGCTATGGGCAAGCCATCTTCACCTCATCTGCAGAATGGAGATAAAAATAATTGCAATATTTTCTTTGTGTTTTCATTAGGATCAAATGAAATAACATATTCATTTGATAAACCTTAGAGAAGGATATGCCAGTTTCCATTGTAAAATTAAAGATTTTAAAGCTTCTTTATAATTTTTTTCTTCCTATTCCAACACAGCATGATGTTTTGTATTTAGTAGACAGTGATTTTGTGTTGAATAGAGTCAGGTGGGAAGTAGAATAGGGCTTGGCCTTTACAGTTGATAAGGGAGAAACCCTGTCAGCTGGAAAACTATAGAGGTTTATAAAATGTAAGACTGTGTAGTCAAAGAGGATAGGGTACTTAAATCATTCTAGAGCCTTACAATCTCAGAACTGGATGGATCTTTATAAATCCTCTATTTATTACCCTTAAAGAAAAGGGAGCCTGGGCGCAGTTAGGTTGCTCAGTGGTTTGAGAGCCAAGCCTTGAAATGGGAGAATCTGTATTCAAATATGGTCCCAGGCTCTTCCTAGCTCTGGGAACCTGTGGAAGTCACTTAACCCCCATTTTCTAACGTTTACCAGTCTTCTGCCTTGGAACCAATGTGAAAGACTGATTCTTAGATGGAAAATAAGGTTTTAAAAAAAGGAAAGAAAAAGGGTACATAATGGCAGAAGTGGGAACTGTTTCCTTCAAGGTTACCCAACTCATAAATGTCTGGTACCATCAACTTTGGATGATTTTAGTTCCCTTTACACAGTATGGAATTTTAGAATTATTTTTATATAAACAGTTACTCATAGGAGGTATATCAATATTGTAGATAATTTTTAAAACCTGTAATCAAAAGTTTATGAATTAATGAGGGGCAAAGAAGAATTACAATAAGGATAAGTTAAAGTAAAAATAGCTATCACATCATTATATCTCTTACCAAAGCCCAGGAAAATGTCTCCAATTAATTTGAATTTGGTAGGGAAGTCTCCATGTGTTATGTCATTGGGTATATGCATGTGACTGTGGTGGTGGAAACCTAGGGAGTGTAATTGGTGTAGGGAATAAAGGACTGGGACTGGAGTCAGTAAGACAGAATCAGATTTGACTCCAGACACCTAATAGCTCTATGATCCTGGGTAAATCACTGAATCTATTTGTCTCAGTTTCCTCATGCATTAAATAGCAATAATAATACCTGCCTCACAATGTGTTTGTGAAATTTAAATGAAAAAATCATTTCTATGCTCTTAGCACTGTACCTGGCATATAGTAGACATTTATAAATGTTATTTATTTTTATTATTCATTATTGCTCCTGTTGTTGATGCTGCTGGTTCTTCTCCTTATTCTCCTCCTTTTCCTGTTCCTTCTACTCCTCCTGCGGCTTTAGGGATCCTTCTTTATATCTGTAGAGGAAAGAAAAAATCAAAGATTTTACTCCTGATTGGAATAGTGGAAACTCTATGTGGGCTTTAAAACAACAGAAAAAGAGATTTGAATGGAATGTGCCAAGTGGTAATCAGTTATAAATAGTTATATATAGACTTAATGAATTATTGTGGCTTCTCACCTTCCTATAAACAGAATCAAAAGGAACTGAAAGAAAAAAATGTAAGGAATGAAAAAAATATCTATTCTATGTTTTGGCAGTTTTTACAATGTGGCTTGCTTATTTTTTTAGTGGAAGTTTACAGTTAAAAGAGAAAAAGATAATTTAGAATGAAAACTTTGAGAAAGTTTATTTTCCCAAAAATATTAGGTTAGTCTCACAGTTTATCAAATTTTTTAAATTAAGTAATTAACATACTGCTATGGGTTGAAATTTTGAACTCATCTATATTTTCTCCCATGGAAATGAATGAATAGCTTTGAACTATATGAGTTGCTGAAAATATCAAGAAATAATAGTAATGAATTTTGCTTTAGGGAACCCCCCCTATTTGCCACACAATTTGAGCTATCAGCCCAGTAATAACTATTAAAAGTGATGGATTAGGGAGGAATCTAGGAGAATGCACCTTGTTGAATGATCACTTGAATATAATTTAAGTTATATTCAGAATTATAGTTCTATTGATTAGAAAAGTTAGGAATTGAATAATTTTGAAATTCTAATTTGATTTTGATTAAATTTTCAATGAAAATTAAAAATCGATATTTTAAGAAATTAAAAACTACAATATCTTGCTAAATATATTAGAATTATAATATTCTATATTTTTGTTTCATAAAAAAATTTTTATAGTTATATCTCAGGGTTATTATTCCTAAGGGATAGCTCTTTGGTAAGGAAAATAGAGAAGACACGGTGGGAAATGTATGTGATATAAAAATAAAAGATTTCAGAAATGTATTCATTAAAAAAATACACCTTTACCAAATTATACAATAACCTTGTATAATGTATATGTTTATATACAGATATGGATATAATCACTTTTATAATTTAGAAATCTAAAATATGACTTATATCAGGAAAAAGATTAAATTGAATATAAATAAAACCTAATTTGATATATATTAAGATTATTAAATAAAAACTTTTTTTCTTGTTTCTTATTTTCTTTTTTCTTATTCCTAATTTTATATTTGAAGTATCTACTCCTAACCTTCTGCTTTGATTCCTTCATTATCCACATAGAGTGATTCTGGGGTCATAAATGCTATGCCAGCAAAGTATCCTACCAAGTCCTAAAGACTGTCATCATATTCCCAGAAACAGTGTATGTTTGTGTACAAAGAACAGCCAAGAAATGTGTGAAAAGGTTCATCACTAGACCATTGGCCACCAGGGGACAGTATAAATTAAACTGTCCATGGAGGCATGGATCTATGAAATGTTAAATTAAATGCAGTCCAAAAAGACACAGTCTGGTTGAGGTAGAAAAGTGGAAGTAAAACCAGTCATTCCTAATCATGAGTGTACTTATATTCTACTCAGCATCAGCATTCCCTATACCCAACTAGGTTGATGTAAAATCCTAAACTCTTCCATATTTGTTGGTTGTTCATTCAGAAAAAAATCTTGTTAATAATTTGCTTCATTCATATTGATAATAAAGTATTGACTTTATTAAATAAACTTATATTAAAGTGGGCAGAAAAACAAAGAGATCCAGAAGGAACCCCATTTTTATGGATAATTTAATTGCAGAAACAATTTTAATCATGTATACACATAAATAGTGCTTTTAACTTTGTTAAAATTATTGTTTTAGCTCTGCCACGCTTTTGCAGTTCATCCCTTACTGAGATAAATTAGTTTTATTAAAGATGTTTGATTCCTTCTTCTATATATTAGTAAAAACATAGATGATGAGCTTATTCCTGTTTGAACGCAGCTCTTGTCTTTGATTTGAAATCTAAAAAGTGCCTCAGTCATTTGACTCTTTCCATGTGTGTTAGTGCTTCTACATAACTGCAATAAGAAATCTGATTTTATGTTTGTTGTATAATTATTTTCAAAATACTGAGCTCATATGTTTTTGTTTTCAGAAGTTTTCAGAGAACCTCATATAGCTATGGATTTTGATTGAAAGTAATGCCCATTTTCTATTTAATTTACTAATTTGCTACATAAAGGAAACATATGGGAACATTTTTTCTGAATTTTTACGAAATAAAACCCCTCTTTGCACTGATCTTAAATAGTTGGTGGTAAAGGAAAAAAGAAGAGGGTTTTTTTTTTACTTTAATTAGGGTGTAGTATCTTAAGTACCAACTCTTCCCATAATGTGAATTTAAATATTGGCATCTGATCTTAGACAAATACACTTACACCACACACAGAGCAGAACTAAAGCTCAGTATCGGTTTTGCTGTTGATTGAGCCTTTGAATTCCTACTACAAAGCACGTAAGCATATAACGGGTTTCTTATTGCTGGAAGCACTCTGCTGTGGGCTGTGAAATCCAGCTCTGAAATTACTGAGGGAATTGGGGTCATTTGCTTCGATAGATCCATAAGTCATAATTTGGTCATGGAGTTTCATCCTATTTGTTTCCTGTTGGGCCTGATTACTCAAAACTTAACAGCTACAGAATAGCTTTTCTTTTCCTCTTTTCTTTCCTCATTCGCTCTCTTTCAACCCCATCTCATCCTGCTCCCAGACTAATGTTTTTTTCCCATGTAGAGGTAGATGAATGATGTTGTAATTAGCTATGGTAACCTTGCTGTCCTATCATCAATCAGTTATTGCTATGTATCTAACAAAGATCTGGCATATACTTTGGCAGCATGGTAATGAAATAAAGTACTAATGAGGTGACTGAATTCTAACCTATGTTTGGCACCATTTATGCTTTGGTATTCACAGTAGTTTAAAAACTGGTGGAGAAGAGGGGGAGAAACATCTGTGTTAAACACAGTTTTTAAAATTGAAAGGAATAGAACCAAAGATGCCTTCAAAAAGGAGTAAATCTCAAAAACTGCATACCTCTATCAGATATTTAAAAGATTTCACAAAAATAAGATAAAACATTTTTTGAAAGGAAATTAATGACTATTTTTACAAGTTTGGGAATTTTACTTCTCTGCTACCTTGTAGTAGGGATGTGATAGGTTTCTGTCAAATCATTTACATTTTTACAGAACTCTCATAGAGTTGGTTGGGGATTATACAATGAGATATAGATATGGAAAAATGTTTCATATTTTTGTAGCTTTGCTTTTTCTCACTATTTTTAAATAAATGGTCATTTTTTAAAATGATATTTACATTTTTTGTAATCTATAAGTTAAAATTCTTCTTTTTGAATGTGGTATTTTATTTATCCTGCTGTTTTACTTAGTATCTGAAGCCACTGTAATTTAACAATAAGTGATTATTAAGTGAATATGGAATTTTTTATTTTAATTTTCTATTTCAACATATAAAATCAGAAAGTACTAAAATGATAATTCTGTCATCTTTATTCCTTTACTTTTTCATCATGTAAATTGATTTTGGGATTTCCCCCCAAAACAGAATTCATCAATTTCCCTTTTGCCTCTTAACAATTCCAGACCCATACTGAGACTCAACCTCCTGATTCCTTTAAGAAACAAAATTTATGGAAGACCATCTTCCCTAGACTCAAACTGATATCAGACCACCGATTTTTAATGTCTCCTTTACAGATTGTCTTGAATAGAAGTAAAGACTTTGTTCTGTTTAGGCATAGTCAAAAAGTATAATGAACATTGTAGGTGAAACACCATTTTGCATGTCATATGAATCTGATATTTCCTTGGATACTAAAAAAGTAACTTAAGCCACTGCTTTTTAATGATTAACAGGAAAAGGAAGAAAGAAGGAAGGAAAAAGAAAAATGGCAAGAAAGTAAAATATTTCTTCCTACTACTTTCTCCTAGCTTCCTTACAAAAAAATTTAAAAAACAATGCCCAAACCACTATTACATAAAATAAAAATGATTTAGCACAATATAAGCCATTACAAATGTTTTCTGATTTGGTATAATTTGGCCATGAAGTCTGTGAACTTAAAAAAAACCCAACTATTTCAATACAATTGGTTTCCATTATACGATCCTATGTTTTAGGGTTTTGTTTTTGTTTTTTGTTTTTGTTCTTTAAGAAAAACAAACATTCCCAGAAGGGTTAGTATCATAGATTTCGCCAAACTGCCAGAGGATTCAGTAATCCAAAAAAGTAAATAACCTCTTATCTAAAGTAACCCAACATATGATTGCATATAATTGCCATTGGCTTGGTACATGTAGTTGCTAGAATTGAGGGTATAATAAGGCTCTGTATCTACTTTACTAATTACTTTTTTCATTGTGAATTCGTGGTAAAATTTTGTCACAGTTGTACCTCTGATTCTAATATTATAATTCACTGGACTTACACAACCCTATCTTGCAATTTGCTGAGTTCTCTCTCAACAAAGTACTTATAATCACCTTACTTGTTTTCTTTTGTATCTTGAAATTCAGGAATCATGACCAGTGATACTTTCCACATGCAAAGAGCTCCTTTTTGCTGTCAACTTCAATCCAATGTTTAGTCTTTTGATTTTGTCCTGATGTCTGTGTGTGTATATGTGTGTGTGTGTGTGTGTGTGTGTGTGTGTGTGTAGATGTGACTCTGTGTGTATGTTTTCTCTTTCAGCCCACATGAATAGAAAAGAAAGCACTAATTTAATTATTTACGGAAGATCCATCTTAAGGACAAGTCAGTCAGAGTTGGACACGCTTTCAAGGCTAACTCAGGATTTTCTCATTTACTTTATCTGATAAAGCTGTATGATGAATTAGACCCCAATATACACAAATATGGTTATTTCCTTTTTCTGTACCCCTACTTTAAATTAAGCTAGTCTCATTGTATCTCAATGAAAGGGACAGAAGCTATACCACAGCTAAGCTCTGTTTCTTCTCATAACTCCAGAGCCAAGAGGAAAGGGACAGATCTTATCTTAGATACTATCACAGGAGAAGCTACCATTTTTTCATATGCCCCATTCTCACATTTACCAGATAAAAGGGGACCTCACAGGTGGCCATAAGTATAATGATTTTTTTTAAATGTTACATATCACACATGCATCATGGAAAATTATACCCATCCAGTTTGTCCCAGTGACATACCTAGAATGTTTAGATTTCTTCATCAGTAAGAAAAAACAAGGGGAATAAAACCAAAGAAAAAATATATACAAATATATACTTATACATTTATATATTTATCCATATCTATACATATAGCAATCAGCAAAAGGTGATCAGAGTATTATATAGATAGTTATCTGTGTTAAATTAGTTTGTAAGCTATAGCAAAAGTATTTCAAAATGTAAGAAAGTATTTTGAAATGGAAGACCTAGAGACTTCCATTATTTTTAAAATATGCTTGTAAAATCACCGTGAAGCCCTTTGTTTTAAATCTTCTTGAATCTTTTTTTGCTGGGTTTAATTTATATGTATAATATACCCAGGTTAGATTATCCAGAGTATTTCAAAAGGTTTAATAGCTCTTTTAGCACCTATCTCCTAGGATACTTGTGATAATCAAATGAGATAAACAATAATCATAAAGAGCTTAGCACAGTACCTGGTACATAGTAATTACTATAAAAGGCAAATTGAATAGAATTCCAAGCCCAAAATCAGGAAGACTCATGTTCCTGAGTTTAAATTTGATTTCAAACACTAGCTATGCGACCCTGAACAAATCTTTAACCCGATTTCCCTCAGTTTCCTCACCTGTCAGATGAGATGGAGAAGGAAGTGGCAAATTTCTATAGTATCTTTGCCAATAAAATTCCAAATTGATTCATGGAGAGTCAGACATGATTGAAATGATTGAATAAGATTATCAACAACACAGTATTATATAGATGTTACCTATCATTAGTTATTAGCATGAAACAACAATGTAAGACTTTTGGGATAGTATATTTCATTGCATTCTATCTTTCTGGTTCATTAATACAAAAACAATGGTATTACTTAATGGTTTAAAATACTCTGAAACAGTCTTGCTCCAGATAATCTGGTTCAAGGGTTTCTATGCTGTTAGAGGAAATACTGTTTTTGATTTCCTCTGCAGATTTTGTTCAGCAATATTAAAAAGAAATATAGTAAACTATTGGCTTTTATTTCATCTGATTTTAAGAAACAGAGATCTATTTAAACTTAAAAAAGAAAATAGGGGAGCAGCTGGGTAGCTCAGTGAATTGAGAGCCATGCCTAGAGACGGGAGGTCCTAGGTTCAAATCTGGCCTCAGACACTTCCCAGCTGTGTGACCCTGGGCAAGTCACTTGACCCCCATTGCCTAGCCCTTACCACTCTTCTGCCTTGGAGCCAATACACAGTATTGACTCCAAGATGGAAGGTAAGGGTTTTAAAAATAAACAAACAAACAAATAAATAAATAAATTGATTAAATTAAATTAAACTGTATTACCATGATCTGAAGATAGGAGGCAGGCAAGCTTTTCACTTTAGTTACCATTCAGAGAGAATGTGTTTTGACCTTGAGTTAAGAAGTTGGTGTCTTTGATGACTTCTATCAAATGAGCTTAGCAGTTGCTAAACTAAAATATGTACTTTTGAGGTCTTAGAGTTTAAGAATGACAGTGTGGAAAACATTGTTTTGCCTTTTTATTCCTTCTTCTTGTGCTATAGGTGGAAAAGTTGTTATTTTACTCATTTCTAAAAGAAATGAGAAAGAAGTATATGATGTGAATTAGCTGTTATTCCAGAATAACTGGGTTTGAGGTGCTGAAAAGAGAATCTTTAGATATTTGTTTGGTTTGACTGAATCGTTTTTGCTCCTTTTTCTCCTTGTTTTCTTCTCTCTAACTATAACTATGAGCTTTAAGAATTCATTGTTTATCCTTTCCTAGTAGAAATCTTTACATGAAATTAAAGTTATGAGTGGGTTGGGGATCAAGAATCAGAGAGGAAATCCTCTCTTAGATTTCCTTTACAATAACCTGAGATTTTTGAAACAAAAATATAACTCTAGAACTAGAAGTTTAAAAAAAATTAAGGCTCATGTAAATGATGGCCATCCCTTTGTTTTTAAGAGTTTTAGAAAATAGAGCTTGTAATTTTGGTCATCTTTATCCTGATTTATCCATCGTATTATCTTTTCTATAATTTATCTTTAACTTGACAGAGAATTTCTTTCAGTGTTGTATTTATTTTGACCTTGCTTTAGAATTTCTTGTACACTACCAAACTAATAAGAATGTGACCAAATACTGGACACAGAAAAGCCAAAGGTGAAACCTGTCTTGCCCTCAAGCAACTTATTAAATATATTTCCTAATGTTTCTAATTAGAATTAGATCAATATATTTTGTTAAGGTTTTTTAATCAATTGAATATTTATTGTGTAATCATTCTTGCATACTGATATATAATAGGCCCTTTGCTAGGAAATGTGGGGAAAAAACTTCGTCATTACCTTCTATGATCTGACATTCTTCTTGGAAACATACATATATGCAGAGAGCATAACAAAAGGCAAAATGTGATGCCAGCAAAAAATTAAAAAGTAATCCAAAGTCCTCTTGGAACACTTGAGGAAGGATAGAAAACTTTGTCCATGTGGAAGAGACATAAGGGAATGTTTTCTGAGAAAAAGGAGCAGCATCAGAAATGAGATTTAGAGGAAATTTTAGTATTTACTATAATGGTTGAGAATGTTTGTAGAAGTTGTAAGAAAAATCAAGGTAGGCCAAAAGTCAATATGTCTAACAAAAATGATTCTGTTTTTATAATTCAATTCTTTTCCATTCTCTTTCTGTGGTGTCAGTGACTATTTGTCTTTGAGTGGGGCAGTCTGAACATGAAAAGAACATGAAGTTGAACTCTCCAGTTCACTCAAGGAAAGAAGAGAAAATAAAACAACTTTTCCTTAACTATTCAGATAATTGAGGCAATAGTGTGTTTTTTAAATTTAATTTTTTGCTTAGATAATCTGGATAATTGCCTCAGCTTTCTCCTTTCCTTCATATAAATAGACATAGCTTGATTATTTATTCAGTGCGTAGTTACTTGTGCTTCCTTCAAATGGGGCCATGGAAGAGAGTAGGAGCAACATTGGTAAATGTTGGTAGAACCAATGACAGTTTTTTCAGTTAAATATATGTACAACAGAACAAGCCTGATGAATTCTTAATATTTTTACTTTATTGATTTCAAATATAATTATAGTTCTTAAAAAGCAAAAAATATTTGGTTTTGGCCTTATATATATATATATGCATAGTGAATAAATTTATTTTGGGGAAAGGGTCTATTATTTCACTTCCCACATCATAATAGCACACAAGTTAAAATTATATAAAAGGCAATTTTCATCTTTTACTTTTTTTCTGAAGCTCTGAGAAATATTTTTCTCATTAATAGTGGGGTCATAACTTTAGTAAATAAAACAATAGTAATAGTATAAAAAAGGGTCAGATTTCATTTTAAAGGACAAACTTAAGAATTCTTTGACAATGCCAATGTATTATTATTTTGATATCACATTTGTTATAAGTATTTTCAACCTTCTTATTAATCATGTGAGAATAATTTAAATAGTTTTCATATTCTTGGATTTTGTCAGGAATGATATTACAATAATTTTATGTTGAGGACAGAATGAAACTAAAACTAAGATATCATGTAAGTGATGCTGTGGAAAAAAATAAAGCTTTTAGAACTATCTTTGACTTAGTAGGATCTCTTATATTCGATAAGAGCAGCACTTCTGATATTTCTAGACAGCATTTAAACCTTAAACTATGGAATAGAAGGAGGAACTCATAGTAGGCTCCTATTTGAAACTCATATAAGTCATCTACCAATTCCCTGGTAGTTACTATGCTACTTGGGGCTGTCCCATCTTTAGTATGTCAAAATGTGACTGTGGTCTCATCATTGGCATCATGAAGAAAGAGGGTTCTACCCTAAGGGTTGAAGTTCTGTGTTCTGAATAGAAGTAACCTTATCTAATTTATTTTTGGCTGGAAGTAGCCTGCTCTTCATTTTTCCTTTGCAGGGTTTAGATATAACAGTACTTGTGCACAGTTGATTCTCAGCCACATTTCTTCTTTAAACTAATACTGTGAAACAAAAGATGCTATGAACCACCTCTACCATACCTTTAAGTTGCCTTTTTGCCTTTAAACAGAGAGAAACACATGAATTAAAAGACTGGTGCTACTTTTTATAAGATATCAATGAGAGACTTTGAGTAAATAATTTTGTCAGAAATAAAGTAAGATTTAGAATTGGAATCCTTCCTCTCCAAAATAGTTGTCACGACTTCATTACTACCTTCCCCATAATCTGAGGAAAAGGTGTATCTGTGGAAGATAGATAGCCATTTTTGTGCATGTCGAGAAAACTGATAAGCCTTGTAGAGTTTTGACTAGAAATAACCCAGGAGTATATTTTCTTTGTTCTCAAGATCATGGCCATTTAGACAGGTACCCAGAGGAAGAAACATGTTGAAGAGGAAACAGAAATGATCATTTGGTGAAATTTGTTTATATTCTTTCTTTTCCCCCTCCTTGACAATCTTCTAACACTACCTACCCTCTCATGAAGTACTATAAAATCTTTTTTTAGAGTTGTCCTAATAAAATTCAAATGAGCCTAGGAAGGGTCATGCTCTATATGTCAGTTATCCTAGTCATTAACTATGATCAGTTAAATCTTATCAAAGATTAAGATGAATGAGAAGAAAAAGGCAAGGTATAGAGCCATGGAAGATTGGGAATAGTAAACCTGGATGAATAGAATATTAAATACTGATGAGAAAGCTGGAACATAGCAAAGATAAACCATTCCATTGTTTGTGGACCTATTAGAAGCCTCTTTGGGGGGAAATGTCATGCTCATTCATCCCAGTGTTACCTTTGATAAACATTTCCAAGTGACAAATACCTACTGGAAACAGTATCCTGTTATATGCAATGATACTATAGAAACCCTTCCTACCACTGCCTAGAGCATCATTTTAATCATTGCTATTAAATCCATTAATTAGTTGCTTATCAGAAAGTATCGGTCATATAGCCAACGATTGTTGATTCCCTTAAACCAAAGGCTATGTATCTTAAGTGCTTACTTTGAATAGTTCTAAAAGACATTTTCTATGCCTTTTTCTCATATTACAATGAGGTTCTTGAGAGTAGGCAGGGCTTTATTTTTTGTATTTTTATTCTCAGAGCTACACAGTATAGTTACTTAATCACTACATATCAATTGATTATTCTTAAAGGTCTGTGTGAGACCACTATAAGTTCAACGACATGGTAACAGAATTTCTCTTAAAATTCTGTATTTCTTAATTTGTTAGAATTAGCATTTTTCTTTTTCTTAGTTACAAACTGTGTAATCTTCTTTGCTTTAAGTGTTTTATAATAATGAATCAAACTGAATACAAAGATTAATGTCTCTCTATCTGAATTGTTATATTTATATATGTTTATGTGCCAAATGACAGCTTTTTCCAAGAGAAAGGGAACCTGGAAGTTAGTTTTCTATAGCAGTGAAATGACAATTTTATATTATTACAGTACAGAGTTAGTGTTACTATCTTTTCTTTTTAATATATGATTGATTTTGATAAGTAATTATTGAAATTTTTTTTATTTCTGTATGTGGAATTCTTGAATGTATTTGGACAAAATGCAACTGTTAGAATAATTATCATCCATATGACCTTTTCGATTGATAATTTGACAGACACTTGATGGACAGCATTCTCCCTTGCTTGGCCAACCTTTTATTATCTCTTAGAAAATGAGAAGATTGTAGCCTAAAGAAAATGATAACATTCTTAATAGTCATTTGCTGCATGTCTCCTGCCATGCATATCCTTACATTTTAAAAAATCACCTTGCTTTCTCCTCAAGTTAATTCTCATTACCTGGAGAAAAAAGTTTTCTATAGGGAGATTTTTCCAAAACAACAGAACAGATGCTGAGCCAAATTTCCCTAGTGTCTTAAGTATTCCCTAAGGCTACTAAACAGTATTGGTTTTGTGTATTAAACAGTCCTACTTTGTCCTCTAAGAGTTAACACAGCTTTTAAAAAGTACCTAATTTAGAACTAAGGAATAACTTCAGTACTAGAAGAATCTGACTAAATGTGTGTCCAAACAAAATAGGAAAAAGAATTCATTTCCCGGTAATAGGGAAGGGAACTTACTGGTGGTTTATTTTTAAATTTTTTCTCCTCACAGTATCAGATATATACAAAAGATGGATATTTCCTCTGAGAACAAAATCATTTTGGAAAATACTTGCTCTTAATTTACAATAATGTTTACCACCATTTTGATGAGTTGAACATTAATAAAATATGAGAACTTTCTTCATAAGATTTCCCCCAAATAAATACTTTTTTAAAAAAATAACTAACATATCTTATGTTAATAACTTTTCAAGTATTTTTCTTTCATCTACTCTTACTCTCTCTCCATTTTGTCACAGGTTTCCGAGAAACTGAAACATCTTGGCAGAAGTATCATACCTACTGCTTCCAAGTTTAGATAGAAGGAGCTTAATTTTTTTTTTTTGCCTCTTTTAAGGACAATGAAAAATCTTCTAGATTTGGAGTCAGGGGACCTAGTTTTATATTCGAGGTCTGGTCTGCTGACCTTGGGCAAGTTATTTATGCTCTCTGGTATTTCCTTTCTCTCATTTGTAAAATAATGGAATTGGACTGACTGTCATTTAAGTGTATTTCTAGGTCTAAAAATCATCATCATGTTCCTTTTGAATGTAACCTGGAAAAGTTTAGAGAAGGCTACATTTGTTCCAAAAGTAGGCAGCTTTCATTAAATTAGCTTATTATCAAGAACCTTTGACTTTTAACGAGGACCAATGACATCATGGCGTGATTCCTTAACTCCTGCATACATTGGATTTAAATGAGGAGGAGTTGCACAGAATCATCAGTCTCACTTCCTTCCAGTCATCAAAGTCCAGTAGCATGACAAAAGTTAGAATGGCTGGGTTTGAGATGCAATCGATATCCATGGCATCTTTTATGTCTGAGCAAGCTCTATACTGAGTAGATGGAAAGATTTCAGAAATGAGACACAGTCCAAACAGAAGAGAAAGGAAAGGGGATGAGGAGTTTAGGAAGAAAATGGGATAATGTAAGTGTAGCCTTAAATGGAGATGACATAATGATTTGAATGAAGAAATTGTGAAAACTAGAGAAAATGAGAAGAAAATACTTTTAGTTTTCTTGGCATTATGCAGGAGTGGTTTTCCATTTCCTTCTTCAGTTTTTTGTAAGCAAGGGTTAGGTGACTTGTCCTGGGTAACACAAATAGTAAGCACCTGAGGTGAGATTTGAACTTTGGTCTTTCTGACTACTAAGTCCACTACTCTCTTTACTGTGTCAGCTTGGTGCTTCAGAAAGATGCATAGTTATTTAATTCAATCAATATTTAGGATAAGCATTTATTATGTGCCTGTTTTACTGTATATAATACATTCTTCTCTTATAGATATTAGGGATAGAAAAACATTTATAACTGACATCATTTATGGTCCTCAAGAAACCTAATTCTGTTTTGGGGCACAACATTTACACAAATGAGTGAATACAGGATGATTTTAGACTTGTGCAAAAACAACTAAAATGAGATGTAACATTTCATAACCATAAGTCACACTTCTTAAAATATTTTGTCTCTTTATATTGTGTGTATGTGGAAATCACGAGTGAGTGTAAATTTTATTTTCTAAATGAGATTAGTTTTTATAATTTGAGATGCTAACCAAGGAAAAATAAATTTCCTTGGAAGAATTCAGAGATTTGAAAGCTGTTCTTCAACTCAGAATGCTACCTTTAACAGTGTTCTCTGAAGTTTTGAACCTGGATAACTGGAAGATTACTGATGCTATCAATAGAAATTAGGAAAGTTAGGAATATGATCAGATTTTCAAGGGAATGTAGTGAGTTGACTATAACACATTATATTTGGAAATAGCTGGCAGTTGGAAATCAAGTGAGAAACCATTTCAGTCATTAGATGCTAAAGATTCCTAGATGAGGAGATGGGAAAGAGAAATCAGTGAGGTACAGATAAGTGAGAAATGGCCTTATTGAAATGTGGAAGGCCAAGAGAAGGAATCTTGGGAAATGCTGACATAGAGGTGGAAATTGGAAGTTTGGAATTATATAATTTCTCTTCTTGCGAGAAGAGTGTACAGCATATAAAGAGAAGTGGATCAAGGTCAGAGCTTTGGGGAAATCCTCCCATGCTGAGAGGTTGGGGGAGGGCAACAAAAGGGGGAAACAAAATCAGGGAAAGAGACAGAAGAGTGACTACATCTCATTGATAGAAGGAGAACCAGAAGAGACTATTATACTACAGTAAAAGGGAAAAGAGAGTGATCAGCATTGTCAGATGCTGCAAGTTAAAGAGGTAGGAGCTTTATGAGAGGGGAGAATGTAACTTGTGAATAGAAGCTACAGAGTGATATAATTTCATTTAGCATGCAGAAGATTTTAAAAAAAATTAAAGCATTCTACTATTTGAATGAGCTGCCTTTAATGTCTTAAGTTTGATGGATTTAGTTATAAATTAGAAGTTTTAATTCAGAGAATGGCTATTTTAGAAGGGAAGTTTTCATTGGTTTGGACTTTAAGGGACCTCTAAAGTTCCTGCCCATTGTCATATTCTATGATTATATAATTTATTTTTCCATTAACCTAGTCACTTGAAAGAGATGAGAAAAAACATAAAATCAGAGAATGAACTTTATTTTCTCTGCCAGATAGAGCATATTTTAGTCTATGACACTTATAAGAATTTATTCTCATTCCCCTTCAACAAAATTACTTTAGATTTCCATAGTTCCATTCATTCTAAAATTCATTCATGACAGGCCTAGAGGCGGCAGGTCCTAGGTTCAAATCTGACCTTAGACACCTTCCCAGCAGTGTCACCCTGACTAAGTCACTTAACCCCCATTGCCTATCCCTTAGCACTCTTCTACCTTGGAGCCAATACACAGTATTGACTCCAAGACGGAAGGTAAGGGTTTAAAAAAAATAAAATTCATTCATGAAATAACTTTCATCATGTTCAATGTATATGCCCTTGGTGAAGTAGCATTTAAAGTATTTTTCACCTTTATGAACGTTATTCTTCAGTCTCACCTCTTAATATTGCCTAGAGTGATATCTCTTTTTTTACCCCAATAGAGTTTAAGGGTATTTCCCTATTGTATTTCCTTCTAATTCTGGAGTACCAACCCTGCCAACCATTCTCATTTATTGCCTATAAAATAAAGTAGTCTTAATTGCTCTAATATTCACTAGAAAAATCATTGAAAATGAAAGTGCTCTCATTTGAAGATGAGTATTTGTGCTGATAACGATAAAGTGATATTGAGAGTGACTCAATTTACTTATAACCAATTCAGGAGCAAAGGAGGACATGATACATTTACCTGAACTTTTATAATAAAAGACAAGCATCTTAGCATACATTTAGGAGCCAGGGAACAGTTTTATCTCAATAGCCTGGTGGTGGAAAAAGTATTCTTTTTCTTTGTAAGATAGAAGGACAAAATAATTCCCAAGACCTTTATAGCTATGGATTTGAGGAATTGTGTCAGTGAAGCATAAAGCTGCTTCTAGACTAAAAGTCGACTTTATTCATCTTGTACCTTCTACCTGGGTGGGAAGACGGTACACTAAAGGCCAGAAATACAGAATAAATCTGGAAGGCATTTTTGTGTTCTGCTGCTAATAACTTTATTGGAACATTGTCAGATAAATCACCCTGACCAATTGGATGTTCTATCCTGAAGAATTTCTAAACAGTACAACAGGAACAATAAACTACCCCCCCTCTTCTCCTCTCTCCTCTCCCCCTCCTCCAATCCAACAGGAGTGATGTGCTGTGCAGTCTAGCTTGTTATATTCAGCTTGTTAAATTGTGCTTTCAATCTGGAGATGGCCTTGCATCTTGCACCAAGTTAGGCTGCTGAGGTGACACATAAAACTTTTGCTCAATATTTATTGAGTACTTGTACTGTGTTTTGGCCCCAGACAATATCCTGGGCCCTGAAAATGTTTCTGCTGAATTATTCATTTTAAAAAATGGTTATTTCTTTGCCTTTTTCATTAGCATAGTTAATGTCCTTAAACACTCCAAGTTCATTAAAGCATGTATTTTGGACAAAAATTTTCAATCTACAGCTTGAACAGTCAAGACATTATAAAAATTCATTGTTCCTACCACATTAAATTCCACAATCAGTTACCTCTTTTAAACTTTAGAAACAAATGAAAAATTGTTAAGCAATATAAAAGAAGTCATTATTACCAATATTTATATAACTTATGTAGATAGTCTTAATAATATAACCACCTGGTTATTTCTTTATGGGTTATTCATGGCTAATGACTGGGTGCTTGAAATAGTGGCACCATGTCCTGGGAAAGATCCTCCTAAACAGTAGCAAGGAATCAAATTTTTCCAGCTCCTAAGAACATCTCATTTCTGTTTTAATCTGTTTTGCACTGTGATTTCTCATTTAATTTAGTCAAGAACAGTGGAAAGTTCTTTCTCAGTTAGTTATTTAGGCTGGATTTAAAATAAAAAGTCAAAAGATATGTCAAGCCATTTTATACCAAGTTGTATTTTTCAGGGTTGGGGCAGATTTTCCTGAAAGCTTATTGAGACTTAGATCACACTGTACCAGCTCTGCCCCCTACCATTTGTTCCATCTTGGACAAATTATTCCTTGTCTCTGAACCTTAGTTTCTTCTTTTGTAAAATGAGGAGGAGATTGGATTAAGAAATCTCCAAGGTCCCTTTGGGCCCTAAATCTGTGATCCCAGAATACCATGTTAATTATTAAAATTACTCCCTCGAGGCCTAAAGATGTCCCTCTCTTCTCTTAGATCTTTTCTCTTCTATTCTTAAGGCTAGTGCTTTGGGATAAGAATATTTAATCGGATGTTAGTACTGCTTTACAAAAAGTATTTAATAAATCCTGGCCATATGTAGTTCTGCCCCTGAGTGTAGGGGCTAGGAAGGTACCAAATAGATATTATTTTAAAAAGAAAAAAAGAAAATAAAATTTTTGTTGTAAAAATAAATGAAACCTGTATCTTTATATTTCTATTCAGATCCCAAGCATTCATAGTAGTTATTTTTCATAAAATGATCTTACATTAATGTTATATTACTCTTCACTGTAATGAGACTTTGATTTGTATCAAAATCCTGAGAACTTGGTGACAATGCTAAGGTAATAAATAATGTAAGTCCAAAGGAAATGAATTGAAATGGTGGGAATGCATGTCCTTTGTGCAAATGCTTAGTTGCCAAGGCAATGGCATATCGATAGTATTTTCATAAATTAAATTAAGATACATACTGAAACTAAATATCTCATTTCCCTTTATTACTATTTCATATGTATGTACCTATTAGAAGTAAGAACAAAATTAGAAATAAGAAACCCAGTCTAAAAAGCAAACCTAGGCTATTCATTCATTTGACCTGAGGTACAGTCACCTTCCTATCACATCGATTTCATTTTCTCAATTTTTTCTCATTTTTCTCATCTCTTCCTTCCTCCCTCCTCCCTCCTCCTCCTCAGTTAACTCTATCATTCACTCAGATATACATCCTGATGCTATTTCTTTCAAAACAGGAATGCATAGAATATCATTATCCCTTTCAGTAAAAATCCTGTTGAGCCATATTTTCACAAGATCTAATCATTTCTATGTTACCAAGCTTCATTCAGAACCTGAATTCGTAAAAAACAATAAAATTCAATGTACATTGATTAAAAAAATTTTTTTTGTTAGGGAATGTTATCATTATGTCTGCACATTAAATTATAGTCTAAAATCTTCTTCCTTTACATTTTTTCATTTATTTATTCCTTTGATATTCTTGACCTTTTATTCTTTCAAATTAATGTTATTTTTTCTAATTCAATAAACTAATGTTTTGTTAATTTAATTAGGATGGAAATTAATAAGAAATGTACAGATAGAGAGTCAGGTACACACACACACCCCCCAAAAGACTCCCATGATGTAGTAATATACCTAAACAATATGAGCCCACATAGATTACACTTATTTTTGTTTTATTTTGTTTTAGTTGAGTGTTCCAATGCATTCAATATAAATGTTAAGATGTGTTAAGACAACACCTAGTATCCCTCAGTTACTTCAAGGTACAAACTGGATAAATTATATTTAAGAGTAGCAAAAGAACAAGTTGTTGCAATTTAATTAATTCACCTTGAATAATGATTGTATTCTTGAGTGCCCCAATTTATGGACGATGATAAATTTGAGAGCATCAATAGAATGGAAACCAGTTTAGTGAAGTTCTGGAATCTGTGACCTACAAAATGCCACAAAATTCTTTATATAGTTTTAATTTTTCATTGCTTAGGTAAGATTAAAGAGTGAAATTGCAATAAAAGTTAGAGATACCTTGAATAAAGATCAATAGAAGATATGTTTATTTTGGAGAAGAAAAGATCTTGTTTGTGAAGAGAAGAGATAAGGCAGTTGTCCTTGGCAGGGCATAGAGGAAAAAGAAGGGTTCAGCTTATTCTTCTTTGCTTCAGAGAGCAGTAACAACAGAAGTTTGTAGAAGTTAAAATCAGACAAATGTACACTTCCTATCAGGGAAAAACTCCAATACTGCAAAATCTCCAAAAGCCAAATGAGCAACTTATGAAATTTAAACAGAGTCTGAATGACCACCTGGCAAGTATATAATGTAGTTAGATTTTATTAGGTATATGAATTGAATTGGATGGCCACAGTGTTCCTATCTAACTCTGTAGGTTCTTTGCCATTTTTAATACTGTAGAAGAGTTGCCAGTTAGATGATTGTACAGATTAATGGATTCAGATTTGATTTAGTATTTGTCAAGGTCCACTTGGGAGGAGCTCCAATCAGTTGTCATAGGAATTTGTAACCTTTTGCTTATAATCTAAAAAATTAATGACATTTATTCCATTATAGAAAATATGCTTATTAAATTATTATTCTCCTTATCTTATACCTGAGGAAACTGAGATTCAGATAGTTTTAAACAACTTGTTCAAAGTCACAACTAAAATGACAGAACTCAAACTTAAAATGTTGATGCCTGCCTAAATAAATTACATTTTCCCCACTATGCTATAGGGCCTTGAAAACAGATCTTGGTATTTTCTTTCCAATTTATCCAGTTCATCATTGACCAGGGAGCTTCTAAGGTAGAAAAAAATTCGGAAACCCTTAGGTCAGCAGTCTTATTTGCATGTCACTAACATTTTCAAAGCCAAATCTGTTTCCTTAAAAAATCTATTTTGCCATTTCTTATACTCAGCATTTGAAAGAAGACCTGCTCTAGTACTGACATTTCTTGAGGTTTTCTTTTCATTCCTTTTTTATTGAAACTCTCTCGTGTATTGTGTTTCTTATCCTCCTCTTCTGCTTTGAATATTTCATTGAGAACCCAGATAAAAAGTGTTTCCTCTCCTAGTACAGGTTTCATTTTATGGAAGAATTTAGAATCTCAAAAGAGACATCAGTTTAATCCAACTAATTATTTATGATATAGATGGAATGGGTTTTGAATAGACCTCTCATGCTTTTTAAATTTGTTTTTGATATAATAAGTAAATTTTTAAAATGAATTAATGTAAATGAATGCCATATGGAAGAATAATAACTAGCATTTATGAAGAATTTATTTTGTACCAGGCAGTGTGATAAGCTTTTAAAAATATTCATCTAGTTTTATTCCCATAGCAACCCTGACAGATAGGTGCTACTGTTATTACCCCAGTTTTACACTTGAAGCAACTGAGGCAGTGGTTATAAATTAATCAAGGTCACACAATTATTAATTATCTAAGGCTGGATTTCATAATGGATAAATAGAAATGGGATTCTAAAATTTCACATTTATTTTGGATCCTTTGAACCTTGCACCAAAAAGTGATATTTGATAATTACACTGGTAAAATACCATGAAATGCAATCTTATTTTACCCACCTTCTACATCCAATTTAAGTATACATTTTTATTTCATTAATATCTCTATTTAATAGACTTTCATTTGCATGTATCTTCAAAAGTAATAATCTTCAAAACATGAAAGATTATTTCAGGTTCTGAAAGGAATAGGATTATTTTTGTTTGTTTTTTTTTTTTTTTGTTCAGTCATTTCAGTTGTGTCTGTCCTTTCAGGACATCATTTGGGATTTCCTGGCAAAAATCCCAGTGTATTTTGAAATTTCCTTCTCCAGATTATTTTTCATTTTAAGAAATTGGAACAAATATGGTTGAGTGACATTCCCAGGATCACACCGCTAGTAAGTGTATGAGGCCAGATTTGAACTCAGAAAGATGAGTCTTTTTGACTCCAGATTTGGCACTCGCTGTGCCCCTTAGTTGCTAACAACAAAAATTATCATTATCTTGATTTAGAGGGAAAAAAAACCCATCTAAATATGTTTGTCTTTTAGTATTTAAAAAATTCCTTAACATGTCTAGTTGTAAGTTGTACTTTTCCCCCAACTATAACTCCTACCCTACCTTCATTGGTTTTAAGATCAGGCTTATCCTAACTAACCCTTCACTTTCCCCCAACTAATTAATTAGCAATTGTCTCCTTTTCCTCCCAAATCTGAACTCTGTTCATGGAGCCAATTTAAAATAAACTTCTCCAACACCAAACCGAAACCCGCTGCTCTGTGAACAGACTCTTTCCTATGGTAAGAAGAATGGAAACATCTCATGTTTTGAGTTCTCATGCTGAGCAGTGACTTAAGAGAGGTTCTAAGCAACTAACTAAAATGATGGGATGTTTATACACAAACAAAAATTTCATTGATAGAGACAAGCATTATTATTTTCCCTAGGTCCCATAATTCTAATAATAAAAATAAAGTTATTTCATATAGAATTTTTTTAATTTGGAAGGCAATTTGTATAAATTATATCTTTTGTTCCTTTTAACTATTCTTTGAGTTAGATAGTACAGTTTTGCTTTCTCCATTTTCAGATGAGCAAACTGAGACCAGAGCCATTAAATGACTTTCCAAAAGTCACACAAGTAGGCAATACTGGAATAAGAACCTAGGTGAAATTGATTTCTAGTTCTCTTTCTAGCCAGTCACACAATTCATGGCTTTCCTTCGGGAGATGAAATAAATGTGTTAGAAAGAGTATTCGACTTGGTGTCAAAATCTGGGTCCAGATCCCAGATCTGTATACAAGATCAGCTGAGTACCTATGGGATGCTCCCTTTACTTTTCTTGTCTAGCCTTTATTTTCTTTATCTTTTAGATGAGGGAAACTAGATAATCCCCAAAGTCCCTTCTAGCTCCATATTAAAGTATTTTTTAAAAGCAAAATCCACTGGTGCTACCACTCCTTCCATTTTATTTTATTTTATTTTTTCAAAACTCATCGTGACTTTTAAAAATTAGTTGAAATAATATCACCACTAGGTCTGTATCTCAGAGATTCTAAAAAGGAGGGAAGTACTTGTCTGTGCACAAATATTTATAGTAGCTCTTTTTGTGGCGTCAAAAATTAGAAAATGAAGGAATGTCCAACAATTGGAAAATGGATGAACATGTTGTGGCATATGATTTTAATGGAATGCTACCTTGCTATAAGAAATGATGCTTTAAGAAAGGCCTGGAAAGTTCTACATGAATTGATAAAAATTAAAATGAGAAGAACCAGAAGAACGTCATACAGGGTAACAGAAATGTTATATGATGAACATTTATGAATGGCAGCTATATTTCTAGCAATATAGTGACTCCAAGAAAATCCTCAAAGACTCATGATGAAAAATGTCATCTGCATCCAGATAAAGAACTGATAACATCTCATTTCTCTAATATTCAATTGACTTCCATTGGAAATGATCCCAGGAAAAGTCACTATGTAATTATTATTCCTGTATGTTTAATGTTCAGCAGGCTTTTGCATAAAGTGATCCTTTTTGTTTGGTTGGTAAAAAAAAAAATTAGTTGAAATACAGTAAGTAAAGTCTTACTTAATGAAAAAAAAATATGTCTTGATTTGTTCTCTGGGCCAATTTGTGCTTTCTAAATTGTTGATTCCTATATCACATAGCATTTGGACAAAACCTTTTAGAAAGTATTTCTTTCCAAAGGAATTTCTAGTCTACATTGACTGTCAAGAGTTCATTGCAGGAAAGTTCTTCAGGTCACCTAAGTTATAAACCCTTTTAAAACCAATTGTACTTACTTTTAAATCACTGAGAGAATTCGTAGAAGGGCGAAGACAAAACATAAAATCCCATTTTCATTCACATGTATCAGAAGCTTGTTTGTTATTAAAATTAACCAAGGAAAACACCTCACCAATATAGAATGGTAATTGTACCAACACCTACCAAATCAAGAAAGGAATTAAGAAAGATTTACTGCACTATAAAGGAATCAGTAATAATTTAACTAACTTTTATGTTTCTCTAAAATCTTTTCTGAGTATTAATATCCATTCTAGCAATAGTTTGTCCATTCTTGGGATCAACTATTTTTTCCCCATTTTTTGATTGCTCTTTATACTCCAGTGTGTCTGATCATGCTTTGTTATGCACTAGAATGATCCTTGAATTGCCTGATTTTTTCATACAATATCCACTGAAAAATCTTTTATAACTATTGAAGTGTTCTCTTAAGAGCTACAAGTTTTGCATATTCCCTTTAAGTAATATCCATTCTAAAAAGTTATAGTAATAAAAACATCACAGGAGAGCAATGAAACACATATGGTATGAAATCTACTATTCAATTGACAGAGAACTATCATTAGTGGAGAAGCCAACTTTGTATACTTCATCTGGTCAAGGTCAGACTTTGAGTCTACCCAGTGTCAGTAAAAGTATATATACATTATTTTATATCCCAAATTACATTTAAAAAATATTGCTTGACCCAAGAAATTTGCTTACTACTTTAGACACTAAGAGGAGACTTTAAGCCAAAATACTCTTTATTCCAAGTTCATTAGACACTGTCCATTAAGCCAAAATAATAGATACTTAGTAAAGAATCTGTTGGTTAAATTTAGATGTTAAAAATAGGGTTATGACTCATATTTTCCATTCCAGTTTACAAAATCAATCTTTTCAGATTATTTTATGCACACATACCACACATGTCCATATGATTCTGATAAGCTCATTAACATCTTTTATCTATATTGGGATATGTTTCAGAAATCGAATAGGTACAAGAACATAACTTTGGTGTTGAAGGCTCATAAGGCATGCACATTTCATATTCTGAATCATTATGTTGAAAATATTTAAATATTTCAGTTGATCCCCTATCAGTAGTCATTTATTCAGCACTTATTATTTGCCAGGTACTGTATTTGGTGTTAGGGATTGAAAGACAGAAGGGAAACCATTCTTCCCCTTAGGAGACTTCCATCCTAATGAAATGCTCTGTGTGTATATGCATATATACACTCACACATTAAGCATATATAAAACAGGTACAATCTAATCATCTAACCTTGAGGGAAGGTTGTAGGACCCACAAAAGTGGCATTTTGCCATTATTTGAAGGAAACCATGGATTCCAAGAGGCTCAAATGTTCTAGATATAAGCAAGATTCAGTACAAAGGGATAGAATTAGAGTACAGTTTATTAAAAGACCAGTTTTATTAAACCATAGAATATGTGGAAACAATATATCAAAGAAAGAAAAGGTAGATTGTAGTGAAAAGCTTTAAATACTAGGCATAGGAATTTATATTTGAGCATGAGGGAACCATTGAAGTTTGTTGAGTAAGAGGTATGACTTGGTTGAACTTTTCCTTTAGAAAAATCACTTCATAAACTTGTTGAATTTGTATAGAAGTGTGCAGAGACTTGGGTCAGAAAGAAGAATTAAGAGGCTATTGCAAATTATTTATAGCTTTTGTGATATGGGCCACTAGTTTGAGATAGATAAGGTATATAATACTAGAAATGGAAAGGTAAAATGCTGATGAAGTCTCAATCACTAGAATAATTCAGATAAACCATGTGGGCCATAGAAGAAAAGAACATTTGTTCATTCTCCTTGTAAAATTCTCTTTGATAGTCAATCAAGAATGAGTGTTAACCAATACCTTAAGGTTCCTAGTTAGTGTCAGAGATTAAAAACTGTCTTTGAACTGTCCACAGAGTGTTGCTGCTCCTGAGTTGCCACAGGAAAGCAATACACATAGTCATTGTTAGTATACAACCAAAAGCTTGATTCCTACTGTTTTGGTTACCAGTTGCCAGTTTGAGAATGTGGGAGGTAATAATGGGACAGTTTATTCCACCTAGTGCTCTTGGCTAGAATCTAGAAAAACTTAGCTTTTGCCATAATTCTGAAATTTACAGAACATAGATGTTAATTATTTATTTTTTTTCTTACCAGTAAACTAGCTGTAAACTTGAATATCTAAATGGTTCAAGCTGTTCCATTGACATTGATAGGGTTTAGTTTCCCTTTGCAGTTCAATTTATTGGTTAATTTTACATTTCAGAGACCAGAAGTTGTATGCCCAATACCCCTTTCCCTCTCTATGACATTGCTTTTGTGAAAGAGAGGAGGCTTGTCTAGGATGTGGAACTGTTCTGCATTATTTGTTTCATGAATCATCATGGTCAATGAATACCACATCATTAACTAATTTAAATCTGGTAGCTTAGAGAAGCCATGGGAAGGATCCAGTGCATCCTTCTCTTGGTTCTTCAATGGAAATTAAGTGTATATTTCAATAAAATTAAATCACAGTGCCAAATAAAAATAGCATTTTATACTCACTTGATAAATCAAAGCCATCCTGACTCTCTATGTCTTCTTTCTAGGTAACTCTGTGTTTCCTAAAATTATTGCTTTAGTGATCATAGTTATTTTAGCTTCAATGCTTTTCCAATTGCAAGTGAATTTATGTCATCCCCAATTCATGATTACATGATAAGACTGTCAGAGGTGTGCTATTACTGGATTCCACAGGGGTAGAACTGTGTGCTTTCCTTCATTCCCTGGGTACAGACAAGGAAAAAGTCGCAACCTCATTGAGAGTGTCATCCAACTCCCATTATGTTCGGAACTTGGATGTCTAGATTTCAGGTCACAAGGCAGTGTGCATCGAACAGTTTCAATTGTCAACACCTAATTGCTTGAACTGGCAAATAATCTCTCTTTTTGAGTAGTAGATATTCAATATGTTTTGAGCAGGACCTGTGAATGATCATAGTTTTCCTTCACAGATAAAAGAAAATACTTTCAATTATTCTGTATTCAAAGAGAGAATTTTTGGGATCCTTCTTTTTGTATAGAACTGTATTTTAGGATGGTGGAAGAACCAGAGGAACTTATCCTTTAATCCTCACTCTAGTGATATACACCTGCTTGTCTCTTACTGCAGCCTAGAGCCCATCAAAATTCTGTACTTTGGGCAGGAACTATGGAGAATATTAAAAGGTCTTTGGTTCAGTCTTACTTACCTTTGTTGGTGCTGGTGCATTCATTCTTGCACAGACCCCTTTGCCCAGAAAAAGAGTTCTTAAGCTCTTTTTTCTTTAGATATGGTTACCTTTGACATTCCGGTGAGGTGTAGAAACCCCCTTCTCAGAATCACATTATGCAATGTAGAAAATAAAATTTATGAAAGGAAACCAGTTTTATTGAAAACTGGTATAATGTATTTTTAAAAAATAAACAAGTTCATATGGACCCCTTATTAAGATTCCCTAGTCTAGAGCTTGACCTTGGCTCTTTAGCCTGGGTCATCCTGCCTAAAATGTTCTTCTTCTCACCTTTTGACTTTGAAATTTAACTATTTTTGAAAGCTCAACTTGAATGTCACTTTCCCCACTATGTCCTTTCTCATTATCTCTCACATAGCACTTTGATTTTAGAATCTTTAATGCACTTATTTTGTTCATTAACAAAATTAGTTAATTAGTTGTTTGATAACATAATCTTTATATGCATCCTTCCCTGTCTACTAGACTGAAATCATCCTGAGAAGGGATAGATTCTTAATCTGTAAAATCGATGTAATACAGATTCATTGTGAAAATCAAATGAGATTATTTTTGTAAAGAGCTTTTTCAATCATAAAGCATCTTCTAGAGGATCTTCTACCACTTAAGTGGCCCAAGGGCCAGAGTTGTGCTGGTAATTATTTAACAACTGTTTTTTGTGGAGTCAGGTATAGGATACAATGTATGTATGATACACTCTGAAATTTAATCTGCATTATTGCCAATTTTTGCATCACTTTCTGAAGACTAGACAATTAAGCAATAAATCAAAGAAGCATTTTGCAAATGGTAAAATTATTATTCTCTAAACTTTATCTCCTAGTGTCTATCACAGTAACATGTGCATATAAACATTTTTGAACTGTAAAATTGAGCGTCATAGTATAATGAGTAGGACCTTGGACGTGGACTAGATTAAAGTTCTTTCTTAGTCACTTAGAATCTGTGACCCTTGGAATATCTTTTAATTTGTCTGTGCTTCACTTTTCACCCCTCTATAAGAGTAGAGAATTGGTCTCATGACTTGTAATGCTCTTTTCACTATTAAGTGTATTGTCCTATGATATGATAGGTAATAGGTTTCTGTATTAGGATGTTGAGGTTGGAAGAGATGGTACCAAAAAAAAAAATAAGAGGCTTTCAAATATGATTCCAGGATTTTGAACTTGAATGTGAAGAACTTCCTGAATATCAACATTCTCATTCATTTCCTTTACATACATATACCTTTTATCCAACTCTCAATTTATCCCTTTCTCTGGGGCTAAATACTATGATAACCATGAAGGAGATGCATATAAGATGAGCCTGTCTTTAAAGAAGTTTGCTCAGTATTATTCTTGTTGCTGGTTCCCCATACCCTTTACTTATTTTCCATCTCTATCACTGCCTGTCTGGATCTTGACCTATCACTTACATCTGAATGTTGACCTATGCCTTCCTTCCTGTGCAGTCTTCATACCTTTCCTGCTTTCTTGCTCTTGGCTTGACTGGACTTTGACCTTGATTTTCTTCTCCTACCCATTCAGCATTCTTTCTCTATGTTGGGCTTTCTCCCAAATCAGACCTCTCAATAAATGCCTAATTTGACCCCACATCTCAGAAAGTTTATAGAAATAGTAAAGTCCAGAGGGGGAATGGTTTGTATAGAAATTGATCACTTCGGTTTGAAATGTGTTGACTTTAAGATTACAGGAGGGCATCCAAATGAAGATGTTTGTTGGAAACAGGAAATGAGTTATCCTTATAGTGATACTTGAAAGCTTGAAAATAAATGAATTCTGCAAGGGGGAACATATGTAGGAGACTGACCCTTTAGGAATGCCTGCTCTTGGTAGGAAAAGGAATAGGAGCCAGGGCTAAAAATGGAAAAGAAATCATTTAAGAGATAATGTGAAAACCAAGATGGTTTATGCAGGTAGATTCAGACTATATATAAATAGATTATGAAGATTGAAGTATGCAATTGGTGATGGTCGATAGTGTAATTATGGTAAAAAGGTTGTTTTTTCTAGAGATAGTTCCAACAAAACAAGTTCTGTTGAGCTATAGCTTTGTTTTGTTTTTGTGATGGCAGATTTCCTTTTCATGGCTCCCTCTATACTGGTCATAGAATGACCTCTTCTATTAATTTGCGCTGTCTCCTTCCATGCTCATTCTTACTTTTTCTTTGCCTAATTTCTTTCTCTTCACTGTGTCAGAAAGCAAACTCCCATCTTACTTCCTGGTTAGGTGATGTATCATCCTGCAAGACCTCCCATCAGACTTAGTTCCATGAATCCTTTGCTGCCTTGTGGTAAAGGGGAAAGAGGACTAGATTTGAAGCTAACAGAACTCAGTTTGACTATGGGTTCTAACACTCCCTAGCTCTGAGATCCTAGGCAATTTTTTAACATTTATGAGTCTCTTTTTTTCTCATGATTTTACCAGATTTTGCCATTTCATCAAATTTAAATAGTCATAATATACTTGGAAGATCCTTGAGGGCAGGTACGGTTTCTTTTTTTTAATTTTGTGTCTTGATTGTCAAAGAAAAAATAATAAAAACAGTTTAATAAATGCTTGTTGTATTGGTTTTGATGAAAAAAGATATTATAATTTCCTCAAAGAAAATAATTTTTATTATACTTTGCATCCTTCATCATGGCAATAGGCATAGAATAAGATTTCTACCAATACTAGTTGAATTGAATTTAAATGTTGCTGTGTTTTTCTCTTAAATTCCTCTTGCGAGTTTTCAGATGCAAATATGTATTTGACTCTGAATTTATTGGCAATTTTTAATGTCATGCTATGAGAAAAATAAAATATACACAGGAGAGTTCATATTCCAAATAAAGTTGTAATTCCCTTTTCTTTCTTTAAAAATGTTTTATCATGACATAAAAAATCATCTGCAAATATGAATATTTCCACAAAAATCAAGTATGAGGATTTTATTTGAAGCTATACATATGTAATATACAGTTCATTTTAAATACTTGTTAATTTTAAGATGGTAGTATCAAAATCTGCCCTTCTGTGTTTCTTCCTGAACTTTCTTCTGTCTAGTTCAGAAATATAAAATTGGCACTCTTATTTTTGCACATACAGTATTACTACCCCTTTAGCCCTCTCACACAAGTCTTGCACCAACCAAAAAAAAAAATCCCTCTCTTGTAATAAAATGGTATGATCAAGCTATGCGATTACTTGCTTGTATCTGAAAATGTATATCTCATTCTCCTCCTATAGTCTATCAATTCTCCCAGATGTAGGAAACATGTTTTATCATCAATCTTCTTAAATGATGATTGTTCTTTACATTTATCCGGATTCTTAGTGTGTTTCAAAGCTGTTTTCCTTTTCAATGTTGTGGTCACTGTATAAATAATACTCCTCATTCCTTGGTTCCCTGGTTGTTCCTCCTTTACCCAGCATCAGTTCAGAGAATTCTTTCCTAGTCTCTTTAAATATGTTTCTTTCCTCATTTCTTACAGATCATTAATTCTTAATCACATATCATCATTTGTTTAGTCATTTCCTGTCTGATGTTTGCCTGCTTTGTTACCAGTTCCTCTCCTAAAAGTACTACTAAAATAATTTTGTATATGCATTAGGGTACTAGTCATTGACATCTTATTTATTAGAAGTAAAGTGCAACCAACCTGATGCAGTCCCCATATGGACTTTAGATCATATGCAAGTATTCTGACTCTTTCCTCCCTTTGCTGCATGTTGAAGAAATGCACTTTTTGATTTCCTGCAGAGCCAGAACTTAGCATATATATTCATGACTCCCAGAAGATCCACTAAACTCTATTTTCTGTATGATTGTATTTGAGTGGAGGCAAGCCCTGGTCATAGCCTTCAGATAAAGAGATAGTTTCAGGAACCTACTCTCACCCACAGGGTGAGAATCCATGAGTACATGAATCCATGAGTACATTACCCTGGTTTTGCTTCCATCTCTGTTGTTGTTTCCATCTTTGATATGTCTATTATTTTTTTACTTAAGTGGAGGAGAATTGGAGATTGAATAGATTAGGCTTTGAGAGCTTTTAAAGATTAAGAGAAAGAGGAAAATTAAACATACCATAGGCAGTGAGGGAAAAATGGATGCTCATGCACTGTTGGTGGAATTTCAAAGTTGACCAACCATTCAAGAGAACAATTTAGGAATGTTAATTGTTTAAAAAAATTATAGTGCTGATCAATAGTTTATATTTAGGGCAGTTGAATGTGGAGTTAAGCTGATAGCAATAAAGAAAATCCTGTAACTTCTTATGGTTATCCTTAGAACCCTGATAAAAAGTTATGGGTAGCCTTTCTCTGGAGAATATTGACTCATCAATATAAATGGGTATTAGAGGAAAAGTTTATGTAGGCTACACACACATGGGTCCCTTCCCTCTGTATTTGATCTCTTTGGGAGAAGAAGACATGGGTAGCAGTGGCATTCCTAGAGCAAAACTCTTTGAATTACTTTTTGGGAATAGTTTAATATTGCTTTCTAGAATAGCTGGAATACTGCCCAATTGTTGCACAATGCTGTAAAAATAGCTGGAATATATCATTCTTTAAGACTTGCAAAATGTTCTGCATATATTAACTCATTGTACATACATAACAATCCTTTGAGATAAGTGCTATTATTATGCTAGTTTTATTGATGAAGAAACTGAGGCTGATAGAGTAAATGATCTGCCCAGGATCACTAAACTAGTAAGTAACTTAGGCAAGATTCAAATTAAAGTAGTTCTGACTCAATTTTCAAAGGACCACCTAGCTGCCTGTTCTCTCACAGACATTTTTATAGTTTTGAGGTAAAATTTCAGAGTTGTTTTATTTTCATTTCTCTTAAAATTATTGATTCAGATGATTCTTATATATGGTTGAAAATCTTTTAAGAACTATTTAATCATTCTCTTTTATAATATATGTATTGAGAATGACTCTGGTTTTTATATTTGTATCAGTTCCTGTGTCTTGGATATCATGGCTTTTCGGAGAAACATATTGCAGAACTGTTTCCCTAGTTCACTGTTTCCCTACTAATTAGTCCTGTATTTATTCATTGCCCCCCAATTTAATGTAGTCGAAATTCTCTGTTTTATCCCCTGTGACCTTCTCTGTCCCTTATCTGGTGAAGAACTCTTCTTCCATCCATAACCATGAAAGTTATTTGCTTCCATTCTTTTCTAATTTATTTAAAATGACCTTTACATCTAGGTTATGTATCCCTTTGTAGTTTATTTTGGTATATAGTGTGAGATGTTGATTTTAGCCTAATTTCTCCCAGAATGCTTTTCAATTTTCACTTAACCATATTATTTCTCGATGGTATTTACAGGTTTATCAAACATTATGATACTCTCTCAATTCAAATCTATCTGGAATTGTTTTAGACATATTGTGTGTACACATAATCCATTTTAGTTATCAAAGTTTTAAACTACCAAATTGTTTAATGATATCTATAGAACATAAAGGATATAAAATATGGTATATGTGTGTATATATATATATATATATATATATATGTATAGGAAATTTTAATGTTAAGGCAAAACATGCTGTTGAATTGAATTGAAAGACTTTTAAAAGTGGAAAATGAAGAGGTAACTTTGGCATGAATTAGCTTTCTTCAAAAATTTGAGTAGCAACCATAACTATCCAAGGGGACCTGGTGATTTCAGTGCAGGGACAGTAATCTTGGGTTACTCATAATATTTTCCCTCTGGAATGTTTTCCTTTACTCCTATCACCAAATGCAAAGGAGTACTTATTATGCTTATGCTACCACCTAGAAATTAGAGATGAGTAAAGTCAAGAAAACATGGCAGAGGTTAATACAGAGAGGTTAATCGTAAGCAGATGGGAATAATTAAAGACATTCAAATCCTAAGTGAAGTTCAGCTTGAGGTCTTAAAGGTTTGCCTAAACTAGAAATTTGACCAGGAAGAAGCCCTCTACCCTAAAGTGACCTTATTTCATATTGGCCAGCACTAAAAGAGCAGTAAAAGAAATGGGAGAGACTGTCTAGTAATGTAGAAGACCCAGGGAGGGAGATTGAGTGCCTAATTTACAAGATCCTACAGTATTATTATCATCATCATCATCATCATTATTATCTCAGCAGATGCTGGCAAAAATATCTACTCCTTCAAATTGGCTAGAAAAGTACCCTTTATGGAGATACGGCCAAAGTTTAAAGCTGGGGCTTCAAGAGGTCTGAATTCTAGCTGACTTCTAGAAATGACAATATGTCTTTATGCATTAACCAAAGAGTATCAAGAATCAGAGATCTTTAGCAATCTGAAAAGTCCATGCCCAAACCCACCTTTTACATCTTTCTAGAGACCAGGGGATATTTGGGAAAGCATATATTGTGAGTGGTCCATTTAGTAGACATCATCTCAGAAGGTGTTTTGCAAGTTCTCTGGAAATTAGTCTGGGCTTACTTGCTGATCCAGACAGAATATTTTTAGGAGGAAAATTATATACAATAGATTTCTGTTGTTTTTAATCATGGAAATGGCACTTGTTTTGCTACCCATGGACCTGTGTTCAAACTCTGCCTCTGACACATTCTTCCTGTGTGAACATAAATCTAAATCACTCTGGACTTCAGTATCTTTATCTGAGAAATGAGGCAATCAGCTTGTAAGTTACACTCTAAGCTCCAGATTTATGATCTAATGTGTATGTTTTCTCCCATTTGGATTTAATCCTGTTGAGAAAACAGATGATTTCTCTTTTTGGCCTATTATTTAATATAAACTCAAGAAAATCTTAATTAAATGGTAGCATGGGTATAACATGAGTGGGCTTCTTTTGGTAACTTGTGTAGGATTGCTGTATAGAAGCTGTAAGTATTAGCTAAGAGTATGAAATACTCATTAATGTCTTTTCATATCATCTTTTCATTTTCTCCAGGGCTAGTTTAATAGTAGCAGATGGAAGAGGTAATTAGGGGTTACAGTGGATAAGAGCACTGGGCTTAGAGTCTGAAAAAGTAGCGTTCAAATTTAGCCTCTGATGCTTTAGAGCTTTGTGATTCAGGGCAAGTCAGTTGACTTCTTTTGCCTCAGTTTCTTCATCTGTAAAATAGAGATAATAATAGAACCTCCTTCCCTGGCTTATTTTGAAGTTTAAATCAGATGATAGTTGTAAAGTACTTAGCACAAGTGCCTGGAACATAGAAAATTGTATCTAAATGTTAGCCATTATTATTGTTAAATATTGAGACCCTACCTGGGAAATGTATTATCTGGCTCACTGCTTTTGCAAATAGCTTCTAAAGTATGTCATCTGGAATCCTTTGTAATATCTAACCCTTCCCTCCCACCTCTTTTTACCTCTGTTGGTGCATGTGCACCCACATACACACAGACAGCCTATATCTTTATAGATAAACTTCTGAGCACTACAGAAAAATCACATTTTACCATGAGCATTTAATGATTACTCATAAGAGATGAGTTGTACTAAGTCAAAGGAAGAGATGCCTCTTTGCTTTATTTTGTCTTTAAAAATCAGAAGGTTTGATAATAACAATCCTGTCTTTTACAGAAACACTTAACTTAAAAAAAAATGAACTATCTCATAGCATCATAGATTAGAGCTCAAAGACATCTTAGAGGTCATCTAGTCCCAGTCCTTCATTTCTCAGGTGAGGCAACTGTGTTCCAAATAATTAATGACTTGCCCAAGGTCATAGCTATTAAGTAGACTGGGACTCTAGACCCAGTATTTCTTCTAAAATAAACCACAGAAAGAGGATAAATATACTAGAGTATAAACCTATCTTGAATGGTCTCTTCATCAATAGAATTTCATCTATAAACCTTAGATCTCCTTTTGAATTTAATCAATATGGCGGGCCTGTTATCACCCAAATTTTTCAGTGATCCACTGAACTTTTATTAATTAAATACATTATGAAAAACAGTCAAGGAAGAAAGTGGCTCTTAGTTTTGGATTAGAGTTTGAATCACCTGCTCCATAATCCTACCATTGTTACTGTGCCATTGTTGAACCTTGGACAATTCCTTTCCACCTAGTCTTGCCTCCATCTCTACCTGCCCACATACCACTTGCCTTAGTTTATATCTGTAGTCTTAACCCCTCTTCTGAATAAACCCTTGGTCTACCCCTGTTAGACTCTTCTTGTTTATTAACTGGATTACATCATGAGAGATCCTTTCCTATAATTCTGCATAATAGGCCCAATGAGAAAAAAAAATACTCTCCAACTCTATGGTTAGCTTCCTGATTATGAATGTACAATGAATCCACATTGCCCTTATTATTTTCATTATTTATTTAGACACTACAAAATTAATTTTAGCAACAGCCATTTCTTATTTTTGTTTTTTACTTAAGGATATAATGGAAGTTAAAAATTATAGGAATCCAATCACTGCATTCAGTTAAATTAAGATAAATTTTATATTTTAATAGATATTTTGTAATTGCTTTATTGAAATTATGATAACTTCTATGCTTTTTAAGCACATTTTATGATTTTTATGGATAAATATATATTTTCCTATATATTTTATTATTTATATTCACTATCACTAGTGAATAAAGTAATTTTTTTGTTTTATCTTACTCACTATTATATTATGAATATTTATTAAATTTTATTATTATTAAAATTAAAATATTAAATTATTATATTATATATTATGTATAATATATAATATTATGTTATAATATTATTTATTATTAAAATATATTAAAATATTAAATATTAAAATTACTGTGAATAAACCATATAGACTCATGTGCTTCAAGATTGGCTTGGTTGGAGGCAGTGGTGTATTTTATCTCACAAAATAATGGAATTATTTAATGGTTAAATTTTTATTTTATTAAATTAATACTCCCTCTCTAATCTGGCCACTCTTGTCACACACTGGATCTATAACTGAATTAATGGAAACCAAATTTTGGCAACCACTATCTACTAGGCAAATACTTAGTATCATTATTTACGATTTTATTCCACTGTGTTTATGATGAGGCCATGCTGTATAGTAGAAAGAACACTGGATTTTCAATTATAGAATTTGAGTATCCTTGGGCATGCCAGTTAGCCCCTTTTTTTCTCATTGTACTTATGTGTAAATGTAGGAATTAGATATGATCATCAGTAAGTTACTTAAAGAGCATGCTATGAATTGTAACAGGCAATGGGAAAATTAATATTGTCCCTTTGTGTCATGGTGCTTAGAAAACCACATCTTCTAGTCTGTCTTTTCTGCTTATTTTGGCTCTTACTTTTAGGTCAATTCTAATTTATTTGGAAGATTAATTAATGATTTCATACTTAACTTATATAACACTGGAAAATCTGTATAAGGGTTTTGAAATAAATTCTATTTTCTTAATCAAATTTGCTTTATTTACAGTGTTTTTATTTTTATTTTTTGCCCACAACTATTCTTAGGATATTATTTTCACTTTTGTAAATGTGTTATGATTAAGCAGATTCTTCTGTAAACAAAAGGTAGAACTTAAAAAAAATATCCCTTTAAATCAGATAAAAAATATGAACATGCATCCACCAAGTGGTCTCTTTTTATCTTTCTTGTCTGCTCATTTCTTATTAGTTGCAAAGATGCCCTGCATTAAGCTGGTTTCAGCTGCTATTTATTTAGATTGCTTGAACTGGAGCTGAACTTGAACCCAATTAATAGCAACTGAACTTGAACAAACTAATGTGAAATCATTACAGGCTCAGCTCCCTGGTCCATTATTCCCGAAGAGATCATTCTGGAGTACTCCAGGTGCCTTTTCTATGCCAAATCTTGGTGTGATGCCTAATCGGAAAATATCAGGAGGATTGAGTTAAGTTGCATTGGTGTTAGCTCATTGCCATGTTTGTGATCACTCTTATGGAGGAAAAAAAAAGGAATAGTGGTGGTCCCTGTGGGCAGGAATTATATCTGATTTTTTTCTTCTTAGTGCTATCTGCCATGTGGTTAACTTTTATTAACAAATCACAATATAAATCAAATAATGTTTACATAAGGAATCCATCCTGCCCAGATTCCCACCTTAAGGGAAAAAAAAAAAAGCTTTGGAACTCTTAGCCTATCTGTTTACCTCCCCAAGATTTCCTTATTCAGATCTACTCCCTTTGATCCTGAGTGTGTTAACCATAGAATCCTTCTCCATGACTTGAGGATTCCATCATCATAGCTTCTGTTTCTGTAGGGTTTTAAGAAAATGGCAGGGACTGTCTTGCTTTTGTTCTTGTATCTCCCATGTAGCAAGTTCCTGTCAAATAAGCAATATTTTATAAGACCTTTTTAATTGATTAATTGCAAAGTAATGGGCTTCTATTATCTCAGTGGATTGCTGAATAAGGAAATTGAGGGATTAGCAAATTTTTGCAGGGTCATAGAACAAGTTAGTGTCTAAGGTCAGATGTGAGCCATGTCTTCTAAAGTCTGAGTCCTTAGCTAAATCTATGCCATGTAGTCTTTAGGTGCTATTGAATCTGTCTGTGATACTCCAGACAATCAGGAACTGACCATAACATAGAATATAATTCTCCCCAGTGCTATGTAATAGAAAGATTCCTGGACTGAGGTATCACCTCAGCTAGGTTCTTAGTGGATTGAGAAGCCAGTCTTAGAGATGGAAAGTCCTAGATTCAAATCTGGCCTAATTTAGCTGTGTAATCTGGTCAAGTCATGGAACCCCCATTTCTTACCCCTTACCACTCTCTTGCCTTGGAACTAATACACAGTATTGATTCTAAGACAGACGTTAAAGGTGTAAAAAAATGATCTCTACTAATCCATCCCAGATTTTAATCCATGATACTAAAGTAAGGAGACTGAACTTCAAACTATAGCTCTGGCACTTGATAAATCACCTAATTAAAAAAAAAAAAAAATATATATATATATATCTTTAAATGGGGATAATAATAGTCACAGTGTCTTGCCTCAAAGGATAATTGTAGGAAAGCCCCTTCTAATTGATAAAATAATATGTAAACATAATCTCCCATTATTTCTATATACTCACTTTTAAAAGAAAATTTAGATTGTTATAAAGTCATTTTAAATTATTTTTATTTATATTAATATATCTCTATATAAAATAAATGCTTATTTTCATATCTATTAAAATTATATTAAATATTTTATATTTTTTATTGTTTTTAACTTTTAGTTAATCTCCCTTCCTCAAAGAAGAGTTGATAGCCCAGGTCACATAAGAGTTTATCCAGGATTTTCCTTTTCTTTCTAAACAGCAGGTTCATTGTTTCAGTTCACATATTATGGTGCAGATTTATGCCAGGACCTCCAGGGTGTTAGGCCTGGAAAGTCTATTTGAATTCTGGTGTGGCAGATAGATTGTTTTACTGTTGGTTGTTGTTCTCTTTTTTCATTCCTGGAAAACCAAACCAGATACCTTTGGTTTTTGTCTGCAAAAAAATATAGAGTTCAACGTAGGGCTGTATTTATTTAGGTGGGCTCATCAATTTATTTTTGAAACAGAAACAAGGTGAAAACAAATGGCAGGCTAAGAGTGTCTTCCTTTGATGTCTCTGGAATAAAGCCTTAGACCAGTGGCTTTGTTCAACTCTGCCTCACTTAAATCGAATTCATGCTCATCACAAGTCCTCAGCCTGATATCATTTTGGTCCTCTTTGAGTACAAAGGACAACAACAACAATATAATACAATCTACTTCTTAAGCACTATTGATATCAGACTGAAATGTTAGATATTAATGTTAACATATGTTTACATATGTTTATTTTAGGATAACTAAAGCATATTTTTATTGCATATAGGATAGTTAGATTATGCTCCAAAAGTTATTTTAACATTATTGATATGGTGGACTACCCAAAATTTGTAGGATTTTTACAGTGGACACAACTTGCTTCCCATATAACTTCATGATTTGCCTATTATTATATTAACTAATTAAATAAGACATTTCCTAAATTGGGTCTGTAGGAAATCCTTCAAAGCAAGTCAAGAATTACATACTTGGGGGGGAAAATTATACATGAAGGAGAGAAAATAAATGCTTTTGTTTAACATGGAACCAAAAATGTCTTCATTTTGTGGATCATTGTTCAACTACTTTGACCCAATGAACTATTGGGGAGAAATTTTTCGTTCTTTTAAAAACTACAATTCTCAGACTGCAAATGAAAGCTTATGATTTTTTACTCATTTATTTGGGTTTATGTTTTAGGGTTTTGGTTTTATAAGATTAATCACTTACAAAAATGAATAATATAGAAATGTTTTTTTATGACAACACATGTCTAACCCAGTTTGAATTGCCTGCCACACTGGGAAGGGGAAAGGAAGGGAGGGGAGGAGGGAAGTTCAATCATATAACTTTGGAAATCTAGTGTGGAAATTTATTACATGTAATTGGTTAAAAAATAACAAAGTAAAAAATAAAATAACTATAATTCAGGTCATAAGCTAAGGTAAATTCAAGTAATAATGTATTTCATATTTACTCTTTGATAGCAAAAGCAAAGAGCGATGAGTCAAAATCTCTGACTCCCAAGTGGCACATTATCAAGAGTAATTCACAGCAGTCGTTCATTTGCTTTGCCTGGTCAGTGTCTTGAAGCCTGTGATTGGTACTGCCCAAAAGATACAGGTTCCCAATGGCATTGACCATATGATGTGCATAATACCAACAGTCTTCTGTCAGCACAAGTCATGAACATCTTTTGTTTTTGAAGGACTCTTCCATCAAATTAGGTATTTTAAAGCACTTACCATAGTACCCAGAGATGCTGTTGTAAATGCTTATTCTATCTCCTCCTTCCACAACTCTTATTACTGTATGGGAAAACTTGCCCATAGGAATACCTTCCCTTCACACATATAGATTGCAATTCTTTTATCTCTCCTTTATCTGCCAGTTTTTGAGAGCCTGTATAGCTGAAAAATCCATCCCTAGATAATTCCACCCAGTGGAATGAGTCTTTCTGCACTTTGCCAGGCAGGTTCTCAGACAGCAAACATATGACCTTTTCCTGAAGTCTTTCCATGTCCATTGGACCTGCCAGCACCTGTGTTTTAGTTGAAAGGTTGGGGTCACCTTGGGGCCATTGGGAGCCACTGGACCCATGCTTCTGGGGAGGAATTCCTCTGTTTCAGCACTTCCTTGAAAAGTAAATAACTGTCTGTTAGCAAGGAGCTGAGAATCTGTGTTGCTCTTGGACTGTTGAGAGAACCTTTGTAAAACCTCCATGGAGTTCTTACAAGCATAGCTCCACTCTAGTTGTGTCTTCTGTCTCCTAGAATTATTTTACTTTTACTTCTCTGTTTGCTTATCTATTGTTGTACCTGCCAATAAAATGTCAGCTCCTTGATGGCAGGAGCTTTTTCATTTTTGCCTTTGTATTCTCCAGCAGCTAGTATGGCACCCTGTGTATAGTAAGAGCTCCATAAATGTTTGTTTAATTGGATTGAGTTAATTCTTTTCATTCCTGAGAGTCAGCAACCTGGTATAAGTTATTGTCGTTGCTTGCATTCTTGATTTGGGCCATTTTTTATGGGTCATCAGCCTATATACCTGCTAGGTGGTCCTGTGGATAGAGCTCTGAGCCAGAAGTCAGGAAGACCTGAATTCAGTGGCCTCAGGGACTTACCCTTAAGCAGCTAAGTGGTTTAGTGGATAGAATGTTAAGCCTGGAGTCAGGCAAACCCAAGTTTAAATCCAGTCATTTAACCTCTGCCTCAGTTTTCTCAGCTATAAAATGGGGATAATAATAATATTCCCTACCTCCTAAGGTTGTTAAAGTGCTTAGTAGGTACTTAATAAATGCAAAATTCTTATTTCCTTCTTTCCTTCAATTCTAGCTCATCTATGTTGCCCTTAGCACACTGATTCCCATAAATCACCTGAACTTTGTGCTAATAATTAAAATTAATTTACTCTGAGATTCCTAGTGACTGTGTCCCAAGACTGGCCACCCATCCATCCCCATCTACTCTGGCATTCTGGCTCATATCCTGATGTGGCTTTTCTGCCTTAACTATAGAACTCCTGCCCTCTCAGATTGTATCTCAAAGGTGATCATGCCAACCTTAATGGCCATCTAATTCAGACCCCTGATTTTACATATAATGAAATGGAGTTCAAGGGCAGCTAGGTGAGGTCAGTGGACAGAGAATCAGGAGGTTCTGGGTTCACTCCTGGCCTCAGACACTTTCTCGTTGTATAACCCTGGGCAAGTCACATAAACCCCTTCAACTAGCCCTTGCCTCTCTTCTTTCTTGGAATTAATCTATAGTGTTGATTCTAAGATGGAAGGGAAGATTTTTTTTTAAAAAAGGGGGAGGTTGAAGTCAAGGAAGATTAAGGTAATTGCAAAAGGTCAAATAGGTAGAAAGTCTCATCTCAGATTGAAGAAAATATTCTTTCCATTATGCCACTTGAACCTGAGTCCTAATAGAATACAGGGAATGTGGCTGGAGTGCGATTTCACTGATAGAGGGAAGTCCCAGATGATAAATGCCTTCTACCAATACTAGTTGGCATATTCTGTGCAATTTATGGTCTGAGTGTTTCCTGAAATCCTTGAAGATTGTGTGATTTGCTAAGGTTTACATGAACAGTATGGATCTCTCTGAAAATATATAGTAAAATAAAAGTCTGCTGTGTGGTCAAAGTGCTTGTTATTTTTCTATATGTTTAAGAATTGTAGACTATGTTATACTGATCATTTCTGAAAATTTAACCAGTTTCACTTATATCTCCTAAACAAGGTAAACAATGCTAAATGATAAGATAAAGTTTTCATTCAGCAACATTTCATATCTGTATGATCAGAAAAAGCCCAGCATGGTCTTGTACCAATGAAGCCTCAGACAAGTCATTCAGTGTCCTTGTGCCATTGTTTCCTGTTCTTTAAAGTGATGAAGCCAGAGTAGATGGTCTCTGAAAGGTCCTTTCTAGCTTTAGTCCTATGCTCCTGTGAGGAGCTTCATCTTTTGGGGCTGATTATGTTTCATGAAGGGAAAATATAATCCCAGAAAGAATTTTCTGTCTCTGTGTCTTGCCATGGAAACTCAAATTTAGGATGCCTTAATTAAAGGATATAAACAATCTTTAAAGATGCCTTAAAAGCATGCACCTTATTTAATAAATGGGAATGGGCTACAAAAATGTGTTCTACTGTGCCATGATGCAGCTGGGTTCTTTGAAGAACATTTCACCAAGGACAAAAAGGAAACAGTACAAAACAACACGGGCATTGTATCTGCAACAGATTTCTGGCATGACATCTGGGGTGCAGATTTGTCCTTTTCAGAATGGGATTGATTTTATATTGAAGTTTCATTAATGAGATGTTGAGTGACTGGGCAGTACCTACACACATACACACACATATTCATGTATGTGTGTATATATATATATATATATATATATATATATATATATATATAAACATACAGATTAGCAATGTTTGAGCTAAATTTACTGCCGCAAAAATAAAAGTGAGGGATGTCTGGGGTAGATGGGCAAACTTTCCATTTCCACTGCCAGTATGTTTATATAAATGTTTCCATCTTTAAGTCTCTACAAGGAACAGAACAACTTCCGTCTTTTTATCTCTTTTCAAAACTAATTTAAATCTGAGCATTAAAAAGACTGCTTTCTACCATATGTTTGTTTTAGATAGAAAACTAAATCTCTCCTAAACATAAAGTCTTCTGAAATCTGCACTGCTAATATAGGCTTTGAGTCTCATTCAGTGGTAGTAAGAACTCCAGAAAATGCCTAAGGACTGTTCTGGGTGATTTAAAACACTAGATCTTTGAGAGGCAACTACTGTAATTGTTTTTGTTTACACTTGTAGCTAATGAAATTAAGCATTTGATGGATAGGCAGTGTGTTACAATCGAAAGAGGAGAGGATTTGGTCCTTGGAACATTCGGATTCTGTATTTCTTACCCACGTGACTTTGTCAAATTACTTAACCTTCCCTGGCCTCAGTTTTCTTTTCTATAAATTGAAGAGAACTTGATTTCAATGACTTCTGAGGTTCCTTCTTGCTTTTAAATGGATGATTCCATCAGCCTATATCCTATGAAAGTAACCTCCCCCAAATTAAATCAGTAAGAAATCATCTATCATATAATATAAAAGCAGTTTTGACTTTGGTGAGGCTATGAAAGGTAATTGCCAGTGGGCCATCGTAAGCCCAGAAAAGGCTGATATAATCAGAATGGCTTCTTTATTCTAAAGGAATATTTGCTTATGTATGATGAGATACATCTTTGAATGATATTCTTCATTCATATATTGATATAGTTTTGCAGTGATTGATATACTCTAGTTATATATGCTATTTAGTTATGACTAAATGTTTGCAAAAAACCAATATGTCCCCTAAGATGAGAGAGGACATGTTTATTACAAGATGTTATACTGACATACTATAATTTTAGTCAAAACACACATGAATATTTGCTTGAAATAAAAAGGATTTATCTATTATTGTAATTACTCTACAAATATAGACTGATATTAGCTTTTATTTCTCTGCTGTGTGTAAATTCAAAGTTTTAAGCTGCTATGTTTGGTCTTTTTTTTTTTTTACTTTTAAAACATTATTTTATTTGGTTATTTACAAACATTATTCATTGGAAACGATGATCATTATCTTTTCCTCCCACAGCCCCCCTCCCACCACTTCTTCCATAGCCGGTGCACAATTCCACTGGGTTTCTCATGTGTTCTTGGTTCGAACCCATTTCCATATTGTTGGTATTTGCACCAGAGTTTTCATTTAGAGTCTCTCCTCAGTCATTTCCTCTCAGCCCCCGTAGTCAAGCAGTTGCTTTTCCTCAGTGTTTTTATTCCCACAGTTTGTCCTCTGCTTGTGGATAGTGTTTTTTAGATCCCTGCAGATTGTTCAGGGACATTGCATTGACACAAATGGAGAAGTCCATTACCTTCGATTGTACCACAGTGTATCAGTCTCTGTGTACAATATTTTCCTGGTTCTGCTCCTTTCGCTCTGCATCACTTCCTAGAGTTGTTCCAGTCTCCGTGGAATTCCTCCACTTTATTATTCCTTTTAGCACAATAGTATTCCATCACCAACATATACCACAATTTGTTCAGCCATTCCCCAATTGAAGGGCATCCCCTCATTTTCCGATTGTTTTGTCTTTTCTTAAAAGGGATATTTGTCTCTATTGAGACTGATTAGGAAATATACAAAACAACCTCAAATATTTTTGGGGAAGATATTAAATAGAATTCATAAAAGAACCAAAAACTCCTGTACAAACTGAAGAAATACTAACTAGTTATCCTATTGTCCTTTGTATGCTGTGAAATTTAATCGAATTATTTATTAATGTTACCGAACTATCTAGGTAACAATCTATGAAAATTAAATCCTATAAAATATTTGACTACTGAATTATTGTATTTCAGTGAAAAAAAGTTTTCTTGCTGCCTCTGCTAAGTGTGGACAGTTCTCACAGCATTTATGATATATAACTGTAATTGTTTCAAAAGTAAAATATTTCATATCTACTAGCGCTTCTTTCTAAGGAACTTCAAGTGGTTCGATCAACTAGGTTTTACCTAGCTACCTGGCACAGTGGTTAGAGCTCAATGCCTATTGTCAGGAAGATCCAACCAAGTTCAAACCCAGCTTCAGTTATTTATTTTACTATTTGACAACTGGACTAGTCACTTCATCTTTGTCTCAGTTTATTCAAATTTAAAATGGGAATAATAATAATATCATTTACATCCTAGTATTGTAATAAAGATTCAATGAGATAGTTTTAACTTGATTAGCATAATGTCTGGCATATAGTAAATTTTATGTAAATGTGTAAAAGTGAATATCCTTGATGTTATAATAAAGGTTCTTCTTTACTGATAATGTGGCTTCAGGAACAGGAACCGTGTGAAAGGGAAGGAGCCTAAGCTAATGTAGGTTTGGCTGTTGTCTCCCTCCCTCTCCCCTGTGATACAATTTTCTCAGTTATCACTCTGTGTCCCTTAAAGAAATGACTTACAGGGATCTGAAGATAATTGTCCCTATCAGCTACTCTTGGGGACAATTTCAGTGCCTCTCTCTTGGAGAGGATCTAGAGGTAGACCCCAGCAAAGGTGCCTTACCTCTGAGAAGGTGACTTCAGGCACTCCTTGAGTCTTGTGTCTCTGATTCTATATTGTAAACCCTTCCACACTATATTGAGACACTTGACAAATATCTGACTGCTTTAAGAAGGGTTTAATACAGAGTCTCAGGTAACTGGGTGAGAGTAAGAAGGAATGGGCTGCCTTATTATTTCCTGCATGGTACTTGATCTGAAAGGTATGCAATGTTGCTCAATCAAATTTCTCTGTCTGTCCCAACTAAAATAATCCCTCTATAGGCTTAATTAACTATTTTTCCTATGAGGTTACAAAGAAATCATTCCAGGAAGGCAGGAAGGGAGCTTTACTCTCCTTTCTGAGAGTACACAAACCCCCCCCCCTCCCCCTTAGGGGTCTGAGATAGCTTTTCTTCAGATTGAGGGAGGTTAGAGATATTTGTTTAAAGGAAGATCAATTTTAGGCTTGAAGATAGAAACAGGATTCTCTCAGATGTCTTCTGTGATTCTCAGCCTCCCAAACTGGTCCTCTCTGTTCCAAGTCCTTGATCAGAAGTCCAGTGGCTCCTCAGAACTCTCTCAGGTCCTTTTCTTCTTCCCAGAAGCCTTTGCTCTCCAAATGCCCCTGGTTCTGTCTCAGTCCTCATGTCAGGGTTCCAAAGCTTTCCTGCCCCACTCCCATCCTTGCAAATGTTAGCTATTGTTATTATTATTATTTTCCCTAACACCTTCTGAAAATAGAAAAATCAGGTAATCATGAAACATTTAATAAATGCTTACTATGTGCCAGGCACTGGGGATATAACGAAAAATAATAAACAATTTCTGTTCAGATTTTAATGTTAAAAAAAGTCTCCCTTTAAATTGATAAGAATATAATTAAATTTAGCATTTTAAAGTATATATTTCATGAATTGAAATTAATAAATGTAAAATATGTATATATATTATAATAATTAAGCACAAGATTGTTTGGAAATGAAAGGACTAGAATTTGAGGGATTAGGATAAGTTCCATGAAAAAAGACAATATTTGAATATCTCTTTACAAAACTTTCTGGGGGGCAGCTGCATGTCTCAGTGGATATAGAGCCAAGCCAGAGACAAGGGATCCTATCCTTAAATCTGGATGTAGATACTTTCTAGCTATTTTACCCTGGGCAAGTCATTTAACTGCCATTGACTGGTCTATATCCATTTTCTGCCTTAGATCCAGTACTTAGTTTACATTCCAAGATGGAAGGTAAGGGTTTAAATAAGAAGACTCTCTGAGTTGTAATTAGGGAGAAAATACATTTCAGGAAAGTATAATGGCCAGGTCAAAGACACAGAGGGGCTGAGAAACAGAAAGTAGACTAATTTAGCTGGTTTGTAGAACTGAATCAGAATGAGGTTGAAGTAACATAATGGAGCAATGGTTAATGGAGATGGAAAACTAGATGAAGGTTAAACTGAGAAATCTAGATTTTTTTTTTTCTGGAGGTAAAAGAAAGTCATGGACTTTATTGAGGAGAATAGTTGCATGGCCAAATACTGACTTAAGAATATTTTACTTATAGATAAAAAAGGCCCCTGGGTTCTAGTACCATTCAGGCTAATTGAGAATTGCCTTTAGGAGGTATGTCATTTAATCCCCAAAGGATTTCTATTAGAGCACCCCCCAAAAAAAAAAATTACAGTTTTTCTTTTCTGCTTGACATTTCCTAGAGACATACTCATTTCTCCCAACTTATGAGAACGTCTAAGGTGGTATCCTCCTTCAAGGAGAGAGAACTTGGGATTGAAGGGGATAAAATGGAATTTACTACTGACCAAATGCTTATGTATTAAGTTCATAATAAGAATGAAAGAAAAGAAGTAAGTCTGGTTGTTTTTTCCACAAAATAACTTCCTGTCACCCATATCATAGCTCAATTTGGTGATGGCTCCTTCTTTCTTTTATGTTCTCTGATTCAGCCTTTGTATTTCTCTGTTGGTCTGTGTTTCCATCTGTCTCTTCTTTCTTAGCTGAGACATGTGGCTCCCAGAAGAAGCTATATTGAGGTAGGCAGCCAAATTCTGAGCAGCTCACCTCTCCTGTTTTTCTCTGATTCTGAGTTCTTGGGAAAATGGGACTGGTTTTTTTGCCTCACTTTGTATCCTAAGCTCTTAGTACAATGGTTGGCACACAGGAATTACTTAATAAAAGCTTATTCACTTTTGATTTTGTCATACATTCATTATATCTTATTTTATTGCAATTTTTACATCACCTCACTCCTTTGCCCAACAAGCTGTCTCTTGTACAAAAAAATGACTACAAAAAATAGAAGTAGGGGAAAGAGTTCAACCAAACACAACAATATTTCAAAAATATCTAATAGTGTATGCAATATTCTGCAAAATCTCCCATGGGTGTAAGCTTCAACAATATAATTACACCTGATTCAGTTTTGTTTTTATTCATTGTTTTTGTATTTTTGTGGTCATTTCCTGGATTGCTTTCCTAGTTTTGTGTAATTCACTTTGCATCTTTTATTCTCATAAATTATTTCAAGATTCTCTCAATTCTTCATAGTTGTAGTTCCTTATGGTATAGAGATTTTCCATTTCATTCATATACAGTTGATTTGTTTAACCTTTCTGAGTCAATAGGCATCTACTTCCAACTTCTTTTTATTAAACAAATGTGAGATTTAACCTTTAATTTTCCTCATTCCTTGTAAGCCAACCATCTAGTCAATAAACATTTATAAGAAGCTATCCTAAATGCTGCAGAGTGAAAGAAAAACAAAGGATAGTCCTTGACCTCAAAGAGCTTACAATCTAACAACACATTAAAAGAAAATAAAAGGAGAACTGGGGACGATACCTTATTTAGTGACCATCATGATGTCCTGCTGTCTGGTGGAAAATGATGAGATACCTACCCTTGGCCCCTTCCATTACTAGAGGATCTTGGTGGAACTCCCCAATGTTCACTATCCACCTGGAATAAAAGCTTAATCATTAGGCAAGAAAAAAATTCATATCTTTTGGGGTAAGTCATATCCTGCTCCTTGACGATACAAGGGAAGAATCTTTGCTAGTCTCCTACTAGGGAGTGCCCATGCACGTTCTTTAGGAAATAACATTGTTATATTGGTTTTCTGGTTATGAGAAAACCTGAAAGATGAGCTTGCATGTAGAATCCACCCAATGTGAGTAATAGATTCTGTGGACACATAACCTTACATGAAATAATGTTACAGGCACCAATTAGTTCCATGAGAAAAATGTTTTAATTTTCATCTTGGGCATTCAGCCGAATGACATTAAATGGATTTTGGTTATAATATATTAATGATGCTATTTCAAAACAACTTCAGTTGGGCAATATTTTGTGAGGTATACCTGAAAATGTGTGTGTGTGTGTGTGTGTGTGTGTGTGTGTGTGAGTGTGTGTGTGTGTGTGTGTGTGTGTGTGTGTGTGTGTGTGTGAGATGTATAACCTAGATCAAGCTGCTTGCAATCTCAGGGAGAGGGAGGACTGAGACAGAGAACTTGACACTCAGAATTTTGGTAGACTTATGTTTAAAATTGTTATTACACGTAATTGAGAAAATAAAAATTTATTAAAAATAAAAACCAGAAAGAATTTTATACTTTTTTAAAAGTGTATGCCAGCATGTGTTATTTTTCTCTCAGAAAAACTGGGCCAAGTTTAATCATTGACCCAGATACTGAACTTTTATCTTTTACAGTCAGCTTAATACTTTTTGTTGATTATTAAATCTGAATTATTAAATTCATAATCCAGTCCCTTTTGATCATTTACTTGATTTTCTAGGACTCCTAGGGAACTTGATTTTCTAGGACTCCTAGAAATTATCTCAGAGTGATTTTAGTACATTATATTACACGTATGTTATAATTTCTTTAAAACTTAGTAGGTTTTTGAAGATTGCTAAAGCTAGGAAAAAATTATACTGAGGGCAATCTTGAACTTATCTAAAGATGGACCTCAGATGAATTATCCACAGTCTATTGCCAGACTCCAACTTGAAATCTTTCCATCTTGCTAGGACCTGCTGGGACTTGTGTTCCACTGGCATGGTCTTGTAGAATTCAGAGTCCTTCCCATGCTACGAGGCATTTTTCTTGAGTGAAGGAACTTTGGTTTTCCATGAAAAATATTTATGCTGATCAATAATGCTTACCAAAATCTTCAAATAAGGAGGTGCTTATAATAGCCAGTAGCATAGTTACATCTTGATGGCATTTTGACATAAGCAAGATAAAATAGGAAATTGTGCTTTCTAAATTGCTGATACAGATTTTATTATTGTTTTCATAGAGCAATAGAGCCAGAATCAAGATTCCTGTTGCAATTGAAGCCCTGAGGGCCAGAGATGTGAAAGGTGTTACCCAGGCTGTCAGCACTAGTTAGTACTAGAGCTGGTACTCAAACCCTTTCCTGAGTTAATCAGAGAAACATTGATTGAAAGCTCACTGGGATCTTAGGGGTCATCAAGGCTACCTCCCTCACTTTTCACATGAAGAAACTGAGGCTGTGAAAGGTTAACAATTTGCTCAGGGTCCCAAGGCGAGTGTCTGAGGGAGGATTTTAACACCAGTGTTCCTAACTTAAAGTTCAATTCTATATCTATTATGCCACCTGGCTACCATTCTACTTTAATTCTTCTCCATCAGAATCCATGGGAAAAAGAGCATATTCACAGCAGTCTTCTCATACTTTCAGGTGCTTAAAAGATCCAATAAGGTCCAAAAACAATGTTTATCCTGCTCTTATAAGTATAGTGGTCAGGTAGGGATATGGGAAGGTCTTGGGATTTCTTTCATTTGGTGTAGGAAACAGTCAGATGAACAGACTCCATTTACCAAGGCAAGTCTGGTGGTGTAACTTAAGAGACTAAGAAAATTTCCTAGAACCCTTTGAGGTTAAAGGACTTATACAATGTCACACAATGAATATGCCTCCAAAGGTCTTAAATGCAGGTTTTCATGTCATTAAGGCTATTACTTTATCCACCAACCCATGCCACCTCTCGAAAATCTCATGTCCAAAATGAAGGACAAACAAACCTTGCTTTCCCTTTACTGAACAACTCTAGAGGACTAAGGCCTTTGTTTAAATGTTCTCTCTATTGATAGTTAGAAAATAATAGCAGTAATAATGAATTTATATATTGCTATACTTAGCAGTCAGTTTATGCATTAACTCAATTGAGCCTTTTGCTAACCTATGGCAGTGTGAGCACTCAGAAAGCAGAATTCACAAAATTAACTAGGTTTCGTGTCTTTGTGATTTTGATATAGAAAATGATGCCACTCTGCTACTACAATTGCAATGAGAAGTAAATGATGGTCATTGCCACAATGTGGTGCCGACATTGGCCTTTCAGTAGCGTGGGCTCCTGCTTGTGTAACAAATTAATAGTGTGACCTCTATATAAAAGCCCTGGGTGGTCTTTCAGGGTCCTTTCAAGTAGTTTGTATTTTAGTTATGCAGTGTGAAGTCTCTGAGGCTTGGACAGCTGGGGCTTGTTCCTCATCTGACACAGATGATCGCAGCTTCTTGTCCAAATGCATAAGGCAAATGGTGCCAAAAGGTCAAAGCTGCCCCCTGAGACTCCAGGAGTGTTCATGGTTCAAGACAACTGAAGTCAAAAACCAAAGTGGCAAAAGGTTAGGAAGGGTCTCCATAATTGAGAGATCTTTGTTTCCTCTTGGTTCCTCTCTCCTTTAGGTGTTCTTGAACAAGTGGTCTTGTTCCTTGTTTGTCCAGCTTGAGCTTCAATTCAAGCAGGTTGCCATTCCTGAAATCCATCTAAAATAATTAATGGGACTGGATCTCCTTCATCAGAAAAAGAGTACCGCGTGCCATTTATATATCTCTCATAGTATGAAAAAAATCATTTGGGGGATGGATGTGCCTTTACAGAAACCTCCTCCTGGAGAGTTTCCTTAAATGTTAGCCAGAAATCCCTAAAGGCAGCCACTTCTCTAGCATTCTAGCCACCTACTGGACTAAAATATAGTAATTGAAGGCATCAAAAGCAACTGATAAATCCTAGAGATTTTGTGGCCAACGTGCCTAAAATAGGCTTCTTGTAGATGGTTTCCATCCCTCAGAGAGGTCTTGGTGATTTGAGTTTAAGACTTTGATGTTGGCAGTAATTGTTTGCAACTGCTGAACTAGGGCCTGAAGGGGTTACTGATTTCTTCTTCTCTCATTTCACTAAGTGTACAAAGGGAGTGGGAGTAGGTATTTTTGCTTTTTTCTGCTCACCAGAAGATGTGCCCTAAATACAAGAGGAAGTTTTGAACCCCACAAATATGTGTTCTGTTTGGAGAGCTGATCACCCTTTGTTTCTTTGCTTTACAAAACTTATTGATTCCTCCCATATAACAGACCCTCCCTAATCCCAAATCAGTCTGCAACTAAAATGAAAATAGCTCCTTACTTTCTAAAACTGTATAATAGGATGCACATTAAGATACACTCCTGTGCTTCTTAAAAGGCTGTAAAATAGAAAGGACAGGAAAACTAATTCCATCAGGTTGAACAGTGTTCTTTTATCAAACTTTCATCATATCACATTTTCATAGACCATAAATGTCTCTTCTGAAAAGGACTTTAACTGGTTTTTTTTTTTTCAGTGACTAGAAAATACTGGATATTTTGTTCTCATAAGCAATAACTATTTTACTCCCTTTGGAAACTCAGTTGCTACCTGTAGCAGATTGAAACTACTTAATTTGAATGCTTCCTTCTTAACATTCCTTCCTTATCTGACTGTCCTTGTTTCCTCAATTCTTGCTCTCTTTCCACCAGTCCTTGTAGATGTAACTTATCATCTTCAGGTTAGCATATGTTTTGTTTTCTGCCTCCCTGTTCCTTCCTTTTAATTCATAGCTTTGGAAATGCTGCTTCAAACTCAATGGTTCCCTGAAGCCTTTTCACATATACTTGACTATACTATAACTATTCCATCATGCTTGGAATTTAATTAAGCACATGTCTATCAGAGACAGAGACAGAGACAGACAGAGAGAGAGAGAGAGAGAGAGAGAGAGGCGGAGTGAAAGGGAGGAAATGAAAGGGAGAAGGAGAGAGAGACAGAGAAATTTTATTATTGTTGCTACGTTTTATGTATTTTCATTCATGTTTTTTTCTGCCTTGACTGTTTTTTTGACTTTCTAGTGTACCCAATATAACACAGTTCAATTACATTCAGCAAACACTTACTAATCACCTACTAGGGTACAAGGAACTGTGTGATAGGACTACTATTATGTGAGCAATCCCTGCTCTCAGAGAACTTCTACTTTGCCTTCAGTGTTTACTTGGTACGGAAGAGCAGTAACGTTTCATAGCCTGTTTAAATTCACAATAGACTCCATTGTAAGAACTTCTAGCATGGTATCATTAGATTTCATTTCATGTGTGGAACATTTAAGGATTTATATATTTCTGTATAAAAAAAAATGTCACCTTCTTCTGAAAGTATATATCCTCAGGATCATTGTAATAATATATTTTCAAATGGAAGTATGACTATTTTTAGGGAAAAATCTCAACTCTTGATAAAAATTCTAGGCATTGGCGCCCTAATATAAAGTTGCCCTCCCCACCCTAAAGTTGTTTAGTTTTTTAAATAGTATTTTAGAGTATATTGTATTTAATCATATATATATACATATATATATTACTGTGCACTTAATGAATATATATTAGCAATAGTTTTTCATTTTAACACCTACATGATACAGGCTTCAGAAAAATTGCTTAAAACCAGGAAGTAAAGAGAAGCTGCACAAAGTATTGGTTTATTTGAAATCTTTTGCTCCTCTTAGAGCACATGTGTTTCCTGATGAAGAAATATTTGAGCATAGTGTTTGGACAGCTAATTCTGCTAAGATTTCAGTTCATTTCTTTTGTGTGGTTTTTCCATTACACTGCCCTCAAGTATGCCACAGCTGCTGCATTCATCACAAGCAAGGCGCCAAACTGGGTCAGGAACTCCTACAGAGTAAGTGATCTCTTATCGGTACTTTGACATAAATTGTACTCTTATTGATATCAGCATTAGTGTTTTATGGATCTCCAGATTTCGGTGTACTGGGGCTGCTTAGGTCCACTTGAAAAGTTTCATCTGAAGCCCATTAAGACCATAAACAAGGAAAATCAAGTGTTGTTTCCCTAAATAAACCATGTACCATTTTTACTAATTCTTTATTTTTGGCGTTCTCTTTTATTTTTATTTAAGTGTTGACAGTGATCATAGAAAAAGAAACACTTGGAGGCAAGGGAGTCATTAAGAATAGTGCAAATGGGCTTTAATGGAGATAGTATTCTTGCAATTCCAGCAAACATATCTTCAGCAGGTATACTAGTATCATTTCATCCCATGTACTTGTCTCATAGCTAGTTTAGCTATCATTTCCCAAGTAACTGAATTAGCAGGTGTTTTTTTTTTATTATGGAATATCAAAGTAATTTGCCAAGAAAATGAGTTATCTGTGAGGATAAAGTACTCATACTTTCTTCCAGGCTTCTCTACTATCAGCTTTCCACACCTTCCCATATTCTTTAGAGGCCTTAAGGAACTGGAGAGATCACTAAAATGCTCTCAGTCACAGTAATCCTGTATATTTTATTTCATGTACTGAAAAACATTATTTTGAGAAGCCAATTCCAGGAACCTCTTTCTGTACCCTCAATCTCCTAAGAATTCTACTAAGTGTTTTGCAATTTCAATTACCTCTTCATATTCTTCCCCCCTCCCCTTGGAGTTTATGGCAGTGTAAAATCTTGGCATCCCTTTTACCCGTTTTTCCAAAATATAGATGTGCCCATTCCCTCTGGAAATTGATAGAGTATTACAGAATTTAAGATATGGAAAAGAGCTTAACAATCCTTTTCTCTACCCACAGATCACAAATGAGGCAACTGAGGCACAGGGAAATTGAATGACTTGGCTAATGTCATTTATTGACAGCACTATATTTAGAACACAGGTTTTCTGTTTCCCAGTAGAATCCTCTGACTTTGCAGGTTCAAATACCACTTCAATAATGCTGTCAATCCCTAATTGAAAACAAAGTCCTATATTTCTCACCAACTGTGGCGCTTATTAAATTAAATTCTCTACTACCTTATATTCTAATGTCAAATACAGGATTTCTGCAATTCTTCCCTAAGTCATCCTCAGAACTCCATTTAATCATTTTAGAGTTCTCTAATCAGGTAAAGTTGGGATGGCTATTTCCTTTCCTCTCCATGTATATCTTCGGTTCAGCAATTTTATTTTCTGCACTAAAACTCAAATATGCCCATTCTTGTCTGTCTTACTGCTTATACTTCTTGCACATCTCTACAAATCTCCAAGCTTCTTCCTACTTCCTGCTTCTTGAAACTCCTTAAAAACATCAACAACAACTTTTACCTTTGGTCTTAGAATAAGAACTGTGTTTTAGTTCCAAGGCAAAAGAGTGCTGAGGGCTAGGCAATGATAGTTGAGTGACTTACCCAGGTTAATATAGCTAGGAAATGTCTAAATTCAAATCTGAAACCAGAACCTCACAAATCTAGGCTTAGGTCTCAGTTTACTAAGCCACCTAGCAATCCACCTGATCATCCTTTTTTTCCCATTTCATTGCCTCTATTAAAGTTATCTGCAATACTTTGAACTTAAAGTAAAGGTGTTCATCAAAAATCCCTCTTTGCCTTTAAATTGTAGCTTAGCCTTCTCTAGATAAACTTCCTTATATTAATAGCAGCTTATCTTCAAACAGACTGTGATCAAAAACATTAAGGACCATTCAAAACTGAATGAAAATGTCATCTCTGTTTGAAAGAGATGTATTAGTAATGCAAATGGAAGGTTATACACACTAGTTATTAACATAATACAACCCATTAGAAGGTTCTCAATGAGATATTCACTCTGAAAAACTAGAGTGAGGAAGAGGGAATTAGAATTGTTTTCCCTTTAGATAAGGGTATTGTTAAGGCAACTAGGTATCAACAGTGGATAGTGTCAGTCCTGAAATCAAGAAGATTCATTTTCTTGAATTTAAAACTTGCCTCAGAATGAATCTGTCTGACCCTGGGCAAGTCACTTATTCCTGTTTGCCTCAGTTCCTAATCAGGAAGGAAATGACAAACTATTCTAGTTTCTTTGCCAAGCAAACTCTAAATGGGGGTCCAGAAGAGTCAGACATGACTGAAATGCCTAACAACAACGGAAAGGTTTCCTTAAAAAATTGGAACTATCATCCCTAAGGTTTTTAAATGGCCCTAGATATTCTTGGTTTCTAGCAAAACCACTAACCTATTTGGAATAAGACTTTCTATGGGACTATAACACATAAAATGTAATATGTAATAATAGATTGCTTACTGATCGAATGTAAGGAATAATTACTTGACCTCGAGTCAAGAGATTTTGAGCCCAGTTCTACCATATTGGTTTGGGCATGTGTAAATATCAGTATTTAAGCTCAGTTTCCTCTTCCATAAGAGAAGATAATACCAGACCTATCAGCTTAATAGAGTTGTGACATTTTAAGATGTTTATAAGTAATGGAATTTTGGAGTTGATTTTAGAGTTGAATTGGGCCACTTAGACCAAAATCTACAATAGATTTTGCTTATTCCTATCTACAACATATCATCTTTCCTTAAAAGCCTTCAGTGACAAGGAATTCATTGCCTCCAAATGTGACTGACCCATTCCACTTTTGAACACATCTAGTTATTAAGAAGTCTTTCCTTATATTATACCAAAATCATTCTTAATATAATTTGTAGTACTAGTTCTGCCCTTTGGAGGCAATTAGAATATGATTAATCATCTTCCCTACAATAACTCTTAAAACCTCTCTAGACAGTGATGTTCTTCTTTTTCCACTCTCACAAAACATCCCTATCCCTGTTGTCTGTGATGAGAGTAGAATTACTGGTTTATGTTGTGAAAAAGTAGTAGTTAATTTATATCTTGTTTTCCTCTGGAAAAGAACAGATCATGAGGTATTAGGTGTCTCAAAATTTCCCATAGCAAATCATACTCAATCTAAAAACTTGGACAAACAACCTTTAATTTATCATTGCAATTATTTTTCAGCTCTCTTGGGTTTTTCCATAATAAACATAATTTTCTTATTTGGAGCCTTTCTGTTTATTTTTATTATTTATTTTAAGTCATCTTGTCTCCTGAAGCATTCAGTCAATTAAAGTTAACTTGATCACAAAACCAAACTAGGTTCTTGTGTCCAAGTTACAATATTTAAAAAGTAACTTAAATTATATTCATTAATGTAGTTACTTCATAAAAATGACAAAAAAATATCTAAAAATTTAGTAATTGTCACAAGAATTATTTGATCACTTTGAAATTCATGTAAAATATGTCATAATAAAATAATAATAGTTTCCTTTGAAAATAAAATAATATATTAATAACATAAAGGATCTTTAAAAGCCGTATAGAAATAATGTCATTCATGCAATGAGTTCTAAATAACACATATATGTCACATGAATCAGAGCAATAGGAATAAAAGTGATTAATGGTTCAGAAATTACCTATATATAGTATTTCTGTCCAGGATTGGAAGGATACATTGGTATTATTCCCTTTAGCCACTGGTAAATCTAGTTTCCACCAAGGTTAATGCATCATTATTCAGTCAGTCAACAAGAATTTAACAGGTACCAGCTCTGTGCTACACTGTGGTATGCCCTGGGGATACAAAGACAAAAGAAAAAAAAAGCCTCATCCTTTTCTTTGGGAAGATTACTTATCAAATTGCCATTTATTCTACTGAGGTAAACAACAGGTAAGAGCATAGTAAATACCAACATATATTCAAGGTTAAATGTAAGGTAATCTTTTTAAGACAGAGAGAGGAGCCTTACTAGGCAAAGAATTAGGAAAAATTTCATTAATGGGCATCATTTGGGCTGAACTTTTCCAGAAACTAGGGACTCTGATTGGGAGAGATAAAAAGAAAGAAAATGCTCCTGAGATAGGAAATGGTATGTCATATATGAGTGTGTGTGTGTGTGTGTGTGAGAGAGAGAGAAAGAGAGAGACAGACAGACAGAGAGACAGACAGGCAAAGACAGAGAGAGGAATGAGTAAGTTTGACTAGACCAAAGAAGATGTTTAAAGGGAGTAATATGTGATGGGTATGGAAAGGGAGATTAGAGACAGACCATGAAGAGTGAACAGAATAATGTATGTTTTATCCTAGAGTCAGTAGGGAAACACTGAAGTTTTCTGAGCAAACGAGTGACAAGGTCAAACTTCTGCTTTAGGAATATTACATGAGCACCTACATGGAGACTATATTTGAGAGGAAAAAGACTGGATACAAATTAGGAACCTATTGCAATAGTACAGGTAAGAGGATATGAGCACCTGAAATAAAGTTTGTGCCAGGATTTTTTTCCTGAAATAGGGCACATAGAAGGGATGCTGAGGAGGAAGATTCCTTATGTCTTGGAAATTGAATGTATTTCTGTCTAAGTCAAGGACAAAAAAGACTTGAGAATGATTGTAAGGATAGGCTTGCCTGTGACAGAGGTGCAGAAGTTAGGAAGAGAGCATATTTAAGGAAAAAAACATGAGTTCTCTTTTGAACATGATGAAATTGAATTGCCCTTAAGCCATACAAGTGAAAATTTTTATTAGTTGGTTGGAGATATAGGACTAGAGTTCAGGAAAATTGAGATAACATCTCAATATATATTCATTTTTAAAATATCTGGATAGAGATAATTGAAGTAATGGTAGTGATGAGATTACCAGAGGGAGCATAGAGAGAGATGAGAAGAGAACTCAGGACGGAGCCTGGGGGTACACTTACAATTAGTTGGAAGGACATGGATGACAATAAAAATATTAATCATAATTTTTTACAAATTTTGATAATTAACATTCACTGAACTCCTCCTCCCCCCCATATCCCTTTGTGGTATAGAGGTGTTGGTGAGTTAGCCTTGGAGTCAGACACTATACCAACAAAATCACACTTCTAGCAGATATAGCCAAGTTGCCAAGAATCTAAATCCAAACAGGAAATGAGTTTTATGCTTATCACTCAACCACCAGTCCAGTCCACATCTGAGAAGCAAATTCTTACAAGGCTGGTCATCAGGTGATAAATTTGGCAAGACCCTACTGACTTGTGAAGCCATCTGGAGGTGGGATTCAATGTGGAATAGGGGGAATATAGGATGGTTTTTATGCAAGGAGTCCCATAGTGATAAAATGCTAGACCTCTTGGAGAAGAATGAAATGTCATTATATTTCTTTTGCATTTTCAAAAGCTTCAAAATTAATATATAAACCACCCGATCTTCTTTCCATGAGATGTCAGTAGTCAAATGGTTTTTACCTCTTAAACATGAAGAAAACTCTGGTATACAGTGTTTTCTTGATTTAAAAAAAAAAAAGTCATCACAGTGTAATAATGAATATTATCAGTAACTGAAGTTAGATAATTTGCATCTTTCAAGCAACATTTCATGGATAAAAATAGACTCTTTCTCAATGATAGATTATTTCCTTGTGTCTAGGAATAAAATGGTTAGAGATAAAACTTGAAAGCAAATGTAATGCTACCCTTTCGTTTCTTTAGTCATGGAGAGTCACCTTGTATAATATTGTGCTCAATCTAAATAGATTATTCCTTGGTGTCTTGGATAACTTAGGGACTTTTCTTTAGAGGTGAAAAGCCATTTTTTTCAGATCAGCTGACTAAAACATATGGAATGGGATTGGGACCTAACTGTCCTTGGTTTTGTTTGTGCTGCTCTCGCCCATAATCTGTGCCTCAAATTAGTTCTGTACAAAGATCCATTTATAGTACAATTTTCTCATCTTCAAGCTCCTTGAGGATGCTTTAGTAAAGGAACAAAAGGAAACTTACACAGCCACTACCATTTCTTAGTTTTCTGGTAGATGGGGAATATCATGTAGTGATGTATCTAGGAATAGAAATGAAATGGGAAGACTATTAGTTTTGGATTTCACATTGCTCTTTGGGGCTAGCCACTATAGCCTTAGTCCTATTTCATTCAGGCTCTGATTATAGGAAGAGATACACTTTATTTTCTTTTTTTAACCAGATTGCATGGTGGCCACGGCTGTATTGCCAAAAGGAATAGAATTTTTTGGTTGCAGGGAGTTGTAAATACTAACAAAAGGGATTTCTTCCCTAAGCCAGCTGTGCACCATATTTAAAAAAAAAAAGGAACATGAAAAATACTAATTTAAACTGCAGTTGCTTGAGTGTATTTGGCATTATTTTTAGAACATAGAAAAATAAAAGATTGCAATTTAATCATTATTCACAAAACAAACTCTTAAAAGAGCAAATAAAAGTTAATTTTCATGATTACAGGATGATTTGAAAAACAACCACAAGAAAAAAGTATTTCAAAGACTTCTTTTTCTGACTGCCAATTTCATATTAAATAAATTATTTTCAGCCTAATTATAATGAAACTAGTAAAGCTACTGGCTATGTTTGGATTTCATTTGGACTTCCTATTAGAAAGATCATCTTTCCCAATTTAATAAGTGACTTTCAAATATTTAATGCTAGAAATTTTCATTAAATTAAAAATGAATCAGAGTATTTTTTTAAACTACCTTATTTTTCTCATCAGTTTTGTCAGGCTTCATCAAAAAGATAAGCAAAAATTAAAATAGCTCCCTTTGCTTATTTTAAAAGACATTAACACCATGAACTTAACCAGAATCAAAGTCCCATATTTGTAATGTGTTCATTCTATGGATTATGAAACTACATTGTGGTGGTAACTTGCAATACATCATTCTTTCAAATGATTCACTTGACTATTTCAGAATCAGTCTCCTTAATATTTATATTTATTTCAGAAGTGTGTTTTACATTGTGTGATGTTCTGCTTTGGGCAATTTGTTAATATATATTGGAAAAGATAAACATTCCACCATTCCTGTCCCATGTATCACTATGCAATAAATGACACGATGTCATCAAATTGAATAATTTACAAGCACCTCTAGATCTCTTGAATACTTTTACACTAGAAGAATGTGGTGAGTTCTTTTAATTAAATTGCACTGTGCCATGTGCTTTTTCCCTGAGGTTCTTTTGACCTTTCACCTCTTATTTTGTCTTGCAGGCACACCACTGTTAGTGAGGAGAAGCAGTGACCCAGCGCTGAGCCCACCTGCTGACTCCCATCCAGGTGCTTCACACCCCAGTGACCAGAATCTGAAACCTGTTGTACCAGTAAGTGGCCTGCAGTTCCCATTTTTTATAGAAAAGATTATAGAATAGCTAACTTATTTGGTAATAAAAATGCATATAAATATGTGTCTATATATGTGTACTTACACATACCAACACAGATACACCTAACATATATCCATACAAGTGGTCTCTATTCTGTGCTCTTTGCTCCCTACTCCAAAGAAAATATGCATTTATTCATGTATCTTATAAATGTATCATATATATATACATCAAATATATCTATCATGCTTCTTATGAAATTTCAGAGAAAATTACATTTTTCTTTTGTATCTTTCACAAAAAAAATCATTAATTTAACGTGACCTTTTAAGCCAATTTTATCATATTTTTATATATCATGGATTTTTAGTTTTAAAATAATTATTTGGACATTGAATGTTTAGGGGGGAATCATGAATATATATATATATACACACATATATATATATTTATAAGTCATTATAATTGACCAAATGCAATAATTTTACAAAGTTTCTAGTCTAAGTATTATGTCAAAATGTTTTTCAAAATTGTCTTCCCTATGATAGAAAAGTAACCATTTATTTTTTGGGTGAAAGATTTTATCATATATAGCTCAAAAGGAAGAGAGTACAGATAAGAATATATACTTAGTCCTAGGTTCAAATCTGGCCTCAGACACTTCCCAGCTGTGTGACCCTGGGCAAGTCACTTGAACCCCATTGCCTTGCCCTTACCACTCTTCTGCCTTGGAGCCAATACACAGTATTGACTCTAAGATGGAAGGTAAGGGTTTAAAAAAAAAAAAGAATATATACTTAACTAGCATTCTGGATACTCATTCATCCTCAATTTTCTATTCTGGTCTCTTTCTCTGACCTTACACGAATTTGAATGGCATTAATGTTTTTTACAGGAGAGGAGGAGTGTCCATTTATATATAAATATATATATATATATATGTATGTATGTATATAAAGACATTATGATGTAAAATACATACACAACCGTCACCCTCAACATCTATATCTAATGACATTAATGTTAAGCTCTGGTCCATTTGATTTTATTTATATATATAATATTAATTATTACATTGTAATAAATAAATATTAGAAATAAACTAAAAATCATAAATAAAAATCATAAAATATTATAATTATAATATAATGATAAATTATATTAACATTAATGTCATTAGATATAGATGTTGAGGGTGACTGTTGTGTATGTATTTTACATCATAATATCTTAATCTAATAGCTTTAATAATCCAGATTTCTAAAGTTGAATGAATCAATAATTATTAGGAAAGTCACCAAACATTTTCATGTTTCCCTTATTAAATAAGGAGGGATTTAGGAATGTTAGGAAAGTTTCAAAGACTCTATCTCTATTGACTCCAAAACTTTGTAGCTTTCTAGTCTAGGTGACAGGATTTTAGATTCGATGCTGTTGTCTAGGTAGATGATTCTAGTTATGTAATTCATCTCACCTTCAATAGTCTCATTTTTTCTTCATCTTTCAGACAAAGAGGCTCGACTAGGTCTCAAAGAATAAGTCCAGCTCCAGCATTCATTCTGTGATGAACTCAGTAACACTTACTTTTATAGTATTGAAGATATGCTCAGTGCTTTCTTCTAAACAGTCCTTTGAGGTAGTTAGTGAGACAAGGATGGACTATCTCCATAAAGCATCAGGGCTAAATTCTTTTTGAGGACATACATCCCCAGAAGGTCTTGCTCTTGGATTCTGTGCTCTTTACTTCCTACTCTCCAGTAAAATAGCACAAAGTGCAGTGCTCCTAACAAATGCCTATCTCCCCAAAGAAAACATATAATCACATAGCATGAGAAAAGTGTGGTTCCCACTACTTTGTGGCAAAAGGAGGATTCTGGGTGTTGGAGTGTAGACAAGCATATAAAATTCATTTGTGAAACCTAAAAGTGAGATAAGGGAAATACATGGTCTCCATTTGGCAAAACTTTACCCCCAGATGTACTTAGAAGTAATTACCCACCATTTGGACAACATGAAAATTTATGTTTTCATTCTTTTAGTCAGAAAACATTGATTAAACACCTTCTGAATAAGCATTATATTAAGTTATGTGTGGTGGAGCGTACAAAAGTTTTGATAAAGAATAGCCCCTGCATTCATGAATCTTATGGTTTATTTAAGAGATAAGAAACATACACCAACCAATATAGTATTATGATATTGCATGGTAGGTACTTTAGAGAATTACAAAGGGTTGTGTGTAAATTCCAAATGGTTAGGTAATTTTCAAGGCTCGGAATGGATGGGTTTTGGAGGATAGCAACGAATCAGGAAAGACTTCACATTTATGTTTAAAGCTAGTGAAATGATTTGGGTTCCAAATACTGTATGACAACTATAGATGTTTTAATTATTTGTTGCTAATTTTTTAGTTCATGGATTGGTGGTTTGGAAAGGCAAAGAGAATGTAGAAGAATAATTATGGTAGAGATGAGATAAGCCGCTGTCAAGGATGATATAGGGTGGATCATTGCATTGGGACTGGAGGTTGGAGTAGGTGGTTTTAGCCTCTAATTTCTTTTGAACATTAATATTAAGGTTTTTTTTTGGTACCTGATCAAGAGTAACTATTGCCTAGATGTCACATCGTATAGGTTGATCAATAATGACAAATCTGAAGAGTTAATGATCATGTGGTCTTGCAATAAGTAATAGGAAACATAGATGTTTAAAACAGCTGCCTTAAATTGCAGCATGATTCAAAGTTCATATTGGGATGGGGAAAAATAGTAAATTTTCCATTTCTTTAACTTGAGGGTTTAGATGTATGTAATTGACAGATGGCAAAGCCCCAAGTTGGTTATACTCAGTCATTCTTGAAAAATGAAACTAGTTTATAATCCAAAGCATAAGAAGCTACAAAGATAAATATTTGACATACTTTGATTATGTTGAATTATTAGCTTTAAAACTACAGTTAATGATTGCTATGTTTAATTTTACTTTATTAGATTTACTTTCAGGAAAAAAAATGTTTGGGGCTTTTGGAGGGGTTTAAGTTTTGGTATTATAAGGAATTAAAATTAAGGGCTTTACTAAAATATATGAAAATTATAAATTATATCATCATCACCAATTTAAAATATTTTAGCTCAAGTCAAAATGACTTTCACTAGTTTTTATTTTCAAAATAATTGGAAAGTGGAGAAATACAAAAAAGGGTTTGAGAAGATATATAGCCTATCACACTAAATACTGTTCATCAACTCAGCCCAGTACAACTTGTTAACCCTCCATCAGAATTAATCTCTCTATATAGAAGTCAGGATAGGAAAGCCAGATATTCACTTACCCAAGTTCCCTCCAAGATGCAATTTGAGCTGAAAATGATTATTTGTCAAGGGTGACTCCTAACGCTGACCTTTATCCCCAGCAATTCATGGCTTTTATAGTGACTTCTTGCCCCTTCTCCTCCTTACAGGGGTCAATCACAGTTTTCAAACTGTCTAGCTATGCCCATGGGGGCAGTGGGTTCCACTTCTCATCCTCTGGTTGTGTAAACTCTTTCCTGACTGAGTTGTTACCCATTTTAGCAAATGACTTGGGACCACTTATATGGGACTCTTATTTTGTGTCTGTTGAGGTACTAAGTAGGGGGAAAGAAAGAAAGAAAGAAAGAAAGAAAGAAAGAAAGAAAGAAAGAAAGAAAGAAAGAAAGAAAGAAAGAAAGAAAGAAAGAAAGAAAGAAAGAAAGAAAGAAAGAAAGAAAGAAAGAAAGAAAGAAAGAAAGAAAGAGAAAGAAAGAAAGAAAGAAAGAAAGAAAGAAAGAAAGAAAGAAAGAAAGAAAGAAAGATAGATTGATTGGTGACTAACCTAGTAATCAACCTTTGAACAGAGTTAATTCAGATGGTTCTCAGAAAACTACCTTCAGACAATTACTGGGTCTTTTGAGTGTGAGCTTAGGTCATACCCAGATCCTGTCTGTGCGAGCCCCTGGCATTTCATACCATAATGAAACTATTGGTCTAGAACTTTTATGGAAGGTTTTGTTTTCTTTTTTATTGTTATTCCAGATTTCTTATTATTATTATTAATATTATTTAAACCCTTACTTTCTTTCTTAGAATCAATACTAAGGATTTGTTTCAAGGTTAAGACTAGGAAATGGGGTTAAATGAACTTGTCTCAACAAGGACAGCTCAAAGTGTTTCAAATAATGTAACATTTAATGTACCCATTATAAGACTTGTCTTTCGCATAAATTACTAATTTATTTTTGCTCTTGATTCCCAAATTATTCATTCAGAGGCCAGAAAGTATTTTTCTGGGTGAAGGATTATTCATGGAATTTTACACAAGCAGAAGACCAAAAATCATTTAATTGTCAAATATGGTGGTCTTTTCTTAGTCTTGGATCTTTTCAACCCATCCACTGTTTTTGACACTTCTGACCGTCCTTTCTTCCTAGATCCATTATCTTTTCAGGGTCTTCCTGTCACCACTTCCTCTTGCTTCTCCTTTTATCTTTTTCCACCATTTGTTTTCCTTTGATTTTAGGCTAATGTATTGACCATATTAGGCCCTCTAACTGTGAATATACTCCATGATTTACTCTTAGGCTTTCTTTTCTCCTCATATGTATTCTTTCTTAACAATGCCATCAATTTTTGGGTTTAACTATTATGTCTATGCAGATGGCTCATATATCTTTATGTAGAAACAATCATTTCCCCAAGTTTTAATATCTATCAGCTATTAATTGAATGTGTAAGAAATAGCTCTTAACTCAACATCAAAACTAAACCTATCTTTTCCCTCAAACCTTCCCTTCTTTCAAATTTCATTCTGTTCAGGGAATTATCAGCCTTTCACACTTATAGGTCTCTAATCTCAGTATCATCCTTGATTCCTCATTCTTTTTTATACTACATAGCTAGTCATTTCCCAAATTTTCCCATTTTCCTACCTTTATAACAGCTCTCACATTCAAACCTTCTTCTTAAAGAGCTCTCTCTTTTTTTCAAGTCTTCACCTCTTCTCTGGATTAGTCCAGATGCATTAGTCCCCTGATTGGTCTCCCTCCTACAAGTCTCTTACAACTCCATGATTGTTATGCACTAATGCTACAGTGATTTTCTTAGGGACATCTAACCATTTCATTCCCCTTTCCAGCCAACTGCAATGATTCCCTTATTGCTTTTTGGATTAAATTTTATCTTCTGAGTTTAGTATTCAACACCCTTCATATCCTGTCCATGACCAGTCTCATTGAATATCACTTTTCCTCTCCCATACTGCGATCTAACAAAATTGACCTTTTCTCTGTTCTTAACAAAAAAATCCTCTATCAAAAAATCCTTCACCTTCATATTGATCATCCCCTATATCTTCAATATATGATCTCCGTTATCTCTACTTCAGAGAATCACTCCCTTCCTTAAAGATGCAGCTCCAATGCCTCTCTTTATATGTCTTTACTGATTTTCCTTCAACTGTGAGTGCCTTCACTTGCAAACTAGCTTTGTTTTATTCTCTCCATATTTATGTGTATCCTTGTGGTCTTCCCCATTAGAATGTAAACTCTTTGCAAGTGGAGATTGTTTAGTTCTTTGTATTTGTGTCCTCAGTTGATTGATTTATTATAGTTCCAGCTCCAGCACATACTAGCAATATTCTGTTGACAAGTCTTCATATCCATAAAATGGTGATTTTGTGAAACTTGGATTACCTATTTTATAGGATTATGTGAGAAAATAACTTTGCTATCTTAAATATACTCTAGAAATTTGACTTAATATTATTATTGGTTTGACTTTTAAGATCTACTATCAACCCAAGACCTTAAATCATTATGTGCTTATTTGAGAATGAAGAGAGAATTCTAAAGTAGCTAAGTAACTGGGTTTCTGGTGGTAGTTTCTTAAGCTATCCTGCTAATTGCTACTGTTGTTTTTACCCCTTAATGAATGTTTGTAGTTTTGCATTTACTCCCTAAGGCGAATTGATCATGAAGGGTGAGTAAATTAAAAGTGTGTTTCTGGAAATTACAATTCTAAATTTGTTCTTGGATAATAAATATAATCATTTGTTTCAGAGTGATTACCTTATGTCTCTCCAGCATTGCTAGAGAACCTTAAGAAATCATTGGTTTACTTACCAATAGATTGTATATCTAACCATTCTCTTTTTGGGGTTGTAGAAGAGATAAGGAGAGGGAGGGAGGGAGGAAGAGGAGCCCTGTTTAAGCGAAGATAAATAAGATTTAGAAGGCAGTAATTTTCATAGTTTGGTAAAATGATGGATAATATGTTGAGGCTTAGTATAATAGGGATGGTTAATGAAGTGTATACAAAAAAGAATGCTTTTTTAACATTTCAATTTTCCTTTCTCTTTTTTCCTAGCAAATAGAATTTGAATTAAACATTTTATTTTAATATAATAAGTTAATGCTTTATGACTGATACCTGTCAAAGGAGGACAAATAAGTAAATCCCCAGGTGGCTGTAAGAAAATTCAATTCAAAACACTTATTAAATACAGTAAGTACTCACTGTACTTAGCAATGAGGATACAGAGAGACCAAAATTAAATATTTTCTACCCCGCAATGTTAGAATTTCTGCTAGGAGATTGTAATATGTAAAAAGAGATGTCAATAGAAATATTACGTATTCAGTACTAGACAGGACTCATGAGATCATCTAGGAAAGACATCTCACTTCTCTCTCAATTCTTTCTGTATTCCACCACTTTCTTCTGACCTTTTTGCATTGTTTCCTTCCTCCCCTTACCCTCAATTTCCAGCATCCCTTCCTTTGTCTTTATCCATTAGAATGTAACCTTCTTGAGAGTAGGGACTTGCTTGCTTGTACTTATTTCCCCAATAGTTAGCACAGGGTCTGGCATACAGTAAGCATTTAATAAATGTTCCCCGATTTACCTACTTTAAACCTCATTTAATAAATGAGGGGAACTAAACCTACAGAGGTCAAGTGATCTTTTAGACTGGTAAAGTTGGATTCCAAATTCAAGTCATGGGACTTCATATGTAGCTACTCTTTCCATTGACTATATCATACCACCTTCATATAATTTGAAGGTAAAGAATAATCCAAGCTTGTTTGGTGGGGAATCAGAAATGGCTTTGGGCACTGGAATGCATGGCTACCTCACCTGGCAGAAAGGAGGATGGAATATATTTCCTGGATGGAAGACAACCTGTTCAAAGACACAGAAACCCAAGTTTGGAGACCATTTCTATCAAAGAACATGGACCACATGTTAGCACGAAATCTAAAATAAGAATGTTCAGGTAGGCTGGGGTCAGATTAAAGAAGGCTTTAAATGTCACACAGATGAATTTGTTTTTTGTCCTATAGACAGTAAGGAGATGCTGAAAAATATCTGAACAGGAATGAGCCATGTCAGATTCGTGCTTTAGTAAGGTTATTTTGGCAGCTACGTGGAAGATGAGTCTGAGAGGGAAGAGAACTAAATCAGGAAGGCAAATTAAGAAGGTAGTATAATATTCCAGTCATGTACTGAGGGCAAGAGCAGCTAGGAGGCTTTGGGAATTGAGAGCCAGGTCTAGAGAAAGGAGAATCCTGGGTTTAAATCTGCACTCAGACACTTCTTAGCTGTGTGAGCCTGAGCAAGTCACTTAACACCCATTACACAGCCTTTACTCCTCAACTGTTTGGCATTACAAAGAATTTATTTTTAGACCAAAGGAAAAGGTTTTTTAAAAAATGATGAATATTATATACTAAATCTTATGTGAATGAAGAGAAGGACCCCAATGTAGAGATGTTTTGATAGTAGAACAAACAAGGAGTAAAACTAAATGAATGTGGGGGCTAAGAAAGAAAAGGGGAGATTGACAGTTGTAAATATTGGGGAATTTGAAAGATAGCAATGTCCTTAGAAATAGAAAACAAGAAATGGTGGTAACTAGAGGATTAAGAGAAAAATTTTGTGCATGTGCAGTTGGAAAAATGTTGTTGATAGTCACTGATAGATACGAAAGAACTGAAAAATCATTGTAAGAAGACAGAAGCAAGCCAGTCGAAGTTATTATCTGTGGTGTATAAAAGCAGATCAATTATTCTGCTTTAAAAAAAGGGAAATTATGTTAGCTATATCTAAATCTACATTTCTCAGTCCCTAGTATTATCAACTGAAATGTGAAAATTAGTAGGTTTTGGTACTGTATTTTTTGAGAAATATGGTTGGTAGAATGGGGAATTACTGAAAAATTTGTGACATGATTATAATGACCCCTCAAAAACCTGGAAAGACATATAAAAATGATGCAAAATAAAGTAGGTATAAACAGGAAAATGTTGTACACAGTAACAATAATAAAGTACTATAAATGACTTAACTCTTTTTAACAAAGCAAGAATTCAGGACATTTCAAAGGAACTTGTGTCAAAAAAAAAAGATTCACTACTATAGAAGGATCAGGCTGACTCTGATTTTCTCCTTGAATTTTTATCTTGTGTAGTCAATATGTATTGTTTCACAATTTGATGAACAGAGAAATATATATTATATGATTGTATATGAACGTCCTATATCTTTTTATCTACCTTCTTAGGGAGAGTGAAGGGATGGAAAGGGAAAAGTAAAAAGAGATTTTTCAACAGCTAATATGAGAATTTGTTTCCCTTGGATAAACACACATATAAATTCTTACATTTTAATAACAAAACAGATGTACTATATTATTGTTATATATTTTAAAATATATGATAACTTAAAAATATAGTTGACATCATTCAAATTCATCTTCTCTAAATTGGAAGTTAGTTAATGATACTCATGAACTGATTAATTTCAAGGAGCATGCCTCAATTAACCAAATTAATGACTATGTCTATGATACCCTATACGCATTATAGAATAAAAACAATAATTCACATTTATATTGTACTTAATTTTCTACAAAATATGTCATCCTCAAAAAATTATAAAGTAGGAAGTGAAAATATCATAACCATCTCACAGAAGAGAAAACTGAAATCTAAAGAGAGTAAATAACAAGCCTTTAGATCATACATGAATGATGATATAGTGATTTTCCTTAGTGGCAATGACTCTGATAGGATATCATACTGTTTAGGATATAAAATTTGTTGCATTAGGTACATTTTAAGCTCCCCATTCTAATTTGTGTAAAATAGTTCATTACTTACTTAAATCCAGTCCATCTTGTGCAATTATTGGTATCTTATGATTCTCCTTACTTCATATTAGGTGAAATAATAATAGAGGAAAATACTAGATTTGGGTTTATGATTTAGATTCCTTTCGGCTGTATTATTATTTAACTTCTGACATTCCTATTTCAGCATGTAGCACAGGACAGTCACATAGTAATCACTATATAAATACTTATCATTTTCTTCTTTCCCTTAAGCTGAGCCTACTTTGCCATCACATAAAATAACAGATCTTTAAAGCCAAAAATTAAAAACAAGCACAAAGTTTTAAAGCTTATAAATAATACCTCATGTACACCACAACCTAGTTTCGGTATTAAAAATCAGAAATTTACCCCAAAGCAATATACATCCATCTGATTCATATATATCATATGTAACTGGCTATCTCTGTGAAAACAGAGGCACCAAATAATTATTTCAGATACTCATTGTGTGTATTTGTGGTAGGGTTTTGTCCATTGCTCTTCCAACAAGGAAAGACAGATATAATAAAGAGAAAGGGACGGTGGAATTGCATGTAATATATAATTGTGTTGTTTAGAAAAACCAGAGGCCACAAAAATTTTTCTGCCTTAGTGATTTAATAGTAGACATATGATTTGTAACTCCAGCTCTTCAAGCTGTGTGCTGATAAGACCAGAGCTTGGAGACTCCATTGCAATGATGGTTTTCATATGGTTTTGTTTTTAAGAGATAAAGCTGCCAGCCAGTGTTTAACAGGGCCAAATGTTTCCTTTTTTTTTCCAAGTTCAGGCAGCTTAATTTCAGATGCTGTTATGCTTGTAAGGATCTCTAGTCAGGTGGGTGAAAGTCCAGGAGCTAGATTTACTTTTCTCTTGAGCTCTTTGCCATCTCCCGGAGCACTTTGGAACTGGATTTGTTTGAATGATTTCAATATAATCACTTAGAGAAGTATAGAAATAGGAACCTTGTGAACCTTTTATTTAGAAAAGATCTTTTTTTCTCCCTAAAATTTTGGGTCCACTCCAGTATGATATTTAAAATTTTTACTTATATTACAATACAGAATTGCTACTGAACCCAAGTTGTAGTTGGGGAATTTACCTTTTCTTTTTAAATGGGCTCTTTGCTTTGGACCCATGTTCCCAGTTCTTTTTGTGTCTTTAAGGAGCCTTGCCCCTAGAGAGAGGTATATCAGTTTTCAAAAATCTGGGATTTTTATATTTTTCACCCTGGACCTCATGGGGGAATTCCTGAAAGCTTAGATTTGTCTGATGCCTAAGATCTCTCCCAAAGAGTAAAAAGGTACTTAATATAGAATGTAGGTGAGATTGAAGAACATTTTTATTTCTTCCCTAAAAAAAAAAAAGAAAATCTTAAAACACAAAAGGCACACAAGTGTCCAGTAGAAAAAATTAAACATGATGCAGTAACTTATAATTTTTCTTATGCTCTCTTGTAAGTACTTTGAACACTAAAAGAATATTTGATAGGAATTTTGAATCTATTTCACCTTTGCCTTGGAGCTGCCCTTTATAAAAATATCTTCTGCAAGACTATGTCTTTCAAAATTCCATGCCATGATTTAAGGTCATTTTTCTCTTTGGTGGTCATAGTCCCTTAGAAGAATATAATTACAGAAGATTCTTCTAACTGTGCAGTTGGCAGCAATGGAGGAACCCAGGAACTCTTCAACCCGTGATGTGACCTCCATGGTTGAAAATACCCATCTCACAATTACTGGTTAGGGAAATAAACAAGAAGAGTCCACTAGAAATCTGATACCGTGGCTCAGATTTACTTTGGCAGAGCATTTTTTACAATTTTTAAACTTCCAGAGTGAAGAGGAAAATAAAAAATCTTTCTTCTGCTCACATAAGTCTCAGAGAAAGAGAGGACCAGAAGGATGAAGGAGGAGTAAATGCTACATATTCTAGAGGAAGAAAGGAAAAGAAGATGCAATCATTCCTATGTTTCCTTTTTTTTTTCCAAGTTCAGGTAGCTTAATTTCAGATGCTGTTATGCTTGTAAGGATCTCTAGTCAGGTGGGTGAAAGTGGGCTTCTCTTTCTGACTCAGTGATATATACTCCCTGATTCCGATCTGACACAATCTCCAATTGCTATCCCAATGATCAAAGTGAGAGAAAGGCAACTATGTGGAACCCAACTAGAAACTTCTCATTTGTTTTCATTTTAAAAATTAAATTAAAATTTTTTCCAGTGTAGTATACAATTTTTCATTATCATTTTGTGGTATTTTCCTACCCATCTTCTTTTTCTCCCATACCTTCCTTTTCTATCCCTATTATTTCAGGTAATATGATATAGCTTCTGCTTGTGTAATATAATACATATATACGTGTTCATCATATTTTGCAAGAAGCTACTCCATGTAGAATATGCTAGAGAAAAATTCATGGAAGAAATAAAATGAAGAATGGTATGCTTCAATCTGCATTTAGATTGTCAGTTTTTTTCTATCAGTAGAGAGCATTTTCATCATGAGTCTCTCAATGTTGTCCTAGATCTTTGCATTGCTATAAATAACAGTTATTCACAGTTGATCCTCATATTTTATTGCTGTTACTATAGTCTCCTGGTTTTGCTTTCTTCACTTTGCATCACTTCTGCTTAGTTTTTTCTGATTTGTTCATTTCTAAGGGCGCAATGGTATTCCATCACAACCATATGCCACAATTTGTTCAGCCATTCCTAATTGATAGATATCCATTCAATTTCCAATTTTTTACCAACACAAAAAGAGCCGCTATAAATATATTTTACACAAGTAGTTCATTTTTCTATTATCTTTAATCTCTTTGAGATACATACCTAGTGGTGGAATTGCTGGTTCAAGGGGATGCAGTTTGATGGCCCTTTAGCCATGGTTCTAAATTATCTTCCAGAATGGTTGCAACAATTCACAACTTCACTCATGGTGTGTTATTAGCCAGTTTTTCCACATTCACTCAAACATTTATCATTTTTCTTTTTTGTCATATTAGCCAGTGTGATCAATTGTACATGCCTTTTATTATTGGACCTAAAGAAAGTACTGGGGCAAATGTATCACAAGAAGAAATTTTGTTCAAAGGTGTGCATGTGTAATTCTAAAAAGATCCCCAGCTCTAAGAGTACTTTATGGATATACTTAATCCTGAGTCAGTGGATATTCAGTCAACCAACATTATCACATATTAACTATGTTCTAGGTTCAGTACTAAGTAATTAGGATACAAAAAAGGAACAAAGTTCCTGCCTTTTAGCAGGTAATATTTTGATGGAGGAAAAAAATATTCTAATAACTATGCATATACAAAATATTGATAAATTAAATAGATGATAATTTCATGGACAAAATATCAGCAAAGTGGGGAAAATGAGGAGCTAAGGAATAACCTTCTAGAAAAGATTAGATTTGATTTGTTTCTTTTTTTTTTTTCTTAAACCCATACCATCTCTTTTAGAATGGGATGGAACCTTCCCAAGGCAGAAAAGAGTTATGGTCTTGGCAAATGAGATTAAGTAACTTGCCCAGGGTTATATACCTAGGAAGTATCTGAGACAATATTTGAAAGCAGGACCTTCTATCTCCAGACCTGGTATTTTAGCTACTGAGTCACCTAGATACCCTGGATTTGACATGTTTCTTAAAGCCAGGAGTCAACGATAAAAAGGGGAAGCATTCTAGACATTGAGGAGAAGATAGTAAAAATGCCTGGAGTCCAGAGATGGAATGTTGTCTTAGAAGAAGTAGGTTAATGACACTAAATCACGGAATAAAAGGGATGAACAAAGGTGTAAAAATATTAGAAACAAGGGGATATAAATGTCATATGTGTGTATATATGCATATATATATGTGTATATATATATATATATATATATATAATATATTTAAGAAATGCCGGGAAGGTAGAAGCAACAAAACTTGGTTGCAGTTTGTCCATGAGTAGTTAGTTTAAGTGAAGAATCAAGGATGACACTGAGATCGAGAGTATGGTTGGCTGGACAGATGGTGGTTCTCACAGTAAGGATAGAGAAGCTCAGAAGAGAGAACAGTTTGGGTAGTGGAGTGCATAATTCATTCTTTTGTGGGTTACATGATAAATTTAAGGTTCCTGCAAGACATCCAATTCAGAATGTCCAAAACACAGTGATAGGAGATTGGAGCTCATGAGGAAAGTTGGATATTTAAATCTAGGAATCACCTGCATGAAGATAAAAATTGAATCTGTGAGAGTTGATGAGCTGATCAATGATCAATGATCAATTAATATAGTGGGAGAATAGAAGTCAGTGTAGATCAGTGCCTTAGGGACTACCCCATCTTACCATCATCCATAAGAAGAAGTTCCAGGAAAAGATCTGAGAAGATGCTGACTTACAAGGAGAGACAGAATAGAAAAGTCATGAAAACTAAGAGAGTAATTAATTATGTTGAAGGCTATAAAGAAATCAGGAAAGATCACTGGGGGAAAAAAAAAACTATTATATTTGGCAATTAAGAGCCCTCATATTCATATTAAGTCATGTGATCATGGATTTCAGAACTTCAGAGCTCATTTATTCCAGCTCTCTTACTTTACAGATGAGGAGACTGATTGGCTTCAGTCGTTGATTGGAGATGGTCAATATGATACTTTCCCTAGTGTCCTAATTTATAAGTAATAAAACTCAATGTATTTCACTTTCAAATTATATAGCATTTGCAGTTACAAAATTACAGAATTGGAAGAGACCTTAGAGAGCTCCTAGAACAAACATTCAATCCTTACATGAGGAAACCAAGATGAAATAATTTACCAAAAGTCACATAAGCCAACTAGTTGTAGAAGTGGGATTTCTGACTTTTCTTTCCCCAACACTCATTGCCTGCGTCATGCTGCTTCTGGATTCCAAACTGTCTCCTATTTTTAATCACTGGGCTCAATGCTGTTTTGGATACATGAGAAGCATAAAGTACCATCTTTTTTTTTTCCTTCCAAGTGCATATAAGCTAGTTAGGAAGACGAGGGATACACAATTGAAACAGTTTAGTAGTACTGATGATAACTGCTGTAGGAGATCCTAAAATGTCCATGTCAATGTCTATTATAATAAGGTAGGATAAGATATTTTAAAAGAACTTAAGCTGCACTTCAAAGCAAAGGTGGGTTTGGATGAACAAGTGGTACATCGGAGTCATGAAGTCTTCAGAGTTCATTTTGTCAAATCTCATTTTCTTGATGAGAAAACAGAAGTCCGGGGAGAATAAATGATTTTCTCACAGTTCCACTTGATAACAAGTATGGCACAGTAGGAAAAGCACTGGATTTAGAGTCAGAAACCTTGAGTTTCCTTTTTGACTTTGCAACTCATTACTTCTTTTGCTTTGATTCAGTCTCTTAATTCACTGAACCTCAATTTCCTTGTTTGTTAAATGACATAGTGTCTAAGGCCCCTTCCAGATCTAAATCTATGATCCTACATCCCATTTCCCAGAGAGGGAGAAGGGCATTCCAAGTAAGGCAGAAAAGGGTCTAAAATTAATAATCGGGATGGCATGGCTTGATTAAAAACATGTAAGTAGACTAATTTGGGTGGTCAGTATTCATGTAGTTAATAATTGAAAAATATTTTAATAAATGTCTAAGATGATAAATTATAGTGAGTTTTGAAAAGTAATTTGACATTTTGCTGAGGGCAATAAAAAGCAGCTGAAAGTTTTGGAGTAGAAGGCTGGCATGATTAGACAGTGTATTAGCATGATTCATCTAGTATGTTGGAGGGAGATGAGACTGAAGGCCAAAATACCCATTAGGGTTTATTATAGTCTACCAGTGAAGTGATAAGCATCTACACTAGAGTTTTGGAAGCCAGAGGGAAGTAGACAACTATGAGAAATATGAGAGAGAGAAAGAGGGAGAGGGAGAGGGAGAAGGAGAGGAAGGGAGGTAGAGAGGTCGACTTGGTGACCAATGGGATATCTTGGGTGAAAGTAAGAAAATTTTGGTTCTGATTCTTAAGTGGTATCAAAGTACAGAAACAGAGAAGTTGAGAGAGGAAACTGTTTAGTGGGAGTTGTTTTAGTTGTATTGAGTTCGAAGGAGCAACAGGATGTGTAAGTGGAAATCTGTAGTTCACAATTTGAGATAGTGAACTGAAGTCTGGGTTAGAGGTCAAAATTGGAGCTTAGACTTGAGAGACATCTGCATTATGGTGATAACTGAAGATCTGAGGATGGATGAGCACTTTTTTGAAAGAGGATGCAAAGAGAGAATGAGTAAAAGAGATCTAAGCACAAGCAGTCCCTTCCTCTATCCACACACTTTACAGGGATTGGGTGGAATGAGTGGAAGGGGACAGAGTAAAACAAAGAAAAGGAATTGTCAAAAAAGGAAAATATTGAAGCAGAGTGTTAGAAAAACAACCCATATCATAAACTCAGGGAACAGAGTTTTGAGATGAACCTTGACCCTGTTTAATGTTTTGGGTTTTTTTTTTTTTTTTTGCCTCTGTACACCTAAGTCTCTAAATCTTACCACTTAGAATGTTCCCAGCATAGTTATGAAGTATTCTTTTACCAGCATAGTTCGTGAATTAGCCTTTTGGGTGTACATGTTTTATCTTCTCAAGTAGTTTTACTCTAGAATTTTAAACTCTAGGCCAATTAGTTTCACTCATTGTACTACTTTTACTACTAAGAAATGTAAAAAAGTTTGATTTCAGTTCCCTCATTGTTTCACTTTTTGATTGGTGAGGTCCTTTACAATTAGAAACATTGTTAAAATTCTCTCAAAGTTTTTGTACACCCACCTCTGTTATTAAGTGAAAAAAAGTCAAATGGATAGGGAGGAAAAAGAAAAGATTTTTTTTTAAAGATAGGTTAATGGTAGAAAGAGGCCTTAAGGTAAATTTCATGGAGGGGGGATCAAACATACACACACACTCGCACACACACACCTCCTCCTTCCTAGGTTATTCTATTGTTTATCCTCCATTTTCTTTCGTTTTATTGTAAATTTAAAACACCAAGTAAAATGAGTATTTCTATGTATATTGTAGAAAAGACAAGGATTCTGCATAGAATTTTGAATATCTATTTTGTAGAACTTGTTTTTTTAAGTACATTATCAAGCCATCATATAACTTTCTTTTTTTTAAACACTTGCCTTCTGTCTTAGTATCAGTTCTAAGGCATAGTATCTATCCCTGAAGCCCCTCAAATATTTGCCCTTTTTTATTGGTTCATCTTTGCCAATCTAATGTATCTGAGAGAACTTCAGAGTTGCTTTAATATGTATTCCTCTAATTATTAGTAATATGGATTTTTTCATATGATTTATGATACTTAGGATTTCTTTCTTTAAAAATGACCAGTTCAAGACCATATGACCTTTTATCTAATGGAAAATGGGTTTATTCTTTTAAATTTGAATCATTTGTCTTAGGAATTAGATTTGTATTAGAAAAATGACCTAGTATTTTCTCAATTAACTATCTCCTTTCTATGAATAGACTTCATTTACATACTTGTGTACACCTTGAATCTGCTCAGTGCTATTTGAGAATAAAGGCTATTCAAATTTGATTTTATATCCTAGAGCCTAGTTCAGCGCCTGGCTTACAAGATACTTAACCAGTGCTTGTTTTTTTCCCCCCTTTAATTGAAATTTTCATTTACCTAGAGAAATAAAAATGTATTTGAAATCACCTTTCTTGTTCTGACTTTCCCACTATTACCTTGAACAAGTCACTTACTTTTCATAGACTTTAGTTTCCTTATCTGTAATATTCTATACCTGACTTATAATATCCTGACGAGTCTGACACTAATAACATAATAATGGAATTCAATACCAAGGCTAATGATTTTTTGGAACAAGGAATTTTCAGAGCCCAAGCATGAGTTATTAGCTTGTTAGAATCCCAACCTTGGGCTTTTGGCTTCTGCCACTGAATCCTTGCCTTTGAATTATTGATAAAGTAAGGATTTTCCCCCAGTCAAAGCATAAAAGATCTCTGTCCACTGTTACCTCAGCAAGTGAAGAAGGCAAATGTAAGAACACACCATCTAAACAAAAAAACAAAAAACAACCACATAGAAAGATGAGTGTGTGTGCTTAAATTCTTTGGAGAAAAGCTTCTCTATAAAGCCAAAGAAAGAATAGCAAGTCAATAAATCATGTCTCTTTCAAAGGCAAGCAGAAGGGCATGGAGCAAGTTTTTGGTATGTTTGATTGAGAGAACTAACAGAATGCTTTAGACTTTTGGTAAAGATTGACTTCAGAAGGAGGAGAAAATGTTGATCACTGGACACCTTAGGAGAAACAAGGTTGTTGCATGGTTTTGGCTAATATTTGGAGGAATGCTATAGATTTTGCTTTTTGAAGGAGGAAATTTTGGAAGGAAATAGTCTTTAAAATTTAAGATTTTTTTAAAACAACATTAACTCTTAAAGTAAAAAATTCCTCCTTGAGTTTTAAAAAGCTGACCAGAGAATAAATGCAGAACAGAATATTTGACAAGCTTAAAACACTTTCCCCCTCTAGAGGGAATTTCTTAACCATTCTGTACTTTAAAATAGATTTCTGATTTAGATGAGCCATATTTTAAAGTAGTCACTCATGTGTATATGGCGTGTGTGTGTGTGTGTGTGTGCGTGTGTGCATGTGTGTATGTGTGTGTGTGTGTGTATGTGTGTTGTACTTGTGGAAACAGAAAGAGCAATCAGCATGTGAGCTTGTCACTATAGAGCTTTTGATGTCTGATTAGATGATCACAAGGACATCTGGAGTGAGTTAGTTTTAAAGTTATTGGTGTGAGGTGCTACAGAAGCCAAAGCTATCTGACAGACTTTTAACCAGTATAAATTGCTACTTTTAGCAAATCTTTTTGCCTGCAACTGGCTGAGGATTTTCAGACTGACAGAGCTGGCATTCTCTAACTGACTTTTCATATTTTTCCATGCAAAATTTCCTGGCTTCATTGTAAGGAGTGGATAAGTGACACAGCCTTCACAACACCAAGAGTCTAAAGGGAAGACTAAATTTGTTTCAAGCATCAAAAAAGGGAAAGAAATTAAAACAAATGTTTCACTTTTTCTACTACTTTTAATTCTTATTATTTCTTCTGTCACTCTGGTAGAACTCTAAAAAAGACATGACAGTAATTGTTGATAGTGCTTTGTACAAGATGGGAGAGACATGGTTAAACAGCAGTGATTCATAAAAAAATCTGGGGCATTCAGTGGCCTGCAAATTCATTTAATCAGTTGTGTTACATGGCAGCCAATAAAGGTAATGTAAATCTTATGGGATATTAAAGAGAATACATAGTTTACAGCTGTTGAAGTGATTGTTTCACTTTCCCCTGCCCTGATAATATTTTATCTGGATTATTTTGTTCAGGACCTAGTGACATTGTTAAAGAAAGATGTTGGTAAGCTGGGAGATGACAGGAGAATGGCAACCAGGTGATAAAGGACTTTGTGAAAATGTCATATGAAAACTAGCTGTAAGATCAAGGAATATTCCCCTACCATCTTCTTACCAGCTTTCTTACCTTCTAGACCAGAAAATATAATTACTCTGTTCCCTACAAAAAATTCTCACACTTAAACCTAGTGCACTAATTGCACTAGATTCCCATACATCTTGGCCCAGCTCAAGTCATGTTTTCCCTCATTGCCCAGTCATTTTCTAATTTTCCCTTCTCTTACTTAAGGATTTCCCCTACGCCTACTGTTTCCAATTTTTGAACCATAATCAAATCAACTCTTTTATTACTGAAAACTGCACCAAGCCACTTCCCAGGTGAGTTTCATTCAATATCCCCTATAATTTTCTAAACCATAATATTCCTCACTGGCCACTACTTTCCTATTAGAATATAACTTCACTGAGGGCAGAAACTATGTTTTGTTTTTTAAATTTGAATCTCCAAGACTTTTTCTTTGATTTAAAGTAATTGCTTTTTATTTCATTTATTCATGTGTTAGGTGGAAAAGAGAAGATTCTGAGGAGCTTGGTAATTGTTTTCAATTACATGAAGTTCTCTTATGGAGAAAGATTTGATTTATTGATTCGACTAACACCAAGTTAATCTGTTTGTGAGGAAAAACTGTCCCTGTCCAAAAATAGAATGTAATGTCTTTCTTCAAATGTGGTCATTTCCCTGTCCTTGGCTTTTTTTAGTCAAAGACTGGATGACCCATATTTTCATGTATTAGAATGGGGTTCATTTTGTGTATGACTTGCGTGAGAGAGCCCCTGACATTCCTTCCAACTTTGAGATTCTGTGATTCTCATTTTGGTTCATGATTAATGCTGATTAATTTTCTGTGTGACTTTGGACAAGTCAGTTAACCATTCTGGATATTAGCTTCTTTATCTGTCAAAAGAGGAATTGGTACTAAATGAATTCTAGGGAAGATTCCTTCTGGCTATATGTCTAAGATCCCAAGGTGATATTCATGGACCTGCTAAAATATTTGGCCTAATAAGTAGCATCAACAGTTGCCTTCATTTTATTTGCATATTCTAATTAGTTAGGCATTATTTATTTATACTAACTTAGTTTTGAAACCCTTACTCCATGAGTTTTAGAGATATAGAGGATACATTATTATTATGTAACTAATATAAACATAATACATTCTATGACAACTTCAATAATCTATTATATATCTTACTTTTGGTCACAATGCACTGAATCAGCAGTGCCCAGCTTATGAAGGGGTTGAGTTGCAAAAGTTCTTTGTTAGTTGTTTGGGACAAGAAAGGCATTTTTGGATAGAAACAATTTTACTCTATTTCCCTATCACCGACAGATGAGGAATTTAAGGAGCAGTCAAATTAAATGACTAGTCCAATTTCATGCTGCTAAGTGAAATTTCTTTAATGACACCATAAACAAATCAAACTGTATATCCTTAAATTCTGATCACTTTTATGGTAGGGAATGATCTTTCCACAATTTTAATATGATAATTAGTTAAGTACTAACAAGTTAAGTTAATTGTGTTTTCCGTTGTGAAGCATAAAAATAAAGTATCTTATATTTCTATAAACATTAACTGAATCAGAACTCATTAAAGTTGGTACAATTTAACATTTTTATTCATAATAACATGTTTAGTTAGAAGAAATAGTAGGCGTTTCCCTTTTGCCTTAAAGTATCTGTCTAAAATATTTCCCACTAAAACAATTTTGTAGTACTCCAATGGCTGCAGACTAAGAATGCATTTTTTAAACACCCATCCCAGAGCTTAGACATCTTAATATGTTCTTCAAAGGTGGCACCTGGGGGAAGATATACTTACTTATTTCAAAGAAGCTGTTTTCAGGGTACTTCTGGAAGTTTTCTAATGAACAGCCAAGAAACATAATATCATTCCTTTACATATTGTTTCACCTCTACCACCACTCAATCCAATCTTTTAATTTTTAACCAAAATAGTAATATCCCATTGGACTGTCCACTTCATTCCTTAAATGAGATGCTGAGTTACCTTGTCACCATTTAAGGAACCTAGCTGTTATTCCAGACTCACTCATTGCCTTTTTAAAAATCATTTAAATCATTGATTTCCAGTAATTTTGTTTGTCATTATGTAATATTATCTCTTGTTATCTTCAGTAGAATTCAGAAGCTGATATCTTTTTAACTTCAGTACAGCCCTTAACTGTCTGTATAGTTTATTACCGTTGAAATTAAGAGTAACATTATGAATGTTTGTAATTAATAGTTCTTTTGGGATTTCTAATCACTATAATGAAAGTTACATGGAATTAATAGAAAACTTTTTAAAATGAATGGTAATGTTTACTGAGGAGAGAGAAATAGAGAGAGATAGAGAGACAGAGAGAGAGAGAGAGAGAGAGAGAGAGAGAGAGAGAGAGAGAGAGAGAGAGAGAGAGAGAGAGAGAGAGAGAGAGAGAGCAACCCAAGAACTAGCTCCTTTTTCAATTTGCTTATTGGTAGGACAAATATGGACTCAGTTACCATAACAGTTTTTAATCAGTAGTGTATACTGTTAGGATTAGAAAACCTCTGTAGGATTTGGAGAAGAAGAGTCTATGCACTGTCCAGCATAAATCAGTGTAGCCACCCACATGAGGTCTACTATTGTTTGGAGCTTTACCACATGGGACAGTAGAGGGGTAATAGGGAGGAATGGGGCTGTCTCCCAGGCTCCCAGCCATTATCATTGTTATTTATTAGCAGTATTGTGCCAGAAGGGTGCTTTCTATTAGGCTGAACACTATCCAGGAAGCAGGGAACAAAAAACCTTGCCCCAAAGGGCTTGTAGAAACACATAAGACCAAGGAAACATCATTGTGGATAGTGACTCAGGCAATCCAGTGTGGAAAATGATCTTTCTAACTAGCATGCTTGTAATTAACTGGGGCAGGGTTCCCAACATAAAATGTGAGTGGAGGAGATGGGTGTTAGATGATAGAGCCAGTAAAGCAGACTAGAGGGACAAGAAAGGAAGAAAGAAAGGAGGCCGATAACACATGTTTTTAAATCAGCTGGATTTGATTGCTATTATATTATCCATGGGGGGGAAAAAAACTTAAGTATAGAGCTGAATAATACAGAGATTCCAAAGTCTGAACTTTAGAATCAAAGTATATTAAGAACTTATGTTTATTTTTATTAATGGCCTTGGACAAAGTAATCTTGAGATTCATTGTAGACAGTATTGGATTTGCAACAGTGAATATATAGCACTGCCTTTTCTCTAGTGATGCAAAATGTTCTTAAAGGCCAACTTTTCCTTTATCAACTCATTAATTTTGAGACATAGCCAAAAATTGTCAAGAAATAGGGTAATTTTAAAAGTATTATCATTCAGAGGATTTGGTAGAAGAACATCATATTTGGGGGGGAAGGATTTTCTTGGGTAATTTTTGTATATATGTGAATTAACAGTAACTGATTTTTCAAAGGGAAAACGTAGAACAGTTCTCATATCTCGTTTGTTAACCTTTAAGTTTTAAACAGAGCTTGATTTAGTTAATCTGTTCTTCGCGTATATATACAACATAAAAAAAGAAAATGAAGCAGATTTCCAAGTCTGCATGTATTTATGTCGTTAGCTGCTCTTATAATTCATTTCAAACTCATTTTAGTCACTTTCCATCTTCTTTTAGTGTAAACATGTTAGCACAGTGCAAGGGTGGGGGGTGTAGGGGAGGAATTCTATGAGACCCGTATAGGCATTTTCCTGTCCAACTCTCAGTTCTCAAGTGAATCTAATGCTTCAGTATCAAATCCTATCTATCTAATCAATGGTATTCAGAGATCTACAATGTGTAAGTTGGCTCAATTAGCAGTCTGTACTTAGGAGAATGAGCATCAAACCTGAAATCTGGGTCTCTACAGAGATAATTATTTCAAGGGAAAATTCCGGTTATCATAAAATCCTGCATTTTACATGATATATGGTAAAGCTAAAGACTGGGAAATTTAAGCTTGCAGACAGTAAGTGCCTTATGCTCCATATACAAATATAGAGAAAATTCTGGTTTTTAGAGCCAATATGTACTTTTACATATTCATGAATTATTTACATAAAATTTCAAGTAGAATAAAATTTCTTCCCATGTTCCTTTTTATCTATTTTTCTGTTCTTTTTAGTTCTTATATTTAAGCTGATAAAATTTGAAGATATTTCATGTCTATTTTGAGTATGACTAAACATCAAGTGATAATTTTTTTAAATCCTATGGGCTTAATGTTTTTCTCTACTAGTCCTAGTTCAAGAAAAGTACTTTGTCATGCTGTCTAACAGTTTATCCCATGTTTTTGAAACATTTTTGGTGGGTCCTAAAAATATCTCTCACTTACTTACCAGTTGGTTTTGTCAGGTTTTCTCAACTTTCATATCTTAACTCAAGCACTTGATCAGGTTTGAGAAAAAAACTCTTCTTTCATAATTGAAATACTTAATTTCTATACAAAATCTCACTGTTTTCTAATTGCCTTTGATTTTATGTTTGATGACCTGATGTTTATTTACAATATCATTAAGATCAGTCCAACCCAATGGCTATGAAGAGTTCAAGAAGTGGATAATATATCATGTCAAAGTTCCTTACCTTAACTTCATATAGCCATTTGGGAAGATTGTATCCATCCAGAGCTGCTTCTGGATATTGAAAGTATTTCTTTGATTCTAACTTGCATGTACTCTTGATCTTCAGTCTCTGAATAGGGACTATTTGTAGCATGATCCTGAATTTCTGGCATGTCACTGTCTATTGAATCTCATTCAGGAGCATGTTCTCAATATGGAAGAGCAGTTAGGAAAGCCCTGATCATTGTTAATTGGAAAAGTTTGTTGAGTAAGAAGTGAATAGATCTACATTCTCATTCTAGCAGGGCAGTGAAAGAGAACCCTGATCTTCGAGTCAGAAGAGAGGGTTCTAAGTTGTAAGATTTAGTGCTTTATGGACATGTCATCTGAATAAATCCATTTTCAGTTTCTTAATTCATAAAATATAAGTAGGATGGATTATATGAACTTTAGAACCACATTTAGCTCTAATATTCCACTGAGTTTTGTGATTCAGAGTTAGATTCTTAATCTTTCTCTTTCCTTTTCAATAAAGTGAGTGTGTAGGATTATATATAAGCTTCTATTGTTTCTCCACGTCTTAAATTGCTATGATTGCTATATATGGCATGAAAGCATAAAGAAAATTGAAATTGACAGTATGGTGTGAAGACAAGAAGAGTAAAGGGCATTGGTGCCATCACCTAATGTCTTAACTTCACTTTTTCACCTGTGATAAGTCTTTATTTCTGTGAGCTTCCAGAATAATAGAATAATTCATTTCAAGAGTTAAAGAAAAATACTTAGTAACTGTCAAATAGAATTTTTTTAATAGAGGCATGGGATGGGAAAATTTGAGCCATATCAGGGATTTTATTAGTGTACATTTTTATCATATAAGGAGATAAACAGCTATCCTGTAACCAAGGCTTAGAAAGTTGCCTGTGGTAGTGGGTTTTAATGACTTGACCAGAGTCACCCCACTAGTGTCAAAGACAAGACTTGAAGCTTGATCTTTAATTACTCAAAGATGAAGAGTAATCCACTACCAATATCTCCTGCTGTCTCTATGATAAATACATTGGAATAGAATTAATGAGTGAAAAGAAATCAAGCCTTGATCAAGTATCTGCATTATAAGGTGTTTCTCTTGCTTAGTTACTTATGGATATTTAATTCTCCAAATCAGGCAACAAGATTCATTAAGATGTAAATATAGCATCCCTGAGGAAGATAAAATGACTTAGAAAGATAAAAAAGTAGAGAGTGTATATATCTGTTTTATAAAGCCACAGGAAATATTTCCTCATTGAAATACTGTTTTAAAAAAAATAAAAGAGAAAGGAATTATGGTAAAAGGAACATGGGGAAAAGGGGTCCCTCTATCTAGACCCTAGCCTCTATCACAATACCTATGGAGTAACTATAGACACTTCAGGATCATTGAAAACATTTGGGGATAACTTTGGAGCAAACATATAAAAGATTCAATTTATTTGAGGAAAAAAAAAATTAAATAAAATGCAGAAGAAATATGGGGTGGGGCAGGGTCAGTGACCAAGTTAAGAAATATGTCTAGTGAACAATAAACAAATATTGATAACAATGAAGAAAAGAATATCTAAAGACAATCTTTGGAAATTTATAATGATCAGTCCTGAGGAAATAAAGGTGATGGATGTTGGGAAATCTTGCCAGAAAATATTAAAGTTCTTATGTATTGTTTTTACTAATAATGTTTAAATTCGTTCCAGATCTCATGTCAATATAATTTCAATGTTCATTTTCAGACATTTTGCAATCCATGCTCTCTCTCTCTCTCTTCCCCCTCCTAAAGATAGCAGATAATACAAGTCATAAATATATTATCATATAATACATATTTCCATGTTTAATATGTTGTAAAAGAAGACTCATACTAAAGAAAAATTCATGAAGGAAATAAAATAAATAATGGCATGTTTCAATTTGTCTTAAGACTTAATCTGTTCCTTCTATGGTACTGAATATCCTTTTTTGCTATGAGTCCTTTGGAGTTTTCCTGAATCATTGCATTTTAGATTATAGTTGTCATTCAGAGTTGATTCCCATACATTATTGTTGTTACTATGTACAACATTCTGTATCCTTAAAATTTTTTGACAAAAGGGACTCAAAAATCATTAAAGCAAGAGGGCTACTTGATTCCCTTTATATAATAAAGTTGATTTTTGCAGAATTAAAGATGATTTTTCCAATTAAAATGGATTTTTCATTCCTCTTAGGGTCTCTCTCCTAGGGTCCTTGCTTCTATCAACTCAGGTATCCCTATTTGCCTCAATCCCAACAAGCTTGTTTTTTCGTACCAATGAAAGTGTCTTTTATTTGCCTCACTTCTTTAGTTCATTTGTAACATATAGGCATTTAAATATTTGTTTTAATTTGTCCAAACCTCTGATTTCTTGGACTAGGAAATTGTAATTGTAGAAACCAAGGCAAAAACAACTAGCCTGAAGGTTCCCAATAGTCACTGAGAGACTGTGACTATCCCAGAGTCATACAGCCTGTGTATAACAAAGACTGAACTTCACCTCATATCTTCCTGGCTCAGAGACAGATTCTAACAATTTATCCATTGTCCAATACCACTTCTCATATAACTGTTAGTCAAAGGAAAACAGGAACATAAAATGTTAGAATTACAAGGAATCTTAAAGATCATTCTGTCTGATCTTCTTAAGTTACAGATGAAGAAAGTGAGGTAAAGAGAAACTACAGGATTTTAGTTTTAGAATAGAATGGACCACAGAGTGCATTCAGTATAACTTTCTCCTTTTACATATACTAAATAAAACCAATTCAAAGAGATCTTAGATGACTTGCCTACGGTCATTACTGAGTGGGATTAAGGAAGTAATGTTGTATTTGTATAAAATTCTGGATTTGGAATCAGAAGTCTTCAAAGCCCACTCATTTTCTATCTTTGTGAATTTGGGTAAATCATTCTACCTCTTTGTCCTCAGTTCATTATCTTCCAAATTTGTTGGACTTGTACATTTCTCACTGTCTAGAAAGAATCCTCCTTGATCTGGATTCTATGCTGCATTTCCTACATCACACTGGTGAATACTTTTGGCAAGCATGTTTCCTTGATTTATGACTTGTTTGATAATTCCCTATCTTTAAACAAGTTTTTTCTTTGGTACATCCTCCATGGAATCTTGAAAGATCTTGATGTATGAATGGGAAATGTCATCACAAAAGGGCTTCTAAAGTGGCATTTTGTTCTACTTACTGAAATGCTTTTTTGTAGTTATCAAACAATAAGCACAGTGGGAAACTACATTATCTACATCTGGCATTCAATTGTTAGATGGTAAATATGTGGAACATTGTTGATTTCTTATATCATTTCCAAAAGCCTGCTTATTCCATACTTATACTGGCATCAAGTATGCGCTTAGTTCCATTATAGAAGACTCTCTGAAAGATTTTGTATGGATGAGAGACCAGGCATGTAGGTCAATAGTTTTTCATATTTTTCTGCATTCATCACTTTTTTTAGAATCAGTCAGTTCCAATATACTTTAAATGCTTCTGATATCTTTCCCTCTTTTAGATATGTTGTGAGCCAGCCCCCTAATTCCTTCACAGTTGCAGTTGCTTTCAGAATACATTATTTCCTCTATCTATTTCTTCTAATTAGTCTTCTTTTTCCATCTTCATTTTCATTAGTGCCATTTCTTTTTCCTCAGTATGCACTTAAGGGACTGTAAGTTAGAAATCAAATACAGCGATTCTACTATCCTTAATGGAGAAAACTTTAATATTTTTTGCAAATCTTTTCCATTTTTGTTCTGCATATAGTCCTTTTTTCATAACATTATTTAGTTCAATATCTTGCCATATTTTCTTCAGACTGGGTTTACAGTCCATTACTTTTGTCTCCTTTAAGAGACATTATTACTCACAATCATCTATCATGCTTCTTCATAAGACTTTACAAATTACTTTATATTCTAACCCAGTGTTGCCTTTGGCAGTCATCTCTTTCCATTTGGCAAGTAAATCACATGTTGACTAAAGCACTTCCTGGGCTCTTTTGGTTCTGTTGTAGTAATTAATTTACATTTATTTAGCTTCTGGATCAAATTATCATATAACAAAGAACAAAAAATAGGGAATAAACAATTCAGCAGAATAATGAACACATCAACCAAGTCCAACATAATTGGCTATGGATATAGTATCCTGCCACTGCAGATCAAAAAGCTAAGGTCATTCACATACCTCTTATCTAGGATTAAAGTTGTTCATTTCTTAATATTCAATTTTTATTGCTTCTTATTATTTGCATTATTGTAATCATAGTATATATTGTTTTTCTTGTTTTGTTTATTTTACTTCAAATCAGTGCATATATGTTTTCCCTTGTTACACTTGTTATTTATTTTACCACAGTAATAATCCTTTAAATGCATGTACCACAATTTGTTTGGCTATTCTCCAGTCTTTGAACAGTTAATCCTTTTAATTTTGGTGCAAACCATATTACTAAATGTCACAACTCATGACAGACCAAAAAAATACTAAAAAGTAAGAAGCTTTTTTATTTCACTCATTCCTATTAAGTAACCCTATTAAGGTTACTACATCAGGTAGCAAGCTCCTTGGTCATGTAATAATAGAGCTCTGGGCCTGGAGTCAGAGAGACTTATCTTTCTGAGTTCAAATCTGGCCTCAGACTCTTTATTAGCTGTGTGGTCCTGGAAAAGACTTTTAGCTCTGTTTGCTTCACTTTTCTTATTTGTAAAAAAATGAGCTAGAGTATGAAATGAAATGGCAAATTATTTCATTATCTTTGCCAAGAAGACCCCACCTGTGGTCATGAAGATTTGAACATGACTAAAATGACTATACAACAACAATATTGGCTAAATAATGGTAAGGATAATAGAGAAATTTTTTTCTCAGCAAAGACCAGAAACTATATAATTATCTCAATAGATGAAGAAAAAACTTCTGACAAAATCTAATGCTCATTATGATTAAATATACTAGTGAACATTGGAATAAATGAAACATTCTTAAAATGATAAATAGCATCTATCATAAGTCAGAAGCTAGTATCTGTAATGAGGATATGCCAGAAGCCTTCTCAATACAATCAGGAATGAAGCAAGGATGTCCATTGTTACCATTTCTCCAATTCAATATTGTACTGGCAATGCTAGCTAAAGCAATAAGAGAAGAAGAAACTGAAGGAATTAGAATAGTCCATAAGGAAATAAAGCTATCTCTCTTTGCAGATGATATTGTGGCATACTAAGAAAATCCTAAAACAGTCAACCAAAAAACTACCCAAAACAATTGTTTAATTAACAACTTTAGCAAAGTTGTAGGATATAATATAAACCCATATAAATCATCAACATTTCTTTATTCTACCAATAAAGTCCTACACCAAAGAAGTATAAATAGAAATCTCATTTAAAATAAGAGTAGACAATATAAAATAAGTGGGAGTCTACCTGCCAAGACAAACCGTATTTGAACAAAAATACAAAATACTTTCACAGAAATAGGGTCAGCTCAAAATATGTATAAAACCATTAATTGCTCATGGGTAGCCAAACTATATAATAAAAATGAAAATTTTACCTAAATTAATTTTCTTTTCTGTGCTATACCAGTAAAATTCTTCAATAGTTATTTTGTAGAGCTACAAAAGTTATAGTAAATTTCATTTGGAAGAACAAAATGCCAGGAATATCAAGAGAAATAATTATACAAATTTTAAAGAAGGTGACTTAGTTGTACCAGATCTCAAACTGTGTTATAAAATAGTAATAATCAAAACAATCTGGTACTGGCTAAGAAATAGAGTAATTGATAAATGGAATGAATCAGGACACAACATGCAATAACAAATGACTCATAGTAACAGTGTCTGTCAAATCCATAGATTTTTAGATTTTGGAATAAAATCACTATCTAAAAAAACTGTTGGGAAAAGTAGAAAACAATTTTGCAGGAAATAGGAAGAGGCCTGCATCTCAAGCCATATACCAAGAGAAAATTAAAAAGGATCCATGATTTAGAAATTTTAAGGGTGATACCATGAACATATTGTGGAGCACAAAATAGTGTACGTGTCAGATCTAAATATAAAAGAATAATTTATAACCTAATAAGACACAGAATGTTACACGATGTAAAATTTTAACTACATTAAATTGATTTATGAACAAAACCATCACAACCAAGATTAGAAGGGAAACAAAAAGGGGGGAAATTTTTATAGCAAATGTCTCTGACAAACACCTCATTTCTCAAATATATAGAGAACTGAGTTAAATTAATTAAAAAAAGTAATTTATTTATCAATTGATAGTCAATGGATATGAATAGACAGTTCCCAGATGAAGAAATTAAAATCATTTTAATCATATGAAAAAAATTTTCACCTCTCTTAGAAACCACTAATGTCTATCAGACTGTCTATATGACAAAAAAAAAGGAAAATGATAGAAATTGGAGAGAAAGTGGGAAAACTGAGACACTAATACATTGTTAGTAGAGCTGTTTATTGACAAAACCTGGAGAGTAATTTGTAATAGTGCCTAAAGGGCCATAAAATTGTGCATAGATATCCTTTGATCCTGCAATACTACTACTAAGTTTGTATCACAAAGATCAAAAATAGGGACAAAAAGACCTCCTTGAACCAAATATTTATAGCAGCTCTTTTTGTGGTTCAAAGAATTGGAAACTGAAGGGATACCTATCAGTTGGGAAATAGCTGAACAAGTAGTGACATATGATTATAATAGAATAATATTGTGCCTTAAGAAATGACAAACAGGATGATTAAAAAAAAAAGCCTGGAAAGATTTATAAGAAGTGATACAAAGTGAAATGAGCAAAACAAAGTGAATGTAATATACAGTAATAGCAAGAAAGTATGATGATCAATTATGAATGAATATTAAAAAGGACAACCCCAAGAGACTCATAACAAAAAAGGCTATGCTCTGTCATAGAAGAAACTGAATTCAGATTGAAGTAAGACATTCTTTACTTTATTTCCTCCATGTGTTTTTCTCTAGCAATATGTGTCTTCTTTTACATCGTGATGAACATGGAGATATAAAATGTATAATAACAGAGATTTAGCATGTCATATTGCCTGCCTTGGGCAGAGGAGAATGTAGGTGGGAAGAAGAGAACAAAGATATCAAAAATGTCAAAATGACAAAAAAAAGTATATTATAAAATTGTATCAAAATGTAAGAAATTAAAATTAAAAAAGAAAAACTAAAAAAGAAAACAATTTTAAAAATTATATCCACATGTAATATTGAAAAATGGGATTTTTTTTCCTTAGTGTAAGAAATAGAGATAGGAATTGGGTCTATGGTTTCATTGGTGGGGAATAGTAAGATGAGAAATCTCTACCTACATAGATCAGCAACTCCTGTTCAGATTTAGAACACTGGAGACAACCAGAAATTAAATAATTTGGCCATAGCTATGCATCTAATACATCAGAGTCAATACATGAACTTATATTTTATTGAAGCATCTTTCATACCATATCACATGCATGTGTGTGTGTGTGTGTAAAAGAGTAATGGAAAGTGTTTTGTAATTAGAAGATTTCAGTTCAAATCCTATACTAGGCACTTCTTAGTTGTGTAGACTTTAGGAAGTCAAATTATCTCTCTTGGTTTCCTAGTCTACATAGGAAAGATAAACTGTCTGCTTTCTTAGGTGGTTATGAGAATCAAATAAGAGAATGTAAAATTATTTTCAAATTGAAAAATTCTACATGAATGTTAACTATTATTAGTGGTATTATTAATAAGTTATGTCAGGTCAGTTTAAGGTCAGATTGTATTGTCCCACTGGGAACTTGATGAGTTTTATCTTTCTTCCTCTTAAAATGAATTTCCCATTTTATTGTCCCTTTAAAAAAATCACAACTTTTTACTGTCTTGTGAAATGTTACAGTTAATATCTTTTTCACAATTCCAGTGTATATGTTAGTTTTTTTATGTCTGATTACTTTGCTTTAAAATCAGCATGTATTAGATAAATTAGTAAAAATTATTCTTTCACAGTGTTTCTTGTAGCTCCAAAAGAATTCTTATCTGTTTATTCTAATTGCTAAGTGACTCTCCTGTAGTTTGGTGGTTAGTCTTCTCCATTAGAAGATAAGAGATATGAATTCTAGTCTTTGCTTTAAAACTTACTGAAGGTCTCTATTTCTTCCTCTGTTAAATTAAGGTGGTAGCAGAAGATAGCATTTTTAAAATGTCTATATTTCTTTTAAGGCAGTTTCCTATTGCTCTATTTCCCTTTCATACTTAAATTTTTTTTCTTATTTTGTAGTTTTCCTCTTGGTGCCCATCTAACCCAAAAAATACTAGAAATATTTCACCCATTTCATGTGAAAATCATTTAGTGGTTCTCCAAATGGCATTCCCTCTCAATTGTCAACAACTGACCCTGATATTAGACAGATCAGAGAATTTTTTTAACCAGTTTTCCTTCATGCAACATGTCTATTGCCTCATTAATTCCAGAGCTACACTTGTGCATTATCTCATAAAAAGAATCTTGTTAAGTAATGCTAATATTAAAAAACAAACTTGTCTAGGTTTGAAGTAATATTATTATATTATTGGGCCTAAAGAACAGTCTGAGACATTTTTTCTTCTTTTTGCTTCCTCTATAATCTAGATTTCACATATCCAATTTTTGTTGAATTCACTTGTTTCTACCCCTCACAGCATCTGTCACACATACTCCTCTTTCTTTCCTACTATAGGCAGTCATCTCCTCTAACCTGGACTATTATAGGGGATTTCTAATTATTCTCACTGCTTCAAGTAGATCCCCTCTGAAATTCCCTTTCTATTCCTCTGTTAAAGTAAATTTTCCTAAAGTATATATCAGACCCTGTGGGCCCCCACTACTTAGTATACTCCAGTGGCGCCCCTTTTTTTTTTTTACTTCTGTGATTAAAAACAAGATGCTAAGCATTTCAATCAATTAATTAATTAGATTTAGAATATTTTCCTTAGCTACATGATTCATGTTCTTTCCCTTGTCTCCTCCCGCCCTTCTCCTGTATCTGCTTGACATTTAAAGACCTTCACAAGGTGGTTGTTTCTTACTTTTTCAATCTTCCTAGACTTTCTCCTCCCTATACAATCCATGATCCAATTATCTTAGCCTACTCAATTACTGCGCAAATAACATTTCCCAAATCTGTGCCTTTGCTCTGGCTGTTCCCCATTGCTGAAACTATCTCCCTTCTCACTCCTTGTTTCCCAACTTTCCTGTCTTCCTTCTAGATAATGTTCGTTTATATTCCTTAAGAGGCCTTTCCCAATCCTCTCTCTTCATTTCTGCATTTCTACCCTGAGGCTTTCCCTCTGAGATTATTTTACATTTAGTGTGTGTGTGTGTGTGTGTGTGTGTGTGTGTGTGTGTGTGTGTGTGTGTGTGTGTGTATACTGGTTTTTGTGATGCCATTTTCCTCTTTAGAATTGAATATTCCTGAGGATAGTAATATTTTTTGGTCATTCTTTATATTCTAGGGTCCTTAGTATAGTGCTTGGTACATAGTAGATATTTATTAAATGATTTTCGATGAGTTGATCTTGAAATATCCTGAATTTTGTCTCCACTTTTGCTTCTTATATACCAATAGGAAAAAAAAATCTTACTATGAAATAAAATTGAGATGCCTAAACATTATCAAGGGATATCTAGATGGCACAGTGTATAGAGCAGGAAACCTAAAATCATGAAGATTCGTGTTTCTGAGTTGAAATCTGGCCTTAGACACTTACTAGCTGTGTTACCTTGGACAAATCATTTAATTTTTTTTTCCCCTGAGATCTGAATTTATATCTTGATACTTGTTAGTTCTGTGATCTTGGACAAATCACCCAGTTCTGACTGTCTTAGTTTCCTCATCTACAAAATTAGAATAATAACAGGGCTGTTGTAAGGATGAATCATATGTGTTAAAGTACATTGCAAGACTTAAAAGTCCCATGCAAATATTTTTTATTATTATAATCTCTGCCTGATGAATATATTGATCAGTTTTTCAAAATTAAATTTTCTAAACTTTTTGCTTGATCTTTTTATTGGTTGACTTTGAAAAAATTCCCACAGATCATAGAATTTCTATATTGGAAAGAAAATTCAGTCTGAGTCCCTTAGAAAAGAAGAAACTAACATCTGATTTGACTTGTCCAAAGTCATACAGTGTATCAATTAGTATCAGAGCCAAGATTGAACTAAGTTCCTTTCATCACCATTCCAACACTCCTTCCACTGCACTAAAATTCAAAAGTGGGATATTTATTAGCTCCATATATAGACTAGAATTCTGTTGTTTTAATAAAATGGAAAAAATTAAACTTTGGTCATTTTTAACACTTTTGGAGGCATTGAAAATAGCACTGCGTAGGTTAATCAGGTTGTGTTTATCCTCAGAAGTCAGCATATTTTTACTCAAAATTGTTTTGCTTTCTTATTTAAAGCAGATTGATTCAAGCACTTTCTGAATTTTTTGCAGAAACAAAAAAAAAACTTGTCTTATTTACTTTGAAGGCGGAAGCTAAGACAAAACTAAAATGGAATTAAAAGGAGCACAGACAACATTTCATCTCATACTATTTTCAAAAGAATCTAAATGTATACTGTAACCTTGTGCCTTTGTAGTAAGTCTATAGACATTATCAGATCAATCTAAATTGAGTTAGTGTATATGTGGTAAGCAGAAACTGGTGGAAATTAGTTTATCTTCCCCAGACTCTTTCTGTTTTCTTTGAACAGTGCAGGATAAACTAGTTTTAAGAGCTGATTAGGTTTCTTTCTTTCTCCCCCCCAACAAAAAAGGATAGGGCAATAACGGATTGCAATAGATTCACACTAGCTCTTAGCACCAGGAGCCATTACATACATAGCCTGTGGCCCATGTGTGACATCTGTAAATATGATAAGAAAGACCTACTGAATATCAAAACGGAAATATAGTCATTTTGAGGTGAGGACTATAAGCAGCTATCCCTGATCTCTTCTAGTTTCATTTATTATAAATACCTGAGTGAATTCCCTTGACATGCATAAATACAAGGAGGGTAGCCTGCAGTCATTCCCCTTGATTTTATTAAGGGACTCTGTAGAAAATGCTTTTCAATCCCATGAGACAAAGTTGAATGCTGCTACATGGCTAATCTTAATGGGCATTTTTAGGAGCTTTTAAAACTCTTAATGTTTCCTTTCTTTATAGTCTTACCTATAGAATTCTTTGTTTTTACCTTAAGAATGCAATAGTTTCTTATTTTTCTAATTTATATCACTGACAATCTGTGCTTTTTTTTCCACACAGAATTTTTTTTTCCTTTTTCTCTTAGTTTTTAAATTGTGGGAGTAGGAAGAGCTGGCAGTAGTGATGTGATCAAAAAAAAAAAGAGGGCAATTGGAACCTTTTTTCATGCATAGAAGAGGTCAGAAGAGGGGAAGGTTTGAAGGAAGCACAGATTGGGAGGACAGTTTTGAAAGTAACATTATTTTTTAAAATCAAGAAGTATAAATTTGAGATTCATGATTTCATGAAAGGGACCCTCTTTTGTGGCTCTTCTTTATAAATAATAATACTATTTTTTTGTTTAATTTTAGAATTAAAAGTAACATAATTGAAAAACTGATTAGATAAAAGTTGATTAGGTTTCTTTCTTTCTCCTCCCCCCCCACAAGGATAGGGCAATAATAGATTGCAATAGATTCACAGTAGCTCCTAGCACCAGGAGCTGTTACATACATAGCCTGTGGCCCATATGTGACATTTTGAAATATGATAAGAAAGACCTACTGAATGTGGACATTTGCAAAAACACATGCATGCACAATTTTTATTATGAATTATATTTAGATCTAGAAAAGTATTCCTAAATAATTCTAGAAGTATTTAATCAAGTATGTAGTAATTCTGCTAATTTTAAATTGTTGTCAAAATTGAAAGAAAACCTTTTTCTAATGTGATACATTTTAAAATTTTGATTGTAGGCAATAATGCCTGCCAACCTCCAACTTTATACATATGAGCTATAGATTTGAAGCAAACTAATAATTGAAAAAATATTTTCTTTTTTTTAATATTTGTAAAAGCAGATAAATAAAATTTTGTAAATAATAACCTTGCATGTGTTTAGTTTCCCATTCATTTAGAGTGAACAGGCATTGATTTGGTGCCAGTTATCTGGTAAGCACTGGGTATGCAAAAGCAGAAAGGAAACAGTCACTTGTACCTGTAAACAGAAATTATAGAAGCTGATAAGGCATACCTGGATATCCTGAAATTAAAATTTTCATCTACCCCCATCCGTACTTAGAAGCACTAAGAATTCTAGCTACTTATCCAAAAAGCCCACCCAAACTACCTAGAAATAACTCATGAAACAAATAAAATTGGCCCCTTGTTCTGTGTGCGAAAACAATTTTGGACCTACAGACGACTAATTTATTTAATTCTGTTCCTCTTATTCTTTTTAAGAAAAAATGTTGTTACCTGAATTCATTAATATTTTGGTTGCTTCTTGATCTTGTTTCCATTTGTACTCCTTGAAAGTTGGTTTTCTCAATTTGTTTAACTTTTGTCCATCCCCAACGTGTCTTCCTTATGGGGTTCAGTGAAGGAGCTAAAGATCTCCTCATAAAAAGCTTGATATTTTGTGAATAGCAGATGAACACATAGACTGATTCTATAGGCAAACTGTTTAAATCTTAATCATTCATAAATATACCTTAGGAATAGAGAAAACTAAGATATTGCTACTTAATAAGTTGATCATACAAATCTACACACACACATATATATATGTGTGTTTACATAAATATACATATGGTAATCCAAAGATTTCCTCATGTACAATTGTAGCCTCTTCGTATGTGGCTAATAACATAACTCATTCATTTTACAAAAATCCATTTTATTATTATTAATAATACTTATAAAATTCCTTATTTTCTTATGAATTCCAACTGATTTCATGCCACATATATGAATTGCAATGATATACATTATAAGCTTAAATTTAATTTTATTATATTATTTTAAAATAATTGTGGTTTATGATACAACAGACTGATTATAATTGCTATGTTGAATGTATAAGGGAATTTTTAAAAATTGTTTTTGTATCTAGATGCAATTATTGTTAAAGACAAATTTTTATGAATCAAACTAAGTAATAAATATTGTTTCATTATTACAATAAAAAAGAATAGCCCGTTTAAATGAGGCTCCACCTATAATTTAATACAACATTAAATGGGACATAATTCATGATATGAATGAGGCATAGTAGCATAGACACTCTTCACTAAATTTTATATGATGGAAAAATGTTGAAGAGATCTGAAGATCCCAACAATAGAACTGATCTTATTCTCTTTTCTCATTCAAACTCAGAGATCTACACAATTAAAACATGAACTTCACATGGGGTAATGGTCATCTCAAATTTTTAAGGAAAAGCCTTTCAACAATCCTTGTTTAAAAAAAAAAGCAAAACAATGACTGACAAGCTACTCAATGAGAATTCATTTATAAAAACTCAAGCTTTGTGAATAATATATTTTAGCTAGTCATTCTAACTAAATTAGGAGAGGGTTACCAATAGAAAATTAAAGAAAATTATTTTGGCTACATTTAAGGGAATTCAATTTGGCATCTCCAAGAAGATGAAGAGTTTCCATATTTTCAATGTATTCCATAATCCTTCCCCACTTTTTGTACATAATTAAATTAAGGAAGATACTGAAGCCCAGAGAGGGGAAGTATCTTCCACGACTCACAGGTAATAAGTAACAGAACTAGGATTTGGTTCCAGGACACCTAACTTCAAAATTATTACTCTTTCAATACGCCTATATTGAAATGCAGCCACACAAGGTAGATATGTGAAATATCTGCAGATTTTATTGAACTACAATGTGAATCAGAATCATCATAGTGACACGGTTGCCAAAATAGCTAATATAATTCTAAATTGCAGTAATATCTTTCAAGTAAACAAACCTTTCAGGAGTATATATTTGAGTGAGGTCAAGAAAAAATCAAAATACCAATTTAATCAGTTCATAATATTTTCACCAGAAGGAATAGAGGGTGCAAAATTAAATGTATTCAGTCATTTGTAGAATCAATCTTTCTTTGGTCATATGAGACAGGAAGTTATTTTTATATTTGTTTGTTCATGAATTATGTTGTGTTTTGTGAAATATATATATATATATATATATATATATATATATATCAGTGTAATAAAGAGAAACCTAATATCTTTGAGAAGTGAGTCCAGAATAATAAAGGAAGCATTCATATTGTTCTCTTCCCTGGTTAGTGTATATGTAGAATATTGTGTCTAGTTATAAATAGAAATCACATTTTAGGAAGATAAGTGACAAGTTCTAAGTGACAAGTTGGAAGATGAATAGAAAAAGTGGAAGGAGGTAGTAAAGGAGTTGCAAAACAATGTCATAACTTTTCTCAAGGGCCAATGGGTAGATGTTACAGGAGAGAATCATATTTCATTCAGTTTTAGGGAAAGCCTCTTGGCAGTTAGATCTATCCAAAAATTAAATTTCCAGCCTATAGAAGTAGTGAGTCGTTGCTCATACATGGAAATATTGAAGGAGCATTCATCAGAAATGCTTTATTGGGAATTCTTATTTAAGGTGGAAGTTATATTAGTTGATCTATTAGTTATTATATCTCTGAGAGTCTTTGATTCCTATAAAATTACTTGAGATTGATTACATAGCTCCTATACTATTTAAAATAGATGTGTTAACCATATTTGTGTTCATTAGTCATTTCTATTATAAAGAAGGGGAACGTTAAATAAGCTCATTAGCCAAAAAACAAAAGATGATGAGTTGTATTTATATAGTTGAAATTATTGACAATTTAAATTTTCTAATTAAAACCACATTGGCATTAAAAGTGTTGGAACTAATTGCAAACAAAAACTATTCTTCCTTTGTCAGCTTTCTGTACCAAATTTAGGGTGATTTTCCAGGCATCACTCAGATTGGTTGTAATTTCATTTTACTTTTTACAGTTTTGAAAACACCTCAAATGTAACATATACTTCATCCCATATCATTAACATAAACATAATAGCTAGAGGCTAATTCCAGAAAGAAATCTTAAAATTATCTCTCTTCTCCATTATTTACATACTAGGCTTATTGTTGTTGTTTCTAAAGGTTAAAAATGCTCTCTGGTTAATTACAAAAGAAGTCATAAAAGTCAATTTTGAAGACAATCAGTCATTAAACATTTATTATGTGCCTATTACATGTGAAATAGTGTATTAGTCACTAGGGATACAAAGACTTATACTCCAGTTGAACTATAAACTGGTCCAATAATTCTGGAAAACAATTTGGAACTGTGCTAGACAGCTAAACACTAAACTGTTCATTCTCTTTGACCCATTAATAGTAGTACTGGACATAAACCCAAGGAGACTACAGATACAAGGAAAATTCCAATATGTTCCAAAAAAATTAGAAGAGATTTTTTGAGCTAATGAAAACTTCAATGAATGTGTCATTAAGTTTGAGAGTAAAGAAATTATAGAATAAGAATATGATAAAAAAAATTTTGTTCCATGAGAAATGATGCATATGAGAAATTCTATGAATCTTAAGAAGTATAGGAACAAATTTAGAGATAAATAATCAGATCAAAGAGAGTAACATACATAACAACGTGATAAAATACATCAGAAATAAAATTAATATAATGATCAGTTTTGACTCTATAGTAATGATGATGAAACGTGTCTCCCTTTGAGCATCAAGGGTTTGTAGACACTGAACCTAGAGTAAGGGAAATTTTTTTTCAAAACCAGCCTCAGACACCTATTAGCAGTATGTCCTTGAATAATTAATTTAATCTTTGTTTGCCTTAGTTTTCTCATCTGTAAAAGAGGGATAATAATATCACCTACCTCTTAGAGTTTTTGTGGACATCATCAGAGAAAATTTGTAAAGCACTTCACAAACTGTAAAATGCTCTACAAACAACACATATTACTAGGAGTCAGATGATTGTAGTAATTTAATTATTACTGTTAGAAGCCGTTGCAGTAGTATTAGAAGAGAAATGTTCACTATAGGTGTGGTAGAAGTCCTACAGAAAAGGATAACATGGTGAAAATTGCCATTTTGCCTTTGCTTTGTTCTAATGGAGATGTCCATTGGAAGATGACGTTTGAGAAGTGATAGTAATCCAAAAAGAAGATAGCAAAAGAACTAATAGGAAAGTATTATAAAGGAGAGGTAGAACTAGAAATCTAGAAATCTGAATTCTTATTGGGCAAGTGACTATCTTTCTAAACCTCCATTTTCTTTTTCTATTAAAAGGCAGCATAGTATACTTGGAATTCCAGGACTGTTTCTGTTTTTTACAACCTACATGACAAATGAAAGTCACTTGACCTTTTTTTGGCCTCAGTTTTGGTGAATTAGTTGGAATTTCTCTTAAGGGCTCTTTCAGTTCCCAATCTGATCCAATTATTTTAAGTGGACATTTTATTCTAAAATTCTGATTGAATGAGAAAAATATACTTATTTTGATTATAAATATAAAAGGGTGTGGATAAAAGAATACCTAAAATGATTGAGATATTTCACTTAAGAATTTTATGTCTTATTTTGTTCATTCACTCCTTGTAACTCTACATAATCTCTGCAACTGACCTCTTATTTGAAGGAAGCTAAGAAAGAGTTTTTTTCTGTCTTGTTCTTAATGAAACTATAAATGCTTTTCTAGTTAAATTGTAACCATGTTGAGGAGTTCCTATAGATTGGGTTGGGAAGATGGTGGAACTAACTGAGAGATAATAGCAGTAGAGGAGATAGATTAGATTTGTCTCCTTTCACTTTGTAACAGAGCTGCCTGGGTTAAATATACCCTTGGGGAATTCTTGTTTACAGAAAGAAACTAACATTAAGTGGTAACACTTATTTTAAAAGAGATAATGCTGTTGGAACTCTATTTTACTACTAATTGCTCTCACAGCTCAGTTATTTTCCTATTTAAGCAATGGAAGACCAGTGGGCCAGAGAACTTATCTTGTTTGTGTTTGGAAGTACATGAGTAATGAGATACTTAATAACTTGCTCCATTGTCTCCATTATTGGGAAGTAGTTATTTGCCTCTGTCACTAGTCACACTTACCTAAGCATTAAAATTCAAACCTCTTGTCCTTGACTGGGCAATTTGGATTGGCTCTACTGACAATTTTAATCAAAGCAAATCAGTTTTTACATGCTTAACATATATAGTTTTCCAAAAGGGAGCATTTTGTTTAATGAAAAAAGCTAAATTATTATTTATTTATGATAAAGCTTTTTTGTATGGCTAGGTATTTAACCTGAATTAATCAGGAGACTTGAGTATTTTTGTTAATTTAAGTAAGAGCAAAGCCTAAGAAAACTGTGATTAGGTATTCATAATTTATAGCCTTGCTTACTTCCCTACAAGTGTTAGAACACTGCATTGATTATAGACATTTCTTTGCTGGCTTCATCATTTCTGTATGGTTCCACTAATGATAACAATAAGAAAAAAGGTTGGGTATTTTTTTTAGCAAAATAACAGATATATTTTACATCATTTCTCATAGAAAACAATACTATGAAGTAGTACTATAGGCAATAATGCTTCCCTTCATATCTATTGGGAAAGTGAAGCATAAAGACATGCATCACAGAATATCAAAATTTGAAATCCATTTTTTTCGTTGAGCCCTATACTCTTTTCATTAAGCCACTCCAAAATTCAGCTTTCATTGTAGATTTCCAAAGAAGAAACACATTTTGTTTTCTTAGAATCATAGAATTACAAAGTATAGGAGATCATCTAATCCAACACTTACTTTATAGATTACAGAATTTCAACTAAAAAAATTCCACTCAAGTAGTAAACAGAAGAGCCAATTTTTTTTTATCTAAGGTCCACTGACTTCTAAATCTAGCTTTTTTCCTAACATACCATAATACAGACAGATAAAGCATGGATTATTGCTGGTTTTTAATAGTAATATTATTCCATTCTGAGACATGTAATATGTCATATCCTAAAAACTGTATCATTATAACAAAAAACTAAAGCTTGTTGTTAATATTGTGATCATTAAAGTAATTTTTATCTGGATGAAAAATATAGTATGGTTTTGCACCTTGGGATGGTTAAATAAAATTTCAAAGGATTTGTTAGATGAAATAATGAAGACAAAATGATGATCAAGCCTTTTAGTTTAAATTACCTTCTAGAGGTAAAATAAGGTAATGATATTACTTTTCCCACTCAAGGAAGAAAAATTGGGGATTTAATATTGTTTTTTGACTGAAATTACCATACTACTGTACATGTAGGTCTTATTAATATTTCTAAACAGACATGTGTATAGAGTTGAACAGAAATATTAATAGGTAATGAAGCTGGCTTAATTCTCATTGAGTACTTGAGACTTCCCTATAGGGAGTTTTGTTTTCTTTCTATTTAAATGATCCTACGATTGGTAAAGATTTAATCTTACCATGAACCTTTATATGATAATAGTCATATTTTTTCTTCAATTCAATTGTCTTGAAGCTAAGAAACACCAAAAAAAGCAAGATATCAATTTTAGTAATTAAAGTAGTTTTAACTACTTTTAACAGCAGGCTGACGAGCACATACCTTGGGTACTCATGCAGAGAATGGCAGTAAATAATAGAAGCTCCAGAGACTCGTGAGGTGGTTTCAGGAAAAAATCTCATTCCTTAGTTCCATACACAGAGAGCCTGCCCTCCTCACTCAGACTTCTGACTAGAAAGGGATGGAAAAACCACAAAAGTGATGGCAAAAAATGACCAGGAAAAACAACTTCTCAATACCAAGAAAAACAAGAAGAAAGCATTGACTCTAGATAATTTTTATGGAGGAAAAATCCAGACTACAGAGGAAATAGCAGAAGAAGACATACAAATAAATGCATTCAATCTTTCCAAAAAATCAAAATTGGTCACAAGCTCTTGAAGAATTTAAATCAGAGCTCATCAAAAAGATGGAAGGATTTTGGCAAAAAAGTGGGAAATAGTTCAGAACGAAAATAACAGTTTAAAGGACAGGAACTTCCAATTGGAGAAATAGCTGGAAGCCACAAAAAGCAGAATAGACCAAACCAAAAAGGAAAATCAAAACATTATAGTGGAAAACCAGTCTTTAAATACCAGAATTAGGCCACTGGAAGGCAAAGATCTTACAAAACAGCAAGAATTAATAAAGCAAAGTAAAAAGACTGAAAAAATAAAAGAAAACATAAAAAATCTTATGGGCAAGTAATAGATCAGGAAACCAGTCTCGAAGAGACTATTTGTGAATCATTAGTCTACCTGAAAACCCAGAAATTAACAGAAATCTTGACATCATACTACAAGAAATTATCCAAGAAAGCTACCCTGATATTCTTGAATAAGGGGACAAAATAGACATTGAAAGAGTTCATAGAATACCCTCTACACTAAATCTTTAAAAGAGACCCCCAGGAATGTAATTGCCAAATTCAAGAACTTCCAAACTAAAGAGAAAATTTTACAAGAAGCCAAAAATAGACAATTAATATATAAAGGAGCACTAATGAGGATTACACAAGATCTGGATGCTTCCACACCAAAGGACCATAAGACATAGAATATCATATTCAGTAAGGCAAGAGAATTGGATTTTCAAAGGATCACCTATTCATCAAAACTGACAATATACTTCTAGGGGAAACTGTGGGCATTCAACAAAATAGAAGATTTCTAGATATTTGTAAGGAAAAGGCCAAAAGCAAATTGAAAGTTTGATATGAAAACACAAAAATTAAGAGAAACATGAAAAGGTAAATAAGAGAGGGGAAAGTGGAAATATATTTTTCATTTAAGGGCTTCAATAAGATCAAATTATTTATATTAATATATAGGAAATATTATTTTAACTATCACAATTTATATTCACTATTATAACAATTAGAAGAATCATTCATAGGTAAAGATTGGGGTAATAAGTGAAGATGATGTGCAAAAAAAAAAGGAAAAGGGAGGGGGTAATAGAAGATGGGATGGCACCAAGAGAAACTTGAAGGAATTAGATAAATAGGATAATAGATATCACACAAACTGGCACATGGTAAGGAAAGGGTAAGAATACGATTACAAGTAGAGGAAAAGAGTGCTAATAGGAAATACTTAAACCTTATTCTCAGTGAAATAAGTTCTCAGAGGGAAGAGAATCTAGATCCCTTGAGGTATAGAATTCTATATTATCCTACAGGAAAAGTGAGAAGGGAAAAAAACTAAGGGAGGGAGTGGGACTGGGAGTATAAAAATGAGGGAATGAGGGGGTTAGGGAACTTAATAGACACTAAAAAATGAGAATGGAACAAAAAGTGAGTGGGCAGAAAGGAAAGTATAATAAAGGTGGGAATTAGGGGGACTGACTAAAAGCAAACTACAGGCCTAAAAAGATATAGTGAAAGAAGAATGGGTAGAACTAGGAGAGCATATCAAAATACTGGGGAATATACAAGTGACAGTCATAACTTTGAACATGAATGGGATGAATTCCACCATAAAATGAAAGCAAATAGCAGAATGGATAAGAAATCAAAATCCTACCATATTTTGTCTTGATGAAATACACATGAGGCAAGTAGCTACTCACAGGTTTAGAATTAAAGGTTGGAGCAATATGTATTGGGCCTCAATTGAGAAAAAGAGCATAGGAATTGCAATCATGATATCTGACAAAGCCAAAATTAAAAATAGAGCTGATTAGAAGAGATAGGGAAGGTAATTAAATCCTGATAAAAAGCAGTATAAACAATGAGGAAATATCAGTAATGAACATGTATGCAACAAATGCTATAGCATCCAAATTTTTAAAGGAGAAACTAGTGGAGTTGAAGGAGGAAAGACATAGTAAAACTATACTAGTTAGAGACCCAAATGTTCCTCTATCAAATCTAGATAAATGAAACCAAAAATTAAATAAGAAAGATGTAAGAGATGTGAATGAAATCTTAGAAAATTAGAGTTAATAGATATGTGGAGAGAAATAAATAGGGACAAAAAGGAATACACCTTTTTTTCAACAGCACATGGTACATTCACAAAGATTGATTATGTACTAAGGCATAAAACATGGCAAACAATTGCAAAAAAAGTAGAAATAATAAATTTAACATTTTCACACCATAATGCAATGAAAATAATAATCAGTAAGGGTACATGGAGAGTTAATTGGAATCAAAATCAAAAGTTAATTGGAAATTAAATAATATGATTCTCCAAAATAGGTTAAAGAGCAAATATAGAAATAATTAATAAATTATTTGAAGAAAATGATGAGACATCCTTTCAAAATCAATCGGGTACAACCAATGCAGTACTGAGGGGGAAATTGATATCCTTGAATTTACATATTATCAAATTAGGAAGGGCAGAGGTCAATGAATTGGTCATGCAAATTAAAAAAAAAATCTCCATTTTTAAAATATAGCTTTCAAGTATTCCAATAATTATTATATTGTCTTTTCCTGATCTGTTTTCCACATCAGTTGTTTTTGGATTAAGATGTTTCATATAATTTTCTATTTTTTTTTTCAATTTTTGTCTGGTTTTATTTCTTCTTGCCTTAAGAAGTTATCATTGTAATTAGTGTATAACTCAAATCTCATTGCTTATCTCCTCCAAAAATGGTTAGGGGAAGCAAAGGAGACTATTTGGATCTTTTACTTTCAGAAAACATGTTGAAAATTGTTATTACATGTATATGGGAAAATGAAATATCTTTGAATAAATAAAATAAGTTATCATAACAGATGCTAGGTGGCTCAGGGGATTGAAATCCAGAATTAGAACTAAGAAGTCCTAGATTAAAATCTGGATTCAGTTTCTTTCTAGCTGTGTGACCCTGGAAAAGTCACTTCAATCCCATTGTCTATCCCATACTGCTCTTCTGCCTTGGAACCAATATATATTGATTCAAAGAGAAATGGAAAGGGTTAAAAAATAAGCTATCAGCTTCCCCTTGCTCAATTCCAATTTTTAATTACTATCTTCAATGAATTTTTGGATCTCTTTTTCCAGTTGTTTGATCTTTCATAATTTCTCAGTTTTCTTGCTTTGCTTTTATTTTTTCCCCCATTTTTTCCTGACCTTTCTCATTTGATTATTAAGAATTTTTTAAGCTCTTCCAAGATCAGTTTTGTTTTCATTTTACACTTTTCTTAGGAGTCTTAGCAGTCGGGACTTTAATTTCACTTTCATATGAATTTGAACCCTTCTTTATTCACAAAATAGTTCTCTATGATTGAAGTATTTCATTTTGCTCACTTTTATTTTTAATTTTTATCAACCCATTTATTAATTGTAAATTTTGTATGAGTGTAAGGCTTTTCTCATTGTGTGTGGAGGATAATGTCTTGGTATTTACTTTTTAGTTGTTATTTTAGTTGTTGTTTTTCTCATTTCCTAAGCTTTGTGGGGTTTGGGGATATGTGGTCTTTAACCTGTTGATTCTTTTAGTTTCTATATTTCAGGGTTCCTAGCAAAACTTTTGCTTGAACTGTTCCTACCCACTGTGGTTTACTCAGAGATTATAAGCATCATCCACCTCTCTCTGTCCAGTAGACATAGTTAAGAACTCCATTGTTCCATGGCTCTTATTTAACTGCAGTCACACTTTCACATATTAATTTCTGCTTTTCTTTAGCCATTGCATGATATGATATCTAGTCAGTGCACCTAGACCTACAATCCTCTCCCAGGTAGCAACCTAAACCCCACACAGTAAGTAGGTTTAAGTTTCTGAAGCCTAGCTTATAACCTACACAGCTGCCTCCAAGCCCTCCATTAGGTTGTTTCCATTATTGTGTGGAGCCATACCTGCTTCTCAAGTTTTCCTTTTGCACATTGTTTCTCTCAAATTCATCACTTAATTTTGCTTTTTTATAATTCACTCAGAAACATGATTTTTAGTTATTTGTGGGGAAATTTGAAACTCCTATTCTATCATCTTCCACCAATGCATCTAATATATTTTCATGAATGGGTTTTTATCCACTTTATAGGTAAAAAGAATCTGCTGAAACCTGATTTGTCTCTCCTTTTTAATTTACTTATTTCATAAAACTTGTTCGTTTTATGGCCATCAAATTTTAAGTCATTTGTTATCTTACATAAGAGGTTAATCTAACTCTGCTCTTGCTTCTAGGTTTTGGTTCCACTTCTAATCCAAGAATGCTGTTTTGAAGTCTCATCCTTTCTTGGGCTGACATGAGCCTTCAGATGATATTTGCACATTCTGACCTTGCAGCTTCTCTTAGATGCTCTCTGTTGAATTTTCAGCTTAAGTAGTCTTGCATATAATTAACCTCTTTCACAGTCTGCTGCTAAAGTTCTGCTTTACAGGTTTTACTCTCTTTGGTGCCTCTTTTCTTTGATTAGATTGTAGTGTCATAGATTTTGCACAAGAATGGATCTTGAAAATACCAACTCCAATTTCTATTTTAAGTTGAGGAACCTGGATCTCAAAGAGGGTAAATGACATCAAATGTCACATGAGTGAAGTAATATTAGAACAAAGCTCCTCTGACTTCCATTTCTAGCACTCTAGTCTATATTGCTGCTTATTTTCCATGGGACAATAGAAGAAAACGAGAAAAAATTAGGATATGGCATCTCTAAATGAAGAGAATCTTTACACATGTACAAAATATATATAAACATAAATAGGAAAATACTAAAAAACATTATTTTAGACTAAGAAAAACTCAACTATTCTTCTATACTCTTAAATAGACAAATGCACAACTTACCCCTGAAAACTAGTCATTAAGCTTACCTGGAAATTAAACGTTTGAAATTTTAATATGTAATCTGTTAATGTCTTTGAAACTAATTTTTTTAAGCAAATGGCTTAAATTCTCCTTCCTTTGATACATTTTCAATAGTAGACTGTTTCAGAACCTTTAAAAGGAGGAGTTATACCCTTATTTGAATAAAATCTTTATAATTTTGAAATTAAAAGCTATTAAAATGAATAAAATATTGTTTTGAATATTCTACAAACATATTCACATATGAAAAGTTTTTGTCTAAGGAATGAAGTTTCTAAAATCATAGTTGTTAAGATTGGATTTAGACTTCAGTAATTTATTTTGGGGATTTAGAATTTAAATCCCTGGCGACCAATTAATTATATTCAGTCCAACCAAGAAATAACAACAGTGCAGATTTTACCTTCTACCACTTTTCTTGAAACTGTTATTTTAGTTAGATAAGGTAAAAATTGTACGATCTTTGTGGTTCTCATTGAAACTTCCATTTAAACAATAGATCCTTTAGTTTATTCTAAAATAATATTACCTTGCAGAAATTGCTTTCAGAAACTGTGTATATATATGTGTATTTTTATACTTGAGTTTTATTTTGCATATTCTGCTTTGTTTTTCTAATTGTGAAAGTTTTTCTTTTTCTTTTTCATTAATATAATTTAATTTCCAAGTATCTTAGTCCCTCCGCTCTCTGCATAATAGAAAGGATCATGTGACAAACATATGTATATATAAATATATATATATGTATATATACATCTATTTGTATAATGTCTTTCATGTTGCAATTTTTCAATTCATTCTCTATAGGTAACATTAACAATTTATTTTTCAAGTATCAAACCTGTAGCTATATATAATTTTTCTTAGTTCTATTAATTTCACAGTTTATTATCTTATGTTCTTTCCAAGTTTTTTTTTTAATTAGCCTACTCATTGTTTCTTGTGGTGCAGTAGTATTCCATCACAATCATATAACACAACTTGTTTAGCCATCCCCTAATTGATGGATATCTCTCTAATTTTCAGTTTTTTGTTCCCACAAAGAGACTGCTCTAAATATATTTTTCAACATATATAATATTTTCCTTTTTCCCCGATATCTTTGGGAAGTAGACACAGTCGTGGCATTGATGAGTCTAAAGGTATATTCTTTTTATAACTTTTCTCTTGCAATTACAAATCACTCTCCAAAATTGTTGGATGAGTTCATAGTTCCATTGTATTAGTGACCCCATTTTTCTATATCCCCTTCAATATTTGTCATTTTATCCAAATTGAAGAGTTTTGGATAATGTCTCAGAATTGGTTTGTATTTCTCTGATAACTAATGATTTGGAATATTTTTCATATGCGTATATATATATATATATGTGTGTGTGTGTGTGTGTGTGTGTGTATATATATATATATATATATATATATATATATATATATATATATATATATATATCTTTGATTTCTTAACCCAGAAATTATCTGTTCATATCTTTTGCCTATTTATCAGTTGGGAAATGTTTCTTATTCTTGTAAATTCAACAAATTTGTGTATTAATAAATCTATACATTTTTTCCAATTTTCTGTTTTCTAATCTTGGCAACATTTGTCTCATTTATACAAAAACTCTTTAATTTAATGTCCTCAAATTTATACATTTTATATCACACAATGCTCTACAACTCTTATTTTCTCATAAAATCCTCTCCTTCCCATAAACTGATAAGTAATATGTTCCCTGTTCTTCTAACTTATTTATAATGTCTCTGATTATGTCTAAGTCATGTATGCATTTTGATTTTAATTTAGTGAATGATGTAAGATAGCAAAACATAACAAGTTTCAGCCAAACTACTTTCTAGTTGCTCTAGCAGTTTTTACCATATATTTTTTTCTTATCTGATCAACTTAACCTTATGCTTTTTTCAAATAAAAATTATTATAATCTTTTACTATTTTGAGTTGGATATCTGTCCTGTTCTACTGATCTTTCTATTTCTTATTATCAGTTTTGCAAATTACTGCTTTAAAGCACAGTTTAAAATTTAGTGCTGCTAAATTCCTTCTTTTACATTAAAAAATTCATTTGATATTTTTAATCATTTTTCTTCTCAATGAATTTTATTTTTATTTTTCTATCTCAGTAAAATATTTTTTGTCATTTGATCAGAATGGCATTGCTTAAGTAGTTTGGTTTAGGTAGTATTGTCATTTAAATTATATTAGCTCTGCCCATTCATGAACAATTACTATATCTCTAGTTACTTAAATCTGTCTTGTATAAAAAGTGTTGTATAATTATATTTGTATGGTTCCTGGATTTTTTTTGCTAGGTAAATGTCTAGGTATTTTGTTCTTGTGTGTTTATTTTAAATGGAATTAGTCTTTTAAATTCTTCTTAACTTTGTTAGTAAAGTGTGAAATGCTAATGACTTTTGTCAATTCATTTCAAATCGTGAGACTTTGCTAAAATTATTGATAGTTTCTGTTCTAGGATTTTCCCATATACCACACATGTTGTTTATAAATTGAGATTAATCTCTCTGCTCATTTGGATTCCTTCTATTTCTTGTTCTCTTATTGCTCTTGCTAACATTTCTAATACTGTATTAAATAATTATTAAATACTATATAGATACTAAATATTGGTGATAATGGGCATATTTCTTTCACCTTTGATGTTATTCAAATTCTGTCTTTTTCTCATTACAAATAAAATTTGTTTTGGATAGATATTTCATATCATTTTAAGAAAAAATAGTAGATTATGTGCCTCAAACTAATCTGCAAAAATATATTCATTATAGAAGAAAAAACTGGGTGAGGGATTAAGGAGGTCATGTGATCTAACGTTCTCCACCCTAATGTAACTTGCAGTGATAATTTTTGTTTACACTTTGTTGTTGTTGTTGTTAAAACCCTTACCTTCCCTCTTGGAGTCCAAGGCAGAAGAGTGGTAAGGGCTAGGCAATGGGGGTCAAGTGACTTGCCCAGGGTCACACAGCTGGGAAGTGTCTGAGGCCAGATTTGAACTAGGACCTCCCATCTCTAGGCCTGACTCTCAATCCACTGAGCTACCCAGCTGCCCCCTAATTGTTTATACTTTCACTGTGTATTTCACTGTATTAATTGTTGAAGATTATTGTCTGTGTATTCTGAAGCTTGAGCTGGTATAAATTACCTATTGTTGACATTTCTAATCACAATTAATTTGCTTTTTTATAAACGATTTTTAAAACCCATTCTTATTTTGATCTAATTCTTAGGTAATCATAAAATTATATAACACAAGCAATGTATTTCCAAAAAGGATATTAAAAGAAAATTTCTGAAGGACATGGTTTTTAAACATAATTGTGATTTTGAAAACCAATTCTGTTCTACAAAAAACAAATGAAACAGTGAGGAATCAAGGCAGTGGTTGGGAATGATAGCTTTTTTTTTGACTTTGTCAAAAAAAGGAAATCATTTATCCTAACCACTATACTTCACTGATTGGAACACATCTATTCTTTGTAGTTAAAATGTAGTATATTATAAAAACAAATTTAAACCCTTATCTTCTCTTTTAGAATCAATAGTGTTTATTGATTCCAAGGCAGAAGAGTGATAAGGACTAGGTAATGGGGGTTATGTGACTTACCCAGGGTCACACACCTAGGATGTGTCTGAGGCCAGAATTGAACCCAGGACCTCCCATCTAGAACTACTTTCAATCCTCTGAGCCACTTAGCTGCCCCTCCACAATTTTCTAAAAGTGGAATGGGCTGCCTTAAGAAGTAGTAGATTCTCTCACTGAGATCTTCTAGCAGAGGATGAATAATCATTGGTCAGGAATCCTGAAGAAGGGTATTTTGTTCAAGTATGGTATAAAATGGAGACACTGTGAGTTCCCTTCTAACTCTGAGAGAGTGTGAATCTGTGTTTCACCAATATATTCATAATCTTGATGTATTAGAACATTCTTTCTAAAACAGAAGCTTTCACAATTTAGTGGAGCCTCTCAGTCTCTTATATTTCTCTTTTTTTCAGAGAAATCCAGTGTCCAAATTTTTTGTTTGCTCAGAAGGACCTATAAGTTGATCCCTTATAAAATATCAGACTAAAAAGAATATTAAACTACAAAAATATGAAAAGAAATTGTAGTTGAGGCCAAAGACAGTCAAGAAACATTCTGCCATTCTCTGTGAGAATACGTAGAATTCACATGGCTCTCAATATCAGTCAAGAGCAACAAGTGAATTTATATCTCTAAATCACAGTTCAACAGCTATTCTTTCTAGCTCTTTCTCCATGTGGCAATAGTATTGTTCCTTGCCATCACATATGTTCTTCCTTTTTAATAGAATCATATCCTTGGACTTAGAAATTATCTTAGAAAGCAGGGACTCAAGATGAAAAATGCTACCCACTTCCAGATAGAAAACTGATGAACTCTGAGTGTGCATTTGTTATAGTGAAATCACTTTTAAAGGCTGATATAATATTAATTTATGGTCACCAAGGAATTTACTTATGAAATTCCTAAAATGAAGCACTCAAGTAAGAATGGAGTTTATGGTGGTTTAATCACAACGGGAGTAAGAGAGAAGGAGAGGGAGAGAAGGAGAGAGGAGGAAAAGGAAAAAAGTTAACTCAACTTTCTGGCAGAGCCAGAGGGAGTTTAGGACCGAAGGCCAAGGTAGAAGGAGAATCAGTCCTTGACTCACGTGACCGATCTGAAGGAAAGCTGTCTACAGGCCTCCTCTCTGCTCCAGTTCCTAGCACCCACTGGTGCCTAGCTCTGTCCCCAGGAAGTGCTCGAACTCCAGAGGCTGCTCTCGACGTCATTTCCTGTGCCTCACAAGCGCCAATGGTGGCTCAAGCTTGGCTTAGGACAGCCCAGGTGGGCAGTCAGTTATTTTTTATTTGCCATTGACTAGCACATGCTAGTGTAGTATGGGTGTGCATAATTTGGGGTGCTAGACCAAGTAAGATGGGGATTTAAAAAAAATCACCATCCCCCCGATGATGCCTGGGGGACTAGTTTCCCCAATTGATCACTAAACATAAGCGTCTTGCACCCCGAAAAATTCTAACTGAAAGTGTATACAAAATTTTACCCTCTAAGAGGAAAACTACAATAGTTGTAGATAAGGGAAAATAGAAGAGAGAGAGACAGCAAAACCAGTGTTTTGCTGGGTGCATTGACAAAAGCCAATTAGGGGGCAGTCCCCTTTGGCATAAGAGTGTACATTCAAAATAAATGTTCAATCAACCGCACCCCAAGGTTCATTCTGGATCTTCCTGTAGTGAAAAGGTTTAGATATCTTTCTGCAAACAATTAATTCTCTGGATTCAGTCAGTTAGCAAGCTTCTTCTCTGAAGATCTATCTCGAACAAAATTTAAATCTTGGATTTTATGAAAATATAATCCCCCTTGAAGAAAGTGTTAGAAAAAAAACCAAACACCAAGTCCAACTGAGGATGCAAGGTTTAGTTATGGGGGTGTTTGAGTTAATTCAAAAGGAAAACAAAAACAAAAATGAAAACAAAAGAAAAAAGAAAAAAGGGAAAAAATTAAGGGAAAAAATAGATGAACCCTTTATATATATGTGTGTGTGTGTGTGTGTGTGTGTGTGTGTGTGTATTAAAGAAGAATTCAAAATCAGTATCAAAATATCAAAAATCTATGTATACAAAATTTTGAGAAAGCAAGAATAAATTTTCTCACAGGCTCCTGTATTAGGGTCCATTTAAGTAATTTCTAATCCCACAAGACTATAGGACAGAATGCAGTAAATTTTACTTACCCATTTGCAGCCAAGGCTACAGGACGTTGCCATACTATAGGAGAGAAAAAAGGACCTGATTTTTATTTTTATAGGGAAGTGTCATTCCCTGGTCTGATTTTACCTTCATTCTCAGGGATGGAAGGAGCCAGGATGGTAGCCAACATTTGGTACTTGTCTGTAGGTATTTTCATGAAACGTGTGAATACAAATAAGTCCTACATCTTAACTTATGTCAAGTGTCCCAAACCCAAGTCTCACACTAGGTTCAAATCCTTTGTATTGGCATAGAAGTGCATCAATCCTATCTGGATTCATTTTTTATTTTTAGACTACTGTGAGCTCTTTTGGCATTATTCAGGTTATCTCTGTGCTCCTTTTTTTTTTCCCCATTCCTAGAATCAGACAAAAACATTAATCATAGTCCCACAACAATCATCAACAAATGGCTGGTTCCCATAGTCTAAAGCTGTTTGGGTACATATTAATAATATAGCAGTATATATATTTAAACTAATATTATTGTAGAATAAAAATTAATATTGATTGTATGTACCTTAAGTACATAGAAATGAAAAAAGGGCAAAAATATAATATTTTAATAAAAGAAAAAATAATAATATAAGGAAAAGTGAAAAAGGAAAAAAGAAAAAAAGAAATTCAGGAATTCAATGTGTCAAAAACAAAATAAAATAGTTCCACTTGTCAATGGGTATTTATCTCCAATGCATGTATAGGATACAGTCAATCAGTCTCAGCAGAAGATGCTCTCTTTACATGTGAGCAATGAATCCAAGAGTCCTTTTCTCCACCCTTTATAGATGTCAGAGTAGTTAACAATATTTGGAATGGTCCTTCCCAGGAAGGCTGAGTTGCTCCTATGTGCTAGAAGTTCTTTATTGTTGTCTCCTGGGTTCAGGATGTGAAGTGAGAAGTCTAATGGTCCGGCTTGTAGCAGATCCGGATTCATGTAGCTCACACAGTTTGTGCTGTAATTCCTGTATATAGGAAGCAATGGTAGTATCTCCCCCTAATAGTGATGTATAATCCAGGGAGAAAGGCTTAGCCAGTAGAGGCGGATGTCCAAAAAGCATCTCAAATGGTGAGATGTGTAGGTCTTCTCTAGGCCTGCTTCTAAGATAAAATAGGGCCAGAGGGAGCATTTCAGGCCATTTTAAATGGGTCTCAGTGCATAATTTGCCAATCATAGTTTTAAATTCAGAGCAAGTTTTAAACACATTAAAGCATATTTCTTCCTCTTTGTTGTATTTTTTAGAGCATGACTAACATGGATATATAGTTTACATTAATACATATATTTCTTTCCTTCTCAATGGGTGGAAGAGAGAGCAGATAGAATGAGAGAAAGGGAAAATTTAAAGCATTACCCTAGAGGAAATATAATTTCCTCCTCTCACTTTGCAGATGAGGAACCTGAGACAAAAGATTATACTAACTTTTCATTTCACTAATAATTCACCATCTCTGTCTTAACACCAGCTGCTTCTTTCTAGGGGCCATGTTAATGATACAGTCCATATTGCAAGCCCCCACCAGTACAGTATTCCCATGCAGATCTCATTTTTGCACCATTTTTCTATGTGCATAGAATGTCTGAAATGTCTCTTTCTGAGTTCCGCTGCACTTTCACCCTCTCTCCCTTTCCCTTATTACTCTACCTTCTATCATTATCTGCCCCTTCCTCCATTCGTGCATGGTATGTCTTCTTCCATTTCTGTTTGCCTTTAATGGCCAATGTGATCCTTCTTAGTAGTTCAATCAGTCAGTCATGTTCTGTGGCAGTCTTCCACACTTCAAGGGGAAAGGAACCTCACATGACTTCTTTTGGCACATACCTGCCACATTTTCATTGTTCAGGCTCTCCTAGTAACCAGGCACCAAGCTGTCGGCTTGTGTATCTAAATCACTGGAGATCTTAGCTTTCCCCTTTCCTATCCTGGCTGCTTATCCAAGGCTCCCATTATCTTCCTGAGGCTCTGGCCACTGGCTCCTGTCTACCCTGGCAACCCTGACACCCACCCACCTAGACATCAGCCCCAGGCATTTTTTTTTTTTGCCAGAAGCTCTCCTCTGGTCCCTGAAAGATACTCTTTTTTTTTTCTTTTCAAATAGCTTTTTTTAAATATAACCATAAAATTCTCAATTACTACCTTGTGAAATACTATTCACTTCATTTTACATATGAGAAAACTGAGGCTCACAGTCATCAGTTATTACATTTGAAAAGTACTAGAGCAGTTTGAATTTAGTTCTCCTGAATCTAAGACTTAACATTTTGTCCATTTTACAAGAAACCCTTTGTATTTGAGCAGGATCATATTCATCCAAGTGAAGAAAATTCTGTATTATGATATCCTCAATCTACATTGAAACAAATAGAATGACTAAAACTAATCCTCTTTCCATTTTAGGCTAAACAAGAAAATGTTAAGGATGTTGAAGGGAGATAAATAGGGTGATATTACCTTATGAAATTAATACAAATGGGGCAAGAACAGTGGTAAATACCATAAAACTGTCCAGTCCACCTCATTCAATGAAACATTCTCAAATATTTCTAAATAAATTTCTTTAACATTAAAATGCAGTTTACTCATTCTCGATAAGAAGTGCTGTCCTAATTTTAACAACTTATTAATTAATTAGTTAATTAATAATTTTTGTTGTTGTTTTCATGGTGTGTGGTTGGTATGAGTTATTGTAATTATTTTGGTTCCTGGCTCTTTTCACTTAAACCTTTACAAGCTTGGTTGAGAATAGTGTGATAAGTGAAAGCTGTAAATGTAAAAGGGAAAAAAATAATATTGTTCTGTTGTATGTATATTAAGTTTTAAAAGATAGAATGTAGTTAGAAAATGAATGGAATACTACTGAGCAAGAATCTCAAGAAAGTCACAGAAAGAAAGAAAGGGTTTTTTTTCTTTTTTTTAAATTTTATTTAATTGATTAATTTAGAGCATTTTTCTGGATTACAAAAATCTTATTCTTTCCCTCCCCTCTCCTCAACCCCTTCCCATATCCATCATTATTCCACAAAATGTTTCTTATTTCAAGACCTATTTTCATGTTATTTATATTTCCACTAAGGTGATCATTTAGGGTTTATAACCCCAATAATATCCCCATTAACACATGTGATCAAGCAATTGTTTTTCTTCTCTGTTTTTGCTCCCCCAGATTTTACTCTGAATGTGGATAGTGTTTTCTCATAAGTCCTTCAGAAATGTCCTGGATCTTGCATTGCTGCTGGTAGAGAAGTCCATTACTTTCACTTTTACCACAGTGTATCAGTCTCTATGTACAATGTTCTCCTGGTTCTGCTCCATTTACTCTGCATCAATTCCTGGAGGTCATTCCAGTTCACATGGAATTCCTCCAGTTCATTATGCCTTTGAACACGTTAATATTCCAACACCATCAAATACCACAATTTGTTCAGCCATTCCCCAATTAGAGGGCATCCCCTCATTTTCCAATTTTTTGCCACCACAAAGAGTGAAACTACGAATATTCTTGTACAAGTCTTTTTCCTTATTATCTCTCTGGGGTACAATTCCAGCAATGCTATGAATGGATCAAAGGGCAGAGAGTCTTTTAGAGCCCTTTGGGCATAGTTCCAAATTGCTTTCCAGAATGTTTGGATCAATTCAGAACTCCACCAGCAATGCATTAATGTTCGAATTTTTTCACATCCCCTCCAACATTTATTACTTTCTTTTGCTGTTATGTTAGCCAATCTGCTAGGTATGAGGTGGTACCATAAGAGGTGTTTTGATTTGAATTTCTCTGATTACAAGAGATTTAGAATGTTTTTTCCTTTGTTTATTGATAGTTTTGATTTCTTCATCTTAAAATTGCCTATTCATGTCCCTTGCCCATTTATCAATAATCAATGGCTTGATTTTTTTGTACGATTGATTTAACACTTTATGAATTTTAGTAATTAGACCTTTGTCAGAGGTTTTTTTATGAAGATTTTTTCCTAATTTGTTCCTTTCCTTCCAATTTTAGTTGCATTGGTTTTGTTTGTTCAGAACTTTTTTAATTCAATGTAATCAAAATTATTCATTTCACATTTTGTAGTTTTTTTCTAGCTCTTGCTTGGTCTTAAAATCTTTCCTTTCCCAAATATCTGACAAGTAAACTATTCTGTTTTCACCTCATTTATATTTAGTTTCCTTCTTTATATTGAAGTCATTCACCCTTTCTGAGTTTATCTTGGTGTAGGGTATAGATGTTGATCTAAACCAAATCTTTCCCATATTGTCTTCTCATATTCCCAAGCAATTTCTGTGAAATACTGGATTTTTGTCCCAAAACTTGGATCTTTGGGTTTCTCATAGACTGTCTTGCTGAGGTCTCTTACCCCAAGTCTATTCCACTGATCCTTCCTTCTGTTGTTTATCCAGTACCACATTGTTTTGGTGAACACTGCTTTATAGTTTAATTTGAGATGTGGTACTGCTAAGCTACCTTCTTTCACATTTTTTTCAATATTTCACTTGATATTCTTGATGTTTGTTCTTCCAAATGAACTTTGTTACAACTTTTTCTAATTCAGTAAAAAGTTTCTTGGTAGTTTCGTAGATATGGCACTAAATAAGTAAATTATTTTGGGTAGGATTGTCATTGTTATTGTGTCCATTCTACCCATGAGAGATGAAAGTTTCTTCCAATTATTTAGATCTAATTTTAATTGTGTGGAAAGTGTTTTGTAGTTGTGTTTATGTAGTTCCTGTGTTTGTCTTGGTAGATAGATTCCTAAGTATTTTATATTGTGTAGGGTGATTTTAAATGGAATGTCTCTTTCTAACTCTTGCTGCTGAGATGTATTGGAAATATATAGAAATGCTGATGACTCATGAGGATTTATTTTGTAACCTGCAAGTTTGCTAAAGTTGTTGATTATTTCCACTAGCTTTTTGTGAATTCTCTATGATTCTTTAAGTAAACCATCATATCATGTACAAAGAGTGATAACTTGGTCTCCTCATTACCTATTTTAATACTTTCAATTTCTTTTACTTCTCTAATTTCTACTCCTAGTGTTCCTAGTAAAATAGTAAATAATAGAAGTGATAATGGGCATCCTTGTTTCACTCCTCTTTTTGGGAATGCTTCTAATTTATCCCCATTCCAGATGATGTTTACTGATGGTTTTAGATATTTATTTTAATTTTTATTTATTATTTTTAGGAAAGGTCCTTCTTTTCCTATACTTTATAGTGTTTTCAATGTGAATGAGTGTTGTATTTTGTCAAAGACTTTTTCTGCATCTATTGAGATATTCATGTGATTTTTGTTTGTTAGCTTGTTTAGGTGGTCAATTATGTGGATGGCTTTCCTAATATTAAACCATCCTTGCATTCCTGGTACATAAATCTCACCTGATCATAATGAATGACTCTCATTATCACTTGCTGGAGTCTTTTTGCTAATATTCTATTTAAAATTTTTGCATCTATATTCATTAAGGAGATTGGTCAATAGTTTTCTTTCTCTGTTTTTGACCTGCCTGGCTTTGTGAGCAATACCATATTTGTGTCATAAAAGGAATTTGGTAGAACTCCTTCTTTGCAAATTATGTCAAATAGTTTGTATTGTATTGGATTAGTTGTTCTTTGAAAGTTTGATAGAATTCACTTGTGAATCCATCAGACCCTGGGGATTTTTTCTTAGGGAGCTCTTTTAATGACATGTTCAATTTCTTTTTCTGATATGGGATTATTTAAGTATTCTATTTCTTCTTCTGTTAATCTAGACAAATTTTATTTTTGTAAATATTCATCCACATCATCTAGATTGCCATATAATTGGACAAAATAGTTTTTAATTATTTCCTTATTTTCCCTACATTAGAGGTGACATCTCCCTTTTCACCTCTAATATTGTTAATTTGGTTTTCATCTTTCCTTTTTTATTAGATTGACCAGTACTTTGATCTATTTTATTTATTTTTTCAAAGTACTAGCTTCTAGTCTTATTTATTAATTCAATAGTTTTTTCACTTTCAATTCTATTAATTTCTCCTTTAATTTTTAGGATCTCTAATTTAGTTTTCATCTTGAGATTTTTAACTTGTTCCCACAAAGAAAAGTTTAGTATGAGACTGATAACAGAGCAATTATGTGGCATTTTTAATAAAGCCCAGACATAGATACAGAAAGACCTTAGGGAGTTCAAAACCTAACTCAGATAGCATTAGCTATGTCACTTAAATAATCAGCTTCAGTTTTGTCATTGGTACAATGGGAATGATAATAGGAGCATCTACTTCCCATTTTATTTGTTAGGATGAACTGGGATAATATGCCAAATGTTTTGTAAACATTTGCTATTGCTCTTGTTACAAAATCTGGGATTGATGTGTTTGCCTATTGATTTGAGGATTGCTTACAAATTATGGCATGTGAAAATAAATGAATATTATTATACTCTGAGAAAGTAATATGTTCAGTATAGATATATGGGGGGAAAACTTGTATGAATTTAAGCAGGGTAAGCAGAACCAGGGGAAGAATACTATAAGGAAATTCTACTGTAACTACTTTGTGCTGACAAGTTTTGTTCCTGGAGAAAATATGTTGGATTCTCTCTCCTCTTATTGATAGAACAGTTTAGAAGTAGAGATATAGAATGCTGCATACACTTTGAGTACCTTGCTTTTGGCTTAAACGTTTTTCTTTGTAGCAACAGAAGGCTCAATGGAAGAGAGGTGGCACATGTGGAATAACTAATATTAAACAAATGGCAGCATCAATTATTTTCAAGCAAATAGGATTTTTATATGGAACCTCCTTGAGATTTCTCCCAGTGATTCTCTAAAACATTGAAACATTCAAAAACACAGCAGAATATGTTTTAAGCCATTTTGATGGGGATATTGAATATATAAGAAATATTACAATTTGGGACGATATGTTGCAAGTTTTTTGAATAAAGGATATTTATAGATAAAAAAGCCCTTATATGTAAGTTTCCAAAACTTTTATATTTATTTGTTCAATATGTTCAATTTTTTATAACTATAACAAAATCATAAAATAAAAATATATCAAGGATTTCTTGCATACAAGCTGCCTGGAAATGCTTGAAAGCCTACCCAGGATATATTTTATTTTGAAAACATTGTGTTTCATATAATAGCCACTTAATAAATTCATTTTCCATCCATCCATTTTGAGCAAAATAAGAACATGACCAAAGCTGTAACTTATGAAAGACAAATTTGGCAGTGATTGTGTAAGATGTATTAGAGGAAGCGAATACAGATATGGTGGCTAGAAAGATATTTCAGTAATATAGGTAATAAGAATGGTATATGTGAGGATGAAAAAAGGGGAGGAGTGATTTCAAAGGAGGAAGAGCAATAACAAACCACCTATGTTCAAATCCCATCAATGTATTAATAATACTATTAACTCCCTCCCCATAAGAGACAGAGAGGAAAACATTGGAAAATCATTTAAAATAACAGCTAATTTCTTTAATACTATAATTATTTCTTTTGGAGCTAAGGTATCCATTTACCATGAAGTCCCATGATGTGAATTCTTTCTGTTAATTTCTTCTTTGGTTATATTATTTGTCTTGACATCCCAAGTAGTACCATTGATGACCTACTGTCTCCTTTACCTGTTTGGATTGAGGGCCCATGAGTTGTACAGATATTCTCCCATCTTCTTATGTGTAGGCCTAAGTCCATCAGACACAGAGCTACTTTGAGGACCAACCACAGGAATGATTGATCCCATGAACAGAAAGTTTGTCTTAGATTCTGAACTCCACAACTCCTTTATCCCCTTCCTCTGTCCTCAGAAATTCATGGCCCTTCAGTCCAAGCAAGTAATCTAGAGAAAAGATGGTCAATGGGTTCCACTCTTAATAAAAACAGCAGAGTTCTTTTGTTCTTCATCCTTCATCTTGCTAAAATAAACCATAGGAATCACTCGGCCAGTCTCCCACCATCCTTCTACCCAAAGAAAGTTGGAATTCTTACTGCACAACTCTCTCTACCTTTCTCCTCAACTTTTATTGAAAGTGACACCAATCTATGGTTCTTTGAGGAATGGTTCCTATCCCTCAGGGACCCTAAATAAACTTGGTTAAAAAAAAATGGGATTTCCTTGCTCCTCCATATACTGCCCAAAGCAGGAGAAATCTATTAATCTTGAAACTGAGGAAATTCCCTTATCCTTTGTAAAAATCTAATTGGGTAACCTACTTCTCCATCCTTAAGCCTTTCCAATCCCTAGGAACCATGAATAGGCAATTCTACTCTCACTTCTGTAATTTATGAGAATAACAGCTTTTGAAGATAAATAAGAGGGAAACCCTTCTCCCACAAAAAAAATAGGCATGCATATACACACATATATGCACACACAAACATACACACATATATGTTATATGAATTAGAGAACTTTCCAGAATAGATCAAGTAATAACTTCCATTAGATTACACAGTACCTCAGGATAGAAAAACTTAATCAAAATGTAATGAATTACAGAATGAAAACAAAGAAAAATTATCAAAGCACAAGAAAGATAAAAGATCTTCTAAATTTTTAAACAATTATTGAAATAATATTAAAAGTTTAGAAATAAGAATAGAAAAATGTTAAACATAAACAAAAATATAATTTTTTAAATGGGATTAGACAACAAAATTCTTTTTTGTCCTTTGTCTAAGAAAATGAAATTAAGCTTTCATGTTAGTGAAATCTGCCCAGGACACATATTAATTATTAATATAAAAAGATTCTGATTTGAGAGATATTCTCAATAGCCAGTTCTCTTGAAGTAACTAGATTTTACAGTGCTTGAAGTGTAGGCTTAGCCAAGAAGATCTGATTTCAAATTTCTGCTGTAGATACTTACTAAGTAACCATGTCTCTTCATTTATCTTAGTTTCAGTTTCCTCATCTGTAAATTATTTGTGGGGTGTGGTGAATGTTGAAGGTGTGCATTGAAATAAATAGCCCTTAAGGTCCTTTCCAGCTCTTAATTGTTGTTTTTACCATTAATATAAAGCCCATTTTCTAATGTAACTTCCCACTCATGTTTTATAATAATTCCCATAATTATAAAACAAAAATAGGAAGTTTCCAATTGAGTTTTTAGAATTACTGAATAAAGTGCTAAATATTATTGTTCATATACACCTTTGGAGAAAATAAGTCTACTCTATTGATTCATCCTTTGCTAAGATCAATGAAAAATAAAAGGAATTCCTCTTTTAATTTTGTTAACCAAAGACATAACAGCTCTTACTTTGGTCCCAATAAACAAGAAACTTCTACTTTTAGTTTGGTTACCTTAAACCCCTATTCATGTAGCCACCTGTTCTTTGTCTTTGGAAAATTAAGTATACTCAGTTTTGATTACTTTCTACTCACTCCCTTCCAAGTAGTTTATAATGCATTGATGATGACCTATTGGCTGATCTTAGCACAAGAGGACCTTTCCCAGCTACTATGTATTTTCACTGATTGTCCCACATTGTTGGAATGTTAGTCCCTACTCACCTCTGTCTCCTTGCTTTTTCAACTCTCAGCTAACATTCTACTTTCTGCAAGAAGCCTTTCATGATCCCTTTTAATGCTACCCTCTACTATCTCCACATTCTCTTGTACTTTCCTTGTTAGTACATAATTTTTTCATGGTGTCTCTTTCATTAAACTGTGAGCTCTTTAAGGCAGCCTTTTTTTCCCTTTGCCTCTCTAGCACTTAACAATACCTGGAACAAAGTAGGTGCTTAGCAGATACTTGTTTACCTGAAGTGAGTTGACTTGATCAAATAAAATTAACATCTCCATATACAAATTAAAAGATAAAAGGGACATTGGATATGAAACAATATATTTTAAAATTGATTTCATTTTTAGTACATGATAAAAATCAACATATAACTTTCCATGCTCTCTCATTTTTTTAAGAGTCCATGTCTTTCTTTGATTTTAACCTCCCTCTTTTCTTTCTTCTCTTTTTATTTTTTATTTTGTAAATCTTTTCTCTCCCATGCTTATTAAAAAAAAAAAAACTTTAAAATTATGCATAGTCAAGGAAAATAAATTCCCATATTAGCATCTTCTACAATTTTATGTGATTCTATTTCCTGGATCCAATCACTTCTTTGTCAGGAGGTCAGTTGTATGCTTTCTCATCTGTCCTTTGGGATTGTAGAGGGATGGTCATTCATTGCATTGGTCAGAGATCATAAATCTTTAAAAATTGCTTCAATTTATTATGTTATTTTCATATTTTATCACATATATTATTCTCCCAGTTCTACCTACTTCACTATGCATCCATTTAATAAAAATCTTTCCAGACTTATTCAAAACTGTCCTATTCCTTATTTAACATTTAAATACCACATTTTGTTCAGGTATTCAACATATAATGGGTTCTCCCTTGCTTTTATAAATATTTTTTTGTATTTATGTGACTTTTTCCCTCTTTGTGTGTTCTCTTTGGAATATATGTTTCATACTAATATCACTGAGTCAAAGAATTTACAGTTTAGTGGCTTTGGCAGCATAGTTCTATGTACTTAAGCAAAATTGTTGAACCAATTCACAGCTCCAGAAACAATGCATTAGTATACTTGTGTCCTTAAAGTACCTATCACAATAGTCATTTTCTCTTTTTCTCCTTCTTGCCCATCCAATACTGGTAATATTGGAACCTTGAAATCCCTTTCATTTGCATCACCTTATAAGCCTTTTAGAACATTCATATAGGTTGTTGTTAGGTTCAGTTTTGTTTTTTAAGAGTTGCCTGTTAATTCTGTTTTACCATTTATCTGCTGAAAATGGCTTATATTTTACATATTTTAGAGATAAATAACTAGAAGAATTTAACCACTCAAAGCTAAAATATTAAAGATCTGTTACATTGGCAAAAAGGAATGGTATTCTGACTGAATGATGATTATTGAATAAAATGATAATATACTTGAATCCAATTATAATTTATTACTAAGATATGTACTTGCCTGTATATGTATATATGTATATGAATATATATATATACATAGTATGTATGATGAGCATCATAGTATATTAGATGGAGTACAGCCTTTAGACTACCTGAATTCATATCCTGTAAGATACATTTTAACTGTGTCACCATTGCTAGGTCACTTAATTTTTCACTATCCTAGACAACTTTTAAGACTACAAGTTATACTTAAGTTGCTGATCTCAATTAATGAATAGAATAGTTTCTACACTGGGAGTTCTAGGAACTTAAGATATCTCAGGTCAAATCACATTAAAATCATATGTACAACCAAAACAACAAAAACTAAAGGAAAAAATCACATTGACAAAACTATTTATAACAAATTTGATAGATTAAAAATACAAAATCTAAAATATATGAGAAAAAATTTAATGTTCAGATAACTTCTGGTCTATAATTTTTCAAAAGATGGAAGAGAAATTATCAATAGTCTAATGAAGAAAATATTCAATCTCATCAGTTATGCTTGTTAAAAATTAAGAGAACCCTGAGGTACAAACCATAAAATTGACAAAAATAAATAGAAAAGAGAAAAACTCAATGTTGATGCTGTTGTTGAAGAACAGACCAAAAATACTCATTGCTGGTGTAATTGCAAACTAGTAAAAATAATTTTCAGCAGTCTGGCAATATGTCTTTAAAGTTGCAAAAGTTATCAGACACATCTCTTAACACAATAGTTTCATTATTGGGTGTATACAGACAGAAACAGAGATAGAAAAAGGAACAGAAGGAACGCAATCTCATCCTTGAATTTCATAGAAATGTTATTTGTAATTAAAAAAAAAAAACAAGGGAGTTTAAGATAACCTAAATACCATGAAGTTGGGGAATGATACAATAGATTGTGGTAATGAATGTCATAGGATATTAAAAGGCTATGATTATTAATGTGTTTGAGAAATGTGAAGAAATTTAGACAACCATTTGTGAAATGCAAAGCAATAAAAAAAAAAGCAGAACCAGAAAACAATGTGGACACACTGTAATTACTGAATTAAATATATATATATATATATATATATATATATATATATAAATGAGTAATCAGAGAACCTAAATGTTAGGGGAAGTGATTAAAAAGTTTTAGCATCTAGTGTACTGAAATTCATTTGATTATTTGTAAATAGGTACAAATCAAGTTTAAATTGATTATTTGATCAAAATATATCATTTCAACGTGTAATAATGTTTTTGAATATGCTTTTAAAAAGCAATTTTTTTTAAACCCTTACCTTCCATCTTGGAGTCAATACTGTGTATTGGTTCCAAGGCAGAAGAGTGGTAAGGGCTAGGCAATGGGTGTCAAGTGACTTGCCCAGGGTCACACAGCTGGGAAGTGTCTGAGGCCAGATTTGAACCTAGGACCTGACTCTCAATCCACTGTGCTACCCAGCTGCCCCATAAAAAGCAATTTTTAAAAGACAGGAAAGAAGAGATAAATAAAACATCACAAAAGAATAGACCATATGATATGGTGACCAGTTTTGGTGGAGAGAGTGGATTTGTAGTTAGAAGACCTGGACTTGAATTTTCCTTCTACTGCCCAAATGACATTGAGACAATCAAATTAACTCTCTAGTGCTCATTTTTGTTTTCTACCAAACAAATTAGTTTTATTAGACAATATCTAAGTGTCCAAGTTCCAATCTCTATGAATTTTATTTGATTCCATGACAGTTCAGTGGTTTAATTAACAGAGCTCAGGACTTGGAATCAGAAAGTCCTTAGTTCAAAAATGGTATTAGATACCTTGTTGCCTCTGGGCAATCCACTTAACTTCTTTTTGCTTGTTTTTTCATCTATAAAAGAAGGAACAATAATATGGATTTTCTTCCCAGGTGGGGAAAGAGTAAACAGACTGAATTCAGAGATGTGTGGGAAGAATTTTTAAAAGTGCAGAGGAAATGGAAAGATGAAGCGTCCTGCTTGCAGAACAGTGATTATAGGACAATATGTCTAGTACATAGTGTTCAAGGAGAGTCAGTATAAAAAAGAATGGATCTAGTTGTGAAATACTCTTAAGTGATAAACAGGAGAATTTGTGCATGAAAGGTAATAGAGATCCTGTGGAATTATTGAGTAGAAGGTTGACATGGTAAGACCTATGTTTTAGGAAAATCCAATTGGCAGATATTTGTAGAACAGATTTAAGTTGAGGAGAGGGTAGAGTCAGAGAAACCAAGTAGATGTTTACTACATTTGACCAGTGTGTCAAGGAAATCACTTTAAAAGACTGATATATATTAATTTAAGGTCGCCAAGGAATTCAGCTATGTAATTCCTAAATGAAAACTCAAGTCAGCCTTCAACCTTTTATAGAGTTTAATTACAAACAGGAGGAAGAAAGGAATTAGAGAGAGAGAGAGAGAGAAAGGGGAGAGAAGGGAATAGGGCTTAAATACTCCTTCTGTTTAGGCTGGGCCAAAAGGCCCAAGCCCTTAGATAGCTGGGGCAAAGAAAGGAGATCAGTCCCTATTACTCACGTGACCAAAATGGAGAAACAGTCTCAGAGGCCCCCACCTCCAGCTTCCTTCAGAGCAAGCTTCTCAGAGCACCTCTCCAACCACTCAGAGCCAAAACTCTCCAACCAACCCCTCAGTACTCAGACCCCTCTATCTTTAAGGAAACCATCCAAGTTCCCTCCCCTCAGTTCTCACATCTACCAATCACTGTCCATGTCTTCCCTGTGCCAATGGTGGCTCTAGCTTAACCCAGGACCGCCCAGAGGTCTGTGGCTTTGCACATGTCTGTTGAAGGTCATATTCTCAAATAATTAAATCTTGATCTTTTTCTACAGCCCTTCCTGAATCCTGTTACCCTGAGTAGGGTAGAGATTGGAATAATTAAATTTTGATCTATGCTGCAGCCCTTCCTAAATCCTGTTAGGACTGAGTAGGGTGGAGATTGCAATTTCTAAGACCTGGTTCTGTCATTCCAAGTATCTCCATTGTATCAATTCTAAAATCAATCATGACTCAAAGAAATTCCTATTCTATGCTTAAGCATAGGTCAAAGCCCTTTCCATTGTTCAGCAAAAGGTTTCTGTCCTAAAGTAATCTTAAGAAGGGAGGAGGAGGAACCTCCCATGCCAATGGGGTTAACATTCCAATAGAGTTCCCACTCTCAATAGGAAATTTTTCAAGTATGAAATTTCCAAATGGTGAAATTTCCAACATTTATAAGTCTAAGAAATTTTAAGGTTTACACCAGGTAGAATTGAGAGAAGTAAGTTGTGTAAGTTGGAGAAGAGACCAGTACTAGAGATGTTTTGGAGATAGAAAATCACAAAATTTGTCAGCTTTTTAAGTATATGCTATGAGGGAGCAGTTGAGGATTTCAGGAGTCAAGAATGACCCTTAGGTCACATACTGAGTGACCATAGAAGGAATTTACTAGAAATGAACAAAACTATATTATGAACCTAATGGCATTCAAAAAGAAAGAAACATGAAAGTAAATTTTTCAAAATGAAATTATGGATAATATAGTGGAAAATAAGAAATCTGATTTGGGGTCCAGCATACTTCTATTTGAATATGACTTCTCACACTTAATTTTTTTGTGACCTTGGTCTAGCCTCTAAACCCTTCTTTATCTCAGATTCATCTTCTGTATAACAGGCAATTTGAACAAGTTTATATATTGTTGTTATTAGGGGCATCTTAAATATACCATGGAGAGATCTCCAGAGTCAGTAAGATTAGAATTCAAATTCACCCTGAGACATAGTTTTGGTGCTCTGGCAAATCATTTAATCTCCATCTTTCTCAGTTCCTTCATCTACATGCTAGGGATCTTGAAGTATCTACTTCCTAGACTTGTTTTGAGTAGTAAATGAAGTAATAATTCTAAAGCACTTAGCACTGTGCCAGGCACATATTAAGTTCTTTATGAATGTTAATTGTTTATTATTGTTATTATTAATCACATTTACTTCAGTTTCCTCAAATGAAAATGGGGATAATAATAGCACCTATATCCCAGAATTGTTATGAAGATTAAATGATGTAATATTTATAAAGCTCTTAGCACAGGACGTGGCACATGAAGGCACTTAATAAGTTTTTCCTTTTTCCTCCCTCCTTTCTTTCCTTCCCTCTTTCCTTCCTTCCATCTTTGAATCTCTTGAACCCTAAACTCCAATCTAGTTATAGTTTGCTTAAAAAAAATAAATAAATAATAGCATCATCTTTTATCCTTGTCTCTTTCTAATCTTTTCCTTAACAGATTTTCTTTGTTGTTATACATTGAATAATCAGTCAACTTGGGCATTTTCCTGATTCCTATCAGAGTTTCTCATTGTTTGACATACCCTTTTCCTACAAAAATGAATAGATATGTTTATTGAGAAAAAACTTCACTATTTCTTGAAAATAACCATTATAGAAGTCGTGATTTGATCATTTTAATTGGTGCTGCTCATTTGTGAACCAGGTTTTGCTTTGGTATATAAAGCTCCGATTTGTACTGTGATTCTAGCCATTAAAATAATATGACATGTTTTGACTTTTAAATGGAGAAAATTAAATAAAAATGTTCCTTGGCGGAAGTGAAATAGTGAGATATGAATACACTCAAAAACACTGAGGGTCGTTTTCAAGGTCTTCGGTATAGTAAATATTCTGTATCCAGTAAAAAGTTGTCCTTAATCTAATTTTGTACTATTGTTATATAATTGTTTTATACAAATCTCTGATTATCAGTAATAATCATAGTACTTTATGTTAAGGATTTGATTGCATTTATATGTATGATAAGAACATCATCTGATTCCATTATTCACAGAGGCATTTATAAGAACCTATGAATGGAGAAAGAATAGAGTCATGCCAACTGCTTATCTGACTCAGAGTACAGGCTAGTAGCAGTGATTAGAGGGAAGAATCATAGAAAAAACCCACTTTTCCACTGAGAAGACCCTGAGCAAATGAGTGCCTGGATAGCTGCGTGAATGATTTGCTATATCCAGCCTATACAAGGATTAAGGGATGAATTAAAATGTGTGATTTCTGGGAATATAGCTATTCCAAACCAGATGCTTAGACCACTAAGCCATCCCTTCTGGCACATTGTAAACTGTGATGTTGTAAATACAGCAGATAATTGAAATTTAGATTTTAGATATGGGCATTGTTAGGAGCCCTCCTCTGGTTTTCATTGCTTGAAGTCTTACAAGTAGATTTAACAGTTTATATTAATGCAATTTCTTCAAAGGAATGAAGCTTTTGTATTTTTATTTTTAAAACTAGTGCTTTAATGGGAAACATCATAATAATAAAAACCAGAGAAAGACTAGGAACTTCCAGGTGTGTGCCTGCTGCAAGGTGGAAAACAGACTTCATCCTGGAAATTAAACCCTGAACTCCTTTTTTTGATATCTTTTATCTTTAACATTTTTTTACTCCTCTTCCCCACCGCCCAACTTCAATGATGAAAACGTTGTTCTAGAGGAAACTTCAGCCCTTCCTGGACCATATCTTTTGGTTCTCATAGAATTGTTTTAATGTTTTCCACTTTCTTTCTTGTTTGAAATGGTGTGGTCCCAATACTGAAGTGAAAAATGAGACATGAATTTGCTTCCCCTATCCTATACTTGTAATGAACTCTAGTATTACAACTGAGAAATTGAATTTAGTCCCACCTTTTATATATTAGCTGTGTGATCAAGAAGTCACTTAAGCTCTCTCAGCCTGTTTTCTTATCTAGAAAATGTAGGTAATAATACTTAAACTATGTATAAGGATTTAGTGTAACGAAAGTATTTTGTAAACTGGAAGGGACCATATAAATATTTAGTCAGCTGTTATTTTATTAACATTTCCATTAGGTACACAATTTGGTCTAGTGTCTTTGTTGTTTTATCTTTTTTTTTATTTTTCTGACTTCAGTATTTGAGGAAAAACAGTGTCATAATGAAAGGTTCATTTCACTTCATGTAACTTTATTTGTGGTGTTAGAACATATTGCATGATTTTATGGGGTATTAAAGAGACTTTGCGACACTGTGAGCTGAACATCCGTCAATCAGTGAAACGTCTACAAAGTGTATGAATTCTACCACAGGCTGTGGTAGAATTCATAGTTTCAAGAGCATAATCTATTAATCATATCACATGGCAGGGCGACCTCACTTGCAATGACATCAGGCAATAAACTACTTGATCAGCTTTTAAGTGTAACCTCCTACTCTGCTCTTTTGAGTATTATAATAATAATAATTCCTTTAATTTCTATAGAACTGTAACGTTCTTTAAAGTTGTTTTAAAGTAAAGCACTTCACTCCAAAACAAAAGAAATAGAAAGTGTATGCACTGCTTCTCTCTCCACACTAGTTTTGTGGTTGAAGAAATTCTCATTTAAAGAGATACAATAATTTGCCCACAAGCACATAATCATTAAGTATAAGAATTTGGATTCAAATCAAGGTTTCCCATCATCTAATACTCAGCATGTTTTGTTTTAGAATTGGAGAGACAAAGAAAGGCAAAAAAGATCCTGCTTTTAAAAAACAAAACTAATGGGGGAAAAGACATGCAATAAAACTATATATAAATAAGCTACATAATTATGAATTATAGATAATCAACAGGGAAAATACACTAGCTTCTAGGGAATCATGAAAATCTTCTTATAGATGGTAGGATATTAGAAGATGTTTGGAAGAACCCAATGAAGACAGGACATGGAGGTGAGGAAGGCAAATTCAAGGCATTGAAGACAGCCCATGAAAATACCTAGAATTGAAATGTTGGAGGCTAAGAGCAAGGAGGCCAGTGTCACTGAATCACATAAAATGAGGTTTGAAGGCAGGTGTATAAGAAATAGAGAGACTGGAAAGGTAGGAATGGATGGCTTTGTAAGCCAAATAGAGAATTTCAGATTTTATCTTATAGAGGATATGGAACTGGTAGTTTACTGAAAGCGGGAATGGAGTAATATCATCAGATCTCTGCTTTAGAAAGATCAATTTGATATCTTAGTGGAAGATAGATAGGAGTAAAGAAAGATGAAACAGAATCAGCAAAGCAGAGAAGAAGCCCCTTCAGGACAGAATACCCCTAACCCACAGATCCAGCAAATAATCAGAGGAGGAAGAATACAGCCAATGACAGAGGGCAAAGAAGAAAAAAAAAATATGAGTAAGCTACAGAAAAAGAAAAAAGAAATTAAAATTGATAGCTTCTGTCCAGGCAATAAACAAAGAGCAAATGGGACAGAGGAGGACCAAGGAATGCCAAGCAAAATAAAAATGCAAAAACTCCAATGAATTGGACTCAGGCTTTGTAGAAACTCAAAACAGAATTCAAAAAATAATTAAGAGTGGCTGAAGACAATTGGGAAAAGAACTTAAAAAGAAAAATAAGTCATGTGGTAACAGAGACACATGAACTAAAACAAGAAAAAAGTTTCCTGGAAGCCAGAAATAACCAGCTTGAAAATGAGACAAAGAGTGAAAGATGACCCAGAAAGAAAAACAAATTAGGAGGAGATGGATGACCAAAAATCCAGGGATGAAATTTAGTCTTTAAAAATTAGAATCCCAAACTAGAAGCAACTGACTTTACAAAGCAGCAAGAATTTATAAAACAAAATTAAAAGAATGAAAAATTTGAGGAATATATGATGCACCTAATGATAAAGCTACAGACCTGGAAGATAGATCTGAAGAGACAATTTAAGAAGTATTTGACTACCAGAAAATCATGACAAAAGAAAAAGGCTGGATATCATTCTGTAGGAAATTATTCATAAAAACTGCCCTGATATTCTTGAACAAGAGGGAAAGTGCTGATTGAAATAATCCACAGATAACCTCCTGTATTTAATCCTCAATTGACAATGCACAGAAATGTTATAGCCAAATTCAAGAACTATCAGACCAGGGAAAAGATACTACAAGTTGCAAAGAAGAAGACATTCAGATATCATGGAACCATGGTTAGGATGACACAGACCCAGGCTGCATGCACACTGAAGAACCAAAAGGCATAGAATATGATATTCCAAAAAGCAAGGGAACTGGGTCTAAAATGAAGAATCAACTACCCAGCAAAATTGACTATATTCTTGCATAGTATAAAAATATTCCATCCAATCATATACTATAACTTACTCTGCCATTCTCCATATGATGGGTATTCCCCCACTTTCCAAATCTTTGCCCCCTTAAAAAGAGATGCTTTAAATATTTTTGTACATATAGGTCCTTCCTCTTTTTATTGTTTTATTTCTTTGAGATGCAAACCTACTAATGGTATTTCTACATGAAAGGGTATGTACTGTTTTATAGCCCTTTGGGCATAGGTCCAAATTGCTCTCCTAAATGATGGAATCAGTTCACAACTCCCACCACAATACATTCATGTCACACATTTCCCACACCCCCTCCATGTTTTCTCATTTTCCTTTTCTGTCATAATAGCCAATCCGATAGATATGGAGTTGTATCTCAGAACTCTTTTTAAATTTATCTATTATAATAGTTATTTAGAACATTTTTATATGACTATAGATAGCTTTAGTTACATAGTCATAGAATTGCTTGTTTGTATCCTTTGACCATTTATCAATTGGTGAATGATTTGTGTTCTTCTGTATTTGACTTATTTCGGTATGAATTTGAGAAATGAGCTCTTCATTAGAGAGATTTTTAAAAACGTTTTGCACTATTATGATTACCGTGTATTATTTTCCATCCTATTTACCCCTGTTTAATTTCTGATCTCCACCCACCCAAATTACCCTGTTCTCTATCAGCCCATCCTCCTTCCCCTTTCCCCCACCCCTCATATTTTCTGTAGAATAAGATAGCTTTCTATACCCAATTGATTGTGCATGTTCTTCCCTCACTGAATCAATTCTGATGAATAAGGTTCACGTACTCTTCTTCCTCACCCCATCTTTCCCTCCACTGTGAATGCTCTTTCTTGCCTCTTTAATGGCAATAATATACACCATTCTATTTTCCTTTTCCCCTCTTCTTAATGCCTTCCTTTTTATTGACATAAGTTTTTTGGCATGACAAGAATCATCCCCCTATGCAAGGATATACACAGTATTACTTTATCAAATGTTTTTTTTTTTATTTCTCTTTCTTGCTTCCTTTTTTTTCTGATTGAATTGAATCTTGTATTTGAGAGTAAATTTTCCATTCACCTTTGGTGTTTTCATCAGGAATGTTTGAAAGTCTTCAATTTCATTGAATACCTATTTCCCATGAAGGATTGTACTCTGTTTTATTGTGTCAGTTATTCTTATTTGAAGTCCTAGCTACTTTGTTCCTTGTAATATCATACTCTAGGTCCCTGATCCTTAAATGTAGAAGCTGCTAAGTTTTATATTATTCTGATTGTGGATCCATTATATTTGGATTGTTTCTTTTTTGCTGCTTGCATTATTTTCCCCTTGACCTTGGATTTTTGGAATTTGGTAATAATATTCCTGAGAGTTATCCTTTTGAGATCTCGTTCAGGAGGTGATTGGTCTAGTCTTTCAATTTCTATTTTATCTTCTCTTTTAGAATAACAGAGTAATTTTCCATTATGTTATCTTGAAAGATGTCTAAGCTCTTTTTTTTTATCATGGTTTTCAGTGGTCCAATAATTCCTAGATTATCTCTCCTGGATTTATTTTCTATCTCAGTTGTTTTCCCTTGAAATACTTCACATTTTCATCTATTTTTTATTCTTTTTACTTTGATTTCTAATGGATTCATTAGCTTCCTCTTCCTCAAATATAATTTTTTAGACATGATTTTCTTGAATGAGCTTTTGTGCTTTTCCATTTGACCAACTCTATTTTATAAACAGTTCTTTTTCTCAGTGAATTTTTGAACCCCTTTCCAATTTGCTAATTCTCTTTCCAGAAGATTTTTTTCCTTAGTGCATTTATTGCATATCTTATTCCATTTGGCCAATTTGCCTTTCTCGAAAGTTATTTTCTTCTTTGGATTTATGTGCCTCTTCTACCAATTGGCCTTTTCTGTTACTAAAAATATTTTCTTCAGTATTTTTGGTGCTTCCTTAACCAACTTTTTTCATGATTTTTCCTTCATCACTCCCATTTATTTTCCCAATTTTTCTTCAACATCTTCTTAATTAATTCTTTACATCCTGTTCAATGTCCTCAATTAATTCTTTTTGGGTTTGAGACCAATCCATATTTTTGGAGCTTTGGATGCAGCAGTATTTACTTTATTGTCTTCTGAATTTTTATTTTTGACTTCTATATCACCACAATAACTTTCTATGTTGTTACTTTTTAAAATGTTTTCTCATTTTTCCTACCTTCTTTTTTTAGCTTAAAAAATTGTTACTATTTTACTCTGTAACTGTGGTAAATGGAGAAGTGTTCCAAGCTTCACGTCCTTTGTGGAGCTGCCTACAGAGCTGGCACTGGAGATCTATCTGCTTTTGGTTCTTCCAAGATGGTATGATATAAGGAAAATGATGTGTTTTAAACTTTTCTCGCCTGTGATCTGGTCTGTGAGTAACCCAAAGCATTTTTTTTAATTTTGTAACTATGGCCAGGATACTCTGTGGCTGATAATGCTGGGGTATACTGGTCCTCCTCCAACTGCATCTGCACCCCGTAGCTGAAACCTGCTTCTATGAGTGGTCAATGCAAAAAGAGTCTTGTACCCAGATCCAGCAAAGGTACTCTGTAATCTCCTTCTGAGCAGTTGTCCAACCCATCCCCCCTCACCTTCTTTGGATGAGAGTTCTAGAAGCTTTGACTACTGCTTTAATTCTGCCCAAATCCTCTTTCCTTAGTGATAGGTCCTTCTCTGGTGCCCTATATTCCACCTCCGCCAGATCCCTCATGCCAACTTTCTAAATTGTTTTGTGCTGAAAAATGACTTCACCTTGTCTCTTAGTGGGTTATGCTACTCCAGATTTCATTATGAGGGATTATATCACAGTTTTTGGAAAGTAATTTGGTAGAAATCAAATAGGTCCCTGTATGTTCTCCACCATCTTGGCTGTGCCCCCCCAAATCCAGTGCTTTTTTTTACTATGCCATTTTAACTGTGATGACTAGATGATTACAGCATATTCAGTAATGTACTTTAGTGTGACAGGAACATTATAGGACAGAATTCTGATGGCATATAACTATGGAATTAGAGTCAGAAGAATTGACTTAAAGTCCTAAGTCTTATACTTGTAAAATGTATAATTTTGATCAAACCACACTCTTTGGGGCTCTCATTTCCTCATAGGTAAATTGAAGTCTATACTAGCATTTTTGGGATATAAAAAGGATTTTTCTCGGGGCAGCTGGGTAGCTCAGTGGATTGAGAACCAGGCCTAGAGACAGGAGGTCCTAGGTTCAAATCCGGCCTCAGCCACTTCCTAGCTGTGTGACCCTGGGCAAGTCACTTGACCCCCATTGCCTAGCCCTTACCACTCTTCTGCCTTGGAGCCAATACACAGTATTGACTCCAAGATGGAAGGTAAGGGTTTTAATAAAAAAAAAAGGATTTTTCTCAAATGAATTAAATAGAACAGTGATGTATAAAGAAATAGCCCTTCATTATTACTACTTACAATCCTGTAGGATAAATAATATTTCCTCAATTTCTTTATTATCCTATCTCTAATTTGATCTTTCCTGAAGAGGAAGTTGCTCACAGAAAATTAGTCTATATATTTGAATAAGTAGAATTATAATTTTTTTCTATTTCCTGCTACTTTTCTTTTTAAATGGAATTATTAAAATTTTAATCTTCTATGGTTGAATTATAAGCAACATGATCATTCATTAGCCTCTGATAAGAATTGAAATAGTTCTCTTGTTACTACAAATACAAAATATGTGTTTACTTCATTTCTCAGCTAAAGAATTCTTATCTCACAGGTCGGAAAATATGTACTCCATTTTGGAACTTTAGAAGTTCATTAAAAGTGGAAGTTTGCATCATTGAGTGGATATGATTGAAGCTTTAGGAGACTTGGCTATGATAGAAATCAATGAAAATTAAGTAAAAGAAAAATTTCCATTGTGTCTGAGAACTAATGTCATCAGAAAAGCTTTAAAACTTCATTTTTTCTTTTTTTTTCTTATAAATTTGAAAAATATTTATTATATTATTAATTATACATGCTTTCAGATGTATAATTAATTCAAAATACTTAACAATAGTCACTTAGGTATTTACAAATCTTAGTAAAAGCCCTTTAAAATTAGACTAGGAAACAAGTAAATAGAAAGGCTAATGATTTTATTTTGCTTTTGCTATTTCTATAATTAAAAATGAAAATATGCCCTATATCACTTCTTGGAAGAAGAAAGCATAGCTTTTTCAGCAGTTTAGGAGAATTAAATCTAGAACATGAGACGTTTTACACAGTGTATTAGAACATTGAGTTTGAAGTGAGAAGACTTGAATTTAAGAGCTAGATCTACCATTTGCTTTTTGTGTAAGATATTTCACCTTTCTAGATCTCATATTTTTCATCTATACAATAAAGAGTTTGAATTGACTGATAGTCTCCAATATTCTTTATAGGTATAAAACTCAATGATTATAAAATCCTTATGTAGTCTTCCTCAGGCTTTGTTTCATTCTTTGCTTTTCATGAAAATATAATGAATTATTAATAATATACATAATACCTATCTAACCCACTCATTTTTTGTCCTTGAGCCTCAATTTTCTTATATCTTAATAGAACAAGAAGGCATGTTATGGACAATTCAGTCAGCTGCCCATAGATAGATAGATAGATAGATGGATAGATGGATGGATGGATAGATAGATAAAAAGATGAATGGATGGATGGATTATTTACAAATGAAGCATTTATTATACAACAAAAAGCAGCCAAGACATTCTCTGCCCTCTAGAAACTTGTATCCTAACTGACGGAAAATGGTATATAAGGGGAATCACATAATTTTTTGTATTATTATTTTATGCATTTAAAAATATTACTAGGAAGTCCCTTGATTTTATAAGATTTAGAAATAGAATTATCCATAATAAACATTCAAAAAATCCAAGAACCCATACTCTTGAGGCCGGGTAACTAATTATTAATTGAATTCCAGTAGTTTGTGCTAAATTCTAGTGATTATGAATGACATATGAGAAATTCAAAGAAAATAATGAAGAAGAAGAAATTTTAGGAAAAACATTTCTTATTCTCAATATGCTTTACATTTTAATGGGGGTAATATTGGCAAATATTGGTAAAGAAAGGGTATTCTGATCTGGAAATTCATAGGAATGGAAAGTGGAGCCCAGTAGAGGAATCAGTTGACAAATTTTTCCAGGAACAATTACACTTTCTGTTTTATTTCAGTTCTCAGAGCAATCAGTGGAAAATGGAATCTTAGAAGTGAAAGGTAACTCTGAAGTAATCTAGTTCCTTTCATATCTTAAAAATAATCCCTACTATAACATACCCAGCAAATGGTCATTCAGACGCTGCTTCAAGCTCTCCAGTATCTAGGAATCTATCATCCTTTGAGGCAAGTCATTCAACTTTTGGAAAACTCATGGTTAGGGAGTTTTTCCTGACAGTGACTCTAAATTGATCTTCATGTATGTTCTATCCATTGTTCTTACTTTTGCACTTTTGGACCAAACAGAACAAACCTGATTCATATTTCATATGCCAACCTTTAAAATATTTGATCACTACTATCATTTTATCTCCGCTTCAGATTTTTTTTTTGTCTAGGTTAATCCAAAGTGGTAAAATGAAACAAAAGCACAGCCAAAATTGCTTTTTTTCATGAAAATATAAATTAATAGCATATCATGATCAGTTAAATGATCTGGAAATTAATCTTTTAAGATGAAATTTTCCAGTTTGACATTTGAATTTCATGTGCTTAAATGGAGGAGAGAGTAACATCAACCTTTGTCCAACATGAACCTTTGTCTGTATATTATCAAAACAATTCAGCAGTAAGAGTTAGAGAAATTCCATTCAAAATTATCCTAGTCAGTATAAAATATTTAGAATCTATTTTCCAAGACAAACACAGGAATTATATGAACCCAACTACAAAACACTTTCCACACAGTTAAAACTAGATCTAAAAGATTGGGAAAAAAATAATTGCTCATGGGTAGGAAGAGCTAAGATAATAAAATTGATAATCCTAACCAAATTAATTTACTTATTCAGTCCCATACCTATCAAACTACCAAGAAACTTTTTACTGAACCAGAAAAAATTATGAAAAAATTCATTTGGAAGAACAAAAGATTAAGAATAGTGAGGGAAATAATATTTTAAAATGTGAAGGATAGGGACCTAGCAGTAATAGATCTTAAACTGTACTATAAGGCAATGCTCATCAAAACAATATGGTACTGGATAAGAGACAGAAGGGAATTTAGTGGAATAAACTTGGTGTAAATGACCTCAGCAAAATAGTGTACAATAAACCCAAGGAACCTAGCTTTTAGGATAAAAAACAACTATTTAACAAAAACTTTTGGAGAAAATTGGAAAGCTGAATGGGAGAGATTAGGTTTAGATAAATATCTCACACTCTACATCAAGATAAACTCAGAATGGGTGAATGACTTCAGTATAAGGAAGGAAACTATAAGTAAATTAGGTGAACACAGAATAATATATATGTCAGATCTATGGGAATGGAAAGAATTCAAGACCAAGCATGACATAGAGAATATTACAAAATGTAAAATGAATAATTTTGATTACATTAATTTTAAAAGATTTTGTGTAAACAAAACCACTGAAACCAACATTAGAAAGGAAGCAATAAATTGGAAAAAAAATCTTTGTAACTAAAATCTCTGGTGAAGGTCTAATTACTTAAACTATAAGGAGCTAAATAAATTGTACAAAAAACCAAGCCATTCCCCAACTGATAAATGGAAAATGGACATGAATAGGAAATTATCAGATAAAGAAATCAAAACTATCAATAAGCCCATGGAAAAGTGTTCTAAATCTCTTATAATTAGAGAAATGCAAATCAAAAACAACCCTGAGTTTCCACTTCACACCTAGCACATTGGCTAACATGACACCAAAGGAAAGTAATGAATTTTAGAGGGGATGTGGCAATATTGGGACATTAATGCATTGCTGGTGGATTTGCGAACTAATCCAACCATTCTTGAAGGCAATTTGGAACTATACCCAAAGGGCTTTAAAAGACTGCCTGCCTTGGATTACAATTTGCACAACATCAAACCAGGAGACAAAGTATACCTAAAAAATTTTCAATAGAAAATAAAACAGACTGGATCATACGAAGTATTGCTTACTACTACCCTGACAGCTATGAAAATTGCAGGAAAAGACTTATTGTTCCACTGTTCCCACATAAAACCAGAAAAAGCTAACATCACCATAATAGACAAAGAAGAAGAAGATAATTAGACAAAAGCTATATATAAATATATATACATAATTATATAGTTATATAGCTATACGATATAAGGAAAAAGTCTTGGAAAAAATATTTATAGCCACATTCTTTGTGATGGCTAAAAATTGGAAAATGAGTAGATGCCCTTCAATTAGGGAATGGATGAACAAATTGTGGTATCTGTTGGTGATGGAATACTATTGTGCTCAGAAGAATAATGAACTAAAGGAATTCCATGTTACCTGGAATGACCTCCAGGAAATGACGTAGAGTGAAAGCAACAGAACCAGGGGAACATTGTACACAGATGGATACACTGTGGCATAATCAAATGTAATAGACTTCTCTGCTAGCAATAATGCAAATGATCTAGGACAATTTTGAGGGACTTAGTAGTAGTCTCTCGGTAACCAAGGATGACTATTGTCTTTGCACATTTTCATCTATGATAGATGAGTGTACACAAAGACACTTGTGCATGAAGGAGATTTATGTGGAAAAGTCGATGCACAGAGACAGTCCCGCTCTCTCGGCGTTGGACGTCTGGGTCCATTGGCACGAAAAGTCGTTACACCTGGAGACTTCCTCAGCTGCATTGGATGGCCGTGTTGTCTTTTGTGCTCCAACACGCCCTAAGCACTCCACAGTGCTTTGCTGCGTCGCCATCTCAGCCATTGAACCTTCTTATTGGTTTCTTCCATCTGTTCAGCCGAAGCAGTCTTCACATGCTGGGTGAGCAAAGCCCTGGTTCACCAGGGGTCCACGATGACCCGATGGCTACCCTCACAAGGTTTAGCAGGCCTGTCGAAACCGTTACCCAGGGTGTGGCCACTGCCGCATGCTAGCAGCTACTAGGAGCCACAAGTGAGAGCTGGGTGTCAGGTGGGGGTCAGAGGCTGGAGAGCTGCCCTAGAAGGGCACGACAAGCCCTCCATTCCAGAGATACTACCCCTCCCTGAACACCCCATACACCCCAGGGAGGTGAGGGACTTATGAGAAAAAATACTTTCTACATCCAGAGAAAGAACAATGGGAATAGAAAAGCAACTGCTTGATCTTGTGATTCAATGGGGATAAAATTGGGGGTATAGACTCTAATCAATCACTCTATTGCAAGTAATAATAATATAGAAATAGGTCTTGATCAATGACACAAGTAAAACCCAGTGGCATTGCATATTGGCTTCAGGAGGGGGTGGGAGAAGGGGAGGGAAAGAACATGAATCATGTAACCATGGAAAAAATATTCTAAGTTAATAAAATAAATAAGCAATAAAAAGGCATGTTTTCTATAAAATTTAAGATTTGCTCTGATACTACTTCCTAGGATTTCACTGTACTACAAAAATATACTGTCAAGAAATTCAAAAGAAACCATTAAATATGCAGAAACATTTAATATCAGAAACTTTAAAATATATCTGGAGTGTCACCTCAAATATTTCTACCTACATTAAAAAATAGGAGTTCTCCCTTAAATGACTTAATCTTGTTACCTGTTCAGAAATCTGTACAGTTTGTATACTGAACCTAAAAATGACCTACATTTGAGTTCACTTTCTTAGCAAAACAGTGACTTTCCTCACACCCACAAAATCTGTATAATAGGATATTAATTTATTCTTCATCATCCTAATCTATTTAATTTTCCTCATTCTCATCTTCTTCCTCCTCATCGGGCTCATTCTTTTTCTTAGATCTTGTTGGTCTGCCAGGAACCTTCTTTCCTGCTTCTCCCTTGCCCTTGGCACTATATGCTGTACTATCCTTTTCATATTTCTCATTTAGTTAAGCACCTTGTTCATAAGCTATGAGAAAGTAATTGTGAAGGTGTTATCTTTGTTGGAAACCTAGCTAGGTAAGAGAGTAATCTCTAGACTTAAGCACAAGTATTCTACCATCACCTTTTAAAAGGAGAGACTAAGTGATCCACAAAAGGTAGAACTTGTATCTAGTTAAATAAAAAGTTCAGATGCATGAGCATTTGTCTCTGTTACTGGTGGTTTATCTCTTGTTCCATATTCCATTAACCCCACTTCCCCATTGTCTATTATTGAAAATTCTTATATAGTTTGATCAGCCTTATCAATGCAATTTCTATTCCAGACCTTTGAGTAGAACCAATACCACTTAGCTTACCCTGGTACCACCTTGTAATTGGATTTCAACCTGATTTACATCATATTTAGCAAGTGTATAGATTATCATGAGTGACTAGAATCAAGTATAACCAAGGCAAGAAGTGTGGCCTTGTGAGATCTTCTTGTCCTTTGGTCCAAGGAGTTTCAGCAGAGGAAGTTAAGTAACCTGGACAGCTCCCTAAGAAGCAAGTTATTTTGACAATAACTAAATAGCTTTTATTTTCAGCATCATAGATTTATTCAGTTGACTCTAGTTTTCCCCGTAAATTTTTATTCTTAGAGGTGACCCTCCTTTTTTAGGGCATTAGAATAGAGGGATTTTCAATTGGCTTTATATTCCCCAAACACAGGGTTTCTATCAGAAGGAAACGGCAATGAATTTTGTCCTGCCTGGCTCTTCATTAAACTATCCATTCTAAAAATCTTTCAGAACAATCCAGACACTAAGAACAGTCCTTATTCTCTTTGTTGAACATTTCAAACTCTCAGAATACTCTGTTGTAGCGGCCATTGCTGAGATTGTTATGTTTCTCCCTCTCAAAATTTCCCCATTGACAAATGTACATAAAAGGCTAGGCTTCATTGAATCCTTTTGATGAAAGGTGCCTGGCTACGTCAAGTGACATGAACATTGCCAAACTAGTGCCTAGGAATGGTCCTGAATTCAATTATATATGAGCATTGTTTACTTCACATCCACATGGTCAGGATTTTTCATGGTCGTGGAATTTATTATTGTCAATATAGACATTCCAGTACAGCGGTTCTCAACCTGTGGGTCAGGACCCGGGCGGGGGTTGAAAGACCAAAACACCAGGGTCACCTAAAGCCATCAGAAAATACATATTTCCGATGGCTTTAGCCATTGAGAAATCGTGCTACTTTACCACAAGATTTCAGAAAGAACAGGGACCCTGCTCCCCGCACATTGTACTAATATTAGTTACTTATCAGCAGCCATCCCCCTATGAGGGGTGATGGATTTACCCTGTTGTCTGGAGACTGGACTCAAACAGAGACCCAGAGGGGCGCTGGCTCCGTAGGGGTTAAGAACGAGTCCTGGAGCGGATAACAGAGCTGAGTAACCCCAGCAAAGTGAAGCCTCAGCTCGAGCTGGAGGGAGACAACAGGAAGAAAAAGGCAGCATCTGTGGACCCCCTCCTCAGGCAGGACTTACCTCCCACTCCAGCACTCAGGTTGCCTCTGGCTGGATTAATATTTCTCAACATATAATTAAATATTGTTTTTGTAATTAATCACTATGTTTAAATTATGTTTGATTTGTAGCAATGAGAATACATAATGCATATCAGGTATTTACATTCCGAATCATAACTATAGCAAAATTACAGTTTTGAAGTAGCCACCAAAATAATTATTTGGTTTGGGGTCACTGCAACATGAGGAACTGTATTGCGGGGTCACGACATTAGAAAGGTTGAGAACCACTGTTCCAGTACAATAAGAAGGAAAAGGAATTCATGAATACTGGAAATGTCTTTAAGGTTATTATAGTTTGAAAGTCATCAGTTTATTTTCTTGATGGGAAAATAGTCATATAATTTTGAAGACATTACATATATATAGTCACATTAAATAGGCAGTCAAATTTGCTAGTTGCCAATAATTTATTTGTTATTTTGGCTTTTTTTAAGAAGGGCTTGGAAGTCAGCTAGACTAGCCTCTACCTTGGTTAGGTAAGTGCTCCTTAAAGGGATAAAGAAGAGAAGAATTAGGGCATGGAATTATCATAGGTAGAATCCATAAGAGAAAAATATGAATTTTTCATGAATATATGTGTTTCTTATGTTTTATGTTTTTTCTTGTATTTATTGTTGGCTTTTTGTTTTTAAATTAAAATAATCTTGCCTAAACCACAACCACTCACATAAATTCTCTTCATGAAAAAACTTAAAGAAAATTCAGCATTCCATATCTGCAAAGGCCTACCTCTCCACTGCCTGGAGGAAGATGAGTTTCACCATCAATTCAAAGTATCTTGTTGATGAGCTGATTTGTTAATATTCTTGAAATTAGTCACCTTGGAGCATTTTAGTTAGAATTTTATAGAACAACAAAGATGATGTTCCAAAGTGCAGTCAATTTATTCTGTTTCCACATATGTCTGGGTGTGGTGGATGTAATACTAAGGAAAGAATAGATATACAATCAAAGGACCAGTTTGAATTTCTCCTTTATCACTTATGATTTGTGGACTTGTGGAAATTAAATTATTCTTTTTTTATCTTCATTTTCAAAATGAAAGAATTGACCAAGATGTTCTTTCAGAGCCTTTCCAGCTCTAAACCTATAATTTTATGATCTCCTTAAAATAGGTTACTGACTTTTCCAACCAAAAAAATTCAGGGATGATTATATATAGATTAATTACTAGATTAAGAATCTCTTAGAGCTAAAACACCTCCTGGATTTGATTAGTGGTACTAAAACCTCTGTATGGTATGTTCATTGTTTCTTTTCATAATGCCTCTTGTTTTCTAGAGTACCGTTAGTAATATTTCCTCCATATCATTATATCATATATCATTTAAAGATAATCCAATTTAACATGCATTGCTCTCATCAGTTTATTGCTTATGTAAGTTAAGATTGGTCTATCATAGAACACGGAACTAGCCATACCCACCTTAAGCTAATTAATAGTTGTACAAATAATATACAAGCAACATAGACATACCTAATCAGGGAATACAAGAAACAATGCATTTATGTTCCATTTCTACATATTAAATCCCCATTTCATCCAGTCTCAGGAAAGAAAATTATGTCTAACTTTCTAGGAGGGAGGTCATTTTGTTAGAGCCCACCTAGCTACCTGAATGAAAATAATATGCAAATATAATTGATCACCTGACTATTTGGGGGTCTGCCTGTTTCCATGCCCTTTGACTTGTCCTAGTCTCTTTTACCTAAGTTATCCAGTGAAGCCCAGTGTGTTCTTGAAAGGGGAGGTGACAGAACTTTGGCATTGGACTCTAGGAAAGAGTATTCTAAGAGTTTGAAATTCCTAACATAGAGAGGAAACACTGACTGTACTCACTGAACCATTATGATAGATTTTTAGGATGGATGGTTTAGTGAACCTGCTGGTACACAGATTCTAGGAGCTAAGCAGTTTAAGGTTTTATAGAATTCCTTTGGACACAAGGGCTACTCCCCTGAATATCAATCAGTTATTCTTGCTGTCTTTATCTACACAGATTCCTAGTGAATTTGGGTGAAGAAGCTGATCTCATTGAATTGGATTACTGTCTGTGTCTATTCTGTATTGAACTGGCCCAGAAGCTACCAATTATATGCCAAAATAAAGTGTTTTGGATTTCATATCTCTAGATTTTGGAGTCATATTGCCATCCTTCCAGGACGGTTTTCATTGTTCTTTCTTTAGATGTGATTGTTAATTGAACCATACCTCTTCCTCACCTACCTACCAATATAAGTACCTTTGATCCCTAAATGTCCCCCAAACACCTGTCAGCATAAGTGAGCCAACAAAGTTCCCCCAAGAATACCCAATTCATGGATGAGCAGAATAAGAAGACCTCTGTTCCAAATTTCTACCTGATCTTGATCTAGGTACACAAAACATATATGGAGAGAAAGAAGGGTAGGGTTACCTGTACCTTTAAATGACAAGGTGCTTAGGATCATGTTAGAAAAACTCCACTGCAACCAAATCTACACTCAGTGGCAGCATACTAGTTAATCTCAAGGAGTTGAGGCTATTAGAAATCAAGTGACTTATCAGCAGTGAATAAGATTCCTGTGCTTGCTCTTTTAGTGCCCTCCTTGAGTAAATGAGCAGATGTTACTCCCCCAAGCTGTGCTGATAAATAGAACCACCCTGCTTGAAGACTTACCTTGATGATTCTCACTCATTTGTAGGCTGCACTTACAGAGCATTATTCAAAAAGGTGGGCACAAATCCACTGAGCTACCTTGTAACTAATGACTGCCAAGTCATGCAGGGTAACTCAGCACTGCCAATGCTGACCTCTGAGTGACTGGTAATATGGACCCTCAGGCAATTCATGCAGTCTTAATGACCAACTTTGGATTTCATTGTCTTCCATTATATTTTGACATTTGAATAATCATTTTAGAGTTGCTTTCTTTCCTATAGTCCTCCCTAACCATGCCACTGAGAGGCACCTGGGTGGTTCGGTGGATATAAGTACCAGATCCAGAGTGAGGAAACTAAACTTCCTGTTTTTAAATTTTGCCATAGACATTCACTAGTTGTGTGACCCTGGGCAAGTCTCTTAAAACTGATTACTTCCAGTTCCTCATCTATAAAATGTTCTAGTTTGAGCTCTAAAAGGGAATAGCAAAATACTCTATTGTCTTTATCAAGAAAACCCTAAAAGGGGTCTGCCCTCATAGTCAACTAAAACAAATAAGTCACAACTACCATGCTACTGACAAATATATTCTGAAAAAAATCACCTAGTACAGGCTTTTGAAACATCCATGTAAAGATGTCTCCATCCTTGGTTATTCTTAACACTATTTGCTTTTTATTATAGAGATATCTGATTTTACTCTTTGACTTTTTATATTTTACAACTTTACTCAAAAAGCCAGTCATTTTTTTGTTTGTTGTTCTTGTTGTTTCCTTGAAGTTCACTCCATTATTTGAAATTTTTCTTCTGTGTACCATTAACACTTAACATATCCTCCATTAAAAGTGTTCCTTTCCCCTTCACCTTTCCCCTGTATAACCATTTGGGCAGCATTATGTCATTATGGAGTCTAGACATGTCATGGTAGAGATTGTGTCAAGTACATCTTGTTCTGGTTGGTTAGGCAAGGCCTTTCAAAATGTGGTTATTTTCAGCAGTTCTTCTAGTGAGAAATAGGCAATCAATTTTTGAAACACCCAAGAAGGATATAGTAATGAGGAGTGTAAGGGTGACAGATTGAATGGTGAAATTTGGAGAAGGATATCTGGTGGCCAAAGGAGAAAATTAAGAAAGAATATATTAGATGAGAACAGAGTAAATTACATAGGAAATATGAAAGATAGACATGGGAAAAAATCCTGGAAGTTTTCTCTTTCCTCACAAACCAGGGTAGTTTCTTGTGCCATGATTTTGAATCTTTCTGAAAGCATCTGACTTTTTGCCTTTTAAAATATTGGAGGCTAAATGTTCAAAGACTTTCCATTCAGCTTCCCTTTGTGTACTTAGGATGTCTTGCTCTAACAGATAGTGAACTTGGCCATAAGTTTCAAGCTTTTGTGAGGTTCTGAATCAGAACAAGTAATTGATTGTGCTTATGTGTGCAAAATTTCTCAAGCAAATTAAAAGTTGCCCTTGGAGAATTTGGTCCTTTTAGCTATTTCTTATTTAACCAAGCTAGGAATTTTAATTGCTTTGCCAAAATGCATATACTAGATTTACTACAGTAGCATTTAATTGAAATAGTTTTCAGCCAATAAGCCTAAAATGAAGATGAGACAGAAATGTTTCTATTTGCTATCCTATTCCCAATCCCTACATTCTTTTATTTTACTTACCTGCCTTAGGAAAATGATTTGTAGTTATAAAAACGGTGTTTGCTCCATGAAACTGTCCATGTCGACAGAACTACATTCTAAATAGTTAAGAGAATGACAGTGTTTAAACAGCTAGTTTAAATGAAAGCGAAGCAGATGTTAAAATACCTTTGATCATATTTTATGGTTGTAGCATGATCCATCCCAGACTCTTAGCAGAAGAGAACATCTATTAGGTCAAAGCAGTTTTGTTCTTAAATTTTTTTCATCATTTAAATAAACTAATATTTGGTCTACCCTCAGAGGCACTGGGAACTACTTCTCTTAAGGAATCATAAGAGGATCCACTTTTGAAGGAAATAATAATATAAATAACTAGAAAAAGAAAAAGGGTATTTTTAACTCTATGGGAAATAGTTATCTATAAATTGATGTTGGGACAATCAGAGAGAGCTTTGGGTCTCTCTTACAGAGTTACAAATAAAATATTTTGAAAAAAATGTCTTTAATTTCATATTGGGCTTTTTAACTGGTCTTGAACTATGGTTACTGGTCATGGATAAGAAACACAAGAAGCTTTTTAAAAAGAGGAGCCAGTGTTTTTTTGGTGATGAACTTTCATAAACTCGGGAGTTTTTAAAGCAATCATTCATTCCACGTATTTATGTGGAAAGAGGTATAGCTGGTAGTATTGGCCTTATGTTGAAAGACTTAACTGAGCAAATGAAATGATGATTTTAAAATCAATAGTGGTTTTCATTTTGGGGTACCTAAATGAGGTTAATCAATGTGTCTGGTCCACATACAAGAAACACTGTGATTTTTTCCCCAATTCCCAGCTGTGTTTTGACTTCTTAGTATCATGTTTAGTCAGAGCCACCGTGCAGATTTTTCAAGTTAAAAAAACAACTCATGACAGGAAGGAGAATAAGTTTAAAAAATTAATTCATCTTCCCTCCGACATTTCAGTATAGCTAGCTGTAAACCTAATATGAATGCAGTTTGGTTTATAGTCATCCCTAGATCATCTATATTAACTTGTGCAGTAGGAAGAAATCATCAAAGAGAGTAGATAATTAAAGACATTTATTTAGCTTAATAATATATTGCAAATGTGCCTTACCTTATGTAAAAAAAGGTGTTCCTGAAAATTGAAAAGTGATATTCAAATTTTAAAAAATAAATTGATTCATTTATTTCATTCCAGGATATCATTATTTCAAAGGAACCTAATACAAAATCTTTTCAAGGGAAATATAAGGATTAATCACCTAAATGATCAGTTTTATAATATTTTTGTAGTTTTTTCCCTTAAAGTTAGTGGTCACTTTAATTTTGTTTGGTTTGCATTTTGTTTGCAAATTGTGGCATAAGTGTAATTTTATTTGTGGTGATGATTATAAGTTTATACCTTAATCAACAAAGTGCTTCTATAGTACAACCTTCTGTAGCCTAACTATCCAGTCCACCCAACCCTACCTCATCTTCATTCTTGTGAGTTGCAGGTTTGGTTCTCCAGAGAGCACTTCTAGATATAGAGTTTATCCCAAGGTTCTCACTCATAAAATTCATGACCCTCCTTTCCCTATTAAGCATCACCCCCCACCAGTGAGCTTATATTTAATAATCAAGCAATAGAAATAATTATGTCAAAGCAAAGAACTTTACTTAAACAGTATCATGAGTATAGTAATCACAAAATAGTCTTCCCTTAAACCAAGGGGAAACTTCAACAAATACACATTTAAACACAAGTAGAATTAGCAAACACTTAAGAGTTTACTGATTTTGAGGAACACCTGGAGAGAACACATGTGAACAAAATAATTTAACAGTTACCCCTTCCTCCATGACCTTGCTCTTCTGGTATCTCAAGATGTTCCTCTTGGGGCACAGAATCTGTCTAGTGAGGGTCTCAGCTCGACTATATTGACTTGCTCCTCCTGAAGCTCAGGAACAAATATCAGGACAAATTTCCATTTAAATTTTGAATTGACTGATTTCTTTGCTGCCAAGTATCTTTATCCCATTTCTTTTTCTCTTTCCATCCTGGTGGATGTAGTATCTCCAACTGCATGGGTAAGTTAACTTTCCTCAAAATACAATAGTATTCCTACTGGGTCTGTATGCCTAAGAGCTAAGAGATAAGGGGAAAGGACTTAATGGTACCAAAACATTTTTAGCAGATATTTTTGTAGTGGCAAGGAAGTGGAAACTAAAGGGTTGTCTGTCTCTTGGGGAATGATTAAATAAATTGTAGTATAAGGTAGTACTGGAATATTATTGTTCCATAAGAAATGAGGAACAAAATGAATTCAGAAAAAAATTTAAAGACTTAAATGAACTCATGCAAAGTGAGCACAACGAGAACAGTGAATGCAATAACAGAAATATTATATAATGATCAACTATGAAGCACTAATTCATTATCAGCAAGTCAAGTCACCAAGATAACCACAAGAGACTGATGAAGAAAAGGCTATCCATAGCCAAAGAAGAAAGTATTAGAGTTTAAGTGTAGATCAAAGAATGCTCTATTTCACTATATTTCCTTCATGAGATTTCTATTATATGTGCAATGTGTGACTTCAATCATGACATGAGAAAGAGGGAAATATGTTACATGAAAGCACATGTATAGCCAATATTAAATTATTCATTGTTTGGGAAGGGGCATAAAGGGGAGGGAAAATATAAATTTTAATATGTTAGAAAACAATTTTCAAAAATTGTTTCTACTTGCAAATAAAAAAAAATAATTTAGAAAAACATTGTTAAAAAGACTGGCCAATGGAGGGATGGAGAAGAGAGAGAAATCCCCAGGCCCTCAGCTGCCATCTGGTAGAGGCACAGGTGTTAAATTCTTCATAGTTGCTTGCTTTCTCAAATATATTGACTGACCCTCTCTTACCTGCCTTGCTCCATCATGGTTAGATCATTGATTAGCTTGTACATTAGAAAAGACAGCCTCTATACAAAAGTAGATTTTTCCCATAAAATTGGTGTAATAAAACAGAGCTCATCTCTGTATCTTATGACTATCATGGTTACATGTGGGATGTATTTTGAATCCTTTGAAGGAAAAGTGCTGTATGAATCTAAAGGATTGTTTTTGTTACTCTAATGAAAGTAGAAGATTAAAAATGTATCCAAAGATAAACATTTATGAATCAGCAAATATTTATTATGTCTACTCCATTGCTTGGTTCCACAAACATATGAAGTAAGTTTAGAAAATCTCTACATGTAGCTCACATCTACCATTTATCCACGTTCTGTATGCTTATTTTCTATATATGCAAGGTTATAGAGAAGTTTATGGTTATAAATTTCATAGTTGAATGATTGGCATTTGTAAATATCACTTTCATACTAGGTATAGCAGCTAGGAAGATAATGGGAGAAGTCCAAATATAGATTAATGTTTTAAGAGCAAATGGTAGAATATATGCCAAAATAATACTTTTCTATGTTTCATTAGTACTTACAAAGCCTTTTCATATGCTGTATGTTATTTACTGTTCACAGTTTTATCTTGGTAGATGTTATTACCATTTTATTGGTGAGGTAATTGAGGCTTATCATAAGCAATATATTAGAATAAAGTAAACCAAACATTTGTACCAAATTGTATTACTCCAAACCCAATATTCCTACTACTATACCATAACAGCTCTATGGAGATTTATTTTATTTTAAAATATTTTTTTTTATTTTATTTTCCCCCAATTCAATGTAAAAACATTTTCCAACATAATATTCAAAGAATATTGAGACTCAAAATCTATCCCTATCCACTTTATCTTTTGGAGGGGATTATGCTGCCCCACAATTTGTTTTGAGGTGTTAAATCATAGCTTTTTGAAGAGCAATTTGGTAGCAATCAGATGGGTCTATGTACCTTTTCTGCCATCTTTGCTCTTTGCCCTCTGTGGAAATTGATGAGCAAAATTTCAGCATGTAAATTGAGTTTCTATTTTGTATGCACACAGATTTACTTGAGCCACCAATATGCATGTCAACATGTTAAGTGTACTCATCAGATGTAATTGGGTTTGCCTTTTTTTTTCCAAAGGCATGCTACTCTTAACCTGAGAAAGTGAAACAAGTATTCCAAAATTATGATTGAGAATAACTTCTCATTATAATTATTATGTGCAATTGCCAAGCATGTAATATCCTGGTATTTTTTATAACTCCAAAACTTTAATTCACATATAATTTCAGAATGAACACAAGACTAATCATCCAAAATGAAAATTACTTTTTTTAAAGACTCGTAATTTTTTCAATTTTAGTGTGCAGGTGACTTCAAAATTGGTTAAAGTTCATCAAGAAAGAACTTCAAACCTACATACCTTCATTTACTTATAATGAGATAGTAAATTTGAAGACTCTGGTCATTCTATGTTTGTTAAAGGGAATGGGGTTGCAGATTTTGGTTTTTATTTTTAGATCTTATCTGAAAAATAAAAAAGAAATGTTATTAAAAATAATCTTATTGTTTTTCATTTCCCTTGAAAAGTCAGGTGTGGTCAAGGGAATGTAAAAGGTCAAGTATCCCTTTCCTCTGCCCCCACCAAGCCCCCACACCCCACCCCAACCCTGCTGGATAATTTTTTAAAATAGAAAATATCTTTTTTGCAAAAGTACATTTAAAGATACTTTAAAAATATATTTCCTCATATGAAATTGGTGATTCTACCAAGAACAGGTTACAAAAGGATAACACAATGCCAAAACTCCCATCCCCCCAGAGTATCCTGTTCTCTCTGTCTTTGTTCTGTAGCCTGTGAACACTTCTAGTTGTTAGCTGTGGTGCTAACTAAATGTAAACACCTTTACTTTCCAGCTGCTGCTAATTGGTTTGGGAATATTTATGTAAGTGTTGATTTTAAAGCTAAATATAGTGTGTTGATGTTTAAATCCAACTCATTCTGGCTGTCAGAAAATGCTCCCGTGATCCTGAAAGTGTTGCTAAAAATGTTCACTTTTTTAAAACGTGGTAATTAAACTTGTCTGTTGTGAGAGCCATGTAGGATACATTACCTGCCCCAATAAAGGCGAGACACAAATGTTCTTGCCTACTTGGCAAGATGGATCTTTCTCTTGAACTTTCTAGTCAGGAGAGCCAACTGAAGAGATTAAGAACATTTTGAAACAGCTGCATCTTAGATGAAACTTATCACATCTCTATATTCCTGAGCTGGTACAAAGCATAGCAACTCAATGTACATTGTTTATTAAAGTTTAAATGTAGCTTTGTAGAAGCATTACAGTTTCCAGAAATGAATTCAATGCATTCCCAAACCTAAAGGTTTCCATAAGACACAGTGTCTGTCTCAAGTTTTGCTAAATTAATACTCTTTTTTTCCTCTGTCCTCCTAATTCAAAAGACATGTTTCTACAGATCTTCTTCAAATTACATAAGCAAACTGAATAAAAAAAATTGTCTTCATTTTTAGAGCTGTGACTCTTTCTTTCACCATGTAATTTATTGAAATAAAGATTCAAGTACTTTTGCATTATTGCTTTTTAGTTATTTCAGATGGAAATTCTTAGAATGAGAGATCAGGTAGTGACTGTCCACACTCAGTTGCTGACATCCAAAAACTTAAAAGTTTTTTTTTTCCTGAACAATATTAAAACAACCTGGATTTTTTTTTATTACCTAATATCCAAAAGTATTTTTTCCCTCTCACCTCTAGACAAAATGGTTAGAGAAGATGAACACTGAAAATAGATAAAAGATTAAAACTCTTGTAAGAGAACTGGGAAGGACCTCCAATTTTATGTAGTACATTTGCATTTGTCAAACCTCCTATTAATATTCAACACATTGTTGTCTAGAAACATAACCATAAATATCTAGACTGAAGTTTGGAGTCTTAGAGAGAGTTCTCCAAAAAAAAAAAAAATTCAAGTTATTCTGAGCTACAAACCTGCAAATTATTGTCTTTCTAGTTCATTCTTTCACAGCACTAATGAGGAAGAGTCTACTTTTACTCCAGGGAAATGTTTGACTAAAAGGACATCTAGTCCAATTACCTCATTTTACCAAAAAAAAAAAAAATCTAAAAAACCAAGTGACTTACTTAGGTATCTACAGTTAGTAAGTATAAGTTTTTGCTGGGTGAGAAATTATGTGTTAGCTGAAGTAGTATGAAATAATTATGACCTATTTAGGAAACTGGAATACAGTTGCTTTAGGATACTATATTTTAAAACTCTGTTTTTGTCTTAGAAACAATGCTAAGTATTAGTTGCAAGGCAGAAAAGCAGCAAAGGTTAGGCAATTGGGGTCAAGTAACTTGTCCATGGTCACAAAGCTAAAAAGTACTTGAGTTCATAAGTGAACTCAAGGCCATCTGATTTAAGACCTGACTTTTTATCTACTAAGATACCCAGCTGCCCTATTGGAATATTTTTATAATATCTTTCTACTGAGGAATTTAATCTAAACACAGAATACTTTCAAAATAATATTCTGCTGAAGAATTGAATATAAATAATATTCTACTAAGAAACTGAACAATATTCTTCTATTAAATTATGTCTATCTTTCATTCTTGGGTACCCACTTATTACTAACTGATATTATTACTTACAACTTGTAGTCAGCTATGAATTATCTTTGAGAAGATTATCTGCATTTGAACAGATTATCCACACTTGAGTTGGGCCAATCTTGCTTTCAGGTTCTAATTGATATTGCCACCTACTTGGCTTAATTAAGTATTTTGCTGACATAAATAGGATCTTTGCTCTTCTTCAGGTTAGAGGCAAAAAAGAGGAAAGAAAGCCTTTTAAATAGCAGCTTGAAGGTGTGAACCAACAAGAGAATTAACTTCCGAAGGAAAATGTGATTTAGAAAGCTTAATCATAGTGGCCAGAGCTACTTGGTCAGTTTTAGAAGTATCAGGGCTCTTCCTAAAACAAAATGAGGAAAGGAAATGAATTTTTATTTTGGCTCTTAATCTCTCTCAAACTTGGTTTCTTCATATAAATGTAAATACATATATATGTTTATATGTAGATCCATATATATACACATATGTGTGTGTATGAGAGAGACAGACAGACAGAGAGAGAGACAGAGAGAGGATTAGAGTAGAAAATCTTTAAGGTCCTTCTCAACTCTCATGTCTTACAAGTCTTTGAGATAAATATGGAGGATCAGACCTTTATATAACTGGTTTGATTATTCTCTTTGATGTTCTGGGAATTCCCATAGTCATGTATAAACACAAAATCATTTCCCTAGGCTAAATAAAAATGATTTTTTAATTAACTTCCATTTCTTACTTATCTTTTTGACTGTGTTCCCATATCCCTCCTCATCTGACTAAATAAACAAGAACCAACTGTAGATTTAATATATTTTGGTATAGAACTGTAGCCATAAATAAATGTCTAAAATTAAATTTGGGTTCTTATAGCATATTTCAAGAGGATTCAAGTTATTCTGAGCCCTAGACCTTCAAATTTGTTGGCTAAGACATTCTTTCACATCACTAATGAAGAAGAGACTACCTTTACTCTAGGCATTTATTTGCTTACCCAAATAATCATAGATAGTAATAATAGCTAGATATTACATAATGCCTCAAAAGTTTGCAAAGCACTTTATATTTATCATTTCATTTAATCCTCACAACCATTGTGGGAGGTAAATTCTATTATTATTATCTTTTTATTGATGATGCAATTGAGACAGGGGTTTCAGTCATTTTCCTTTGTTCACACAACTAGTAAGTGATTCAGGCACGATTTGAGATCAGGTCTTCCTTACTCCAGGTCCATCACTTTACCTACTATACCACATAGCTGACTCAAATGTGTAATCACACATCCAACTTTTAGGTTAAAAAAGACTGAGGTCTGTAAATGATTCCTGTTTGCTTCTTTTCTTCTGTGGTATGAAATAACATGAAGAGCTTTGGACTCAGAATCCCAAGATTTTTATATCCTGGCTTCAACACTCTCTACTTAGTTCACATGGTTGTTGTAAAAATAGTGTAATGAAAGTTCATGAAGCAATTTGACTATTAGTACTTTTATTTCTACAACATTTCTACCCATCCTTTAAAATACATCTCATACAACCTCCTCCATGAAGCTTTCCCTGATCCCCCCATTTCCACTTAATCAGTAAAAACAATTACTTTGTGTACCAGTATTTTGATGTATTTGTCAGGCAATAATGGTGATGGCACAGTTAAATGCTCATGAATCTCCCTACTAGACTGAAAGCCCCCTGAAGCATAAATTGTTTAAAATCTAAACTTTTTTATTTGCCCAAATGATTTAGCAATACTCTTTCTCTACATAGGCATTGAATAAATGTTGTTGAATTATGTCATAAAAACCTGCAATTTTTTTTTTAGATTTTTCTCCTTCCCCACCATTTCCTTTATTCCAAAGTCTAGCATGTCTCATTTTGTCCTATCAATCACTCACATTGCTACTTCAAAATATTTATGTTCTTTAATTTTGGTGCCCTCAAACTATTATTTTGCTTTTTTTTAAGTGGAAATTAACATGTAACATGGTACACTGGAAAGCAACGGGTTTTAAGAGTCACCCTAGTTCAAGCCCTGAATCTATTAGCTACTTGCTAATAGTTAATTACTGTCTCTGGATCTCAATTTATCCATCTTTAAAATGTATAGATTAGATTAAATAATTTTTCAGGTTCTTTATAGCTATAAATTTACCTTATTATTCCTTTCCCTCTTTGTCATTATTTGGGTAACTGCTAGGACACGTAAAGGAACTTACCAAACCAATAACCTCCATATGACATTTTGCTTCCTCGTCCAAAAAAAAAAAAGAGAGAGAAAGTTAATGGGGGAGAAGTGGTTCATTTAAACAAATACCTCTGGTCAACATAGTACTTAAGTGAATTATTTTCTTAAAGGTGTTATTGTAGTTTTTAAAATGTAAATTTCTCATAAAATAAGATTGAATTAGAGTATATTTTCATTTTAAAACTAAAATCCATTTACATGATAATACATGTATGATCCAGATCAAATTGCTTGCCATCTCTGGGAGTAGAGAAGGAAGGAGACAATTTGGATCTTATAATTTCAGAAAACATGTTGAAAATTATTATATATAATTGGGAAAATGAGATACTTTTTAAAAAAGAAGCAAAAATTCATTACATATATATATATCTTTTTATTAAAAGAAGATTCTCAGAACTACACAAAGGTTCCTTGATCTATATACTCAGAGCAGTACTAAAAAATGACTATCTCTATGGCAAAAGATTCTTCATGTTCTAGCCTGGATAAATAGCTTAGGAAAACTGTCTGTCTCTTACCATTAACCTTCTTCTGAAAAACTGTGGTTCACTGGGATGATATCCACTGGAAGTGCGCAAACATGATCTTGGTAGCAAACTCAGAAATGATTCTTAGGTGAATTAGACCCCCCATATATGGCTCTATTTCTAGATCACATCTTCCCATTACTGTTCTAGAAGTATGACTCACCAATCATCTCAAAGCAATCCACTTCTACATTGGGAGAGAGTTTTGCCATTTTAGAAATTAAATGGTTGGCTTTCAGTTCGGTCTGGTGAAGATCACATTCTAAATCAAATTCTCCCTGGCAGAATGACAGGTGTAGATTTATGTCTTTCAGCTATATTCCTGTTACATTCTTGAAAGAAGTGACCTCTCAAGGCAAGATGTTTTTTATGGATTTTTCTCTGTTTATATTACTACCATGAGGGCTACGGTGCAGTACAGTACATTAAAGCCAATACATCACTGGCTGTCAATGGTGTCTTCCCTTGGTACTTCTTTTTCCTTGCTTATATGGAAAAAAAAAAACCATACCAAAAAATCTGTAGATGACGAACACAAAGGTAAATGATCATTTCCAACACTCTTAACATTACACTGCATGTAAAAAGTCCAGGAGGGCATTTCAGAAACCAAATAAGAAAAGAACACAAGGAGAAGTGAAATGACTAACACCTGTTCCCAAGTCTTCCCAGAGATGAGAGAATTGGACCAATAGAGAATAAAACCACAAGGGTTTTTCAATGTTTGAACATTCTGTTCTGATTTCAAAACCTACATGGAATGTCTGTATTTACCTATGTCTTTTGCTACAGGGTTCACCACAGAGTTTGGAAGATGGGGAAGTCATGTTTAGTGGACAGCCAGAACTGCAGACATCACAAAATGCTAAGCACACATCCAGGTACTTCTAATCAGCACTTTTTTTCAATTTCATAAACATGTCTATACAGTTCTTTCTCAGAACTTGAAATAATGCCCTTTTGGAAACATCACCATGTTCTCATTAATAGTTTTTCCTTCCATCATACTAATCCTGTAAATACCTAGGCTTTGGAGACCATTGTGATACATACTTGACTCAAGCTTTTTCTTTTATGAAAATTATATGTTGCTTCTTTGAGAATTGCAAAATCTGGGTCACGGTGTGCGAAAGGAATACATCATCTGAACTGGTCAACTGCCCTCTTCATTCATAGCCCTGCTTTTTGTTGGTATTGATTTGCTTTCCAAGCTGCAAAACTTGTGAATACCTTTCTTTTGACTGCTGTACATTAAGGTGGGTGTCAAATAATTTCAATTTTGATAGATCTGAGTAATTATTGACCTTAATTTTACAAGATTGTGCTCTTTTTGTTGATCATTATGTATATTATGAGCCAAACTGAAGGAAATGAGTGCTAACAGGACCAAGCATCTTTTATTTTTGACACCATTTGATTTTAAAGAACAAAGGAAATAATCTCAGAAACTACCTACTCCAACCCATATGTAAAGAAGAATTTCCTTTAGTTCAATCCCCCAGAAAGATTAATACACAGGTTGGCTCTATCTGAAGGTCTTCAGGGAGGAGGAATCAACTGTCTCCTGAGGAAGCTTTGGGTTGTTCCAATTATATGTCTATCCTTGTATCAAGCCAAAAAATTCCCAGGAACCTCCTTCCATTGTTCCTAATTCAGCCCTTTGAGGCCAAGCCTTTCTCCTTTAACTAGAGCTATGTTTTGTCTGGACCATAATGGTTGGAGTTCCATAGCTTTGCCTCACTCAATGACTGACATTATTTTTTGACCACACAAAATCTACCTTTTGATAAGATTAATAGGATTGGTTATAAATGGGAGTCTCTTTCTTTATACCTGTTGTTCTTTCTTAATGTAATCTTTCTGAAAGTTTGTCAGCACCTTATAAATTGAAAATATTTTTTCCAACTTGTAACGTATGCCAAAAGATTATAAATTTCAATTTCCAAAGTATGCTCTTAGAACCTGGTTAGCACTTCATAAGTATTAGGCTAAGTAGCTTTCTTCAGGCAAATGCATATAACTGGTTTTTGGTATCATCAACCAACCAACTTGGCTTTATCCTAGGCATTGATTACTGAAAGAGTAGGAAGAAACCATTTTTAAACTTTTAAGTTTTTTCCTATAAAATATAATATTGTCAAAATCACCATTTTTATCCACATATTATTATTAATGATCAAAATTGGTATAAACATTTAAAGAAGGGTAACAATTAGAGTGAGTGAATATATAAATACAGGATATAAATTCCTAGAAAAAGGTAAGTGCAGAGCAGCTAGGTGGTTTGGTGGAAAGAATATCAGGCTTGAAGTCATGAAGACTCATCTTCTTTAGTTCAAACCTTGCTTCAGACATTAGCTATATGACCCTAAGAATGTCACTTAACCTTGTTTGCCTCAGTTTCCTTATCTGTAAAATGAACTAGAGAAATAAATGGTAAACTACTCTAATATCTTTGACAAGAAAAGCCCAAATGAAATCATGAAGACTCAGATATGACTGAAAACAACTGAACAAAAGTTAAGTGACTTCTCACAGGGTTCAAATCTTATCATTCACTTTTTAATATACATTGATTCTATCTCAAGAGTAAAGAACACATCCTAAACCATTTCTTAGTATCAGAAGTTTTCTGAAGCATGTGTTTAATTTCATACATTCTTTTATCCTCATGAATACTTAAAAATGGGAAAAAAACTCATAGATCGCTATAGAGGTTTCCTTGTATTTGCTCTTATGTTCCTTGTCCTGAGGTTTCCCTCTTTCCATTTCTAATTCCCTTCCTTAGGTTGTTTTTCTCCCCCTTTTTTCTTTAAGTGTTGAATCTTGATCTCTGTACTTACCTATTTAATGGGTACAAACAATGCCCTGGTCTTTAAAAAAAGTTATAACATTTTTTATAATGTTGCTTACCTGTTATGTACACAAGCCTTTCGATGCTAGTTTATTAGTATTTATCATCATCTCACTGAATAAACCCCTTCTTTATGGATAACTTGAGTTCAGGTTATGGGGACTGTAACTTTGCTCAATATTCCACCCAACGGATGGGTATGAGTGATACAGCATCAGCATTTGGGGAAGTGGTGGGGAAAAGGAAACTGGGCACTGGTATTTCAGACCATCTGGATCTATAGTTTCCAGAACTATCTTTTTACACTGTCAAAGAGATAACAGTGGACATCAGCTTCTGGCCAAGTATTGGAATGATTCTGTCTTTGAGAAAAATGTCTTCAATAAAGGTCATGACTCTGACATTGAGATTATCTTTTTGGAGAACATAACCATCTTCTATGTGGGCAACATTGACCTTTTCCTATACATCTCAGGCAAATGAGTGGATGCTAATGTCATTTCTCACTTTCCTATTTAATTCTCTGAACTTTGCTTTACAGAGGAATATAGTAAAGCACCAATGGGTGGACAACATACATGAAGCCTTCAAGGCAGTAGTGTCAGTTTTGGAGAATGATCCCCAGGAATGAACATCATCCATAGATGATAGTGACCTGTGAGCAAAGTATGCCCCATATCATTCTGCCTAAATCCTATCTGTATGAAGCAATCTGCTCCAGGCATTTAACTAAGAACCTTCTTCTCCTATAGCAATAATTGAGGACAGAGGACATACTCACTGCTAATAGCCCTATTGCTTTGGTACCTATGTTTACTAATACAGTTTGTGGAACATAACCTAGCTCTGACGTATTTGGGCTTCTTTTTCCTTACTTGCCTTCTCTCCCCCATATTCTAGCTAAACAGAACCTGCTACATCAAAAGATTTGTGGGGGGTAGATGGAGACTAGAAGTAGATCAGATCACTAGCTGTAACCAAGAAAGAATGGAAAGAAGACCTTCAATGAATGTGTTCTTTCAATGAATGGGATCTTGGGGGAAGAGATTTAGATTAATTAAATGATGATGGAGCAGGGTTCCAGTTTGGGACATGCTGGAAAACCCAAGAATCAGCCCTTCCATTAGTGACTCACCCTAAAGAAATAAGGAAAAAAGTCAAGGGTGAGGGAGGACTTCATCTCCTAAGGGTAAAACCTCAGGGGCTAATGCTGGAGTTACTATCCACTGTGTGAGCCTAGTTTTGTTATGTAATAAATTGATTGTGTGTAGTTAAGTAGTTGCAGGTGTGTTTGCAAGCATATTTGTATACAGTTATCCCTCATCTATTGTGGGAGTTACATTCCAGAGACCCCTACAATAGGTGAAAATCCCCAAAGTATGTTTATTGTTTATATATATTTTAAGGATTTATAAACCCTTCCCACTTTCCTATCAACCTTTTACACACTCTTATTAACATACAATAATTGAGCCAATCAGCACCCAGGATACAGTGTTGTGGTTGATCATCTTTCATTCCATCAGCCAATAATGTGCCTCTATAAGTGTAACTCCATGATACAGAATTAGAGATTTAAAAAAAAAATCCAATGATACAGTGAAGCCAATGTAAGTGAACCACAATATAATGAGAGATGACTGTTTATGTAAAGGAAAGAGAATCTGTTTCTACAAAGCCCATGATCAAAAAAAAGAAAGAAAGAAAAGAAGATTGACTGTAACTGAATCTCTGAGAGCTTTACCTGAAGTAAGTAATATGAACATTTAGTAGTTGCACATATTGGTCTCCAAAATCTCTTAATCATCTTAATTTGAAATCAGTTTTAATCAGGTTCTATTCATGTTATATTGGTAATCATTTATATTCCTGTCTTGATGCTAGTCTACTTCTTAATGACCTCAGCTTTCCTATCAACATCAGTATCTCTGACCTCACTTTAATCACTGTTTTTAAACTTATTAAAAATTATGGAACTGTTGTTCAAACAGTAGATACTGATTTGTTTCAGCATCATTTCTGGGGATGCACTTGCACTTTCATTACTTTCAGGGAAATTCCTCATTGTCCACACTGTTTGTTTCCTATCCACAATCCAGTACATTCTCTTTTTCCATTATTCTAATAAAACTAAGGCTTTTATTTTTAAGCCATTAATGTGGAACCTTGTCAAAAGCTTTTCAAAAACCTAAATTATTTTTTTCCAAATGATTAGTTATTCTCTTAAAGTACTCTTACATATCAGTGAATGTGATTTCCTCTTTAAGAGTAATATTATATGTTCAATAATTCTATCTTTATTCTATCAGCTAATCCAGCATAATGAGTACTACTCATCAATGTGTGGTTCCTAAAATTTTAATGACATAATTCTAGTCCTCTCCTATATTTATGGTTATTGAAACTATATATTTTAGCCTAAAGAGAATCTATGTCTTTTTCTGTAAATACATATTCATATTATGACCAGAGTTGTATAATTTCAACCTTGAGTTCTTTCAAACTCTTTGATGATGCCATATAGTTCCAGTGATTTGTGTATAACCACTTTGTCTACTAATATCTACCATAATTAATTATTTTTTATTCTAATTCTTCTGACCCTTCTGCTTTTTTGTACTTGGTCCAGGTGAATACTGCCTGCCCTACTTGTCATTCCATTTTAAAACATGATTATGTTTTCCCTTTTTTTGTCTACTTCATGTGACCTAATCTCTCATCACCTAGTCAACCATTGTTTCCTACTATACCATCCTTTGAATCTATCTCTGGCATTCTGTTCTATTCCTCCTACAAATAAAATATTTTTTCAGCATATTCTTTCCATCCCCTTTTAAATATATTTAATCCTCCAAATCTTCCTTCCCTCTCAAGTCCAGCCCTCATAATACACATCTTAGCATAATGATCTTACTACATACATAATGGTCTTACTACATTGTGAGTTTTTAAGATATACTACAAACTTTGGCAAAGTAAAAAATTTTCATAACATCTATTCCAGTCTCATATAAAACTCAATGTTTGAAAAAATTTAGTCTAGTAATGAATAGGATCTGGTACTATTACTTGCATTTATTTCAGTCTAAAAAGATAATGTGTGCAAAGAACCCTATGTGGTGGTCAATTATTTCTTTTTACTGTATTTTCTTTTTCTTCTTCAAAACAACAAAAAAATGCATTTGCCTATTTTTCTATTTTCATGGTAATTTCTCTAATCTTGATAGAAATAAAGGATCAAGACCAGAGTAAGAAATTCCCTCTGAAATATTCATAATTTTTGTTGTTAAATATATAAGATATTCAAAAATCACATGTAAATTATAATCAATAGGTCTGAAATCCTTTCATGCCTTTCCTTGTGCAAGCCTAGTAGGTTAACAGATATAAAAACAATTTTTAATGAAAAGGGAAAATTGTAATTGTTAGCTTTAAAGATACCACAATTGTTTGTTCAGATATTAGAAAGGGCAATCAGAATCCATTAAAGTAGGAATCAATCTTAAACCGATTAGATGTCACACACACATGCATGCACATTTTTAAGCATTCTTAAACAAGATAAATGGCTGTTTTGTTGTTAATTTTTTGGCCAGTGATACCATTTAAATAGATAGAAAAATAAGTTCCTTCTCAGTCTTCTGAATCATTGTTGTCTTCTCTTTCAAAGACAAAGAGAGCACACCAAGAATCATTCTGGTTTTCAAACCATGTTTATTTTTAGACTGTCTAACTTTCCTATTACTATTGGAACTCTAAATATGAGGTACTTGTGCAATGACCATCGTGAGGAAATTGTTAGAGACAGAATTACATCATCTGAATTTGGACATTTTTGTTAGATATGATACAGAAGACAAAAAAGATGTTGCAGCTAAATTGGACCAAATTCTTAGAGAGAAAAGGGGAGTAGTTGGAAGCAATGATCATTTTATTAATTTAAATGCAGTCATTACACTGGACACTTGCTTGTGGTTGTCTTATATTGCTATGCTTCTGTGGCATGCATTACAGTTATTTATGATATATGTGCCAACAGCTGTTACAGAGGTTTAGGATTTGAGAAATTCTATGAACGATTCAAGAAAACCTTCCAATTTGAGTCAACATATATTTTAATTCTTTGACAATTTAATGAAAAGATTAGCATAGGAGCACAGCAAATAGAAGAAATCAAAGATGAGAAAGCCTATATATACCATGAATTCTTTCTTCAAGAAGAAAGTTAGACAATCACCAACAGATTTCACCAAAAAAGAAACTGATTATATTTTAACAGGAAATTTAACAGGAAATGTTGGTTATTAATGCAGAAATTGTTTCCAAATTACTTGTGTGTTTAGACTCTAAGCTTTTTAAATCTAAGAAGAAAATCAATACTAAATAAGAATCCATATTATGGAGGTTTTGTATAGGCAAAATGTACTACGACATTCATTAGTCTTTTCTACTTACAATCATTTAAAAAAGAGACAATAATTCAGTCTAGTCAATGAAAAACACTTAATTTGCCTCTTTAGTTTTTTTCTTGGTTAATTCAATGGCAAATTAGCAATAGAGAATCTTGAGGATGTCTTAGATCATCTGACCCTATACTACATAAAAAGATGACTGATATCTGTTTCAGAAACAGAAGACATAGAGGATTGACTCAGTCTAACCCTAGAGAATCACTGAATTACTTTTATCATATCCTTATGATAACTATGACCAAATGATTGTCAGTTTGCCCTTAGGAATGAGAAATCTTAGTCATTCTATTCCATCTGAGTGAAGGTGAAATGATCTAGATGGCTTCAAAGAAATGGAAATCAGAGAAGACTTAAAAAAATTACATCTAGAAAATTAGCAGAATAACAAATATAACAAGCAATAAATAGATCCAGTAAGCTTAATAGTATAATGTGACCATCAGGGATGCTATGGTCTAAAGTGTGAGCACTATTGTGATATCATCAGAAGACACTGAGGTCCTCTAGGAGGCAACGGTATAAATTGATCCCTCTACAATTTTCAAATATGGGCTCCTCATTCATGATTCCTACTTCTTGCTTACTCTCCCCAACAACCTATTTGCAGTAAGAATATGCTCTATGTTTAAATGTTTTATTACCAAACTTTTTTTTATCAGTCTATTTCACTTATTTCCTTTGTACAGAACTAATGATGTGTTTTGCCTGATAGGAGAATAGTGAACACATTGGTGAAAGAGGCAAGAATTTAATAAGTCTAAATGCCATCCTCAGTGTCTAGTAACAGAAATAACTCTTCTGATTATTACTATCAAGCAAAACATAATGTGAGGACATCTGTGCTAGCCAGAAGTATTTATTACTGTCATGGAGAATGAATATCCAACACAGAAGGGAAAAGGAAAAGAGTTTCCCTATAGATGATGAAGTTTTTCAGTTCCTTCTGTCTGCAGTAGATATTTCAGAGACTCTTAACTGAGTTCTGTAATCTTTTAAAGAGAGTACAGTTTAACTACTGAATAATTAGTGACCCATCAAAGAATATCTTTAGTCTAATGGTAATGGATGCACATCTTAAAGACCTGATCTGTGGGTACCTATGTCCTTGGCATACGTAGCAGATGGGCAATATGCTGGCCCCAGAATTAGTGAGAGAATTCTCTTTTGAAAATTATTCAATATTTTTAATAGCCCCAGTCTTGTCCCTGAAACAAAATTATCTTATTCAAGTTTACATTCTTCCAAAGATACTGAGTGAATTTCAGTCTTGAAGAATTAAAGTTACAAGTTTAATACCCTTTCCTTTAATAATTAACTCAAATTTTGAGACTTGAGATACAGGACAAGCAGCCACTGGTTTCATGCATACTTTGATATTATATTTTTCATATGAAAGTTTCTAATTTCAACCAGTGAAATCATCCATTCTGTTGAATGACAATATTAATAGGGAATGAATACAAATCCAAAATGTGTTTTTGAGCATGTTTTGGACAAATGTATATTCTTGTGAACCATGAGAATTAACTTTGAAATTCCCCACTACCTGTCAGCCCAGAGTTTTTCTCCTTCTCTTGAAGGAGACTGACCTTAATGTTCATATGGTCAAAATCATGTGCAGGATCTATCTGGCACCCTTCAAAACAATTGTCTACTCCTTCTGAGATATGTTGACATTTTCTGGACTATCTACAATATGGTTGCCAAGAATGAACTTCATTCTAATCAAGGATGGGTCAAAGATTATTTCATTTTCTATTAAATTAATATATAGAATACATGATAATAAGAGGCTAAGAACTGAATATTAATATGGCACAAAGGTCTCCTTGTGCTATAGAGAGTTTTATTTTGTTTAATTAAAACTTTAGATTACAAATCATATGGGGAACATAATTACCATTTGGAGATTAATATTTATTTATTATTCTTTGTCACTTGAACAAAGTATTAAAGAGAAATTCATTTCTTAACACAGGTTTGGGTATACTATATAAATTGGGTATATGTAACTATTGTCTGGATTTTAATAATAGATATGGTAAAATGTTATTTTTTTACTCTCTTTGTACAGATAAATAAAATGCTAGAAATAGTAAAGATGATAAACTCTGAGGGTTAAGCATAAATATAGTTTATCATGCTAAAGCAAATTCTTAACCCTGGTGGTCTTTAAAAATGAAGTACACTGTCATTATCCTGAGACACTGCATTTCATGCCAAGAACTTGACTGGGTCAGTGGTTCCCAAACTTTTTCAGCATGAGAAACTCTTCATAACAAAAAAAAAAAAATCTGCTATAATGTTACTATCTATCATTTGAGAAAATTCATGACTGCATCCTGTATCCCTTTAATGTCTAATCTGCCCCAGGTCCTCTCTTGCTGCACACAGGGCTAGATGATATCTCTAAGGTACCATCCTGAATTATGAATCCGTGATTCTATTAAAAGGATTGATTACCGTCTTATCAAAAGCCATATTCCATTCTCTAGATAGCTGTAGAATCAGGGGAATGGAGACGTTTTGAAATGATACTTTATGATTTTTAATATTTTCTCTCTTGATATAATATGAACACCTAACAATTACCATTTTCAACATTATATAGCAAGAATGATTGAGTATTATATACCCTGAAATATCATTTTGTCTATATGAAGATGTGCCTTGGTTCTCTAATTCCAGGCTTCTGACGTAGACTACTTGACTGAACAAGTTTCAAGTGATGCCAGTATCTGTGTGGTAGTATTCATTAGGAATTTATTACTAACTTTAGAATTTCATCATCTCTCTGTACACAATGGGAAATGACATGTTCTTTTTTACCACCTTGATTTAACAAGGTTTACATAGAAAAATAACAAGAAAAATAAACTTAATTCCACTTGACAGAATATAGTTAATTTGGTCATATTAGATTATTGGTAATTTAGAGAATATTTCATGCCTAGTGAATTCATTAAGGACTTTACACAAAATATCCTCTTAATACCTTGCCTAACTTTCCAGAAAAGAGCCACAATTCTACCATTTTCAATTTGGAAGAGAAAAGCACTCATACCAATTGTTGTTTGGGGTTTGACATCATGTTTAAAGTTATTTTCATGTAAATAGGAAATAATAATGTCTAGCTAGCTATTTCTGACCTTAAATATTTTCTTATTCAGCTTTTGGCATTTTCTCGATGTCATTTATATTTGCTCTCTATAAGACCTGAAGGAGTATTAATTGTTCATTATTATTATGCACATAAAAGCCTTTTAGTTAAGCTTTTTATTACTGGTGGAAAAAAAGTTGCCTTTGCATTGGAAGGAGTAACTGATGTATGTATATATATTTTTTAGTCATGTACATCCTCCATTGATGCTGCTAGTCTCTCCTTTTCTTAATCTATTATGGGTTAGTTACGTCAAATTTTTTTATATTAAGGAATATATCTTTTTATCTTGTCTTTCTTTTGCCTTTGAAAAAGCAAATTTAATTATTCAAAAATACTTTAGGGGGCAATTAGGTGGCTCAGTAGATTTAGAGCAAGGCCTAGAGATGGGAGCTCCTGTGTTCAAATCTGGCCTCAGACACTTCCTAGCTGTGTGACCCTGGGCAAGTCACTTAACCCCCATTGCCTAACCCTTACCACTCTTCCACCTTAGAACCAATACATAGTATTGATTCTGAAATGGAAGGTAAGGGTTTAAAACAGTGGTTTTCAACCTTTCTAATGCCGTGACCCGGCAATACAGTTCCTCATGATGCGGTGACCCCAAACCAAAAAATTATTTTGGTGGCTACTTCAAAACTGTAATTTTGCTATAGTTATGATTCAGAATGTAAATACCTGATATGCATTATGTATTCTCATTGCTACAAATCAAACAAAATTTAAACATAGTGATTAATCACAAAAACAATATTTAATTATATGTTGAGAAATATTAATCCAGCCGGAGGTAGCCTGAGTGCTGGGGCAGGAGGAAAGTCCTGCCTGGGGAGGGGTTCTGCAGATGCTGCCTTCTTCTTTCTATTTTCTCCCTCCAGCTCGAGCTGAGGTTTCACTTTGCTGAGGTTACTCGGCTCCATTATCTGCTCCAGGAGTTATCCGCTCCAGGACTAGTTCTTAATCCCTCTGCAGGCAGCTCCCAGGTGCTCTCTCTGGGTCTCTGTTTGATTCTGCTCTCCAGGCGATAGGGAAAATCCTTCACCCCTCATAGGGGGAGGGCTGCTGATAGGTAACTAATATTAGTACAGTGTGCCGGCAGGAGGGTCCCCGTTCTTTCTGAGATCTTGCTGTAAAGTAGCGCGATTTCTCAGTGGCTAAAGCCATCGGAAATATGTATTTTCTGATGGTTTTAGGCAATCCCTGTATTTTGGTCGTTCGACCCCCTTCGGAGTCGCAACCCACAGGTTGAGAACCGCTGTTTTAAAAAAAAGAAAATACTTCAAAGATTATTCATATGCATTACAATTGTGATTACATTATGTTTTTTTATAAATTTGGTCTCATGCATTCTTTACTAAATAATATACCTTTTGAAGGATGAGGTGAAGGGAGAGAGGGAAATAATGTGATTCTTGTAATCAAGGAATAATGTTCTATATTGACTAAATTAATTTAAAAAATAAATAAGTAAAATATACCTTTTGCCTTTATTTTTCTTCCATTTTGAATTTTAAAAAATGATTTTTAAAATTAGTCATATGCTTTGTAGTCAACATGTATTTCCTGAGATATTAGTATTTTCAAATGTATGTTTTGTTTTTTTTAAGTTCCAGCATCATGTGAATCCTTTCAACATTTTGATTTCTGTTTATTGAGAGGAATAGGGGGTTATTTTGGTGGGTAGTCATTTTCATTTGTTCTCCTAAATTAGGGGTAAAAAATACCCCAAACCAAATATTCCTTTAAACATTTTTAGTGACAGCTTCTTCCGCATGCCCCCAGCAAATCATGTTCAATTTTTGCTTTTTCTTTGCTTTGAGAATTGAAGGTGTTTTCTTGCTTTTTGAAAGAAAATGTACCTCATCTGTTCTAGTATAGAGTCTCATCTGAGTTCTTGCTTTCTTTTTCTAAGTGATATGACAAGAACAGTGGAGATTTCTGGGGAAGGTGGTCCTCTAGGAATACATGTAGTGCCCTTCTTTTCATCGCTGAGTGGAAGGTAAGATGTTTTCCTTATTTCAGAAACCCACGTTAATGAAAAAAGCTCGATAAGAGTTCATTTCCAAAACATTTTCTAGAAGAGAGTTAAGTGTGCATCTCTATTATTCAGTAATAGGCCTCAGCATATTCGTTTACTGACCACTTTGTTATGCTACTTACATGTTAGGCATGAAATAAAAACAGTCCATTTGTGTGATGTGGGTTAAAAAAAATCAATCATAGTATCTGCACTTTGAAATTAATTATGAAAGACTTCCTTGAAGCATTCTTGCTGAAGTCTTAGTAAATAAGAAGATTCCCTTATGAATATTTTACCATTTCTTCATAACTAGACAAGGGTCCCATCAGAATCCTTTTCACCAAAATAGACTTCATGAAATGAATGTGTAGTAAAAACTAACTTACTAAATCCTCTATTATCATTGCTTACATGACCACATAAACTCCAGTGTTTAGAAAATGGGAATAACGGAAAAGGTTTTTGTTCAAAATTTCTGGGAGCTATCATTGTTGGTAGAGTAGGGGTATATTTTTAAAATCTTTGGTAGATCTTAACTAATGTGGCAAAATTTAGCCATAACATTATTTTCTCTATTGAAATGAAATTAATTCAATTGAAAATGATGTATTATAGGCAGTTGAGATGCCAAACGCCCATTTCATTGCTAAATCCATACTGATGTATGATCATTAATATTATGTCAGCATTTCCAGGATTTTTTTCTAATATACCTAACATAGATGTTAAAGTTTTCCCTGGGTAGAAATTGAAATTTTTTACCTTAAAAGCTATGAAAAGCTCAATAAGTCTCAAATTTTCTGGATGAAGAAACGACATCACTTTTCTCTATTACAATACTGCCTCGAGCCCTAAAATTGAAATTGATATGAGTAGTTATTTTCCCCAAAATCCATTTTACATTCTAATCATTGCATGAGATTTATTAATTGGTTAACTTTCTTAAGTTCTGAAAAGTGAATCATTGAATCATACAATTTTCAGCCTGGAAGGGACTTTAAATATCTAGTAAACTCCCTCATCTCTGTGAGTGAAGATCTTACAAACTTATGAATCAGGTCTGGAACTCTAATCTACTGAATACCTGTCCCCAGCTTTTTCCACTGCACCCATTTTTGTAAGGTTATTTAAAATCAGTTCACTGCCCATGAATATTTATTCAATTCAGCCTGCCATATTAGGCAAGTCCAGATTTAGCCATGATATTTGGGTTGGCATTGTTTACAGCAGGTAGCCATCTGCTACCTGTAATTGCTATGTCATCACCTTTTTTCAAATACATTTGATGCCAACTTCTCAGGGAAATTGATGCCCCTTAAAAAGAAATGAACTGAAAAGCTGGTGGAGCTCATTGGCTCATTCCCTGTACATGTTAATAACCTTGTTTATAAACATTATGGGTTATGGCACTGAACAAGCTGTTTTTTTGACAGACAGGGATGAATATTTACCCAGTTGTCTTGAGAAATTGGAATGGTTTTTGGCAGAAGTGCATCGATATAGCTTTGGGACTACCAATGTGGTTAAATTACTAGTCCCTTTTAACTTAATGAAACTGGAATATGGCATGTCCATTTTAGGGAAATATGAGGACATTTCTAATGTGATAATGAACATGCTATGTCTTCAGCAGTTGCATGGAAAAGTTTATAACATAGAGCTGCAAGTCAAGCCTCCCACAGTTTATGCTATTGTTTAACTGGAGGAGATATAATAAAGGACTGAAATTATGAGGATGTGGCTCTTGTAGTTTACTCACTGCATTCTTGATTTTATAGAATAGAAATGGTATCTTGCCCAAACATTCAAATAACTATCAGCAATGTGGTTTCATAAGCTGATAAGTAGAGAATAGGCACCTTTCCATTCAATAACTCAATGGAATCATTCTGCCATTTCTTTATACTATCAACTTGTATTATAGAAAGGAAATTTAATTAGAAAGCACATTAAAATAATGTAGAAGTGGAGACATGAACCAATAAAAGTTAAGAAATAATGAGTTCAGCCTGAAAAAGCATACTTAACTCAACCCATGTGTCTCAGTACATAGAAAGATGTCAGACACGGGGCTGACTTTACAATACCATATGGTTTCACTGTTTTGCCATAGGAGGGTGAATTAAGGTCAGAATGAAGGACTTAGCTCTTAATTTCCTTCCATTTCATTGGTTTGTGTCATTAATTCAGATTGAATGTATATTTAACACTTTGACTAAGATGAATACAATTTATATATTGCCTTTATTTTTCTCACCTCCTAATTTCTTTTTTTCTTTAGTATGATTTAAATACACCTGTTATGAGACACTTTAACCTAAGATAAAATACTTAGTTATAAACAGAAGTCTTCTTTACTAGTTAACATCTAATGAGATCACAACCTATAACAAAAGTGATGAATTTTTTTTGTTTTTATATCTCAGCGACACTGAGTTTTAGGGGTAAAAAATTTAAATGACACCTACTCACAAATTAAAGTTAACTCAAGTCTTTTGCTTTCTTCTAGTAGTAGAGCAATTGTAGCTTATCTTTTAAGTTTAGAAACACAGAAAGGAACACTTATAAAATTACATTATCACCAAATATTTACAACATATATATCTGGGTACTTACATATATTTTTCAAGTATAGCAAATTAAAAGTAGGAAAAGAAAGAAGGGATATACTAATAAAAATAGGAAAAGAGAAAGAAAAGAACGAAATGAAAATTTGGAGAAGACAAAAACACAAAGAAAAGGCAGGAAGGATCAAGAGCATGGTAAAAAATGATTAATGGATGAAAGGAAGTATACTGGCAATAAAAATAAGAAAAACACAGAAACATCACATAGTTGAGCTTACTATGTATTAAGGTGAATACTAGTCAATATGAATTGTTCCTGAGTGGTAAAAGAGCAGAGATCTGTCATTTTTCAATTTGTAGTACAAATATTTTACAAGTGAAAGGCACTTACATATTTGTTTAATTAAATTGAAACTTATTGATAATTTATGTGATTTGACATTCCAATTAGCTGATAAATCATTGTATTTGGTTCTTGCTTCTGCATGAATTAGTTACATCCATCCACAGTGAGGAGATTATCCCTTGTGGTACACCTGCAGCAACCAAAGTATTTTCACCATTTTGAGTGGGTGAAATTGTTAGAAGTTCTCTGCCCTTGCTATGGAATAAGGAGATAAAAATTCATCTGGTGTTTGTTCTCAAACTAATAATATCTATCAGTATTAAATTATATAAAATCAACTTTTAAATTTATATATTTTATACACAGAAAAATTCTGTCAATAAATTCTTCATGGAAAGATACATTTTTTTTTCAGTTCCATGGGGTCTCCATCATATATTACAGGCTATGCTCTGTTAACTAAATCTTAACTCAATGGCCTGAAAAAATAAAGTTGGTTCCAAAAATATCAAACTAAGTTCTAGAGAGTAAATTTACATGAGTGATATTATATTGAATTAAGTTACAGGAAGATTTGGATGCCTATTAACAAAATAGTTTCTTATATAAACTGTGGTGTTTATACATATAAAATACACATCATACCAATGGATTTGTTATCATGAACCTACTATACTGGCAATCCAGACACTGGGAAAACAAAATGCTTTCCAACTGAGAATCCATACTTTGGCTTTCTGAGTAATACTTTTAATAAATATTAATATTTAATGGCATGTTTACACTATGCCCTTTATGTAGTATATTAAACATTGTACTATTTATCATAATTAATATTGCATTCTTTAATACTGTGTTCTGGTTGTTAGATTATATCTGAACTATTTTCATACTGAGCGTGCTAAATCTGACTTGAATTCTAAGTCATCAAAAAGTAAATCTAACCTCAGTTTTTCATATCAGTGAATACGCTGTCTAGACCCATCAACTTTCCATAACTTCAAAAAGTTTTCAAGTTTATCTACCTTTGGGAAATGGTAACCTTGAGCTTTCTAGGCTTGTTATTATCTGTAACATCATGTCATTGCCATGCAGTTTACATTAAGTATTTTTACCATGGAGAAACCCCAATAAATATCAGCAAATGAACTCAATGCATTCAGGATTATAGAGGGTCTAACCTTACTTTGCTACTTTAGAGGGAAAGAGAGAATTAAACTATACCCTACAAAATCTATTCATTTTGATAGGTTGCATAGACTAAGGGAAAGTAAGAGGGTGATCCAGGTAAGAGGAAAATTAAAAAAAAAATGACACAAGGTACAAAGATACAAGTGATTATGGCAACAGACTATAAAGAAAACAGTGTTGACTTCAAAGTCAAGTGATCTGGGCTAGTATTAACCAGTAATAAGTACTAATTTACTCTGATAACCTCTTGAGGCAGTGGCTCAATATCTAGAGAAAAATCCAAACAGAATCTCTACATTTTCACCTATATTTTCATCGAAAGCTGCCCTTTTCCCTCTTGTGACCATATTATCCTCTCATAAAAAAGCACTCATATTTTATTTAGATTGTAGATATAAAGAAAGGAAACCATTATAATATCCCACCAGGCACCTGAAGAAAAGAAAATGGCAAAATAATACATATGCATACACACACACACACACAGAAACACAAATACACAAATGAAAGCTACATTTAAAATATATCTATAAGCTTTAGAATTCTTAGAGATATGGATTGTGAAAAATGAAAATATTTCCCTTCCATTGACTTATAATTAGCATCCTATTGTATTTGGGAGGAGAAGAGTAATCCCCAAACAAGAACTAATGAAAACATGTACAATTTTTATTATTTTTATTTTCTTGTTCATATTTATAATAAAATTACAGAGTTAGAAATCAAAAGTAAAAAATATCAGAAAATTGAATTATTTTCTTCATTGTCTTTTCCATTCCTATTACCATTTTCCAGTCCTAACTATTCTCTCTGACTCCAATCTTTTTCTAAAGCTTACCTATAAGACTTTATGTGCCCACTATATGCCAGGCACCATGACAAGTATGGGCATACAAAGAAAGGCAAAAGGCATTGCACTAATACTATCATATCCTTACTCAAAAATATTCACATATTTATTTTCTGTTAAATTGATTGTATTCCCTGTTCCTTACTCTAATCTAGTTCCACCCTAGCCTTTAAATCATTTGTGTCATTATTGGCCAACATGTACCCATGCCCACTTATCAGCCTGAGTTCCTAGTTATCCTACAAACATATAGATTAATAGACAGTATAATCAGCTCATTGATTTAGAGATGGAGGGGCCCTCAGAGGTCATTTGGAACTCTCATCTTAATTTACAGATGAGAAAATTAGCTAAGTATCTTGTCACAAGTCATAATTGGTAGTAAACTTGAATCCAGATCATTTGACTTGAAATTGAACACTGTTTCCATTTTACTCTGCTGCCCTGATCATTTGTATCTTTAATTTTGGGGTAACATTTTTTTCCTCTCACCTAGATCTTCTTGCTTCCCCTTACTCTATGCTAACTATCAAAATGTATAGATTTTACAATGTTGAGCTTAATTTTCACCTTCCCTTGGAAACCTTTCCTAGGAATTCCAAGATCTTATTGATCTTTCCTTCTCTAAAATTCTATATAACTTAAAGAATATACTATCCAATAAAGCTATTTTTTCACGGGTCTAAGAAGAATTTTTTGACAGATCCAAGCTTATCTATAAACTGGACAGATGTCAAACGTAATTTTTGTAAAATATGAAGAAATTGGTGGATTTTGTTGGTTTAACGACTGACAGCAAATGACATTTGATCCTTCTTATTAATTTAGGGAGATAGTACTTGCTTAATTTTGTCCAGTCTTTACACTGATAATGAGTCACTATGATCCTGCAGCAAGCAAGCTTCTCACATTGAGATTCTACACTTGGGCTTGCTCTTAGATGTCACGCAGACTCACCAAACTCATAGGTGTAACTTTTCCAACTTGACAAAACCTACTAGGACTTGAGTTTATGTAGTCACTCCCAAGCCAATGATGAAACATTTGATAGCACACTTTATTAAGCTATAACTAAAAAAATTTCAGTCACCTCAGTTATATTTTCCTAGCATAATGTGTTTTCCATATATGCAAAGTTTTTAGTACAATATTTTAAAGGAAAATTCAGGAAATGTGATTTTTTTTTTTCCATTCGACCCCCTGTGCCTCTTTTCACTTCCAAATCTTACTTCTGTTCTCTGGTGCACTCATTACAGGAAGCTTTCATGTTCCTATCCCAAACAAATAAGTCCTGTCTTCTCAATTCCACTAAATCCTAATAGTCTTTGCTGAGTTACTGGAAACATTACAAATGAGGTCACAGATTAATGCTCTCATGGTTGGTCTAATGTGTTATCTTTGGAATACTTGTTTCACCAAAGAACTATGTGTTGTAAATTCTCCCATTTAACTAATGATTCAACAGTAGTGAAGTATGTAAGAGGCATCATTATTTTGGATGGGCACTTATTTTGGAGTAATTGCACATGGATAACACATGATTACTCTGATTTTATTTTGCTTTCATTCTTCATATTTCAGGATTCTAGGGCTCTTTATTCGGGGTATTGAGGAAAATAGCAGGTCTAAACGGGATGGACTATTTCATGAAAATGAATGCATCATAAAAATCAACAATGTGGATCTCATAGACAAAACCTTTGCTCAGTAAGCACTTTTTTATTGTTGTATTTACTTTATTGATCCCCAGAATGCTTATAATAGTTATTGAGCTCATTATGGGCAAAATTGTAGGTAGAACTTCTGGTCAGTTTCCTATAAATGACCCCCTGTACATCCATTTAGAAATGCATTCTATGTTTTAGCACACTCAGGGGTGGCCCCACATGTGTCACTGGCAGCCCTGTATATGTTAAGTCATAGACTATAGCAAACCTCCCCGTCTGAATGGTTGTCATGCTTTGGTATCAATGGATGGCGTTTGTTTTTCTTGGAACGTGGGTCACTCAGGCTAGTGTTTAATGACTATTTTCACAGACTGTTGATTCAGCTTGTTAATTAACTTACGAGATGTCAGCAGTATCCATTAGTCTGAAAATCTGTGATAGGAGTTTGTCAGGACTCAATGACTAATAGACACTAAAACAAATAATTTTAAATTAAAATACGTGCCAAACATTTATCTTTTTGTCTTTATGCACAAATTTTATGAGAATACTCTACTGTAAAAGTAGCAGTTGCCTAGATTCTAGCTATTTTAAACTCCTCTAAAGGAGTAATCTAATGGTTTAGGCTCAGATAAGAAGTCAGTTAATAAATAAAATACCAATTAGCAATTTTTCTTTAGAAAATGATAAGACATAAAAAGTATACTAAAGACAGTCATTGCAGACTTCTAGAAACAAACAAGAAGTTTATAATAAGCTTTTTAATATGCTAACACTCCCTATTAAAACTAGCAGCCCCTGATGATGACTTATATTCCGAACAGCTTGGAAGATGGGTCATTAACCCAATCGCCATTTTTCGGCAACATACACACAGATGATGATTTTAATAAAAGAGAGTCAGTATGTATACAATCAGGTCCTGCACTGGTACCTTAGAGAGTATTAAGACAACAAATAAAAAAACAGTACATTGTATGGATCTTCTCTGATTGATTTACAGAAGGACATGAATAAGATTCATGTCAGGTTATACTATTGAAAGGACTACTGTCACCAATGATATCAAAAATCTATCTAATTGTCATGGCAATAAAATGCACTAATCAGAGCAAATATATTGGTTCTTTACCAGTATTTTTTATCTTGGTTCATAAATAAGCCTAAAAATATGAAAGCTATTTTTTATGGACTCAGGAAACATTTGCATGGAAATTAGTGGTTGTTGTGATGTATAATAAGTTGAAGAACTTCAAAACTAGGGGTTTAAACTAGTTAAGAAAACCTAGGATAAAAAATTATTTCCATAATATTTTGACAACTCTTTTCAATATAATTTGTTTCTTTTAATCCTATATGTATTTAAACATGTGTGTATATGTGTGTATATAGGTATGTGTATATGTGTGTGTGTGTGTGTGTGTGTGTGTGTGTGTGTGTATTTATTCAAAACATTCTTCTGAGCCGGAGTCCATAGACTTCACCAGATTGCTCAAGAGTTCCATGATACAAAAAGGCTAAGAATCTCTCCTTGAGATTCTCTGGTTCTTATGTTGATTATAACTGTCATTAGTAAATAAATTATACCCTCATGACCTATGAAAATGATTATAACTTAGGAAATAGCTTGCTTTATATTGAAACAGAAATGGTTTTATTTCAAGGGCTCAAGATGTCTTCCGTCAGGCAATGAAATCCCAAAATGTTCTCTTACAAGTGCTTCCACCAAACAACCGTGAACAGTATGAAAAGTCAGTCATTGCGCCTCTTGGAATTTTTGGTAACAGTGATGCTGCTTCTAGAACAAAAGCATCCCCTCCAATCCAAGGAAAACCAGCATTAAAAACAATCAGTCCGACAGGAGCAAGCAGTCCGGAGACAGACACACAAATTTCTCTCCAGCAAAAGAGGAGCCCTCGAATTCCCAGAGTAGGAAGAAAGCCATCATCACCATCACTTTCTCCCTTAATGGGTTTTGGAAGTAAGAAAAATGCGAAGAAAATTAAGATTGACCTTAAAAAAGGTAATTATTAAATCATAGCTGTTGTGTCTTATTGTTGTATTTTATATAAACTTATTGATGCTAATTTAATTTATACTCTTTGCATTACTTTGAAGCAAAGTATTGAGTCAAGTATGTGCTTAAGTAATTTCCTACACTTTGTTCAGAAGGTTTTTTCTTAATAGGGAAATAATGTATGCATGTTGGGAAATGTAAAATAATTATACATCATGTGAGCCATTGGTGTGATTTCTAAAAGCATAGCCCCTAGGTGGCCCAGTGAATAGAGTACAAGTCTGGAGTCAGGAAATCACCTTCCTAAGTTCACATCTGTCCTCTGACACTTACAATCTGTATGACACTGGGCAAAGTGCTTTTTCCTGTTTGCCTCAGTTTCCTCATCTGTAAGATGAGATGGAGAAGGAAACAGCAAACCACTTCAGTATCTCTGCCAATAAAACTCCAAATGGGGTCATGAAGAATCGGATTGAACTAAAACCACCAAAAACACACAGCACCTATTATATCAAACATTAATGACTTACAATTTTATGAATACTAACTATGGATATACCAGAAGCCACTCAGCATGAGAGAGTAAAGGTTCAGATCTCACCTTCTACTGCAACCTAGTTGTTGGTTCTTTGGCAAATTACTTTGCTTACACTTTGATGGACAATAGAAAGAAGATTGTATTTGGAATCAGAACACCTGGATGACCTTGCATGCAAATTTCTTAATTCTTTAGACCTCACACTTTTCCTTTTTAAAGTAAAAATGGTTAAACTAAAACTGCTAAAGGCACATCCAGTTTGATGTCTATGACCCTATATTTTCTGAGCCTCAGTTTTACCATGTGTGAAATGGAAATAATTCCTTCATCGTGATGGAGCTATTGGCTCAACACAGATATGGATGCACTGTATATTGTTTATGAAGTACTTTGTATAATTTAAAATACCATCTAAAGAACAATTAGTTATTAGTTATATTTTCTTTTTTATTTACATGTAAATAGTTATATTTTCTAAAAATTAATTTCATATATTTTTGAGGTGGCTATTTATTTGCTAAATATTATCTGATTCTCAATAATCAGCATTTTTACTTTTGTAAATGGCCTAAGGTACTCTTTAAAATTTTTAATATTAGTTTACTCACTGAAAGTAGTAATCCTAGATGTTTGCATGATGATACATGTATAATTCAGATCAAATTGCTTACCATTGCCAGAAAAGGGTAGGAAAGGAAGGAAGTGAGATCATTTGGATCCTATAGCTTCAAAAAATTTATGTTTAAAATTGTTATTACATATAATTGGTAAAATAAAATATCTTTATAAAAAAATAATGTAGTAATCACTCAGAATCACTAAATGGTAACTATCATCAATTCTGTTCATTTACTCTTGCAAATATTTTTCACATAGCGTTAGGCTTTTAAAATGTCATTTTGTCCACCCAGTATACATTTGTTCCAGCCCACTCTCTCGTCCATGCCTCCTATTTCTATTAAGTCCCTAAAAACCTCTCATTAAGAGTTTTTAGTGTCACATGTGGGGCTCACAACATTCCCTTCACCTAAACCTGATTAAAATGCATTTCGGAAATGTGTAACAAAATGATAATAAAAGAAAACATAAATAATGTTAATAAGTAATTTTCTAAGTCATTATATAGCTAATAGGGATCCTAATGTGGCCCCTATTTCTCTTTGAGTTTGATACCACTGCCCTGATTCTTAACTCATCACAGCTGTTTCCATGGCAGTGCTAAATCCAGTCCTCTTTTCACATAAAGTTGCCCTATGACCATCTGAAGCCCCAGTTCTGACCATTGGCTCTCCCCTACCTAGCCTCATTGCCTCCCCTTTGCCTTTAGTATACATTTCATATTTAAAACCATTTTCAACAACTTATGCCCATTGTACTTTTTTCCCTTCCATGCTAAATTCCATCCAGACTGATCTTGCTGTTCTCTGAATACTGCCCCTCTTCAACTCCACCTCTCAGAATCTCTCTGCAATAAGGTGCACATGGCTACAATTTTATCTTTTCTCAATCCTGTAAGACTCTTCAAGATTTGACTTGACTTTTCCTTGACAGAGATACTGTGATTTGCCATTTTCTTCTCCAGCCCATTTTATAGATGAGGAAACTGAGGCAAACAGGGTTAAGTGACTTGCCTAAGTTCATATAAATTGTAAATCTCTGAGGTCAAATCTGAACTGAGGACTCAGCTTAAATATTATTCAAAACAGCAGCCTTTCCTCATTTGCTTCAATATTATTATTTGTCTAAGATGCCCCAGAAACAATTTTGTATTAATTTTGTTTATCTTATTTTTTTTAATTCACCTATATATAAACTTATTGTTTCCTAGTCCCCCTTGTTATCTTATAAACCCAACATAATAATCACCTAATAATCTGGGAACTTCTGATTGCCAGACCTCAAGTGAATACCAAGGGAGGGAATTTCCCTGGTTATCCTTCACTTTCTCTATGTAGGTAGCCTATCCTTTTTTCATATCATATATGAATTCTTAATATACTCTCTTAATAATTACATCATGTCACGATAATAATTTTCATCTGACAAATTTGGTCTCTTTCACTCAGGACATGTCAATTTACCAAGTCCTCAAGTGTCCATAGTGGTGGATCATCTTTGGTTTCTTCTTTTTCCTGGGTAACTTACTGACACCCTAGATCTAGAATAATAATAGCTCATATATAATTTATGGTTTAGAAAAAGTTCTCACACCACAGTGAGATCAATATTAAAGTGTTATTGTCATGTCCATTTTATGGATAACAGACCTGAGTCAGGATTTAAACATAGGTTTCTTGTTTCTAGAACAGCTGGGTAGCACATTACATAGAATACCAGACAGGCACTCAGGAAGACCTGAATTAAAATCTGACCTCAGACACTTGTTGGCTATGTGACCCTGGCCAAGTCATTTAATCCTGTTTGCCTCAGTTTCCTTATCTGTAAAATGAACAGAAGAAGAAAATGGCAAACCCTTCCAGTATCTTTGCCAAGAAAACTCTAAATGGGATCACAAAGAGTTGGATATGACTCAAACAACTGAACAACAGACTCCTATTTCTATTTTATTAAATGGAGAGAAAATAAGCTAAATAGAAAATGAAGCCAAAATAGGGTAAATAAAAACTATAGCACTTGCACCACTCAGAAGACATCAGCATATCCTTCCAGGATAGCCTTTTCTGTCATGTTCCTTTTCCAATATGCTTGTTGCATCATAAAAGACTTTCACATTTATAAGAAATATTCATTATGTGCAGTTTTCTTATAAATTGGTCTTTCAAGTCTATTTAGAACTACCACACTTCCAGGAATTTTCAAAGAATTTTTCTAATAATTTAATCTTGAAACCCCTAATTAATTATAGTTCTTCTTTGTGATTTTCATGGCTACATAATTTCATCATAATTCCAAAATGTGTCTTGAGTTAAAAATAGGTGAGCAGAAAGGCATATGGGTCTATTGTTACTGTTTTATATGTGTTAAAATCACATTAATTGAGCCCCCTGTAATTTAGAATTTGTGATGATTTATACCAGAACTAGCCTGAAATTTACCTTTTCAATATAAATAGTTTGCCATGCAAATTAAAGAGTGTAAATAAAATTTCTGGGAAAATGTTCTAACTACTTAAGGAAATAAACTCTTCAAATTGCCCAAAAGTACTTCTGAAGTACTCATTTACATGTAAACAATCGATATGGTAATTATAAATCATACAGTTCCCTTCAGGGCTCTCTACCAGACCCCACTTCATTAACCTAATTCTAGTGGTGGGAGGTGAACAATGACCATTATAAGGCCAAAATGAGATGGATCCCAGAATGGGCACTAGAAAGGGAAAAATGTGACTCCAAGCCAAGCAGGAAATGATTGTCTCTAATGGAAATTAACATAAGCAGGAGACCAGCTGGGTACTATGGGAATGACATAAACATTAGACTTTCTAAGAAGGGACCAGAGGAAGACAAGGTATGTTAAAATCAAAGAAGATATGGAAATTAGAAGATTCCTGGGTCATCATTGAATCAAATAATAATTGCTCTTATTTGAATAGCATTTTAATGTTTAGAAAGGCTTCACTTACAGCCTAGGAAGGTAGAACTTGCAAGTAATTATTATGCTGGTTTTTGGGATGGGGAAATTGAGGCTTTGAGTATTTATATGGATTGCTGGTAGTTATACAGCTAAGAAATATACAAGCCAGAATTGAGATTCAGGTCTCCTGATTGATTACACATCCATCAATCTTTCCACTACAGTGTACTCCAAATAAAAAATAGTGATGTAGGAAGAGATTTTTCCAGGCTGTCACCAGCATCATATAGTTCAAAATGTTCCCTAACAAGGTGCCTGTTGTAAATAAGTGATTCTAGTTAAGATAGAGAGGAGGAGGAGCAGGAGCAGGAGCAGGAGGAGTGGAGAGAAGAGAGAGACAGAGACAGAGTGACAAAGAAGAGGAAGGAATGGGAAAAGACTGGGGGAGAGGGAGAAAAGAGAAAAAGAATGAATGGCATTTGAGGAGTTCTAGTTTGGTGAAGTATCCTTCAAGATTGCCCAATTTCCTTAACACTGACACAGTAGATTTACTAATTAATCTCACCTTGTTTTCTTAAGTAAAATAGTTCCCTTCCTGGGAAGAAGATATTCACACAGCTATTCCAGTAAACCTTGTAGTTGTATTTCTCATTTAAATAAATGCAAGAATTGGTTTTCTTGTACAAATTATACTCATTGAAGTTAGGATAGGAAGGAGCCAATTTTTTGCTGGCCCTTAATAAACAGAAACTCAGTGGGGCAAAGAAATCAGACTTTAGACTCATCATTGTATGGCAACTGCTTAGGTCCATGGACCCTCTTAGTGGTACCTGGTTACACTCCACTTGAATGAAAGTGATAATGTTGTGGAGTGCAGATGTGTACCCTTGGGGTTTGGGAAGGATACCTTGTGCAAGAATGCAAGACTCCAGATTTACCTTAAAAGTAAAGAGAGATTTATTAGTAATGTTACTTTTTGGCAAGCAAGACAGCATGAGCAATCTCCTAGGTTGGTCCCTGAATCCCTCAGTTCTGGGGTTTTTATATTCAATGAAGACTTGACTCTGGGGTAAGGGGCTGGGGTGGAGTTTTCCATGAAGGCATGGGGGTGGTTCTTATGATTTGGCTTAATGGGACAATCAAAGGAGGATAATCCTCTCAAGGCCAGATGTTTTGGGTTGGGGTGTGTCAACTAGAAAAAAGCAGAACTATTAAATAGTCAAAATCACTCTTTAATCAAGAGAAAAAGGGTTAGCTAAATTGCTACAACAGAGCTGCTCCCCGAGATTACACAGAGTCTGGACGCCCTGGTGACTGACCCGTGGAAGTGCCACCAACTCAGGATGGACTCCAGGGAACAAAAGAATTTGGGGAACCTATATACCATTTGGGGAGTCCAGGGACAAGGAAAGATGATTGACATCACTATAGCTACTAGGAAATGGGAGTGTTCAAACTACACTGACAGGAAAGAATCCTAGGTAGAGCCTAGGATGTAAGAGAAGGGACTGCTTACAATAGATACTAAAGGATGGTTCCTGCTCAGATGTGGATCTTCTTGGGAAAGGTTCTAATAAGTCTCACCCAACCAGAATTGTCATTTCTCTGTGGGTTTCCCACTCAGTCTGAAACTGCTAGCTTGGGATTCCCTTCAGGGTAAATTCCCATGGGAACAGGGAACAAGGACAAGCTTTGGGGTCTCCAATCTATAAGCTAAATCTGAAACTTGGGGTTCATCAGATCTCACTAGGTAACAAGTTTGGAATTCCTAAATTCCATGTTAACAGGTGTAAGGGTGTAAGGGAGCAAAGAAATGTCCCTCATAGTTTGCCTGTGTTTCTGGGGGCACAATGCCCATGACAATAAAACCTGCATATGTTTTGTAAATCAGTCAACTCTGTAGGACACTGTTCTAAACACTGGGGTAAAGACAAGAGAACTCATTTCTTGCCATCAAGGAGCTGACATTTGCACAAAGAGATGACAAGTACATATATAATTGTATGTTGAGTGTCTAAACAATGAACATAAGGTCATTTTGGGAATGGATGCAAGAACAAATTGGGGAGATCAGGAAAAACTCTGCATGGTTTTTGAACTAAGTATCATTTTCAGTCATGGATTTCAAGAGGAGAAAAAGTCTACAAACTGGTCAATGTCTCTCCTAGATTGAAAAAACCCTAACCTTATCCTGCCATTTCTATTAACTATTTGTTATGGGGGTCCAGATGGGTACCCCTGGGTTCGGGAAGGATACCTTTTGTAAGAATGCAAGACTCCAAAACTTAGCTTAAAAACAAAAGAGAAATGTTCAGCAAGTAATGTTGAGAATGGCCAGGAGCATAGCAAGGTGGAACAGCAAGATGGGGAGTAGTTCCTTGGGAGGACAGCAAGAAAGGAAAGGCTGTTCCCCCAAGGACTTTACTTATGGGGCTTTTATACTTTTCACAACAGATGCTATGTCCTGGTGGGGACATGACTTACAGAGTGATAAGCCCTCAGACCCTTGGTGGGGTGAGATGGTCATCTGACTGGGGTCTGCCTGGAGGCATAAAGATTCATCTCTGTCCATCTTAAGTCTAGAGGACTTTCAAAGGTAGATAGTCATCTCAGGACCCTAGGGGGGTCTTTGGGTGTTTCCAGGTTCTGAGTCAAGAGGATGGAAGGGAGCAAGGGAGTTCCCCTGATAATAGTTTGCCTGAGTTTCTGGAGTCCAGTGCCCAGATATTGTATCTCTTTGGAACTCTGTAGCTAAATTTGTAAAAAAACAACAACAACAAAAAAAAACAAACCCAGCTATAATTAGTGCCTCTACTTTTACTCCCCTTACATTGTCTTAACTAACTGCTTACTATCTGACTTCTAACCTTATCATTTCATCCAAATGGCTCTCCCCAAAGTTACTAATGATCCCTTTGTAGCTAAATCCCATGTTCTTTTCACAAACTTCATTCTCCTTGACCTCTCTATAGCCTTTAAGATTGTGTATCACTCTCCTCCTTGATACTTTCTTCTCTAGATTTTTGGAAACTGTTATGGGCATGGAAGGATAGCCTTGGGGTTCGGGAAGGATACCTTTTGCAAGCATGCAATGACTCTAAAACTTAGCTTAAAAACAAAGAGATTTATTAATTTAGAGAGTAATGTTGAGAGTGACCAGGAGGATAGCAAGGGGGGACAGCAAGATGGGAGGCAGTTCCTGGGAGGACAGCATAAATGGAGAGGCTGTTCCTCCATGGGGGCAGCATGGATGGAGAGGCTGTCCCCCAGAAGACATCAGTTCTGGAGTTTATATACTCTTTAGATTCTAGGTCCTGGTGTGGACAAGACCAGAGTGAGTGTTAGTCCCTCAGGCATTTGGAGGGGTGGGGTGGTCATCTGGCTGGGGTCTGCCTGGAGGCATAAAGATTCATTTCTTTGTCCACCTTAATTGTAGAGGACAAAAAAGGATAAACATCTCAGGATCCTGGGTGGGGTCATTGGGTGTTTCTAGGTTAAGAGTCACAAGGATGCAAGAGCAAAGGAGTTTTCCCTGATAATAGTTGGCCTGGGTTTCTGGGGTACAGTGCCCATGTCAGAAACCAATTTCTCCAGACTAATAATTCTTATCCCCCCTCCCTCTCTCTGCTCTCTTTTTCTTTCTCTCTTTCTTTGTCTTTCAGTCTTTCTAGCTGTCTTTCTCCCTGTCTATCTCTTCCCTCTCTCTCATTCTGTTTTTCTGACTATGTGTCTGTGTGTCTGTCTCTGTCTGTCTGTCTGTCTGTCTCTCTCTCTCTCACACATACACACACACACAGCTACCTATCTCATCCTCTAGAAGAATTTCCCTAAAACACAGGTCTAAATGTGTCGCCCCAACTACTCAATATAGTTCAGTATCTTCCTGTTATCTCCAGGAACAAATTCAAAATATTCTGTTTAATTGATTAAAATAGTACAAAGCTATAGAAATAATTGATGTAGTATCCCATATACAGCATATTGAGTGGGCCAGTGGGAAGTCTAGAAATTAGGAAGGGACCAGGTTATGAAAAATCTTTAAATACAAAACAGAGAAATGTATATTTGTATCTAAAGGCAATAGGAAATCATTGGAGTTTTGAGTAAGAAAGTGGGTGGGAGGGTTAGGGGAGTATTTCTTTTGACACAATCAGATCTGTATTTTTGGAAAATTAGTGGACAGAGATAAGGTAGAGAGACCAAAGAGAGTGCTGTCACACTGGCATAGGACAAAGGTGATAAGACACTGAAATAGGATAGAGGCTGAGTGAAAAGAATAGAATGAATGGGAAAGATGATGAGATAGAAATGACAAGATTTGGCAGTGGAATGGATATATAGGGAGAAGGATATATAGGGAAAGAATAAAGAAGTTAAATATAAACACTGAGTTTGAAACCTGAGTAATTGGTAGAATAGTGATTCCTTCAACTCTACACATGTATCATACACATGTGTATGTGTGATCCATGTGTATATGTAGATATCTACATGTACAAACATGTGTACTTGGATGTGTATAGGTCCATATACATACATACATACATACATACATACATACATACATACATACATACATACATACATATAGGATTAGTTTCCAGGAGGAAAACATAATGAGTTCTGCTTTGGACATAATGCTTTTGTGATACCTATGGGGCCATAATACAGAATTTTCAAGCTGATGTCTCCTTTGTTTACTTGAACTAATAATGTTTTATAGGACTCAATTTTTTAAGTATAAGTTTAGAACTTGTTTATAAGCTATATTATTATTTATTGTATTTATCATTGTTTCCCTATGTTTTTCATTTAGGTCCTGAAGGACTTGGCTTCACTGTGGTTACCAGGGATTCCTCAATACATGGTCCTGGTCCTATTTTTGTTAAAAATATTTTACCAAAAGGAGCAGCAGTAAAAGATGGCCGCCTGCAATCAGGGGACAGAATTTTGGAGGTTAGGACTTGGAATACTCATTTCAATGAAATCTTTATCTTTTGACTTTTGAAATATTTTCCAGTAGTAAAAATCCAAAGATAAATTGAAAACAAAAAAGAAACCTTGAAAATGTGAAAAGGAATCTTCCGGCAAATCTATTTTTGAAAGATGAATAATACTACACAAAGAGTTTGAAAACATTTTTCCCTTTCCAGTATTCTTCTGTACCATTAATGTTGATTTAAAACCAATATAAAACTGGGGCCATACCAGGGGTTCAGGTTCACTCTTGGGTACACTCAGTCATTTCACTAACTTTAAGACCATACAATCCAAATCCTACCCCAAGAATAATCTGAATTAGCTCAAGTAAGAATAAGCTATTCCCTTATTCTGATCCATGCCTGAAGTGGTATCCTTAAATATGAACCAGCATCTCCTGGGCTAGATTGTAAATGAAATAGCACTGGAAATTGTGGGCAAAACGGATGGATAGTGCCAGGCTTTTTCCTAGTCACCTGTGGTTTATCATTATGCCTTTTAAGAAAGAAAATTCCCTCTTGCTGAAAATTGTCCAGCTGTGGTAAATTAAAGGTGTTCTTGCAACATCCTCTGTAATAACAAGGCAGATGAGAGGATACTCAGCAAGCCTGATATAGGAGCCAGATTAGCTTCCCCATTAGCAAATGGTGGTCCGCTGACTCTAAACCTTTAAACCTGAAAAAAGCCTTAATAACATTTGTTTGATTAAATTTATTCATTCAGTTAAGCAAACATTTGTGAAGCCTCTTCCATGTGCGGGGCATTGTTCTAGGTGCTGAGGGTACAAAGGTAAAAAAATTATTCAATTCCTGCCTTCAAGTAATTCGCAGCCTGGTAAAATATTAGTAGACAGGCAAAGTAACTATAATGCACAGAATCCTGATAAAAGTGAATAAAGGATGTCAAAAGAATGAGAGATTAAAGAGGTAAGGATGTCCTCCAACTGAGAGAAGTGAGACTTTATGAAAACAGCATCACCTGAGTAGGATACTCACAAGCCAGCATGTAGAGAGAATCCATTCTAGAGATAAGTGATCATTCAGTTTTAATACTTGCCTTAGTCATAATAAAATGCCAGATTGGCATTTGAAATCAGCTTCCTATTTGTGGGAGAACCATACTTTGATAGTATGATAATTTGTTTTATTTTCTAGAATGACATATCATATAAAAATTAATTTTGGAACTCTGTTTCTAGCTTTCATTTTTATTTTGTCTTTCCTTGCAACCAAGTACATCTCATTGATGGGCAGTGTTTTCTCAAAAGTTTTCTCAAAAACGCATTTAGAAGAGTGGAGATACATTTTGGAAAAGGCTTTTTTGCCTGAGTCTATAAACTAGTTTTATGTTTATGATTTTTAAAAAATTTTTTTCCATGGTTACATGATTCTCATTATCTCTTTCCCCTCTTTTCTCCCCCTTCCCAGAGTTTATAAGTAATTTCACCATATTATACATATATTATCACTCAAATCCTATTTCCATATTATTCATTTTTGTAATCTTTTAAAACCAGAACCCCAAATCACAAACCCATATAAATAAGTGATAAATCACAGGTTTTCTTCTCGATTCTAGTCCCACAGTTCTTTCTATAGATGTGGATAGTATTCTTTCTCATAAATTGCCCTGGATCATTGCGTTGTTTTAGTAACAGAGTCAATCACATTTGATTGTCCCACAATATTTCAGTTACTATATATAACATTCTCCTGGTTCTGCTTATTTCACTCTGCTTCAGTTACCTGAGGTCTTTCCAGTTCTTATCAAGCAGTTCATGATTCCTTATAGCACAATAGTTTTTTATCACCATCGTATTCCACAATTTATTCAGCTATTCTCCTGTTGAGGAACACCCCCTGATTTCCCAATTTTTTAATACCACAAAAAGCACAGCCATAAATATTTTGGTACAAACCGAAACTTTCCCATTTTTTAATCTTTTTTTCCTTTCACTCTCTTCCTCCTCAGTAGTGTTTTGTTTTTTATCACACACCCCACTTCTCACTCTGATTGCCCTCCCTTGTCTTATTCCACTTCTACTTCTCTGTAGGGTAAGATTTAGTTCTATAGCCCAATGAGTATTCCCTCTCTGAGCCAGTTAGGATGAGAGTAGAGTTTAAGCATTGCCTGTCACCACCCTTATCCACCTCTCCTCTGCAATAATTTTTCATGCCTCTTTATGTTATACAATTTACCCCATTCTATCTCTTCCTTCCCTTTTCTCTTATTGCAGTCTTCTTTTTCACCCCTTGATTTTTTTGCATATCATATCATCATAATCAACTTGCTTCCCTATCCTCTGTCTAAGTATATTCCTTCTGTCTGCTCTACTACAAAGAATGTTTAAGAATTACAGATATGCTCTTTCCATATAGAAATACTTATAGTTTGACCTTATTGAGTCCCTTAAATTTTCTCTTTCTTATTTACCTTTTTAGGCTTCTCTTGGGTCGTGTTTTTCTGCTTTTCTCAAAAAAAAAAACATTTAGAAGTAGAGCGGCGATATATTTTGGAAGAGGCTTCTTTGCCTAGGTCTATGAACTTATTAAAATTTTTTTTCAAATAATTTTAGTTCACTATAATTTATTTTCTTTGTAATTTTCTCTTTTATGTATGCATTTACACATTTTTTTTGAAAGGGGTACGCAAGCTTCATCACACTAAGAGAGGAATGATATAGACAAAATGTCAAGTATTCTTTTTCCAGGAGATAGCAAGTATTGAATGGCTGTTCTTAACTGTATTTATTCCAACAGGTTAATGGCAGAGACATTACTGGTCGAACTCAGGAAGAACTTGTAGCCATGCTGAGGAGCACTAAACAAGGAGAGACCGCTTCTCTTGTCATTGCTCGTCAAGAAGAAAACTTTCTGCCCCGTGAACTGGTAATATTCATACTCCACTCCACTGACACATGAAAAGATTTTAAAAGGCTTTAGTGAATTTCCATTGATTGAGAAGTAAAGAAAAGATTATAAAATTATCTATCATGACAATTTGAAATAGTCACTAGTATAGGTCACCACTCACCAAGCTTTGTCCCTGATCTTATTGGAGGAATCAGAGGATTCTTTATTAAAAAATTCAGAGGCTTAAAAAATGAGATAAAAGACTCCTTACCAGATTTTCAGATGATATAAAATAGGTCATACAGTGGATGACAACAAAAGATTTCACCAGACTAGAATAATGGATGAAAAGTAATGAGTCTAAATTTAACAGATCTAAAAGTAAAATCCTACCTTATGGTTCAAATAATTAATTGTACAAGTAGAGGATGAAAGAGATTTACTTTGAAAGTAGTTTACAGAAAGACCTGAAGCTTTTACCTGACCAGAACCTCATTTTGAGCCAACAGTATGAGAAGCAATTGTTACGAACTAAAGCAAACATATCTTGCATGAACAAAAGTCCTATATTGATATAGATATATAACAAAGATCATAAAAGGTGATTTCTTTCAACTTCATATTGGCAAGATAACATGCAATATGCTAAATCCTGCTCTACTTGTGAACTTAATGGGGATCTTTGGTAAACTAGAGAATATCTAGATAAGCAGTGGCACCATAATGAGGTAGGTATCTCGAAATTGTCACATACTGAAACTGAGCATGACCAGTCCATAGAAAAGAAGGATCTAATCTGATAGTTGATACTTAGTGTTTGGAGAACTGTCATATTTAAAAGGAAAAAGACTTAATTTTTTCCCTTTCAGTTGCTAGAACTAGGATCAATGGGAAGAATTTGTAGCTAACCAGATTCTGACTCAGGCTGAGAAAACTTTCTAAATAAAATCCTTTCAACAATGCTATGTTACCCACAACTGAGCCTGCATGGTCATTGAACAAATGTGTTATAGAAAGGAAAATAGGGAGCAATAACTTCTCAACATGATGATCCTATGATTGATGCATACACATGTGTGTCCATAGTGATATATATGTAAAATACACAGATATATGTAATTTAACTCTTATTTAACTGAATTAGGATGGAATTTTATTTCTCTCTTAGAAGTGACATCATAGGCATAGCTCTCCAAGGAATAAATAAAATTAATTATGCAGATATGAGATTTTGAATAAAAATGCAATTAACAATTCCTTTTGTAGTGACCCATAAAATGTTGAGAAATCCATACTTACTATTCTTCTACAGTTTTACTGTAAAGCAAATAGATTTTAGTTCCGATTCATCAAGAAAAGTAGTAGCTATCCAACTGTATTTTGTGATGAATTTTCTTTGTAACCATAACAGAGTTAAGGAATTTAATTTTTTTCAAATATTTGATAATGTGAACTCAGAACCCTTGTTTATGGAAATTGAGAATGTTGTTATTGTTTCTAGCTAGAATATCTTTTCTAAGTGCTAATGTATGAGAACCATAATAGCACTTCAAATAGAGGTCATGTTTGACATTTGTCTGAGTGGAAAATACACTTTGTTGTGGTAGACCCTCACAGTTTTATTTGAAAGAGTGTAATAATGAATAGGGTGCTATGTGATGCATCTTTGTGCTTCCTTTAAAAAGAAGGGAAAAGGTATCGCTTTGGTCTCTTCTCCCTTATCATGATTGATGTGCACACTTGACTTTCCAATGAGAGTCTGGCAGGATGAAGGAAGGACAGCACTTCCTCCTTTTGTCTTGTCCTATCTCTTTTGAAGAAAACAAATTGTATTTATTGTTTTCCTGCTCTGAAGTACTGCCCTCTGTCTTTTGTAAAGCTGTTTTGGTTTGGTTTTTGGTGGTGGCTGTAAGCTTTGCACTTAGTGCCATGGTCTCATCTGCAATTCACATGTTGCACATTTTCTGACATTTCAATATCCTTCACTTCCTTGTTATTGCTAACTTGTTGTAAAATCTTAACTTTTGTGACCAAGGGAGTATGCTGTCAGCAGTCATACAGGAAGTTCCAGTGTAGGTCTGTGTCTCTGATGTGACCCTCCATCATGCCCCAGCCGTTAGCATCCATTTCCTGGACATTTTCCTGACCCGGGACCTAACTGTAGTATGCTGAGTTAATACATTTCCTGCTTTGATATTCCTTTCTTACTGACTCAACCAATCAGTTGAGAACCAAACAATATATTTAACCAGCCCTGCTTACATTAGAGGAAGATTGCTTGGCAAAAAAACCAAGATAAATTAAAAGGTTAGCTATTCCCAAATTACTCTTTTACCCAAAGTGTCTTGTTTTGAGTCCAAAGATCCTTTCATCTTCATATACCCTGGCTGTCTGATTTGTGGTGGCTTGTGCTCAGAGACAACATTTGGGGAGTGGGTAATGGAAGAACAGTGTCAGCAATAGAATTGTAAGGTGGAACTGATGTGTCTGGTTTCTCTACTTGAAGGGAAAATCTCTCTACTACTTCATCAGTGGTCTGGTGTAGTCTGCTCTGTGAAGAATATGGCTTACTTCTTTCTTTCTTTGATACTTGTAATTTTTTTCACTCCTCTCTGATGGTACAAATCAATCTCTCTCCTTTTCTTTCTCTCTACCCCCTATTTAGTTTCTTGATTGCTTCCATGATCTTTATTTTTATTTTTAAAAGCATTTTCTCTTTAAATTTAGGAGGTTAAATATGTGAAAATTTTGAAATGTGTAGGAGGAAAAACATGATTTCTCCTATTATAAAGGTGTGTGTATGTATGCACACATTCATTCATGCATGTGTTTATATGTGACTGTCGTGTCCTCTTGATGAATAGAAAGGCTCCTCTATTGTTCCTTTGTTAACCCCTCTTTGCTAATGTTTCATTTTCTAACCTGCTGTCTCATTTAAAATTATCCTAAAAATCACAGCAACCCCTGGTGGGTAAAACGAGCCGTAAAAATTTCAAATGTATTTATAATTTCTCCCTGCCATGCTCGCCTGCTATTAAATTCTGGCCTCTGCAAGACGGATTAACTATATTTCAAGTGAGCAAGTTGCTCCCGCCTGGTGTGATAGAGATCCAAGAGGTGCCATATTTGTCATGCTAATTTGACCTTCACTTAGGAAGATTGCTTTTACTTTGAAAGAAAGATGCCCAGGTGGTGGCTTCCTTAACAAGAAGAGTGCTTTATGAATTCAGATTCAACTGCTTTGCTTTCTTGGGCCATAGGACTGCCCTCACAAATCGTGGGTAGCTCTAGAGACTTCATGTTTTTCCCAATCTGTTTGTAGTTAGCAGAAAAGTCCTGGCAGACATTATGAATGCCAAAATATTTTAAAGTCATAAATTGTGGGAGAATTAGGAATGGGAATTTAGATGAATCTTCTTCATCTAATACTTTATTTTATTCCTCTTAGTATTTAAATCCAACTAGTCATTGATCTCTAATTTGTAGTTACCTCTGTATCATCAAGATATCGGATATATAAAATATTCTTGTTGATCAATAAGAGAAATTAAGCAAAAGTTTTGGAAATATTTTCTCCAGTTAGTAGAAAGAACCATGATTACACATTAAAACCAAAATAATAAATTTTATGAGTCAATGAACTGTCAACATGCACATTGCCTCTTATATAGTCTTTTAAGATTTTCTTAGATATGACAGACATTGTGACTAATTTTAGGCCTCCAGAAAAAGTTAAGTACATTCTGTTTATTAATGTTAAATACACTAATTTTATGTTAGGAACAGTTTTTCTGCTCCTTCTCTACAAAGCAAGCAAAAGACTTATATAAATAGAATCTTTCATAAGTCATTCTGAACAAATCATTTAAGCTCCACGTGTCTCAGGGAACTCCCCAAGTCACAGACAAGTTGCAGTCTGCATCAATGGAGGAAATTTTCCTAGATGAAGAAATCACAGATCTTTCAAGTTTCTTGTACTCTTCCTTTCCTGATCTTCCATGTCTGTCACACCTTTTATTTTAAACCTTTACCTTCCATCTTAGAATCAATAATGTACACTGGTTCCAAGGTAGAAAAGTGGTAAGGGTTAGGCAATGGGTTTAAGTGACTTTCCAAGGATCAACCAGCTAGGAAGTGTTTGAAGCCACCATTGAGCCACCAACCTTCCCCTGTCTGTTACACCTCTTGCAAAACTAATATCAAGTCCAAGACATTGAAGGCATAGTAGGCGCTTGATACTTTAATTTTCCTTGATCCCTTGGCCTCCCTGTTTTCATTAAACTGGACATGCAGGTAGTCTCTAACTTTGACACTTCACATCCTCTGATCTGACTGTCTAGATAGATTTCATGAGAATAAGAGGTTGATGGGAAGAAAGATATGGCTACTTTTACAACTGGATGAGTATTTCCAATTACCGTCTTTACAATAGATAGAGGACCACCATAATTTAACTTATCCCCAACCAATGTATCCTAAAGTCCTTCAGGTCTTACTATCTTCACTGTGACTGAGCCTTCTAGACTCCAGGGTACTACCATCCAACCTGCCAGTATTTCCTAAAAACTCCTTGGTCTGGCTATTCTCACTACTACTTTCAAAGTTTTCTATCAGCCCTCTAGTTGAGCTGTCTTATATGTGTTTTCTCCCTCAATTAGAGTGTAACTTCTTTGAGTGCCATAACTCTCATTCTTTTAAAAATTTGCTTCCTTACCTTTTCAGCAGAGTGACTGATATAGAATAAATTTAGAGGAAGGTAAGTATGTGTGTGTGTGTGGAGAGAGAGAAGCAGACAGACGTGGGGGGAATGTGGGAGTGCTTTAAAAAGACCCATAGATTTGAATAGTGAAGAGCAAGAACTGAGATGTACTGATTGCTTTGTTGTTCTAAGGGCACTTAATATTGCTCATGCCTAGCATAACCTAGCTTGTTCCTACTTTCCCAGGCTTCTCACACACTCTAGAATCCTGTGACCCTGAACTCCTTGCTGTTCCTTGAAAAGATACTTCAATCCATGCATTTTCATTGCCTATTGTCCCTATCCTTTCTTTTCTTGGCTCCTAGCTTCTCTGACTTTCTTCATATTTTAGTCAAACTCCCACCTTCTTAAAGAAGTCTTTTCTTTCCTTCATACTAGTTCCATCCTTCCTTCTGTCTGAAATAATCTCCAATTTATCCTGTATGTATTTTGTATGTTCTAATTGTTTTCATGTTGTCTCCCCCATTATAATGTGAGCTCTTGAGAACAGAGAATGGTTCTGCCTTTTTTGAATCCCAATCACCTAGCATTGTGCCTGGCACATGGTAAGCCTTTAATCAATATTTGTTGATGGACTCTTTGGAAAATATTCTTTTCTATAGCTCTTCTTTTCTTTCTTAAACATGTCCCCTTTTCTCAAAGAAAGAGCCGAGGAGTCAAATAACAACATAAAAGAGTTGGTAGGATTTTACATTGAATTTACTGGAAATGCCTGTCAGTCGGCTTGTCTTATCTGTCTATATATGTATGCACTTTGGCAACATTCCATTTCTTAGCTTATCAAGAGCTTCTCTTTGTATGATGTTAACTTGTGGTAACAATTCTGTGTGTAATATCTGTTCTAGAATATATTATGTTTTAATATTAGCATCTGGAGGGCATTATATTTGTATCCAATAGCTACCCCAAAACTTTTCACTCAAACTCATGAAAAACGAAGCTATAGCTGTGGCAGTGTGGTGTTGCAGAAAAAGCACTGAATTTAGAGTTCATAGATCTGAATAAGAATCCCTGATTGCTATTTAAATACAGTATGATACGGTATAAGCAATTTTACTTCTCTGGGCCTTGGAGTTCTCCTCAGAAAAATTAAATGATTGAACAAGCTGATCTCTAAAGTTTTTTTTTTTCCAGCTCTGTGATTATAATACATGGATCTTTATGGAAGAATGTAGGTAGGTCTCTGATAAAATTACTTTGACCTCAGAAATTCAAGATGGTGGTAATATGTGTATACATCAACTTAAAACCTCATGGTAATCACTTTTGAAACATTTAGACAAGCTGGTCATAGAGTGTTCATAAACTAATAATAAGTGTTTTAAAATTGTATCACATTTCCCAAATTTAACTCTGTGAGTTCACTAGTATATGGTATTTTCCCCAGTTGCTTGATAGGAAACCTGAGGATGAAAGACCTTTATAAAGGTCCCTGGTCACATAGTAAGTGTTATAGTCAGGATTTGAGTCTCAATCTCTGAATTTAAGTCCCTCTCTTTATTCTAAATTTCCTGACTTCTTATAAGACAGTGTAAAATTGATAAGATGAGGCCCTATACTATTTGCATCTAAATACTTTCAGAACTGAAAATGTTGAAATCTCCTAAATCCTGTTTCACAAACTTTGTAGACAAGAGATGATGCTATAAGCAATATGAGATTCATTAGACAAGACATAAGCACATTGGGTAGAACAATATAGCTGTTTCCACTCCAATTGAATTCTGTCAGATTTTAGGACTGAATTTTAGAATGACTGTTATGTTTTCCTGTGTTCACTTCAACTTTGATGTGGAAAATATTCTGTGAAAATTTCATGCACAATTGAGTTGTGCCTCTTTTGGCCAGTTGCCCCCTTTTTTGGCAAGGGGCCAGTGCTGAGCACAATCGAGTTACCCAACTCAATTACACCTGATTTATTTAGGCAAACTCAATTGTACTTGACTTTTTCAGGCACAACTCAATTGTGCTTTGAAATTTCCACACTCAATTTGATTGTGCTCAAAATTTGCCATATGCAGCCCTGTAGCTTGTAGATTCACACACATGCCAAAGGGAGCCTCAGTGGAAGGGCTCTAATGATTTGGTTGGAGCTATTTTTCCTATTCTTCTCCTTTGCCTCCTCAATTACTCCTTGGATCTCTTTTCCCTTTACCACTTTCATGGGATAAATATTTCTTATATAATAATCCTCTAGTGAATGAATATAAGATGACTACTTTAAATAGTTATTCTTAAATGAACCATCTCTGGAGTAATCTCAGTCTCCAAGAAAATATTGACTAGGTCAAGAATTTCAAAGCACATAGGAAACATCTCATTCTTGGGTATCAGAAACTCCTGGGTGGTAGTGCTTATATTTTTTTCTTTCTAAAGGTGGAGATAAACAAGGAAAAGATAGTATAAAAATGATTCATGAAATATTTTAGAGAAATTTAACTTTTTAGCTCCTTGTCATAATCATCAACGACATTTACTTGAGTTTACTTATTCTTTCAAAGCATTCATAAGATATTTATTACATACCTTCCATCCTAGACTCCCTCCTCACTATGGACTTCACTACCATGCCATGATGAGGGTACCTTATTCCCTTATCCTTCTTCCTACACAGGAATTTTGGAATGGAATTTCCTTGAGAATAGGAATTATTTTTCTTTTTGCTCATGTTTGTGCTACTGGCCAACTGGTAAACAGGATTTGTTTAGTCTGATTCCTTCAGTTTTCATTCTCTGTACCTAGCATAGTGCCTAGGACTTGGAAATGTTCATAATTGCTTTTTGACTTCAATTGGCTTCCTGTATGGATATCGTTCTGGTCATTAAGAAAACTCTTCTCTTAAGGAGTTTATACTTTATTAGGGAGGAGTAAAATGAACATATAAAATTGAATTTTAAATTAGTACAATGAAATTCCTGGGAAGAAGGCAATAGCAATTGGGACCATCAGGATCATCTTCCAGTAGGAGATGGCACTTGAACAAAATCTGGGAATTTGTGAGGAGGAGAGAAAAGAATATTTTCCAAGAATGGAGGACTAGTATGTCATGTAGTAAGGAAACAGTAGTGAGGACCAGCAATATTATTGATTAATGAAATGATTCTGTGCTCTGATCCAAGCCTTTGCCTTTCCTAGTTTTGTAACCTTTTGTGATCTTTTGGAAAGGCACAAAAAACACTTTAAGCTTAAGTTTTCTTTTTAAAATAAAAATGCTCACATTTGCAATGCAATAGAAATAGCAGGTCAAGTGAAGTAATATCAATAAAATGCTTTGTGATTGTAAAACCACTGAAGAAGAGCTGCCTACTCACATCTATGGGGTGCTTTGTAATCATGAAGAGCCCTATGACTGTGTTCTATTATTTTTTTAATAGTTAATTAATAGGTCCATGATCTTGACTTACTACTTCACTCTCTTAGAAATAATTATACCAGTACTCTGATCAATATAACTTATTTTTCATGTAATAGATGCATATTCTCTTATAGCAATAGTGAGAGAGGTAGAAGGAGTTCTTGCTATCAGATTTAATGGTAGAACGTCTAAGTACAGCTGTGTTAACTTTACTCAGAAACCTCTCAGTTAGTATGTTAGTGACCCTAAGCTCTTTAAAATTCTCAAACATAATTCAAGATCTCACTAATTTTACCAAAATTCCCAATGATAACTCTTTGATGGACTGACTATAAACCATAATCTGCCCTCTCTGGCAATCTAATGAAGTTTATGGACATCTTCTGAGAATGCTTTTCAGTGCATAAAACAGAAATCATAGGATGATGAAAGCAACCAATTATGTCGAAACATACAAGTATCCCTTCCAAATCATATCTTTCTTCAACATAATTTCAATTAATTGCAGATCAGCATAGGGAATTAATTGGAAATTTTGGTGGACTTTTGCAGAAGTCACAGATGACTCATTGAGGTCAGCAGATGATAAAAAATGTTTAGAAAGGCATAAAATATATGTACAGTATTGTATAATAGCAATATATTTTATCTTTTAATACCATAAATATATACAATTTATTTTTTAACTCATAAGTAAAAAGTTCAGGTTTGTACAACACCCAAAGGATAAAAATGAAGAGATATCTTTAAAATGTTAGTAACTCATAAATGCATATAAGGTATTATAAAAACCCCAATAAAAGGAAAATTAAAAAAATTCATATCTGTCTCTGGTACAAAGGAAGGGCTAAAAAATTGTGTGTGAATATTTCAGTTCATAGTCACTGTACTCCTAATCTTTGTGTTATTGAAGAGATACTTGTACTTCTCAAAACTACTTTTTTTGTTCAGTTAATAGATTCTCCAGAATCTCTCATAGATATTAGATTAAGAGCTCCCTAGACCTTTAGAAATATCATTAGAGATGAAGACATTTCTTGACTCTTTTAAATTGTTTCAAGACCCTAGAGTTTATGTTGATGGGATGAGTGCCTACACCAAGAAAATCATGGACTGATCATATATTAATAATGTTATAAATGCTTCTCACCAATTTTTGTTGGCAGTGTCTGGGGATTTTAAGAAGTAGATACAACTGTGATATATCAAGAGCATAACCATCCTATTTTTTTTTTAAAGGTAATACCTCAGATTCATTAGATTAGATTCAACCTTTTTGGCATAAGACGTGAGCTTTGTTCACGGTCACTGCTGCCATTATTTGGGCTCCTAGAGTGTTAAGAAACAGAAGACTTTGTCAATTTATATGTTTAAGCAGATCATAAAAGTAGCATCATGACCAACCACAGACTATATCCTCCTTATTATCCAGTTAGCCAAATGTTACCAGTAATTCATGCCAGCTGTTGACATGGAGCAGCTGGATAAGGAGTTGGTTACAAAACTCAAGGGATGACCTTGATTTGCTTAATTACCTCTAGACTACAGGCTGGCCTGTGATCAGTGCATTTGTAAAGGTGCATTTGGTGTATGATAAGGAAATGTGTTCATTTTCTAAAGGATGTTTAAAGATTAGGAAAAATAACTGGCTTAACTGATTGTGGCTGGCTTTTCCAGCTGTTATCAAAGTAAATACAGCACATGGGAAGCTGCCACTATGGCCCATTTCATTTTGAAAATCTACTTAGAGGCTTGATCATGTTTCATCTGCCTGTTTTGCAGGGGAAAAAATGTGTGATCTTTATCATTAAAAGAAATCAGCTTGAAGATCATTTATTTTTTCCTTCAGGTTGATGAAATAAGGGTAGCCACTTAAATAGCAATCTGTTGCCACTTAACTCCTCCCATGCCGTGTCCCCATAGATTCTCTGGGCAATGGCTTTTAAATATGTTCTCGTTATTTTTAATGAGTGCATAGAGCATAGGATGCATAATGCAGAGTTAGATGAGTGCCCTTTCACTGAACTTGTCACAAATAATAAAATACTGAATGGGTTAAGAGGTGTTTTTCTCTAAGATTTAGCAATTATTTAACACAAGATACTAAAGTGCTTCTCACATGGAATTCATTTTTTAAATGCCTAGCCCTCAGTTATCAATTCTTGCTCTTGTATAGATCTCCTGTACAGTCTCAGATCTCTCTCCCCTATGTTATTCTTGTAAGAGGATCTTAATACAGAAATGCAAAAAAAGAAATGAAATCATTTAATGTTGTGATATTTTAATTTCCTTTAAATCTGTGCATGATGTCAGTTTCTTCTATGATAGACATGTTCAATTATGTTTTCAGTGCCTTTTACTGAGTTAAATGAAGGACTTTTATCACTTTATCTTTCTTTAGTTAATTCAGTACATTTCTTAGCAGTGTTGCAAATGGAAGAGGACTATTTAGTAGCTCAAAATGTAGCTTCAAGCTTCTTCCCCAACCTCTTCTTTGAGGTGTAGATATGATCATGTATAAAATATATTTAATCGTGAAAATTGTGTACAAAGTTGCTTCCAATATCAAATATCTCAATTGTTATTTGTCTTAAAATTAATATGTTTTTATATGAGGAAAGCATTTTGTCTTCAAGAATTTCCAACCAACAAAGAAATGGAAACTGAATCAAAGTATTAGAAGAGAGGATGCAAATCAAATGTGGAATGATGGAAAAAGTATATGAAAATCATATATATGAATGTGATGGAATGCTATTATAAGAAATTATGAAAGGGATGGTTTTAGATAAACTTGGGAAGACTTGTATGGAGTGATACATGTGAAGTAGGCAGAATCAGGAGAACAATTTATACAATAACAACAATTTTGTAAAGATAATCAACTTTAGAAGACTCCAGTCAACACAACGACAAAAAATAATTGAAAAGGAATCATGATGAAGCATGTCATTCACCCCCAGGTAGGAATCTGATAGATTTAGAAGATAAATTGAAACTTCTTTTGGGAGAAACAACATGTGAGTGGTTGAAAAAGTGATAGCTCTGTAGTCCAATGACCTGGTTCAAATTCTCCCTTATATTTACCACTTCTATGATTTTAATCATCACATGATCTCAGTTTCTCCTCCTGTAAAATGAAGAGATTGAACTAGATAGTCTGCAAGATCACTTCCAACTCTATATCTATGATCCAGAGATAATTTATTAATATATTTGGTAAAATCTGTTTAAACTACAGCTATCCCAATCCCCTATGATTCTTTGTAATGTCACAAAAAGGGGAAAAAAAATTAATCTAGGCTGATCCATACTTGATGGAACTATGATATCATCACTACTTCCTTTCCAAATCTCTTTAAAGATTCATTCTTGAATATCTCCAGGTTACAGTAAAATTCACTTTACTGTAGTTTGCAGACTTTGTTCTCTTCCTCCTTTAAAGAAAAATTACTATATTTGGGCTTCTCCAGTTCTGTGGAACCCTCCTAATTTTTTAGTCTTTTTGACATCACTGGCAATGACTAAGCAATCATGCCTTCCATTTCTTTCAACATCTAAAAATGTAGTTAATCTGAAATATAGATGTGTTACATTTTCCAGAGACTACTAGATGCATGCTTACTGTCTCTTTTCCTACCTTGGGTAACAGCTCCTTGCTCTCCTTTTCTACTTTTGGCATGTGTAACTCCTTGGCAATAAAAACAGGACCAAAATAATGTGAGTAATTCTGCCTTCTCTCATGCTTAGCTCTTAGGCTGTCCCCCTACCCCCACACAATAGTCCCATTCCTTCTTTTCTTATCATTTTTCTCTGAATATAGCAAAAAATGAAGCAAAACTTATATTTCTCTTTATTTTCTGCACACACCATAATTTCTTCTAAATGTTAGTACTCCTAACTTTTTTGTAGAGACTTTCCTTAATTATATGCTCTGTTATTTATACTTGCTTCCATCCTCTCTAATTCTCCTTTAAAAATCTAAGTTGGTTATCAATTTTTCTATGAACTCATTGAATATAAGGCAACTCTTATTTTTCTTCCTCTCTGCAATTCTTTTCTGTTCTGTCTTATGAATTAATTTTGGGGAATTTCCTATCCTTCCTTAGCCAAACTGCTCCATAGTTTTTTATTCCACTGAATCTTATTCTTATACTGAGTCTCTTAAGGTCTTTTTTTTACAAAATCTGACACATATCAGATTATGCCCACTTTTTTGCCTTCTCTTGTACCAAAGACTTTAGAGAGAAATCATCATTTCTCCTCATTTTCTTTTCATTGCTATCCCAGTATCTTGTTTCTCCTTGTTGGTACGAAACAGATCTAGTATAGAATCTACTTTTATAGGATTTTCTACCATTTTGTTGTTTTTTTAAATTTGTTCTCTTTTGCTTTTCAGTCAAAATAATTTCTGAATATACTCCTTTCCTCTCTTCAGTGAGCTTTCCATCATCACAAGGATTCACCACCACAACAACAGTTGAACATATAATATTCCATGCCCACAGTGTCCTGCTTTTTCTCATCTTTTTAGTCACCAACTTTAGTTGTTTGGTGTTCAGTTTCATTTACTTGTTTTTTATATTTAAATTGTTACAGTCATCGTGCATATTATTTCCTCTTTCTACTTATTTACATTCTATGTCAGTTCACATAAGTCTTCCCATGTTTTTTGAATTCTGCATATTCATCATCTCTTATAGTGCAATAATATTCTGTTTTCTTCATGTATCACAATTTGTTTATCCATTCCCTTATCATTGGACCCCTATTTTGTTATCAATTGTTGCCTGCCTCAAAAAGTGCTGCTATGAATATTTCATTGTGAATGGCACATTCCTCCACCTATGAAGGAATGAGAAGCCAAGTCACAATGTTAACTTCTACGCACGTGCCCCAGATCTCTTGAGAAGATGTCTGGATAACTGACGTCTTCCATTATTAGTATATCTCTTTTTGACAGACTTGTGATCTATTTCCCAGATTCTACCATTCTTCTCTTCTGCCCAGCTGGACTGTAACATACTTGGATGACAAAATTGCTTGTTTGCCCCTTCATTGTTCTCTACTTTAGTGCTCTCTATCACGCTTGCCCCCACAAGTTTTCTGTATTTCATCCTATTGACCTACCTTTTTAATGTAGACTTTTTTTCCCTACTTTGTATTACATGTGCTACTCGAAGCTAGAGATACAATTACAAAGAATGAAACAATGTCCCTGCTCTCAATGAGCTTGCATTCTTTTGGGAGATACTACATAATAGCTCTCTGATAAGTACATACAAAGTAAATACAAACAAAATAAATATGAGATTGGTAGATGGTAGGCAAATGGAACTGATAATCAAGAAATGTTTCATGTGCAAGGTGGCATGAGTTGAGTCATGCAGAAAGTGATGTGAATTGCTCCATATAGAATAGATGTATCTGTCTTCCTTGCCATTCCGGTACATTCTGACCGAAATTAATATAAAACTGGGAAATGTTTAATAATACAAGTAAAAATGTCAATCAAAGATAATGTTAATTCATAATTTTCTTTTTTTTTAACTCCTACCTTCCATCTTAGAATCAATACTGTGCGTTAGTTCCAAGGTAGAAGAGTGGTAAGTGCTAGGCAGTGGGGGTTAAGTGACTTGCGCAGGGTCACACAGCTAAAAAGTATCTGAGGACCTCCTGTCTCTGGGTATGGCTCTCAATCCACTGAGCCACCTAGCTGCTTCCTGATTCATGATTTTCCAAGTCAAAATGCAACCTCCAAGTGTATGATTTTATTTGAGATTGACACACCTGATGTGGAAGATAATACTGTGACTTGTGTTTTGAAGGAAGAGAGGAAGAAGTGAAAATGAGAAAAAAATGGAGGGCAGCCAGTGGAAATTTATGGATATTGAGATAGAAGACTCTGTGAAGAGCAAAAAAAAGGCTAGAATGTCAGGGTCATAGTTTGGAAAAAGTAATCAAGTATATAATTTTAGAAATACATACCTTACCTTCTGTCATAGAAGCAGTACTAAATGTGAGTTCCAAGACAGAAGAGCTTTAAGGGTTAGGGAATTTGGATCAAGTGACTTGCCCAGGATCACATAGGTTAGAAGTATCAGAATTCAGTTTTGAATCTAGGATCTCCCCCTCTCCAAGCCTGGCACTCTATCCATTAACCCAATATCAGCTCCTTTTAGCAAGTACTTATTACATAAGTGGGCTCACAAATACCAAAAAAAAAAAAAAGAATTAATCCCTTCTTGCATAGAATAATAAAACTGGAGAGATAGATTTGAGCCAGCTTGTAAGAGAGTTCAAAAAGAGTTTTAAAATAGAATTCTTCACCAAAGATCACACCTCCATAAAGCTTCGAGGCATCTAGAGTCAGTAGCCTTCTGTAAAAACAATTAATCTAATCCACATCTTCAAAATAGACGTGTTAGACCCTTGGCATGTGCTTGCAGTATAATTATTAACTTGATAATCATATGTGCAGTGTAGGCACAAAAGGAAGTCAAACACAAACAAAAGCTGTTGAGCTCATCAAGATGGTGGCTCTATAGAACAGTGACTTCTATTCCCCATAATATAATGAGAGAACATTATCACAACATGACCCTGGAGGGGGAGACTTGCCTTTGTTTGGTCTATTCAGTGTGATGGAACAAACTGTGTATTTTGTCCTGGTTGCTCACTTAATAACCAAAAAATTAATATTTGCACTCCCTCCTCCAATCCTTCCAAAGCAAAGATATTCAGGTCTAGCTGGAGGGAAAGTGATGGCAAAAACCATAAACAACCAAGGAGCTTACTTTCACACCGAGAGCCTTTCTGTTGGACAGCCATTCAGATTTTGCTCTTTAACCTGTAGGGTTTCTCACAGAAAAGAATAGGAACAGCATGTAAATGTCTTACTTCCTTCACAGGCCTTTGAAAATAGAATGCTCCCGAGCCCAATGCTGCTTGCTTTCAGCTTTCAATAGCACTCAAGGGAGTTGGCATCTCTTATCAGAAGTGAGCAGCCAGGCAAGGGGCAGCCATCACATTGAGAGGCCATGATAGTGTACTGGTCAAGGGCACCAGGCAGGTAGGGAAAGGCCTCTTGCTGGGTTAAACAAATACGATTTCCTTCCTGGTTTCAGCAGGAGCTAATTTTTTTTTTTAAAAGCTTCTCTTTTGGCACAAGAACAATAGGGATGCATAAGGCTGGTCTTCCAGTGAGGGAGATATGCATTAGATTATCATAAATCCACGGATTAAAAAGTGCAGTGGTCAATGAGAACAGGCATTTTTAGATGAAATAAAAGGTTTAATTGAAAGCACCATCCCCAGGGAGGCGGAAGATTGAACACTGTATTGAGTAGACTTTAATTACCATAGGCCAGACAGTGGAAGAAATTAAAAGGAAGATCATGCCATCTTTTGAAACTATCAAAATCTGCCTCTCTTATAGTGGTTCGGAGTTTTGTCCTGTTTGGGGAAAAAGACAGAAAACGAGTTTTCACACACAGGGTTTTTTTAGAAAGCTAGGAAGATGTCTAGCTGGGTGGGAAATTGGCTACTGTGTTTGCTTCTAGCACAAAGTTGTCTTTTTAGGAAACTACAGATGTGTCACTAAATATACTATTAAAAGAAATATCATATAGCCATTAAAAATCCTAATTTTTTTTTACTATATAATAGATTGCCCAAGTACCAGACTGGCTAGATTCAGTGTGGTTCATTACCTAGTTTTTTGACTGAAGGGTAATGAAATTTTGGCTTCATCAGATCTCAAAGACCATCTGCTAAGACATGGAGGAATTGTGACAATAGACAAGAGTGCCCAACATGATCATATCACAAATCCCCATCGTATTGTGTCCTTAAGGAATAAAATTGTACTTAAATGAGATAATATATGGAAAACCTTGACAGACACTAAAGCAATATGCAAATGCCAGACAAACATCCTTATTATTATTACTATTATTATTTCTGCCAAAGTGCTTGTCTTTAAATGGAATATCCTAGATTTTCCTACCCAAATAATGAGTCATCTTGTTTGTTAGCTGTGTTGTTTTGTGTTTTCTTCTTCAAATAAGAGAAATAAGCAACTCTTATATTGAACTCAGTACACAAGGACCACATTTAAAAAAAACAATGTGTTTTATATTATTAAAATATTATTCATATCTCTTTAGCTAATGTCTCACTTTGTGACCAGAATAATGGAACAAAATGTCCCTAGAGACAAAGGTTGGAATAAAAGACTGCCTTGATGAGAACATACTTGTTCAGATCCCTGACTTATTCAGATTGTTTAGTTGTGTCAGACATTTTGAACCCTGTTTGGGGTTTTCTTGACAAAGATACTGTAGTAGTTTGCCATTTTCTTCTTCAGCTTATTTTACACATAAGAAAACTGAGGTGAACAAGGTTAAATGACTTTTCCAGAGTAACACAGCTAGTAAATATCCAAGGTTGGATTTGAATTCTAGATGAGTCTTCCTGACTCCAGATCCATCTATCTATTCTACTGCCTCTTTCCACTGTCTAGCTGCCTCCAACTTCTTCATTCATGTCAAATAAATTACTTAAAAGCTGGCATAGACATTCATGAATAGGATTTCTAAAATACTAGAAAACGCTGATAAAACTTAGATGAGACTGAATGTTCTAAAATGCTTTAGTCTATAAATGTTTAAGAGCAACAGCAATAAATAATTAGTTAAGCATTTAATTCTATTTAGAACATACTGCTAGGTCACTTGTGAGACATCAAGCTGAGATCAAACACAGTCTCTGCCCTCAAGGAACTTGTAGTCATTAGAAAGAAAAATGATTCAAACCAGTTTCTATTTTGATGTCAAGTAAACTAGATTTTCTTGATATTCTTTTGGTCAATTTTTGTCGGAGTTGTATAAGTTGCGTTCTTGGTTTAAAATTTGGAGAATTACTATGTCAAGGTTATTTAAAACAAAGTAGCTGCCAAATACTACCAGCTGTCATAATAAAGTAGGCACAGATGATAGCTTGACTCCACCTTACATCAAAATTTCACAATGGAGGGGAGCCGAAGCCTGCCAAAACAAATGTAATATCTTAGAAACATTTGCAAACTATTTCCCTCCACAGTTCAATCATTCATAACTTGGGCATCACAGAGCAAACATGTTATGATTTGAAAAAATTAGTTACCATATCAAATTACACAGTTCATAGGCATAATAGAAATAAAAAGAGAACACTAGCCCTTTATTGCTTTCAGAACTCTGTAAAGTATGGCTTAATATGTAAGTGCTTTTTGATGAGGATATTTCTGGTTAGTTATGTTATCTCTAAGTATATACACTAAAAGATGTTCTATATAGTACAGGAACTTAACTAATATTCTTAAAGACGTTTTATTTTGGTAAAAGTTTAATTATTGTTTCATTTACTGAAAAGTTAAATTTAAATCTTTAACCTAAAGATAGACAGTAAGGAAAACAGATGAAAGGGTTCTTTGGTGCCCATGAAATATAAAAACATCAGAAAGGAGGGCACTAATTTTTTGGATAGAACTTCTGTGGGGAGCATATGCATGACCTGCTCCCAGTGAGAAGGCATGAATAGATTGTGGTCTGTAATGATGGAGGGATATTATAAATTGATGAGACCATAGTTCCATTGAATGATAAGTTAAATAAGATGCAGGAGGTGTCTAAGTGGGTTGAAAGCCATGTCTAGAGATGGAAGGTTCTGGATTCAAGTCTTGCTTGAGACCCTTTCCTAGCAGTGTGACCTTGGGGAAGTCACTTAATCCCTATTGCCTAGGCCTTACCACTCTTCTACCTTGGAACTCATATATATAGTATTGATTCTAAGACAGAAGGTAAAGATTTTTTTTTAAGTAAATAAATAAAGAAAGAATATACAGTGACTACAGCATCTGAATCAAGAAGTGTATTTTATCTTCTATAATTATTTATACTTTGAATCAGTCTATTAATGGCAGGCCACTGAAAGTGCTGATATCAGCTTCCATATAGCAAGCAGCTCTTTTTAGAAAGTTGAAAGTAGCACAAAATCTTTGAAAATGTGATTACTATTTCATGATAATGTTATTAAAATAATTATTATTTCAAGTGTTGCTTACTATATTGTGGCACAGTGGATAGAGAACTAGGTCTGGAGTCAGGAAGACCCGAGTTACAATCTATACTCAGACTCTGCCTAGTTCTGTGACCCTGGGTAATTCCTTTAGTCTCTTTTAGCCTTAATCTGCTGGATAAGGAAATAATAAATCTCTCCAGTCTCTTTGCCAAGAGAATCCTATATGTTGTCCTAAAGAATCTAATATGACTGAATTACTAAATAACATATGTGTCTATAAAAGAGAAAATGATCCCTTATGTATGTAAAGAAGAAATCAATAATTAAATACTATTAAAATCCCTTTCTTTCTCCCAATACCACCATGCAAATGCCTCAGATAATAGAAGTCTTCCTCTCTAGTAAAAGGTAAAGCAAAATTTGAGCTTCTTTAAACAGGCACAAAAAATGGATTCTTTTAGCTATGAATTGAACTATGAAAGTTTACTTATAACACTGAAGCACATTTAACTTTGCTAGAAAACAGTGAAAAACCTATTTAGTTCAGAGAAGAAAAGCCCCCAATGAAACTACATCTAGCCAAATATTGATTGCAAATGTGCTGAACTTTTAAACTTCTTGTAATTACATTCTATAAAAACCACTGATTTTTACAGGAATTAAGGCCATATAAATTGCTTCCTTACATCCTTGTCATGACTCTAGAACATAGAGCAGTAGGAAAGGAAAGCATTTAATAGAGAAAGACAGGAAGAAGGAAAATGTAATGTACATTGTATTTGGCAGCTTAAAATTGTCCACAAATTCATGGAATTACCTTACTCTTAATCTGAGATCCTTAATTTTTTAAAAAATAACTACTATGGGTGCAGCAGGGTTGCTCAGTGGATTGAGAGCCAGTCCTAGAGAGAAGAGGTCCTAGGTTCAAGTTTGGCCTCACCCTTCCCAGCTGTGTGACCCTGGGCAAGTCACTTAACCCCTATTGCCTATTCCTTAGCACTCTTCTGCCTTGGAGCCAATACACAGTACTGATTCTAAGATGGATGGAAGATAAGGGTTTTAAAAAAAATAATAATAAATTAACTACTATCTATCAATGTAATTGTTTTCCTTCATAATCATGTTTTTTTTAATTTTATGCATTTATAAATAATCTTGCTAAAGGATTCTTAACTCAAAAAAAAAAAAGTCAAGAATCCCTGTCTGATAAACTCTTTCAGAGAATCTCAGAACATAGAGGGAGGAGATAGCCAGTGAGTTCCCCTTGAGTATCTTCATTGGCTCCAGAATGGTGCTGACTTTTGAATAGTATGGAAAAAAATGTTGCATAATGAATCTTTGTCACAGTCATCTACCAATCAGAAAAAGAAAACTGTTTTGCATTTAGTGGTGTTCTCATTTTTGTCTCATTAGAACATTTCTTGACATCCCAAAGTGCTTTTGTCACTTATGAACTTTTTTCTCATAGGCACTGCCATTGTATGGATTTGCTTTGTTGTATTGTGAGTTGGGGATGATAACTCTAAGCAATTGGTTTTGATGAGTCTGTATACTCTTGATAGCCCCCAAATAACTTTATATTTTATAGTCCCATTTATTGATAATTTTAATAAGGTAATTGATTTGATTGTTTAGAGAAAATCTCACAATTTTTTTATCTCACAAATGATTGATAATGTATGTTCTCAAATTAATAGAAAAAAACATTCACTGAATTTAAAATGTGAAGAGATTTTTTTAGTCTCTATTTAGGATTTAGAATTATTTCTGGTCAATAACATATATAAGTGATTACTCACTAATAAGACTCCATATATTCAGCCTACACCTCATTTAATGGAGAAAGTTGAAAGCATTAGTCAATCAGTAAGCATTTATTAAGCCCCTCCTATGTGCTAGACATTGTGCTGAGTACTGGGGATTCAAGATGAGGCAAAAGACAGGTCCTTTCCTCAAGGAGCTTTGAATCTTATTGGGGAGACACAATTCAAACAGATATATGCAAACAAGTTATATTCAAGATAAATAGGAAATAATTAACAATGAAAGTCCTAGTATGAAAGGCTTGCTATAAAAGGTAGAATTTTATCTTGGATTTAAAGAAAGCAAGAGAAGCTGGTAGGCAGAATTGAGGATGGAGAGTGTTCCTGGAATGACTAAATGCCTGGAGTTTAAAGATAGAGTATCTTATAGATCCAGTTTCACTGGATCAAATATTCTGTACATGGCAGGGAGTGAGGTTTAAGAATATTGGCAATGTAGAAGGAAGAATTATAATTTTATTATTTCTTTTAAAAATTTTTTCAATACATTGACCAACAACAATAAAAAACTAAATTTTATATGGAATGTCTTTCTTTAGATCACTAGGGTATCATTTGCTGGCTGAAATTCATAGTTTTATAAATGGTAATACACATCAGACTGCTTAGAATACTAAAGAAGAAACTTGTTAATTTATACAATCACTCATCATCTGGTACTTTTATTGGCTCCACCTAAGAGAAGCAACTTAGCTATATTTGTCTAATGATTAAAATTTCACAAATGATCCTCTCTCGTGCTTCCTAAGTAATTGTCAATTCATTATTTCACAAAAAGAAATGAGGGAGAAAAAAGATTTTCAGTCCATCTCAACTGAGTTAATTCTTCACAATGGAACTAAGAACCAGATGTTTCTCTTTGTTGTAAGAGTTCAATAACTGCTACAAATTACAAAAATGACCTATTCTGTATCATTTTAGGCATAACAGCCAGTTAACCTATAACCCATCCACTTGATCCCATTCCTTCCTGGCTGCCCCAGATCATTGCTTCTCTCAGTAATTCCTTCTCTGCATATTATTTGTCCTACCTGTCAACCAGCTTCTTCTGCATTTTAAAACATATATAGTTCTTTCATGTTCTGAATAAATTTTTGCTTTATCCTAATTTCCTCCCAACCTAGCATCCCATTTCTCTTTTGTACCACTTTCAGATTTCTAAAATGTGCAGTCTATACTCACTTCTCCTAATTTTTCGCAATTACTATAGATTTTTTAATTCCCTGCAATCCAACTGGAATCCTCCTCATTCTGCTGAAATTATACTCTCAAAGGTCATCAGAGGCTTTCTAATTATCTCAGGCAGTGGTTGCTAACTTATCCCTTATCTTCCTTAACCTCTCAGCATTAAACACTGTGACCTTCCCCTTCTTCACTCTCCCATCCCTCTTTGGTCTTCTTGAGATTGTAGTATCTTGCTTTGTTTTGTTTTCCTTACCCTTCTTACTATTCCTTTTGTGTAATTCACAAATGTAAGACAATCTAGAGCCTATTTAATGAAGAATGTGCTATGTAGGAAATTGTCAAACAAAGCATTGCAATTTTCTCTTAATGTGGAACACTGTGATCTATGAGTGGGTTTAGGGTAAATTTCTACTCTGGGTTTGGAAATCAAGTTTTATCTTATTCCCACTGGCTTTTTGCAGGTTTCTAAGGCCTAAAGTAGTAAACATAGTACCTCACATAGTTACAAGGCGAAAACACAATATGTAAAACTTAAAACACTATATAAATATTTTATTTTTATTATTACAAATGTGTGCAAGTAATAGCAATAATGTTTTCCTTTGTTTATTTGGCTTCGCTAAAATCTTCAAAGAAAATTTTAACTTTACCCTTTTTTTTTCCTTTTGAGAGTCCTTGGAAAATGGAGACATCTCAGTTGATAGTCTAGCTACTAGATTGAAGGCCTCTATTCATTAAAGTCTCTTTTTCTAAAAATATATTTGGGGTATGAACCAATCTACACAAACATCATGCCTTGCTCTGAATAGTCTTTCAATACATGTTTTCTGTATGGACAAGAATTTCTCATATAAATAGAAACCAAATTACTCATATTCTAGTGAAGACTTACTTGCCTAGTCAGTTTCAGTACAAAAAGAGAGCTTAGTTTATTAGAAAATTAATTGAACAGAATGCCCCATTACCTGTATAGAATTTATATTCAATATAAATTCATTTATGTCTTTCACTAAGGTCCTACTCAGAAGCTTCCTTGAGGTGTGTGGCAGTGACCTTTAACAATCAAAAGCTATTTACCTGTAGAGTAAAAGCCAGTCTGGCAGGCCCTACAGAATAAGAAAGATTCCACCTACAAATTTAGTAGTAGACTGTGTCTTTCTGAAGCTCAAACTAATTAAGCTTAGAAAAAATGGTCACCCACAAAACAACAGAATGCTTTCTTTTTCCTTTTTTTTAGCCCAACAAAGTCTAAAGTCCATCTACTATTGGTGGTTGTGTTCTTTGTAAAAGATCAAACCAACTAAGAAAACAGAAATCCTTTAAATATGGAATTAGAAGTATTTCATATTTAGTTTTATCTGTAGTAATTCTTTATTTTTATCTATTACTCTGTATAACCAGTAATTTTCCCAACAATGGCAATTCTCAAGAGATCTGAGTTTGTTTTCTAGATGTAGCATGGTTTAGTGAGAAATAGCATTGATCTTGGAGTTGGATTATTAGGATTTGAATTCTCGCCCTGGGATTTACTAGATTACTATCTTTACTAGATTATAAACCTTGGTCTCCAATGTAAATGTGAGCTTTAAATGTCAATAAATATAATAACAATGACAATAGACTATAAGGTTATCAGCTACCCTTCTAAGAGTCCTTTAATCATTCTATAATTTTATTGTATCTGCTAAAATGTTATTAATACCTGAGTATTATTAAATTTATTTAATGTATATGTATTGTGTTTTTAAAACCAAACATTTGAGTATTTTTAATTAAATGTTTCTCAATTTGCTTTTACTTAAGGTACAATAAGGCCATAGATTTTTTGGGAAACACATGCTAAAAATGTAAAAAAATATAATCCGTGTATAGCACTTTTATAAATCCTAATGTAATAATACTTATGCATAAATATTATTACACGATTGACTGCTTTGTACATGGTATTCGGTAGGAAACATGTTAGGAATATGAGGACAAAAATTAAGGTGCTTATATTCTGCTAGGAGTGGGTACAGCCTGCTGGCAGAGAAATAAATACAAGATAATTTGAAGCCAGTCATAGGGTGAGAGGGGGGTAGGGGTAGGGGAAGGACTAACAATTAAGAGGAGAGGGATATAACACTGGAGTTGAGCCTTGAAGGAGCTATGATTTGAAAGAGATAAGGTTAAGGAAGAAGGACATTCTAGGGAAGGGAGATAGGGGAATGGACAAATGGGGGTGCTGCCTCTGGAGTGACAGAAATGAGGAGCTGGAATGACAGAATAGGAGAATATAAAGCAAGCCAATTTGGCTGGATTGTAAAGTGAGTAATATGAAATACAACTGGAAAGGTGTACAGAACTGAAGAGTTTTTCCTGAATTCTTAGAAGCAATAAAAAGCCACTAAATTCTTAAACAGGAGAGTAAGATGGTCAGATTTCCTTTTGCTTTAGGAATATCCTTTAATAGCTATGTTGAAGTTCACGTACAGAGAAGAGGGATTGGAAACTGGAGGTCTAGTTTTGTTATTAAAGTACTTTTGGCCAGTGGTGATAAAGTCCTCGATCAAGGTGGTGGCCACATAAGTGCAGAGAAAGGGGAAAATGCATGAGACATGCTACAGAGGAGTAACCTAAAAGACTAAACAATTTGTTTTTCTGAGACTTGCACAGTATGTTATATACACCATCTCATGTCACCACGATGCCAATTGACTCCTCTGAATTTCAGTTTTCCTCATCTATAAGATGGGAATGATTATACCTTTAGTACTTATATCAAATGGTCATTATGAATATTAATGAGAAAAGAATACTCAATGTCCCTTGCAAACTTCACACAACACTAAAAATGCTAGTTTTATCCTTAATCATCCCACAGATAACCTCCAAGAGAGCATTTTCAGTCATGAGGTAGAATCAGAGGCTGGACTGCCAGGAGTTGAGAAATGAATGGGAACTGAACAAACAGATGCTTTGGGTATAAGGGGCTTTTTCTAAGGAATATGGCAAAGAAAGAAATGGGATGATACCTAGGGAGGATTTGGGGGGTTTGTCGTGAAAGTATTTTTTAAGGATGATTCAGAAATTCATATTGTAGTCAACAAGAATGGAATAATCCATAGATGAGAAGAGATTAAGGGAACTGATTGTGAGAGTGAGAATGATTGAAGGAGCTTGTTCCCTATTGAGGTTCAAGGGAGGTGCAGGAGAGGAATGGAAATGGGTAGAATCACAAAGATAAAAGGGCATCTCTATCATTGATATAAGAGCTTACTTGACTACATATTACAAGATTCACCAGTGACACTAAACTTACAAATTCACTCATCTTTAGTGCATTTCTCCATACGATAAATGAAATGAAAGGATTCTAAAGGAACCTTAACTCAGATTAGCTTCACTTTCAGCAGTTTAATCTTTGACTTAGTATTACATTAATGGTCTTTTATATTGGCTTGTTAATAAAGAATGGCCATTTTTTGACATTTGTTTCCTAATATTAGATTAATTCTTTACTTAAAGAAAATTGTTTTTTGATAAGTTCAGAGAGCAGTTCTCTTTTTTGTTTTCTGCTTCAAAACTGAGTTCCTTTTGAGGGCAGTGGGCACCTGCTACATCTTAACATGAAAACATTATTTTTTCTAGTATAATAGTATTACATTATGTGGTTTTTTCTTTCATGTACTTTGATTATATTTCATAAAAGAAAAGTATAAGAATCTGTGAGTATGCTTCATATAAACCATTGTAAGACATTTTTAAAATATTGATAATAGTCATTTACTTAGAAGGCCCTGAAAGCTCTGGGTTTCTTATACTTGTTACATCATTAATTTTCATTTTTCTACTTCAAAGTGATAGATGATAGTGAGCATCATGTTAAGCCTTAACAAACTGCAGCCTAATTTATAAGAATAATTCTTAAAAGTACCAAGAAGATTATCCATGATTCTTTTCAGAGATTTGTCTTTATTGACACTAAGGCAGGAGACTTAAAAAATAATCCCTTTACCAGCAGTCACCAAGAGTTTTGCTGATTTCCTTTATACAAAAGAGCTGGAAAAAGATGATTTACCATTTATTAAAATGATCATTTCTCTATGATAATTTCCTTTGACATCTGCTCCCTCCTTTTCTTTCCTTACCCTCTTGAAAATTCAATCTAAAATGAAATATTTCTCTGATAGAAGAATTGTGCTCCTGGTTCCTTCTTTAAGTTGATATTCACATTTTAAACTGAATATCAAGTGGAGATGTGAAAGTAGGAAGAGGTTTGGAATCTCTCAGCTTGAATTTGAACCCCACTCTGCTTCCTAATAACCTTTGGAACCTTGGACAAAGCACTTGATCTCTCTATTTTAGTTTCCTCATCTTTAAAATTAAAAGGTTGGGCTAGATGACTTTTAAGATCCCTTCCAGGTCTACATCTAGAATCCTATCATCCAGCTGACCAAATATCCTTAGATAGTAATTTCTTCATCTGTAAAGTAGGAATACTTCTCACAGGGCTTTGGGAATCAATGAGATACTGTATGTAAAGTGTTTTTCCAACCTTAAAAATAAAAAAAAAACAAAAATATATGTGTGTGTTTGTCAGTATTATGATTATCTCTTATGCAGAAGTTGACCAGGACTAATATGTTTTCAGATTATACTTATATTTACATTATATATACCATAAAATTACATAGTTTAAGAATACTCCACACATGGCTATATACATTTATTTAGTTAAAATAGAAGTTTTATCATCCTAAAATTTCAAATATACTTATTTTATACAGATGTTACCAATTTGAATCTTCATTTTATACTATTCTGACAAAGTTGCCAGGAATGGAATTTGCTTTATAAAAATTCTTCCTCCTCCCCCCCCTTTTTTTAAATAAAAGAAGGATGACCCTTTTGTTTGAGTATGGTAATTGTCATAGAGATGGCAAGTGAAACATAATTCTTGCATAAAGTAAGCTGCCCATAATACAGACTGATTACTGCATTTGGGAAGTAAGGCAAAAGACATTCAGAGTTTGTTCTAAATGAGCCAAGAGTATAACATTTAATGAAATGGTAGCCATAAAAGTTTCAGCATGGATATTTTCTGCCCCAACCAGGGCTTTGGGGGAATTGAACATTGACTCAATAGACTGTTGGAGTCTCTTGGGTTCTAAAGTTTGTATTTTAAACATTTTGGTTTTTCCATTATTTTTTTATTTCTTTTTTGCATTAAAACATCCAGTTAGCTCACTCTCTACCTCCTTCTACTCCCCAGTAGAGAAGGTATCATTTCACAAAATGGTATGTGTATATAAAAAAATCATATCTTACTTATTTCTGTTTATCAGTTATTTCTCTGGAAATAAACATGCACAAATCATTCTTCAAACTATATTTATGTAGTATGTTAACATTTGTATGTACATGATCAGTCCACTTTGTCAGTTCTAGAGCATTTCTGATTCTTATAACTTCCCTCTTTGCAAGGAAACAAGTTAGTAATTACCTAGGCTTCCCTCTCACCCATCTCCATCCCCTATTTATTTCACACTCCCTCCAAAAATCTATTTTGATTCAAGAGAAGTAGAAAGTTGGGTTACAATCTTCTAAGCATTCTTCTTTCTGATTTGTCCTCTGATACTTGCTCCTTTTTTTTTTTAACCCTTGCTTTCTATCTTATAATCAATACAGTGTATTCCTTTCAAGACAAAGGACATTAAGGGCTAGGCAATGGGGCTTAAGTGACTTTCCCAGGGTCACACAGCTAGGAAGTATTTGAGGCCAGATTGGAACCCAGGAACTACTGTCTTTTGATCTATAGAATACCTAGCTACCCCCTAAAGGTTGCTTCTTATGCTCTTTAAATACTCCAAATATTCTGAGACAAAAACAGAAAGCTCATTAGTGTAGTATTTATTAGCTTTTCCATTGCTATGTTGTTCCACACTTCTTTTCAAACATCAGAATAGTAAAGCTGCTGCCACAAAATGAACCTGATATTTTCCAGATTTGAGGTATATCATTGTAATTTAATGTGTAATTATGCAAGTAAGAATTTGGATAAGAAGAACAAAGAAATGAAATAGTGGAAGGAATAAGAAAAAGAAACAAAACAGGAAGGAGAAAAGAAAAATAGTTTTTGACATGGGCACTGTATCCCAGAAAAGCAGGGTGACTATTATCAGGAAAATTCCCTAGCTCCCTTTCATTCATATAGTCCCATCCAGGATCTTGCTTTGGGACTGCAGTGGCACCAGGAACTCTTGCCCATGTGCCAGCTAGGGCCTTCTCATCACTTTTTTCTACAGTCAAATCCCAGATCCGTTTTTTTCTCATTTGGGGTGCAACAGGTGGAGATAATAATATGCAGATCTGCCCAGGACAGGTCAAACTGCAGGGTCAGGGATTTAAAACCCTCAATGAATTTGGTCTGGTTCTCTGGATAGTGACCCAATTTCTCCTTCATCTGGGCTAGATCAGTCATAGAAAAGGGAACATGTACCCGAGCCAGCCCATCTGAAGAGGGAACCTCTCTCATAGGGAGGAGTTGGGCCCTGTCGCCATGGCTCAGTCCGCTCTGGGTGTGGAGTGGGCTTGATTGAGGAATGGGCGAGATAACATTATCCTTAGGCAGTGGCGGGTACAAAAGGATATTAAAGTTGAGAGTAGAGAGAGGAGTGGCCTCAGGCTCTGAACACTGAGAGTAAGGTGGGGGTTTTGGAGCCTAGGGTTGGAGAGAGGAAACAAGAGGATCTGGAGGGGATTCTGTAGTAGTAATTTTGGGGGAGGGAAAGGCCTTGACTGCTCTGCAGCCAGCATAGGAGATGTTATCTCCCTACCCCTTGCAGAAGCTAAATTGCCTGGGAGAGCTAAGTCATCTAGAACATCCTGTTGGGGACTTTCCCCAGAAGGGGTCAGTAAGGAGGTGGCAAGGCACATGTGACATAATCTTCTTAGCTCAGGTTTCTGGCTGAGTTTAATGAAGGCGGAAATGTAGGAAATGGCTGTCCATTTCCCTTCCCTTCTGCAGAACAAATCCAATTGTCTGATGGTGTTATAATTTAGAGTACCATGGATAGGCCATGTCTCTTGATTACCAAGGATTGCTTTTTCTTTAAGCTGTTTGGTGCCATTTTTTTCCAATTTTTAAGTATACATCCCAAAGGGGAATCTCGGGGTACGCTCTGTCTCTGTCTCATTTAGATGCAGAATGGCAAATTCCACACTTAAGGGTCAACAACTGTGCATCCAAAGAGGTTGCCTGACCAAGAGCACTCAGTTGAACACTGAGGCAGCAAGACTTCCCACACAACTAGAACGTCTTTCAATATAAGGGAGAGCCAACAGATAGACCCCAAACTCCAGTGGCCAGACTGATCTGGGGCCGATGGGAGAGAGCACGAAAGAGTTCCCACAAAGATATCACCCAAAAGATTGGGGTTTCAGGAGTCAAAGAAAAGGCTCCTACCTGAGAAGCTGTGTCCTCGTGGATGATCCGGAGTACAGGAGTAGATTTCAGGAGAGCCAAATACGTTGGGCGTCAAAATGTTATGGGGGTCGATGTGTACCCCTGGGGTTTCCCTCTTTCTTCTGGGTGCCAAAATGTTATGGGCAGGAAGGATACCTTTTGCAAGCATGCAAGACTCCAAAACTTAGCTTAAAAACAAAAAAGAGATGTATTAATTTAGAAAGTAATGTTGAGAGTGGCCAGGAGGATAGCAAGTTGGAACAGCAAGATGGTGAGCAGTTCCTTGGGAGGACAGCATGAAAGGAAAGGCTGTCTCCACCCACCCCCTAACTACATCAGTTCTAAGGTTTTTATACCTTTCTACAATAGATTCTATGCCCTGGTAGGGACTTGACTTAGAGTGGTAAGCCCTCAGGCATTTGGTGGGTTGAGGTAGTCTTCTGATTGGGGTCTGCCTGGAGGCACAAAGATTCATCTCCTTGTCCCTTTGAGAATGTTCAAGGGTAGATAGTCATCTCAAGAACCTGGGGGGTGGGGGTCATTGGGTGTTTCCAGGGTCAGAGTCAAAAGGGTGGAAGGGAGGGAGGGAGTTTCCTTGATTAGTCCTCCTGCATTTCTGGGGTACAGTGCCCATGTCAGTTTTGAGATATTTAAAGAATCAACAAATATAAGAACATAAAGAAGTTATAGAAAGATTTTTATAAGGAAAAACATAACATATGGTGTTTAAAAAGTAGAAATGGGAAATAACTTAAAATAGCCAAATAAAATAAAATAAAAGCAAATAAAATAAGCAAAGCAAATATACCTCAAAATAGTTCCATCTTTCAGGTTTTTTTTCTTCATTTGATAGAATTTCATGCTGAATCATTATATTTTTGATCTACCAAGCTGTGGCAATTTATTTAGGAATGTCAGCCCTGAGGTATATAAAATACTTGCTATTGTTTAATGTATGTGGTGCAGCTCAAGTCTGTGCATTGGCTATTGTCCATCATCAGTCAATTACTATGTTGATAACTCTGTCCTGAACTGAAGCCTTGTTTATTTACTCTCCTCTCTGGTTGCTCCTAGGATTTTTTTAATTTAGCATTAAGATCAAAAGAATACTATCACAGCAGAGTAAACATATCATTTTCATATGTTTTAATATATTTTTACATTTATTTCTGTATATAACATATAATGTGTGTATATATATTTAATATTTTTAAATTTTTCCACCCAGTTCCTCAACAAATTAAGCAAAACCAGCTAATTTACATTACTCTGACATTGAAAAGCATCACTAGAGGCTGGGTAGGAGAAACTTTGGGAGGAAATATGTATAATCATGATCAGATAGATTAATGTTAGAAGTCAACATATATATTTTAAAGTAGTGAAACCATTTTTTAAAAATTTGATCATTTCCAAACATTATTCATTGGAGACAAAGATCATTTTCTTTTCTTCCCACCCCCCCCACCTGCCCCATAGCTGATGTGAGATTCCACTGGGTATCACATGTGTTCTTGATTCAAACCCATTTCCATGTTGTTGGTATTTGCATTAGAGTGTTCATTTAGAGTCTCTCCTCAGACATGTCCCCTCAACCCCTGTAGTCAAGCAGTTGCTTTTCCTCGGTGTTTTTACTCCCACAGTTTGTCCTCTGCTTGTGGATAGTGTTTTTCTCCTTGATCCCTGCAGATTGTTCAGGAACATTACATTGCCACTATGGAGAAGTCCATTACGTTCTATTGTACCACAGTGTATCAGTCTCTGTGTACAATGTTTTCCTGGTTCTGCTCCTTTCACTCTGCATCACTTCCTGGAGGTTGTTCCAGTCTCCATGGAATTCCTCCACTTTATTATTCCTTTTAGCACAGTAGTATTCCATCACCAACATATACCACAATTTGTTCAGCCATTCCCCAATTGAAGGGCATCCCCTCATTTTCCAATTTTTGGCCACCACAAAGAGTGCAGCTATGAATATTCTTATACAAGTCTTTTTCCTTATTATCTCTTTGGGGTAAAAACCCAACAGTGCTACGGCTGGATCAAAGGGTAGACATTCTTTTGTCGCCCTTTGGGCATAGTTCCAAATTGCCCTCCAGAATGGTTGGATCAATTCACAACTCCACCAGCAATGAATTAATGTCCCTACTTTGCCACATCCCCTCCAGCATTCATTACTTTCCTTTGCTGTTATGTTAGCCAATCTGCTAGGTATGAGGTGATACCTCAGAGTTGTTTTGATTTGCATCTCTCTGATTATAAGAGATTTAGAACACTTTTTCATGTGCTTATTAATAGTTTTCATTTCTTTGGCTGAAAATTGCCTATTCATGACACTTGCCCATTTATCAATTGGAGAATGGCTTGATTGTTTGTACAATTGATTTAGCTCTTAGTAAATTTGAGTAATTAAACCTTTGTCAGAGGTTTTTATGAAGATTGTTTCCCAATTTGTTGCTTCCCTTCTGATTTTAGTTACATTGGTTTTGTTTGTACAAAACCTTTTTAATTTGATGTAGTCAAAATTATTTATTTTACATTTTGTGACTCTTTCTATGTCTTGCTTGGTTTTAACATCTTTCCCTTCCCAAAGGTCTGACATGAATATTATTCTGTGTTTGTCTAATTTACTTATAGTTTCCTTCTTTATGTTTAAATCATTCACCCATTTTGAATTTATCTTGGTGTAGGGTGTGAGGTGTTGATCCAAACCTAATCTCTCCCACACTGTCTTCCAATTTTCCCAGCAGTTTTTATCGAATAGTGGATTTTTGTCCCCAAAACTGGGATCTTTGGGTTTATCATATACTGTCTTGCTGAGGTCATTTGCCCCAAGTCTATTCCACTGATCCTCCTTTCTGTCTCTTAGTGTAAAGATTGAAATTTAGGGGAGACTGAGGCAGGTAGAAATTAGTTTCTCTCTGCAAGGAGTATTATATTTTTAGAGGTTTATTAAAGATTAAGGATTAAAGAAAATACAGGATAAGAAAACACGTGTCTAGGCCACAGAGAGGCCTAGACACAACCTCACCTACATTATGAAAAGAGCCATGTCTGCTCCAAAACGGAAGTCCAAAAAGCCCCTCAGTAGGTGGAGAACTTCTTTAAATAATCATTTGTGTTCTCGCCCAGGCTAGAATTCAGTGTGATTACAAAGTACTCTGGGGAAGTGGAGCAAAGGATTCTGGGTATTGGAGTCCTGAATTCCAATCTATTTTTACATTAGCCAGTACCAAATTGTTTTGATGACTGCTGCTTTGTAATATAGTTTGAGATCTGGGACTGCAAGACCCCCTTCCTTTGTATTTTTTTTTCATTATTTCCCTGGATATCCTTGATCCTTTGTTCTTCCAAATGAACTTTGTTATGGTTTTTTCTAAATCAGTAAAGAAATTTTTGGGGAGTTCAATGGGTATGGCACTAAATAAATAAATATGTTTGGGTAGGATGTTCATTTTTATTATATTGGCTCGTCCTACCCATGAGCAGTTAATGTTTTTCCAATTGCTCAAGTCTAGTTTTAGTTGTGTGGCGAGTGTTTTGTAGTTGTGTTCATATAGTTCCTGTGTTTGTCTCGGGAGGTAGATTCCTAGGTATTTTATTTTGTCTAAGGTGATTTTGAATGGGATTTCTCTTTCTAGTTTTGAAACCATTTTTAAACTACAGTGCAAACAATGTTAAATATGGTCACTGTGTTAGTTTTGCATAATTGTTTTTCTTTGATAGAGACAGCTGAGTGGATAGAGTATTGTACCTAAAGGCAGAAAGCCCTGAGTACAAATCCAGCCTCAGACACTTGCTAGATCTGTGACAACTGAGCATGTCCCTTTATCTCTGCCTGCCTTACTTCCTCATACATAAAATGGAAATGAAAAATAGAACCTGTTTCTCAAGGATACAATGACAATCAAATGAGATAATATTTATGAAGTACTTTATAAAATTTTAAATGTTAGCTATTATTATTATTATTATTAATTATTAACTATTGATACAAGGATAATTTCACTGTGTCAGTGGTATGTACACTGGGAAATGATAGGATATAAAAACAAAAAGAACCCATAAAACTTTTTTTTAAAAAAACAGAATTTTCTAAGTCTAGATGTTGACTAATCCAAGGCTGGTTATTTCCCCAACTGGTATAAATAGTTTGCCCTTATCAGTCTGCATCTCTCTGATACGAGTGGTCCACATGTGGTTTTGTGGAAGTAAGAAAGGACAGTAGGGCTTTTTGCATCCAAATAGTATGGGATTCCTCTGTTTATGGACTCTGGTTAAAGTTGTTGTCTAGGCTAGGAAGTGAGTCCTCTTGGGCAGCTTTAGTATTCACCATCTCTCCTCTATTCACCATCCCTCAAAGTTTACGTTTTTGAATGCTGGTATGGTAGACTTTTAGCCTCCAGGTAGTCAGGAATACAATTTAGATGATCCATCATCATTCAGTAAATCTTCAATCTTGACTTAGTATGTTATAAGGATGCCCTTGTTTTTTCCATCAGTGCTTCCCTTACTTTATTCCAGATGAAGAGATAAATGACAAAGAGGACACAGAAATATTCTCTTCCATCAGATTGCAGAGTACCTCCCCCTCCTATAAATGGCAGCAGTATTAGTATCCCCTCCTTCCAAAGACTGGCACTGGCAAGACTTCTCTCCATTTCAGACTTCTAAGACTATCTTTCTCTGGCTAATGTTAGAGGCAAGAAAAAAATACAATTTTTACTTCCATAATTCAGAAACCATATTTCTAGCATTCTGAGGAAAATAAAACATGCCTATTGAAAAAAAAATTAAGATCATTTAATTTTGTTATTTTAACAAAATAGGACTTTCCAAATTTCAGAGAAGCTTATTCTTAATTTTCAAGGAATTTGAAATTTAGTGAGATTATATTTTTATCTTACTTGCTCCTTCTCAGTCATAACATCACTAGTTATTGCCTGAATGATGCCAAGTTCAAAGTATTAAGTGCTTTAGGAATCTTTAAGTATTGAGAAGAGTTGGTCTCTGCCCTCAGGAATTTTGAAAATTGTATAAAATAGAAAAAAGCCTAGCAGCATAATTGAAGACATGTCCCTTTTCATACCTCCTTTATCTCTCCCTTTATTTGCCCCTGAGTAATTTTAGATAAAAAGTATATTTTCAAATAACTATGAGTAAAGAGAGCTCCTGAAAAGGAACTTCTGCCAGAGCAGAAGGGCATCTTTAAAGATTCATAATCTTAGTAGTCAGTGGTTCCAGAAGGTTGAATGACTCTCCCTAGGACAGGGTGAGATTTCTACCCAGGGGTTCCTGAGTCCAAGGTTCAATTTTAAAATCAGTGTCCAGGGGCCAGCTGGGCAGCTCAGTGAATTGAGAGCCAGGCTTAGAGATGATAGGTCCTAGGATCAAATCTGGCCTCAGACACTTCACTTAAGCCCCATTGCTTAGCCACTCTTCTGCCTTGGAAGCAATACACAATATTGATTCCAAGATGGAAGGTATGGGTTTAAGAAAAATAAAAAATAAGTAAAATCGGTGTCTATTTTGTTAAAACATCATTATTTTTTAAAATGAGCATGTTAACCTTTCATCCATATGCTGAGAGAAGGTGGACAAAAGAAAACTTGAGATCATAATTGGCTTATCTTATAAGGATATGCTCTGTTGTTCCTAAGCTTTTTTTTTCTTCTAAAGAGTGGGCACAAATTACCCTCAGAGAATGGTGCACTTTAGGAAAACTGAAAGGGTACTGACATAGGATGGAATCAGTCCCTTAGAAGTAAGTGATATAATGTGATATTGCAATACTGCTAGAGAAAAGTGCCTTGGGTTGTTCCATTTTTCTAGTTGTTAGGTAAAAATCTTCAATAGTCAACAGGCACATACTCTACTTTCAGATAACAGGGGCTCAACTCAGGGAATCGTGAAGTGTATTTTCAGTGAAGAGGTAAATACAGGACCACCTTGATCTCATGCTGCTCGGTCCTTCCTCCATCACTTGTAACTGTGCACTGAATAAGGGGAATTAAGGGAAAAAAGCAGTTATCAGAATTGCCTAGGAATAGACTCCATTTCTGAAGGAAGCCTGATTGGATTATAGGGTGAGATGGACTGAATACGTTCTTCAAGAAGGGACAGTTCTTATGTCAATTTGTCCTCCTCAGATAAAGGGCCATTTTTGAGAGTAGCCACTTTAAAAGGTTTGTATTGAGGATTTTTAAGTGCTGAATCCCCAAACTCACAGTACAACCAGATGTTCTTTAATCCACCCTTTAATTTACTGGAACTTTATTAGACTAAAATTAATTGAATCCTTGAGTACCCTGAAACATAAATTATTATGAAATGTGATAGATTCCAATTTGGGTACTTTGGAAGGCATAGATGAAGGCTAATTTGTAAATTTGCTATTTAACTTGGATATTTCCATAACAAAGCCTTTCATTTGCTAGAAGTACAAGACCTAGGTTCTTAGAGGATAACTTGATGAGCTGGATAAAGAATGAACAAGTGTAATTATTTTATTGAATTAACTAGTGAAATTTATGCAAAACTTTATATTTTCAGTTAGTTAACATTTCATTTAGACTCTTATGGAAGCAGTCTAGAGAGGCCTTTGGATTCCAGCTCAAAATTATATTTTAAATGCATAACGTAAAACACATAAGATGAAAGAAGAAATATATTATATTGAGATAGTTACATTGAAACAGAAAAAAAAATAATTCACTTATCCATGTATTCAAGTGAATTACAAAAAATGGGGGGGGGGTGCTTCTTTAAAACTCTTTGTACTTAGATCCCTTTTCTCCTCTGGTGAGAAAGGTTATACTTAGATAGTTACGTTCTAAGTCTGATGTCACCCACCAAGCCCTGCTATGCTTAGAAATCTTTGGATATTAAGGTTTTATAGTTATTGCTCAGATGGAGGCTCTGACATCCTCAGGAGTTTGAGGAAATGTGTAATTTTAATCAAAACAAGTTCCTAAAGGCAACAGCACCAAAGCACATTTACAATGAAAAACCAACTCTTTGTCTAAAATCAAAACTGGGCAGAGTTAGTTTAGTTAGGTTTCTGATTTTCATATTTCTAGACTAAATTTATTGGAAGATTCTAGATTTTCAAACATAAAAAGTAGAAATGACAAGTTGTGGGAAACTACATGAAAGATACTAGCCCCCTCAAAATGATGGGCTAGAAAAGAGAGAACAAGTACCTTTGAGTTAAACTAGAAATTACTCTTTCATATAAAGGTCTTTATGTTGTCAACCTTCAGAACTTTTTTTCCTGTCTGTATCACAATTTACCTGATTTAAAAAAAAAAAAACTGCCTTCACTGGCTTCTCAATAGTATCAGAAATTCTATATAACTAATTCTTTATTTTCCTGGGCATTGTCTATAAGAAAAGAGACTACTAAATGCCTATATGCAAGGAAAGTCAACACATTTAGTTGCCACTGGTCATTAATTAGTTTAACTCCTTTTCTAAGTTGAAAGCCTGAATAGATAACAGAACCTACAGATTGAGACATGTTAATCCTTACTTTGAGGTGAGGAGAGTAAGTTAGGAAGCAGGTCAGAATCTGGGTGCTACCTGAACAAGCTACTATGGTCAGAGGGAATCATGCCTTAGTACAAGAAGGCTGGAGAGGCAGCCCAAAAGATATTGGTGATAGGGTGGTAGAAAGAGCCTGAAACCATAGACCTGGATTCTAGCCTGAGTCTTATCCTGATTGTGTCATCTTGGAGAAGTGATGACCATCTTTGATCTCTGTTCTATAATTAAATAAGGTTAAAGTTCAATGTGATGATTTCTAGCTCTATTATAATTATACAATGTTAATTGTATAATTAATTAATTCATCTCTATTATAATTATACAGTATTAAATGTCTCTCATCCTCTCTTACCTCTCCACCACCAGAGGAGTAGTCAGATATGGACTGAATAAACAAAGGCACTTGCATGTAGCCACCAGATCATGCGACCTTAATGTGGGATCAAGGAAAAGAAAACTTTTTATTTGTTTAGTAACTGTATTTCAGTATAGTCCATTTCCTTTTAAATCCTTTGTGTTTTACTTTATGCATTTAAAAACATTCTGAGAACAGGTTCATAAGTTTCGTGTTTCATATCAATGACACACAAAAAAGTTAAGACCCCCCGTTCCATATTTTAATGCCAGCATAGACCATTTCTAGATTCTATGTCATATATACATTTGTATAAAGATAAATTATTTATATATATATATATATATATATACACACATACATACATCTATATTATGCTTACATACACACATATGAGTTGGTGTTCAGTTATTTCAATTGTGTCTTCACTCTTTGTGACCCTATTTGGGCTTTTTTGGCAAAGATACTGGAGTTGTTTGCCATTTCCATCTCCAGCCCTTTTTACAGGTAAGGAAACTGACACTGTGTTAAATGAGTTAGCTGGTGTCATACAGTTATTGTGTAACTAAGTGTCTGAGATATGATTTGAAGTCAGGAAGATGAACCTTCTTGACTCCAGAGCCAACACTCTATCCACAGTGCCACAAAGTTACAATATATATATAACACAAAACTAAAGCAGTATTTATTTTTCATTCTTAATTAACCCTTTTGAGAGGATGTGTAGAATAGCACATAGAGAGGCATGCTTGGAATCCAGAAGCCTTGAGTCTAAATTCTGTTTTTGACCATATTAATTGTGTAAGGAGGGCAAGTCAATGACCTCTAAGTGTCTCCAGGCTATCTTCTACCCTGGGAAGTTTTAACTATTATGTGTCATGGGTTCCTTTAGCAAGCTGCTAAAGTTTATGGACCCTTCTCCAAATAAGGTTCTTATATAAATTAAATAAAATATATGAGATTACAAAAGAAATAAATTACATTGAAATAGAGTTATAAATTAATAACTCTTGCTGTGAGACACTCTTACAGGAGAGTTGTCCATCTTCAGTGTTGGAGAGGGATTCATCTCTACCCTGGGTATACATATGTGTAAATACACTAGATAATATTTGTGTATCTATTAGGCTAATTAGATAATATATATGCATATACACTGTCTGGATAATATGTATATATATATATTGCATTGTGTATATAAAATAGATTATATGTATATTGGTATATAGTGATGATAGTATGTATAAATGTGTATGCTGGCTAGATTATATATGTGTGTGTGTGTGTGCACACGCTAGTCAATTAGAAAACTTTCTTCTCTTTTTGGAGAAGAATTTCAATTCCATTTAAGTACCCTAAATCAAGGGCAACTAGATAGCAGAATAAATAGAGTAAATAAGAGCCCTTAAGTCAGGACATGAGTTCAAATCTTTTCCTTGATACTTTCTTTACTAGCTGCATGACCCTAGACAAGTCACTTTACCCTGTCTTCCTCAGTGTCCTCATCTGTAAAATGAGCTGGAGGAGGAAATAGCAAATCACTCCAGTATCTTTACCAGTAAAACTCCAAATGGAGTCACTGAGAGTCAGACAAGACTAATCAACTGAACAATAATACCACCACCCTAGGTTAAGTCAAGTTAATTATCATTTATTAGGTGCCTGCCTTGTGTCAAGCATTGTGCTAAGTGGTGATGATACAAGGATTCCTTGTATATTCCCTGCCTTCAAGGAGTTTCCAATCTAAAGAAAGACAAGCAAACAGTTGTGCTCAAACAGAATATATACTGGATAAATTGGAGATAACCACTGAAGGAAAACACCAGTATGAAGGGGTACCAGAAAAGAGTTCTTGCAGAAGAGGAGATTGTTTAGCAGAGCTCAGTAATATGATGATACACTTTAAATTCATATATACCAGATACTTCCCTAACGTTTGAACACTTTAGTCTCTCTGGGTCTTAGTGTCCTCATCTGTAAAATGAGGGGCAGGATTAGCTGGTCTCCAAGGTCCCTTCCAGCTCTAAAAGATTCTGTAAGTCTCATTTTCCATTTCTTTAATTATTCAGTATGCTCTGCAGAATTTTGTAATGCCTCTGGGTTGTTCCAGATATTAGACCTCTGTCTTAGCCAAAGAGTTGTTGTTGGCCACCATCACACACTCCTTATTGAGAGCCCATAAGCACACACTTCTTAGTACATTCATCACTTTACAGAAAGAAAAGAAAGAGTCCTTACCCTCTGGGAACAATAGTGCAAAACTGTATTAGGTCCAATCATCCTGTCTTTGCCAATTGGATTGTGTTTGACAATCCCTGCGTATGAGACATTTAATCTACTTTCTGTCCTTCACTGTTTTCATCTGCATTTTTCCTAACAGAAAGGAGAGCCTGACCACTGCTATGTGCTGTCCCTTGAGACTCCAGAGCAGCTGACCTTTGAGATCCCTCTCAATGATTCAGGGTCTGCCGGACTTGGAGTAAGCTTAAAAGGGAACAAATCCCGAGAGACAGGAGCTGACTTGGGGATTTTCATCAAGTCTATAATCCATGGAGGTGCTGCATTTAAGGTAGGTAAGGATGATGCTGGGCCTGAAGTTTATGAGCTTGTAGTGATTTACGCTGTTGAGTTTGAGAAATGGATTTAGGGCAGAACTAAGAGAATCATGCTGGTATATCAATCCAAGCTCAAAAAATGACACTTTTCCTTGTCTCCTTAGACTTCCAGATCCCAAAACCCCATACTCACAAGATATGACAACTTCCCATTTCACCTAGAAGATGAAGGCTAACTAATAATTTTTTTTTACTCCATCTCTTATTCTCCCCAAAATTTCTTTGTAGCATAACTCATTCTCTCCTCTGTCCCTGTTTTATCAAAGAAAGATGCTGTAATCTCCCCTCCCCCAGGCCTGGTCTCTGTCTTCTCCCATCTCCTTCAGTACCTTTCCCTAAAAATAAGTCTGCATCTGAAATCGAACCCATCTCCATTGGCTACTGCCTACCTGCTAAAACATATGGTTAGGATTTCCCAGTCTTAAAGAATACTTCTCTGGACCTTTCTACCCATCTCCCTTCCTGTTCTATCTCTCTTTTTCCTCAACCAAATTTCTAGAAAAGTTGTCTGTAGCTGGCATCCTCCCTTCTTCTTGACCTGTATCTTCAGTCTTCCACCACTGTCCAGAAACTACTGTCTTAGAAGTCACTGAAGAACTTCTATCACCAAATCTATTAACCATGTTCCCACACCTGCTCTTTGACCTCTTTGTAAGCTTTTGATTGTGCTGAATGTTCTTTCCTACTGAATTTTCTTTGGTCTTTTGGTTTCCCAAACACCACACTTTGACTGGCCCTCATTCTGTCTATTACTGGCCATTGTCTGCTGATTTTGCTAGTTCTTTATCTTCATCTGATCCTGTTAAGGAAGGACATTTTGTGTCACAGATCCCCTTCAATAGTTTGGAAAATACCCCTTCTTGGAATGTTTTTAAAAACCAAGAAAATAAATTTTAATGCCTATGTTGAAATGCTTTTAAAAATATATAATTTTTTTCAAATGCAAACTTGTTTTTAAAAATGCTAGCAACGATATCAGATTAAGGACCCATGCCTTCAAATAAGCATTAGTCAAGGTTCTATTCCTGCTTCTTTTCTTTTCTTTTGATTTTTCAGAAAATGTCAATTCCTAGAACTTTCTCCTCTAAACATGTCTTTACACCTTTATTCTAGAATTGCAATTTTCAGCAACTTCTCCTTGACACAACTTCACCCAAGCATCTTCAAAACCTAACTTACTTTTCCTCCTAAATCTCATCCTCCTTCCTTCCCCATTTCTTCCAGCAGCATTGACCAGCAACTCTAGGACAGAAATCTTGATGTTATTTTGGATTCTTCTCTCTCCTTAAATTCATCATACTATCTTGAAAATAATATTACCTATGAATATTGGACCTGAAACAATTTCTTGCCCTGACCAATATTACTGTTTTTACCATGGGCAAATATCTTCATATCTTTGGACATCTTTCCCTCATCTCTCAAAGAAGGGAATTGGACCAGATAATCTGTAAACATATGATCTGATCAACTGATCTTTCTAATACTGTTTTCCCATTTGTATGATAGAGATAATATATGTATTATCTATGTATGAGGTTTTTATAAGGAAAACATTTGCAGATCTTAAGTGTTATGTAATTGTGTTATTCTTATTATAATATTCAATCATTTGCTAAGTTCAACTTCTCTAAGATCTCTCTCTTCTCAGTTCTCATTATCACCTCCCTTAGATACAGTACTGCATTACTGAGCAGCACCCAACTGAATGATTAGTATAGTTTCCTAATGCATTTTGCCATACCTCCACTCCCTTCTGTTATATTCTGCCCTCATACTGACGCCAGACTTTCTTTATGCCTGGTAAATCTGGTTATGTCATTCCTTTCTTCATAAATCTTTAGAAGCTCCTTATTACCTCTAGTATAAATTTCAAACTAACATTCAAGGCATGCTGCAATGTCACCACCTTATTTTTTAAGCCTTACCTCATAATAGTCTCCTCTGTGCAAATGGAACTCCTCACTGTCTCCTGAATACTCTCCCCTTATTGTCCTGCTTCTGTATTTTTCCCTAATGTTGTTTCATTTAGGTGACATGCTCTCCTTCCCCATCTTAGCCAATCAAATACCTACACATTTTCCAAACCAGAAGTCAAATATATCACTTGACTTCATTATGGAGACTTTTCTAATCTGTTCTCTGAAACAGTTTCCTTACTTGTAAAATGATGTTAGCCCAGGTGATCTCTGAGGCACCTTTGTAATGACCTTTACAGCCTAGGATCTCTCTCACATAGCATTTTGCTCTACTCTAATGGGCTTGTATGTATTGTTTTATTTTCTAATTATTTGTTTATAGAAAGTGTTTCCCTCCTAGTTTGTCAAACTGCTGAGGGCAGGGATCATTTTCTTACTTAAATTTAGTAGCTCCTCCAATGCATACCTTATACACATAATGGATATTTAATAAATGGGCATGTTTTTTTTTAATTTGGTACAATGATCAACTAGTTTCTTACAGACACCAGATTTTTTTCTTAGCAATAGTTTTAAAAACAATGTACCACCAAGTCTTTTTTCCTGTGTTCTTTTCTTTTCGTTTTCTTAACTTATAAAAAAAATACTGAGTTCCAAATTTTCTCTCTTCCTCCATCTCCTACCCATTGAGAATGAAAGCAGTATTATATCGTAGGAAGGCATTTGTAAACGTATTGTCATATTGCAAAAGAAAACGTAAGAAACATTAAAAAGGATGCTTCAATTCAAACTCAGAGTTCATTATTTCTCCTAGTGAAGGATAGTATTTTTATCATGGGTTCTTTGGAATTATTTTGGATTGTTACCTTGATTAGAGTAGCTAAGTCTTTCACAGTTGAATCATCCTTACAGTATTGCTGTTATCGTGGTTCTGCTCATTTCACTTTGCATCAGATCCTATAAACCTTACCATATTTTTCTGTAAACATCTTGCTCATGATTTTTATAGCACAATAGTATTTCAGCAACCATCTACCACAACTTGTTGAGCCATTTCCCAATTGATGAGCATCCCCTCTATTTCCGATCTTTGTCATCACAAAAAAGTTTCTATAAATATTTTTGTACATATAGATCATATTCCCTTTTCTTTGATGTTTTTGAATATAGACTTAATAGTGATATTGCTAAAGGAATACAAAGTTTTATAACCTTTTGGGCTTAGTTACAAATTGTTCTTGAAAATAGACCAGTTTGGAATTCTGCCAGCAATGCAAAAGTATCCTTATTTTTTCACTCCAACATGTATCATTTTCCTTTTCTTTCATGTTAGCCAATCTAATAGTTGTTTTAATTTGCATTTCTCTAATCAATAGAGATTTCAAGCATTTTTTCAAATTTAAATTGATACTGTTAATTTCTGTGCCTGCAAACTGCCTATTTTTATATCCTTTGACCATTTCTCAATTGAGGAATGACTTACTTTTATAAATTTGCCACATTTCCTTATATATTTGAGAAATAGGGCCTTCTTCAAAGAAACTTACTCCTCAGGCTCCTGATCTTTTAGAACTACAAACACTACTCTGCCCTAGAACCATGACCCTCAAGTCGATATGGACAATGGAGTTGCCACCACAGAGACCCCCTGTAATTTCTATTTGACCATTTAGCAAATCCCATTTCTGTCTCTGGTTTGAGAGCTCCTGAACCTGCTATTGCTTCTGCTATTGGAAAAATGTTTCACCCCTACCTTTTGTTGACTCTGCCACTCCAGAATTTTATTTGAGTTGTTATTTTAAAGTTATTTAGAAGGGCTTGTTGGGAGAACTTTGCTGCTTCTTCTACTCCGCTATCTTGGTTCCACAACTGGAAATCCTTCTTTATTGTATTTTTAAAATAACCCTTACCCTCAATTTTAGAATGAACACTATGTGATGGTTTTAAGGCAGAAGAACAGTAAGGGGTAGTCTTGCTCTTAGATCTAGAAAGTGTCTGACACCAGATTTGAACACTGGACCTCACATGTCTCATCCTGACTCTCAATCTACTGAGCTACCTAGTTGTCCCACTTTCCTTCTGCACTCTTTTATGAATTCATTTATGTCTCTGTTGAGTTTAAAAATAATATCAACAAAAAAAGAAAGAAAAAAAGTAAGAAAAATGAGTTTACAAGAATAAAATCTAGTAATAGTGAAGAATGATTGTCATGGAACATTAAAGGTCATTTGCCACTTAAAAAGAAAAACAAGGGAAAACATGGTACTATGAAAGAATAGTTGCCTGAAAAAAAACTCTTTTAGAGATATATAAAATATTGTTGTTCTTCCTGTGAAGAGCATAAACTATTAACTCATAACTCTCCTTTTACTTTGGGAAGAGAAACAACAGACCTCTCATGAGAACAACTTGAGTTCTGCTATTGGATACTTTTTCTCCATAAAGGTAATTGTGTATTTACACAAGGATTATGTAAATAATGAATGACCTGGTAGGCATTGTTGGACTTAGGTTTGATTCCTATCTATATGTCTTATTAGCCTTATGACCACAAGCAAATCTGTTAACCTCCGTCTCATACTCAGTTTCCTCATCTGTACAATGGGGGTAATATCTATAGTATCTACTTTATGAGGGAACTGTGAGGATAAGGGATATACTTTACAAGTATTAAACCGAAAACCCTCTTTGCTATTATTATTTTTGATGTTTGAAGTCCCTACTCATTCTCCATCCCAGACAACCCAATCCAACTGCTGGTTATTAAGTGTTGACTCTTTTCAAGGATTGAGATACAAATATAGAACAATAAGGTGTTTGTGTTCTCCTTATTTGCAATTTAACATCACCTAGAACCTGAGTTAAATTCAGAAGGAAAATAATGAAGAATTCAAAAATAAAATTTAAAAGGTAACAAGCAAACAAGCAACCATAAACCTATTCATTATTTTCGAAAGACCAAATGCCAAATTGTACAAATACTGTGCCAAATCTAATAGGACGATATTAAATGAAGATGAGTGGAAAGTCTGACACAGAATCCAAGAATGAGCTTCACACATCCAAGTTGCTGAGGTACAGTGTAGAGAGCAGCTCATATGAAGAGATTTAGGGAAATTAGTAAATGAGAAGCTTGTTATGTCAGGAATATGATGTGACAGCCAAGAAGCCATGGTTAAGTTCATTAGTGGTATCTTAAGTTCGCAGATCAATCTGTCTCCAGTTCTATGTCTCTTATTGCCTAAAAAACATCTCCCACTAGATGTCACAAAGGCATCTCAAACGGAGCATATCCAAAATTAAACTTATTTTTCTTCTAAAAGCTTCTTCCTAATTCATGTGGGAAGTGGGCTTGAAATGAGGGAAAACATCACAGCAGTCAGAACTTTTCCGCACTAAAAGACTGTATTGGGAGGCAGTGGATCCTGCTTCATGGGAGGTCTTCAAACAGAGTTTGGATGATCCATCATCAGGAACCTTGTAAAGGAGATTCTTGTTCATATATAGACTGGCCTTAGATGACTAGAGAGATTCTTTACTGTCAGTAATTCCATGATTCTGTGCACTAATGTAGAGCAGCTTGTAGGCTATGCCTTATTTTCTTTTATAATTATGCCCTTATAAAATGCTTTTTGTTGATAACCTCCTAATTTCTTTGATGATGACACCTGATTGATATTCATTTTCAATTAATTTTAAGGAGAATTTTACTTAGAAGATTTATTTTGAGTAAACTTGGAAGAAATCACTTCCTTTGAAAATTAAAAGCAAACATCTTACCTGTTTTATTTGTAATGGCTTTAACTTAATATGGTGTGTGTGAATATATGTGTACATATGTTTATATGCATATTTCTACTCAAAGCCTCAGAGTGGCAGGGTGGAAAGTGATCATGGATTCTCCAAGATTATTCCAACAGAAGAAAATCTGTAGCAGGTTCTTCTATGGTGGATAATCTTTGAGTAGGTTCCTTGCAATAGAGTCTAATTTCACTGGATCAATGTAATTCCAGTCATTATGGAGAACTCCATTACTACTAGGCCATTGCCCCACCCCTAAAGTTAAAAAAAATACAAAAGAGCTTTTAGGCATTTTTTGCCTTTCTCCAGCTCTGTAGTCACAATGGTACGTAGGTGGGGAAGAGGGAAAAAAATGCTAAGAAGTTAAGAAAAACACAGTTGTTAGACTCTATAAATTATCATTTATCTGATGATGGTTTAAACATGACATCCTTGTCCAGTTAAATGACAACAATAAGGACGAGACATATGATTTTTCATTGGGATAGGGAACTTCTAACAAGGAACATCTTCCTACTAATGTAAGTCAGCACATTCCCTGCAATTTAGAGTCTTGGAGGGGAGCCTAAATACTGAGAGGTTAAGTAATTTGCTCACTGCCATATAGGATGGCTAGCAAGTTCTACTTAGAGAAAGAAATTAGAATAATTATTTCTGTCACAAAAATAATAAGAAATATTATTTCATTTGAGATTTGTTCACTTAATATTCCATTACTCTGCATATTTATTTGCAAAAAGACAGTCATTAAATAATTTCAACTTAAATGCAAAAATCTCTAGTATACAATAAAAAGGTAGAGTCATTTTAAAAAGAACCTCCAATAAATTTCCAAATTAAATAAAGATATTCTTTAACTTTGATAATTCCAGTTCAAATGTGGGAAGAGATGAGAATATCAAGAAATATACTAAAAATATGAATCAAGGTTAAGGGGTAAAATAGGACAGAAACATACACAGAAATCTCGAGTATATGTCATGAATCTTTTGGGGAAAAAATCTAAAGGTTTTGAAGTACTAAAAAAGCATCACATTTAAAAAGTGAAATTTATTATATCTTAACAAATAAGAAAAAACTCATTACCAACCTGAGAGTTATTCCTTAAGGAGCTATATCTGTGTAATCAGACCAACTTCTTAAAGCAAAGATAAAAAATAAGGAGAAAGAATACAATTTTAAAATAGTGTTTAGTTTTTTGAAAATTCAATCCACACATTTTAAAATAAATTATTAATGTCAAAAAATGGTACATGGATGGAAAAAAAGACATGGATCCAGACTACAATAAATTCATTAAAATTTAATCCAAATGAGTTATTACCATAACAAAGAAACCAAAAGAACCCCAAAAGCCCTTTGTCGACAAACAAATGAATTATTTGTCATGCAGATAAATATAGCAGCAAAGAGCAACAGATTCGAATGTAAATTCATTTGTAAATACCTTGCCAAGGAAGAGAACATAATTTTAAAAGTATATGTTGGGCCTTAATAATGCAGGGCAAAAAACAAAAATGAAGAGAAAAGAAGCTTATTAACAACTACTACTGGTCTATATCTATTTTTCCATTTTTAAAAAATTTTTCAAGAATCACCTAAACTTGTTCTGAGGGTATCCTTCATGAGGGAAACTTGGCAGCATAGTACATAGAGTAATGGTCCTGGGAGCAAGAATATCAGAGTTCAAATATGACCTCAGACAACTTACTAACTATGTGACCCTAGTCAATTCACCTAACCTCATTTAGCTCAGTTTCCTCATCTGAAAAATGAATTGCAGTAGGAAATGGCAGACCACTTCAAGATCTTTGCCAAGAAAGCCCTACATGGTGTCATGAAGAGTCAGACACAACTGAAAAGACTCAACAACAAGGACAAATCCTTGATGAAAATATTGGTAAAGAATAGGAAGGCTTTCATTAATAGTATTCCACTAAAATATAGTCTACTGATTAGAGAATACAATATAATTTGCTTATTTTAGGTTGAATATTTTAAAAAGCATTTGATTTCACAGAGAAAAATGCAAAGATTATCTTCACATTGGTTGCCCTTCTATACATTAAAATTATTCAAGATTCTTCTAAAAAACTAGAACAAGAAATATAATATTATTGAACAACTCTCTCAACTTTAAGATGAAGCATAAAATAGGGAGGACATACTCAACAAAGATGTTTGCCACAATTAGATAGTAAAAGATGCCAAGCAGAAGTCCAAGTTGAAAGATGAGAAAGTTCTGTAGATGCTTTTGTTTGTGGATGATGTTATATTGATTACATCAAGCAGATTCTCCTAGAAGAGAACTGTAACCAAACAAAGAATTTGCCTCTACCATAAACACAGGAAAAACCAAGTTAATGAAAATATCTGTTTTCCTGAATGTCTTTAAGGTAACTAGATATGTATAGAGTTTGTCCCTTTCTAGGAAAAGTGGTACAATTGTACAAGTGTACCCAAAAATTGCAGAATAATACATTGTTCATCTTTTGGAAAGTTCCACAGCTCCTTCAATGATAAGCAATTTCTTACAAAAATAAAGACCCCCCCCCCCCCCACCAAGAGAAACCACAAGTTGTCTTTAGACTTTCAGTCTTGGCAACATAGGAAGACCCAATAATTTTAAAGAAAAAAAAGGTTCATATTTTACATTTCAATAGCATTTTCTTATTGTTTGACTCTTGGTAGTAGAACTCTATGATCTCAAAAATTTTTTTAAGTCATTATCTTTTAGAGAGGAACAAAAAATTAAACATGTTAGGTATAAGAAAGCTATAATTAAGGAACTCTATAAACCCAAGCTAAAAGAATGGTGTCATAAAAACTTTTAATCAAAAAGGGGCCAAAATGGTAAAGTAAGTTAGGCTCTCCCAAATTCTCCTCCAAACAATGTTAAAATTATACTGCAAAAAGAATTATGGAGCAGAAGAACTATTAAAAGGATGAGGTGAAACAAGTTTCAGCCTATAGAAAAGTTAGAAGGTCAATAGAAAAGGTCAGACTTAGTGGGGTGAGAGTGTTTCCAGCCCAAAACAAACATAGTGCAAGCCACCAGCAAGCCTTGAAAGCATCTGAATCAGGGTAGGCAGTGGTTTCTGAAGCTCTCATCTCACAGACTATAAGGGAGTCAGACAACTGGTCAGAAGAAGCTAACAGGGGAGCTTGCTGGCATTGGGAATAGGACTCTATTGTATTGCCAGTAACTGGTTCAAGGTCACAATCCTAGGGTGAGAAAGACAACTAGCATGGACCTAGGAACCTGATTGCAATTCCAGGATAGAAGAGCATGCTTCTTTGTTCACAGACCAAACTACAAACCAGGGGAGCAATGACCACACTTTTCCTTAGATAATAGCATCCTGAAAGAACTGTTGTTCAAGGTCATAGTCCTAGGCTGAGAAAGAGGACTAACCAGATTTATTATTATGCAAAACTTACCTCCATTTTAGGCATTATTATAAGAGAATACTCATATAAAACCAAAACCCCAAAATAAAAACACAAATAAACTAAAGTGAAAAATCATATACTTTGACAGTTCTTTCTCTTGAAATAGTTTTCTTTATCATTAAGTACCTCAAAATTGTCCTGACTTATTGTATTGCTGAGAGTAGCTAAGTTTTTCACAGCTGATCATCATACAATATTGTTGTTAATGTGTGCATTGTACCACAGTTTGTTTAGCCAGTCTCCAATTCATAGACTTCTCATCAATTTTCAATTCTTTACCATCACAAAAAAAAAGCTGCTACAAATATTTTTGTAAAAGTTAGTTCTTTCCCCTCCGTTTTTTTTTTAATTTTGTTGGTATACAAACCTAGTAGTGGTAACATGGGATCAAAGGGTATGCATATTTTTATAGCCCTTTCAGTATAGTTCCAAATTGCCCTCCAGAATAGTTGGATCAGTTCACAACTCAACCAATAATGCATTAATGTCCCAATTTTGCTATATACCTACCAACTAAATAACCTAATCCTAAAGAATAAGAGTGTCAAAGAACAGAGAAACAATCAGCAATTACAATAAAGACAATAACAACAATGAGACAATATACCAAAATTTATGGGATATAACCAAACTGGTACAAAGGGGAAAATTCATGTTTCTAAATATTTATATTAATAAAATAGAGAAAGAACAGATCAATGAGTTAGGTATTCAATTAAAAAACTTTTTAAAAGTACAAATTTAAAATTTTCAATTAAACACCAAATTGGAAATTCTGAAAATCAAAAGAGAAATTAATAAAGTTGAAAGTAAGAACACCAGTGAATGAATAAAATAAAACTAATATCTACTTTTTTTGGACAAGATAGCTATTGATTTAATTGATTTCTTAAAAGATATAATCAAATCAAATTTCCAGTATCAAAAATGAAAATGATGAGGAGGCAGCTAGGTAGTTCAGTGCTTTGAGAGCTAGGCCTGGAGATGGGATTTCCTGGGTTCAGAACTGGCCTCAGATACTTCCCAACTGTGTGAGTTTGGGCAAGTCACTTATGCCCCTTTGGCTAGTCCTTACTACTCTTCTTCATTGATTCCAATATGGAAGGTAAGGGTTTAAAAAAATTAAAAAGATAAATTCATCTCCATTGATGACAAAATTTAACCAACTATTAGGATCTATTTTCTCATGTATGTACCAGAAATCTAATCAACTATGTGAAATGGATGAATATTTTAAAAAATATGAATTGCCAAGTTTAACAAAAGAGGAGAGTATTTAAATAATCCAATCTTAGAAAAAAATTGGAACAAGCCATCAATGATCTCCCTAAGAAAAAAATCAGGACCACATAAATTCACAAGTGGATTCTACCAAACACTTAAATAACAATTAGTTTAAATACTGTGTAAACTATTTCAAAAAATAGGCAGAGTCCTACCAAACTCCTTTATGACAAAAATATGGTGGTAATACCTAAATCAGGAAGCAAAAAAATAAATAAAGAAATCTACAAACAAAATGGTAAATTGACCTAATGAATACTGAAGGGAAAATTTTATTTTTTAAATCATTACTGATTTTTTAATATTAATTTATTTAATCAATTTAGAACATTATTTCTCGGTTACAATAATCACATTATTTCCCTCTCTCCCCTCCACCCACCCTTTCCTCAGCTGACATGCAATTTCATTGGGTGTTACATGACCTTGATCAGAACCTATTTCCATGTTGTTGGTATTTGCATTAGGATGTTCATTTAATGTCTACCTCCCCAGTCATATCCCCTCAACCCGTGTATTCAAGCAGTTGTTTTTCTTCTGTGTTTCTACTCCCACTGTTTTTCCTCTGAATGTGGATAGTGGTTTTTCTCATAGATTTCTCCAAGTTGTTCAGGATCACTGCATTGCCACTAATGGAGAAGTCCATTACATTCAATTGCACCACAGTGTATCAGTCTCTGTGTACAATGTTTTCCTGGTTCTGCTTCTCACACTCTGCATCAATTCCTGGAGATCGTTCCAGTTCACATGGAATTCCTCCAGTTCCTTATTCCTTTGGGCATAATAGTATTCCATTACCAACATATACCACAATTTGTTTGGCCATTCCCCAATCGAAGGGCATCCCCTCATTTTCTAACTTTTTGCCAACACAAAGAGTGCAACTATGAATATTTTTGTACATGTCTTCTGGAAGGAAAATTTTTAAATAAAATACTAGCAAGGAAATTACAGGAACTTGTTGCAAACTTGTGATTGGGTGGGATTTATATCCATAATGCAGGGCTGGTTCAAAATGAAGGCACCAGCATAAATGACTAAATCAGTAACAAAAACCAGAACCAGATAATTACATCAATAAATGCAGAAAAAGTTTTTTTGACAAAATATAACTTATTCCTATTTAAAAACCAGTAGAAAGCATAGGAATAATTGCAGCTTCCCTTAAAATGATAAGTAGTATGTATTTAAACATTTTCAGTAAGCATTATATATAAGAAATAAGCTAGAAGTCTTCCCAGTAAATGAAGAGATGAAGCAAGGATGTTCACTATCACTACTGTTATTCAATATTATCCTAGAAATGCTAGCTATAACAATAAGAAAAAAAATTGAAATTAGAATATGCAATGAGGAAAGAAAACTATCATTCTTTGCAGATGAGATGATGGTACACTTGGATAATCCTAGAGAATTAATTAAAGAATTAGTTGAAATTATAACAATAACAACATTTTAGGATATGAAATAAGTCCACATTTCTATATATGACCAACAAAGTCCATCAACAAGAGAAAGAAAGAGAAATTCCATTCAAAATAACCAGTAAATGTAAAATACTTGGACATCTACCTACAAAAACAAACCCCAAAATCATATGAACACAATTATAAAATAATTTTCATACAAAGTCAGATCTAAACAATTGGAAAATTATTAATATTTGTAGGCCAAGCCAATATGAAAATGATAATTCTACCTAAATTATTTTAGTCAATGCCATACCAATCAAACTGCCAAAAAATATTTTGTAGAGGTAGAAAAAATAACGGAATTCACCTGGAACAACAAATGATTGAGTATAAAGGAAATTAATGAAAACAATGTAAAGGATGGTAGCTTAGCCTTACCAGATCTAAAATGGTGTTTCAAAGCAATATTCATCAAAACATTCTGGTCCAGGCTAAGAGACCGTGTGGTGAATCAGTGAAAGAGATAAGGTATACAATGCTCAGTACTCAATACCCACATAAATCTAGTTTTTGATTAATGTAAAGATCCCAGTTTTGGGGCCAGGAACTAATAACCAAATGATAACAGCTGAATGTCCACATTGATGGTATCAGATCCATTTGAGCATTTAGCTATTTTATGTTTGTATGTTTGCACTCATGAGAGAAGAAAGAGAGAGGTGAAGGGAGGATAAGAGAGCGGGAGAGAGGAGAGGAAGAGAAAGGGAATAAATGAGGGAGGAGGAAGAGGGAGAGAAAAAGAAAGAGAGAGAGAGAGAGAGAGAGAGAGAGAGAGAGAGAGAGAGAGAGAGAGAGAGAGAGAGAAGAAAAGAAAGAAGGAAAGATCACTATTTTACCTCAGCAGTTTTTCATAGTTTTCTTTCCTACAGAATGATTTCTCATTCCTTTTATGTAAATTTCTTTCCTGACACTGGACTGCTGAGTCAGACAATTCACTCCATTAAAAACTACTGGGCAGCATATTTATAGCTAATCTTCATTGGTGCATGGCATCCATCACAAACTCAGCCATGTTGTGGATATTTATCATCTACTTGTCCGGTTTACCTTTTTTTGGTAGAAGTTGGCAGTTGACTTTCTCACACAATACAATCTGATTAATTTGGTTGCTGGGGGGGAATTCCCTCATCTTATTCTGTTGTTCCAATCCTCTCCTGCCACTCCCCATAAAATTGCCACCTGCTTTATGATTTGGGATTATGTGTTACAAAAATTGTTTTGAGACTTTGTTCCTTTTGTTGTTTGAAAAATTCAAATGTAACAGGCTGCAGCCTCCCTCAGGGCTGGGGAAAGCTAAGCAGCAAGAGCATCAGCCTTAAGTTTTTATCAGAAATCAACAAGATCTTTTGGTGCCAGCACTGTCTTTTTCTCTTGGCCCTTCCTATTACTAATTAGTTCTCAAGGTGCTTTCCCCTTTAGGGAAGGTGGATTTTAAAGACTAAGCCACTCTGATGAGAGAGTATGACCAAATTCTTCCTGTGGCTGCTCTGTATTATTTCCCCCCTTGGGCTTCAATTCTTGTAAACAAAGATAAGCTACTCTTTGCCAGGTGTAAAACCCCTGGATAAAAGCTGCTGTAATTGAGAGCCCTCCCCATCCAACCTCTTCTGACTCTATATGTGTATATATAATCTCTTTGGGGTGCATCTATTTGCTCCCATTCTAACTTGATCTTCCAATCAAAATTAGGATATTATGCCACTCAAATAATACTAGCACTGACCTACCTCAGAATACCGTGTTCAGCTACACTCTTCCCTTGGTGATCTCAACCATTCCCATGGTTTTAATTATCACCTTTTTTTTTTACTGGACTCCCAAATCTCTATATCCAGTCCCTTTACCTCCCTAGGGCTCCAATTTCTGTATTTCTACCTCAAACTGAACAATTGAATACATTCATTATCTTCTCTTTAAAACATGTCCCATCATTTCCCTTTTTCTTTTGATGGTACCACCAAGATCCAGGTTAACCTGACTCATCATGTCAGACTCATCTAGTCTCCTCCTTTACCTTTTAAGTAATTGTTGTGAAACCCTGTGAACTCTACTTCTGAAATGCCCCATACATCTTTCCTTTCCCACTACAAATACCCTTATTCAGGAATTGCTTTCTATCTGAAATCACTGCTTCCAGTCTCCTTCCCCCTTCAAGCTATCACACCAGTTCACTGGGCAAATGATAGATATTTCTCTTTCAATGGTGCCCCATTGCCTGTTGGATAAAATAGAAACTGTTCACATTCAAGCCCTGTCATCCCCACCTCAACCAACCCTGCCTTCACTCTATCTTTGAGCCCTTATTTCACAACCCATTCCCTACATATCTGTAAAATGACTCTTCATTCACTCTTCGGAACCTCCCCTCCTCCTATAGTCTTCCTTTATTTTTGTTACTCTCTTCTCTGTATTCTGACTGCAGCCCACTTCCCCAAGTACAAATCCTTACATCCTAGTTTCTTGTTTCTTTGCTCACTCTTCTCTATGCCTGGAATCTTCTCCTCCCTGAGGTTCACATGTAGACCTTCTTCCTATCCTTGTAAGTCTTGTTCAGATGTTCCTCCTTCTGGTAGCCTTTTTCTGATCATTAAGATCTTCTTCCTCAGACCTCAACTTACACCTCTTGAATGCACTTTTCATGTAATAACTATCTAATAATAATAATATAAATATATTGTGTTATATATTATTTGATAATAATAATGCTAAACTGTCAGCTTATTAAGGGCAAGAACTGTATCTTGTCTGAATTTTTTTATTATCTCTCACAAGACACAACTCTATTTTTTCTTCAGCTAGTTAAAGCACCTAATAAAATATTTGCTAACTGATGCAGGGTGGTTCAATGGAAATTGTGCTCAATTTGGGGTCAGAAAATCTCAGTTGGATTCCTGACTGTCCTTTTTAGCTATATAACTATGACCAAATCACTTAACCTCACTGGGACCCAATTTCCTCTTCTGTAAAATGAGGTATTAGACAACCCAAAAGATCTCTTCCAGCTTTGATATAATCTTATTCATTGATGTTGTTACCTATGATGTGGACTTCACCCTCATGTCTATCTGTTATAGTATGTTGCCTTAGCGGCAGTTAAGTTGCACAATGCTTAGAGTGGGAGTCCTAGAGTTAGAAAGACCTGAGTTCAAATCTAGAGTCAAATACTTATTAGCTGTGTGACCCTGGGCAAGTCACTTAGTCCTCTTTACCTCAATTTCCTTGTCTGTAAATGAACTACAGTAGTAAATGGCCACTCCAGTATCTTTTCTAAGAAAACCCAACACAGGGATCACAAAGAGTGGACATGACTGAAAATAACTAAAAATAATAGTAAAAGGGGGCAGTTGGGTAACTCAGTGGATTGAGAGCCAGGCCTAGAGATGGGACGTCTTAGTTTCAAATCTGACCTCAGATACTTTCCACTTATGTGACCCTGGGCAAGTCACATAACCCCCATTGCCAGGCTCTTACCACTCTTCTGCCTTGGAATCAAGTACACAGCATTGATTCCAAGTCAGAAGGTAAGGGTTTAAAAAATAAATAAATAAAAATTAAAAAATTAAAAATAAAAACAACAATTAAGTGTATTCTTTGCTTCAAGGTCCCCTTAACTTACTAACCCCTCCATGAAACCTTCTTTAAGTCCACAGTTGGATGTGATCCCTCCTTTCTCAAATTTCTCTTAAAACTTTGGATTTTTTCTTATAGTTTCTAATATTTTTTGACCATTTGGACATATTTTATCTTCCTCCACCCTTCCCTTTATATTATAAACTTATCAGAGGTAGGTATGGTTTATTTTTTACCAATTTTCTTATAATAAGCATTGTTCATAATATATGCATTCATAAACTTCCTTAAATTTGGATTAAATTTCTTCAAGACCATCCAAGCAATTTTGATTTGTCTCTTACAGTAGCACTTAAGTACTTAAAATTATCTTAATATTCCGATAGATAATCCTTTATAGAGGAAATGAGGCCCAGATTATGATCCTATCTAGTGACAGGCAATATGAGATAATTGAAAAGAACAGGAGACTTGGAGTCAGAAGGTCTGGGTTGAGTCTTTACTCAAACACTTAGCTCTCTGACCCCAACCCAACCCTCTTAACCTCTCTGAGTCTATTTCAATATCTATAAAATGGGAATAATATTTATACCACCTACCTCACAGCTTTGGTTTAAGAAAGTTTTTATAAACCTTAATATTTTAAGAACCATGAAAATTATGTAAAAAAGGGACCTAAGTGCTAAGGAAAAAAAATCAGAGTTACTGACTGCTATTAGTATTATTACAGGTCTACAAATCAATCAGTCTGTTTTGGGATTTGGATCTCCATATTATTAGCTATCTTTCAAAACATCATTTTCAGCTTTGTCTCCCAAAGTACAGTCAGCATGTGATTAATGATCCTAACGTTTTCCTGTGGAGTGATTTGGTTTTTATTCATGCTTGCAACATTGGTGCTAATATCCTTGAACACCAGCTAGCTTTGTCAATTTACAGCTCTGGTTTTTATTTTGTTGTACTCATTGGTTTTAGACATTTGTGTGGATCATAGTTGTTTTCAGAACCAAAATGTTATGGATTTAAGTATCTTGTATTGCTTTTTGGTGAACTGAGGGTATTTTGTAGAACTGTGACTGGAGTGAAATTGTAAGGCTCATAACCCTTTGGGCATGAGGATGATTTCATGATATTTCACTTTTGTGATTGGAATTGAAAACAAGTATGGTCTTTGTTGCTGTTTTTGAAAAGCAGCTGCCTTTCCCACAAAGTCCACATAAGTACAAATTGTTTTCAAAGAAACCCAAGTGCAAGTCTTGATGACCAGCTTGAAGCTATCAGAGTTTCTGTTCTTTATTTTCAGATCACATTCTGAATCCTGAGATTGCATTGACTTAAATTACAGTCCCAGGGATTAAATATTTAATTATAAAACCATGTTTCAAATGAATTCAACATGTAACAAAATGTTGAGGATTTCCATTTTTAGAAGAAAGATCCTAAAGTATATACATAAAATAGATTTGAATAGGCAGTAAGAGCCCTTTTGATTTAGTTAGCATTCTCTGATGTGTCTTAACAAAAGTTGTCAACGTAGACCAAAAATTCTTAATTACCATAAGATGAAATTTGAATATGATGACTTTATAAATGAAGGCATCCTGTTGAAAATTTGAAATTAAGACAGAATTTCAGTGGAAATTCACTGCTTGCTAAGAACAAAGCAGTCACCTATTATAGAGTTTCTTTTAATGGATTGTGAAGTGGAGATTGAATTTAGGAGGAACTGTTTATTGTAAGTAGAGGATGGTCATAGTAGCAAGGCCAGCTGGCCTCTCAGTCTGGGCCTCCAAGGATAGTTTTAGCATGGTGAGGTCACTTGAGGTCAAGGGTCTGTCTTTAGTTTTGTTGGCTGGAGAACTAGGCATCTAGATATGAACAGGCTCTTGGGAACTGATTCAAGAAAACAAAAGTCAAAAGATACTGATATTGGAACCAGAATGTCAATTTATTAACTCACAACGGATGTTCTATCTAGAAGAATATCTAATAATAATATCTCCAACCTTTTGGAGATCATTATGAAGAAATATTTCTTATTGTAATAATTTTAGAAATTTATAATGAGAAATATCTCTTTATTGGTCACTAGAATAATGGCCAGTCAGTGCTTTCTTTTCCCAGTTATATTCTTGGGAAACAAAATTAATAATAAAAGTTTTTGGTAAGTAAAGAGTAGAAATAAAAATAATTAAACTATCTTTTTAATTATTAATTTTTATTGATAAATTTTATTTTTCATTATTATAATTTCTCCTTTATTTCTACCCCTTACACACTTTGAGAGAACCCTCCCATGTTAAAAATAAAATTTTTTTAAGAGGAACAATAAGCAAAACTGATCAATACATCAAAGAATTCTATCAATAACATGCAGTGTGCCATACTTGTGGACCTCAAACACTATGGAAAGGAAAAACATAGAAGAAAGTGAATTATCTTAAGGAATATTGTATTTAAGCTATTTTGGCAAGGGACAACTAACACATGTTGTTTCTTCTCACTCTCTCCTATCCCTATGCCAAAATGTGTTGAAAGAACAGAAATATAAAGAATAGGCAGGAGAAGATATCACAAGCCAGTCCTTAAGGGCAAAGAGAAGATACAAATAGCCTCATAGAATAGGGAACTGTAGCGGTATAGAGCCTGCTACAACTTGGCCAAGTCGTTTAACTTTTCCCAGCTTTGATTTTCTTATTTGAAAATGAAGCTTTTGGAATCACTGACCCCTTCTTAGCTCCATTTCTATGATCCTGTGGTTGGTTGACTTGAGAACACCTCCTACAGCAGTGTTGGGAGATAGATTCTCTTGTCCATTCATGGGAGTCTGGATTGTTCTTAGGGAATTCCCACTACCCTAGATTGCTTTCCTGAGAAACATTACTTTAGCATTACCTCAAAAAGCAGAGTTCTTACACTTTGCAAACTATTTTTCTATATCTTTTCCTGAGGGGACTTGAGTGTTAGCCATAGTTCAGTTGGACAATTTTAAGAAATATTTATTTAGGGCCTGCTTCATGCAAGGCTAGAAGCTGGGAATATGAGACAAAACTAAAACTGTGCTAATCTTATGAGTTTATATCCCCCTGGAGTTAGTTGCCTCAGGAATGGGTGTGCCATTGATGAGACTGACTGCAGACTTGGCTATATATGAACCTTTGAATGAGATAACAACTAAAAAATGATCCAGAATCAATTTAATCTTCTCATTGGAATACCCCCTATAGTACATTACCAGTAATGTACTTTGGGAAATGCTCTCAAATATAATCATGTCTTTTCTACTATAGCTACTCAAGCAAGTAGAACACTATTGTTAGCTAGCCAGAGCATATTCTTCTGGACAGTGATAGAGACACAATCACAATTCAGCCTTTTGCCTCTTTTTTTTTAACCTTTTTTTTTCAGTTATAGAACAATATTTTCTTCCTCCCACTTTTCCTACTGGGAAGAAAAAAAGGAAGGAAGGGAGGGAGGAAGGAAGGAAGGGAGAGAGAGATTCTATCATATAAGCACAATTCAAGAAAACAAATTCTCATATTTGCCAAGTATAGAAATGTGTTTCCTCTTCAGCTTATTAGTACATCATCTCTGTCATGAGGAATGCAGTATTTTCATCTTCATCACTCCTCTTGGTTCATGGTTGCTTAGTTTTTGTTTGATTTGAAATTGTTTGATTTTTGTGACATTCGTGTTAAAATATAAATGTTCTAGTTCTTCTCACTCCACTCTGCAGCAGTGTATAGAAGTCTTCCTAACTATACATCTGAAAGTCTGAAAGTTATTTCCATTTCTTATAGTAAAATAGTATTCTATTGCATTCATATACAATAATTTGTTCAGTCATTCCTCAACAGATGGATGCATTCTCTTTTTCCAATATTTTGCCAACCCAATAAGAACCACAATAAATATTTTTGCATATTTAACCTTTCCTTCTTAATTTGATCTCTTTGGGGTTTAGGCTTAGGAGCAATATTGTTGGGTCACTACCTTACTGAATTTTGATGAATAATTTCAAGTTGTTTTCTAGAATGATTGAAGAAGTTCATAACTCTACAATTTGTTGGGGGGTTTTGTTCAGCTTTATCAGTCTGATGGGTGGCAAGGAACTGTGCAGTTGCTTTAATTTGCATTTCTTCTAATGTTATTTGGAGCATTTTTCATATGATTATAGATAATTGGGCTTCTTCCCTTGAGAACTCCCTCTTTGATATCCTTAGACTATCAATTGGAAAACAGAATGGCTTTTGTCCTTCAAGATTTAAATTACTTCCTGATATATTTTGAAAATAGGACTTTTACAAAGAAAATTCCTATAAAGTTTTTTTTCAGATTTATTGTTTCTCTTCTAATCTAATCTTCTTTATGTAATTTTTAAAAAATTTATGTAATCAAAATGATCAATTTTTCTTCTTTGAGTACAAACTCAAGACAATTTGTAGAAATATGCACCTGAAGATAGAATTATTAGGAAGAGTAATTGCTCATGGGTAGATGAAGTTAATAAAATAAATACAGTTTAAATTCATTTACTTATTCATTAGTAGTAGTAGTAGTAGTAGTAGTAGTAGTAGTAGTAGTAGTAGTAGTAGTAGTAGTAGTAGTAGTAGTAGTCTCTCGGTATCCAAAGATGACAATTGTCTTTGTGCGCTTTCATCTGTGATGTAGATTTCAGTGCCAACTAATCAAACTAGCAAAGAATCATTTTATGGATTAAGAAAAAAAATGAACAAAAATCATTTAAAAAGTATTTTAAAAGTTCAAGCTCTCGCAACTGACAGTATCAAAGGCCTTGGTCAGATCTACAAATGTTGTATACAGATCTTTATTCTGTTCCTGGCATTTCTCCTGGGGTTGTCAGGCAGCAAACACCACATTGACCATTCCAAAGATCTTTGTGAAACTACACTAGTTCTCAGATAGATGACCTTCTTCCAGGTGATGATTCAGCATCTTAGGGAGGCACTCTGATAGGTGGCACAGTAGATAAAGCATGGGGCTTGGAAGCAGTCAAATTCTCCTCCATGAGTTCAAAGTTGACCTTAAACAGTTACTAGAAACAGTTACTAGAAAAGGAAATGGCAAACTCTAGGATCATTGCAATGAAAACCCCAAATGAAGTCATGAAGAATCCAACATGACTGGAATGATTTAACAATGTCATTCAGTGTTCAATAAACCCAAAAGGGATTCACCTCAAAAATTGCTGGGAAATCTGCACAATGGTGTGGTAAAGATTAGACTCAGATAAATACTTCCCAAATTATGTTAATATAAGCTCTGATACATGGCTTAAGTATCAAACATCATAAACAAATTAGAAGAACAAGGAAGAAATTCTCTTTTAGATCCATGGATGAGAATAAATTTTATAACCAAATAAGGGAAACAGAGGATCATATAAATGAAATGACCTCTCTTTTATTCCCGTAGACAATATATATGTCATCACCCATCTTCTTAGAAAATATCATCCTAAACATGCTTAATTATAATTGGTTATTTCATATCTTTCCATGAAGTCAATTATATTCAAGACATACTTTTCTAAGGATGGCCTCAGAGACTCTTTGGACATATTATTTGAGTTTTAAACAGTAGTCTTCAATTGCATAGGTAACAAATTATTACATCCCAAAGTTAGACAATACACAAGCAGTTTTTAAGCATTTACTATTTGCCAGGCACTGAGCTAAGTGCTTGGGAATAAAAGCAAAGGCAAAACAAAATAAAGAATATAGTCCTTGAACTGAAGGATTTGGTGTTCTAATGGGGAAGGCAATATGGAAACATGTACATATTGATAAGATACATGCCCAGTAAATGAGAGATAATTTCAGAGCAACAAAACAATCTTCTTGTTATTATGTGAATGTTGACAACAGATTTTTTTACCTTTGTTACACCTTAGATAGGTGTAATTCCTCTGAGGAGATTGAAGAAGACATTCTAATTGCATCAACAACCTATTAGCACCTATGGTACAGTGGCAGAAAAAAGTTCAACCTCGGATCAGAGTACTTGGATTCAAGTAAAGGCTCTACTGTTTACTCGTCTATAGAAAAAAGAAGGTCTCATGACCTATATCTGTGATGCTGCAGTTATGTTTGAATTTTTGTTATCTCTTTGTCTGGCCATTCTAATGCATTTAAATATAATAAACAACATCTTTTGTGGAGGGTGCCAAATATTTTGTCTTCCTTCTCTGGTACAGGTGCCTATGGAAGAGACCATTTTTCAAAATAAATAAATGAATGAATGAATGAATAACTAGCTAGTTCTGTGATTTACAAGTCCTCCTTAATGGTCATAGAACTAACTGAAAGATTTTAAATTCCATACCAATCCATGCATATACATAGAATTCAAAATTGGTATGAATGATATGACTTAATTCCTAAGTTAAGTACAAGTTTGTGGTAACTGACCTGAAAGCAGAGTGTCACTCTCTACAATTTTTAGGAGCATGCTGACAAAAGAACATTAACCTTTATCAAGCAGTACTAATGTTAAATTGATGTTACCAAAATTTAAATTCTTGGCATGTCCAATTCAAAATGATTCTGTGTATCCCTAGAAAGGCATGGAGCAAGGGAGCTGATCCAGGACTTCTGGTTCCATCAGTATTCAGCTCATTTAACTGCATGCAAATTGTTTAACTGTAGTACAGGCAGAGTTCCCAGTGTTAGTCATTTCCATTCCTTTCACTGCCGGTATCTATAAATCATCAAACAGATCTATTGTTAATAAATGTAAAGGAAGACAAAAGGAGCAATTTTTTAAGCAGTATTTAAGTCAAATGTATTTCCCCCTTTGATTTTCTCCTTAAAGTTAATATTTTATCCTCTGTTGTACCATTTCCCTAAATAATTTGGCTTTTTGAGCCTAAAACTGATTGATAGAATCTAGAAATATTGATCCAGGGAGACTTGATAGGATAGACTCATCCAGGTGAAATGGATATCAGGGAAACTTGGGACTAAAAAGAAAATTATCTCTTTTAATGCCTTCCCCAAATTACCTCATGTAAATTAGTATTTTGCCTTTGTCCAGATCTGTACTTTCAGTGTGGAAATTACTCAGCTCATGTAGACCAGAAATACTACTACACAGTATGAAACAATGGAGCAGATTAATTTTTTTTTAAAAACCTGGAAAGACTAACATGAAGTTATGAAGAGTGAAATGAGTAAAAACGAGGAGAACATTATACATAGCAAAGAAATATTGATTGAAGAATGATTTGTGAATGGCCACCTTCAGAGAAGAAATTAATAAATAGGAATAAACAAGAAATAGTTTTATATCCTTTTTTTGTCAAATAATGCCATCTCAAGTGTAGGAAGAGATGGGAAGAAAGAAGGGAGTTAAATGGGAATTTAAATGTAACAAACAAAGAAATTTAAAAGAAAAAAAAAGAAAAATTCCTAGGCTTAGAGAGACACCAAAAGCACTGAGAGAATAAGTGACATGCCTAGGGTCTTATAGGCAGTATGGAGGAAACACATAGTAATTGGTGTTTGATAAAGGTTTACTGATGATTTGACCCTACTAACAGGGTTACTTCCTTATTTCAGGCTGGTATCACTTTTTACTTGGACTGTAACAATAGCTTCCTAATTGATTTCTTTAATTGAATCTTCTCTCTCCAATTCATCCGTCTCAAACTGCCAAAGCCATACTTTCAAAGTACAGATCTGACCAAATTATACCACTTCACAATAATTTACATTGAATCTTTACTAAACCTCCCTTTGTGGTTTAGTTATTTTCAGTCATGTCTGACTCTTCATGTTCCTCTTGAAGGTTTTCTTGGCAAAGAGAGTGGAGTGACCTGCCATTTCCTTCTCTGGCTTATTTAGCAAATGAGGAAACCAAGGCAAACAAGATTAAGTGATTTGCCCAGGGACACAGAACTAGTAGATGTCTGAGGTTGAATTTAAGCTCAGGGCTTTCTGACTCTTTAAGTCCAGCATTCTATCCCACTGTGCCACTTAATACCTGGGAAATTGTTGTTTGGTTGTTTTCAGTCTTGTCCAATTCTTTGTGATCGCTTTTGGAGTTTTCTTGGCAAAGATAATGAAGTGGTTTATCATTTTCTTCTCCAGCTAACTTGATAGATAAGGCAACTGAAGCAAATAAGATTAAGTGACTTGCCTAGGGTCTCATTTTGTTTGTTTTTTGACTTTAAGACCAACTTTTCTCCTTTCAAAACTATGATCCTTGTATTTTGGTTCTATAAATAATATTATTTATTAGTATTTTAGGCACAAAACATTTACTAGTATGCAGGTTTTCTCATAGAATCCCCCTCCATACCAAGTAGAATGCCAAAGTTCCTCAGGACATAATCTGAATCATGCTTCTTTGCATAACCTAGAAGACAATAAGAAACTAACCAATTTCTTTGAGAATCAATTAGTGACAAGTATTATCTTGCAACTTGGTCCTTAAACTATCTTTATTCTAAATTGCCCAGTCTACCTTAACAATAATAAATCAACTGGTGTTTAGTCATGTTCTTCTATAGCTTGTAGTTTATGAAAAATGAAATATAGGAACTTTGCTTATGTCTGATAGTTGTACAAAATAAGAATTTTACCTGTTAAAATAAATTATTAATCAAATGCAAAAATGTATGTAAAATGATTTTCAAACTACTTGGATTATAATTATTATTAACTAAAATATGCAAAAAGTATTCAGTAGTTGTTTTAAATCATATTTACCAAATGGTTTCCACACACAAACACAAAATCTAAATTTTTCATCTGTGTAATTAAGCTCATTATCCATACAATCTAATATCAGTTAGTAGCAAACATTTATTTTAAGTATCTACTGTATGCCAGGCAGTGTGCTAGGGCTATGGATAACAAAAACAAACCTTCCTTCAAGATAATATTACATCAGAGGACACAAAATGAATGCTATAATTTTATACAAAGTTTGTATGCAAAAAAAAAAACAACCTCAAATAATTAGGAATAGAGTAGCATTCTAGTAGGTACTCTGGGTTTATAAAAGGTCCCTTCATGGACAAGGTGATATGAGTCAAGTCTTCCTGAAAAGGATGTAAGAGACAGAGATAAGAGGAGAGCATATTCCAGAAATGAAGGAAAGCATGTGTGGGAAAAGGCAACTTGATGAGATTCAGAATAACAATTAAGCTCATTTGGCCCATTTGTTCATAAGGGCAAATGATGTATAAGTCAGAAAAGGTAAATTGGAACTAATGGCTAATGACTAAGTGTCAGAGGATTTTATATTTGGACTTAGATTTAATAAAAGAATGCTAGATAACTCAGTGGGTTGGAAAGAGAACTGGACCTGAATCTATAAGACTTGAATTCAAATCTGGCCTCACACAGTAGCCTATATCCAAAATGATCATGAGCAAGCCATTTAACCCCTTTGGACCTCAGTTGCTCATTTATAAAATAAGCTGGAGAAGGAGAAATGACAAACCTAATAAGGGAAGGGTCACGAAGACTTAGAACTAAAAACAACTAAACCACACACACACAAAAGGAAATATGGATCCAGTGTAATTTATTAAGAAGAGATATAACTTGAACAGACTTTTACTTTGTAAAAATCACACTGTTAATTTTGCAGAACATGGATTATAGAGGGAGAAAGGTTCAATCAGAAAGATCAATTAGGAGGCAATTGTTGTATCCCAAGTAAGAATTGTTAAGGGTCTGAACTAAATAAATCCCCATTAATGTAAAGTCAAATCATCAATTGCCAGCTAGGTGGCTCAATGAATAGAGAACCAGGTGTGGAGATAGGAGGTCATGGGTTCAAATTTGGCTTTGAATATGTCTTAGCTATGTGACCTTGGGTAAATCACAACCCCAAATGCCTAGTTACTACTCTACTGCCTTGAAACCAATACTTAGTATAGAGTCTAAGACATAAGGGAAGGGTTAAAAAAAAAAAAGCAAAACATTATCAGTGAACTTTTATTTACAATGTGCCAGGCACTATGTTAAGTGCTGGACTTACCAAAAAAACTAGAACCAGGCCCTCCTATCAAAGAGTTCTTAGTCTAATGGGAATTATATTCACTCAAACTATTATGTACAAATAAAATGATTTTGAGATAATCTTAGGGAGAAAGCACTAGCATTAAGGAGGAAAGGAAACTTTCAGAAGCTGGGATTTTATCTTAGACTAGAAGGAAGCCGAAAAGCCAAGATGAAGTGAGAGAGAGTTCTGGGCATATGGATCAGCCAGGTAAAATGTGATGGAATCAGACATGGAATATCTTTTGCAAAGCACAGCAAGGAGTCCAAGATCTCTGGATTTAAAAGGATATGGTATGAGGAGATTAGGATTGCACAAAAGGGTAAAATGGTCTGAAAGCTAGAAATGGGTCAGATTATGAGGAAATTTAAAAATTAGGATATTATATTTGATCCCTAGATATTTTAGAAAGCCACTAGGTTAATTCACTTATAGTGACATAGTCATCAGATCTTTGATTTCAGAAGATAAGTTTGGTACCTTAGTGGAGTGGGGAGAGACTAGTCAAGAAGACCAACAAGAAGTCTACTGCAATAATCAAAGAATGAGATAATGAGGGTCTGAATCAGTACTGTGGCAGTGTCAAAGGAGAGAAGGGGGCATATATGAGAGATACTGTGAAGGTAGAATTGACAGAGATATGCCAATAAATTTTGGATATAGAAAGTGATAGTAAAGAGATGAAAATGACATATAGGTTCCCTAAAGGAAACCAAATTTGAATAATTGTAGTACCTTTGACAATACTAGAAAAGTGGTCAAATGTGAGGGGGGAAAAACCTTTTTTTTTTTTTAATCAGGTATCTCATACAAGAATATGCTATCCAAGAACTAACAGAAATATAAGCCCAAAAGCTATTCTCCAATAGGGAAGTAGTTTTAACAAAGGATTTAAAACTATTAATAACCACATGCAATAATGCTCCAAATTATTAATAAGGGAAATGCAAATCAAAATATTACAAAAAATGAGGACACTAATATACTGTTGTGGAACTGTGAACCAATCCAACTATTTTGGAGAACAATATGGAATTATTCTCAAAGCTTTTTAAAACTGTGTTTACCTTTTGACTTAGCAATACAACTATTGGGTTTATTTCCATAGGGGATCAAGGAAAATATAAAAGAAACCATATGTTCTAAAATATTAATACCACTGCTCTTTGTGGTGGCAAAGAACTGGAAATTGAAGGGATGCCCATCAATTGGGGAATGACTAAACAAGTTATGGCATGTGATTCTGATGGAATACTACTGTGCTGTAAAAAATAACAGACAGGTTAATTTTGGAAAAAAAATTGGAAGATGTATATGAAATTATAAAGAATAAAACAAGCAGAACCACAAGAACATTATATACAACAACAGAAATATTGTTTGAAGAATGACTTGTGTATGTCCTCCACCAGCGTAATTTGATAAATAAAAATAAGGAAGATATCATTTTTATATATACATATATTTTTTTGGTCAAAAGTTACCTTCTCTAATGACTGGAGGGGAGGGAGAGGTAATTGGGAATTTAAATGTAACAAAGATTATTTCAAAAACAAAACCAAGAAAAAGCATTACTTTCCTTATAGGGAAGTATATAGGTAGAAGTGTGGTAGGGAGCAAATATTTCAGTTTTTTATCAAATTGAATTTAAGTCATCTGCAGGACCACTATTTTGAAATAGCTAATAGAGTTGAATATATAGAACTGGAGGTAAGGGCTGGAAAAATAGATTTGAAATTCATTTGAAGAGTGATGATAATTGAATCTAGGGGAATGAATGTAGCCATTAAATTAATTAGTTTAGAGAGAGAAGAGAACCAGCATCCAGGATAGACCCTTGACAGATACTTTCACTTAGAAGGTACCACCTCAGTGAAAATTTTAATAGGCTATTACATTCCACAATTAATAACATTGGTAACTTTGGAGAGGGCAGATTTAGTTAAATAAAGAGGCTGAAATCTAGACTTACAGTGTTTAGAAGAGGGTGAGAAGAAAGAAAGGTAAAGAACTAATTGTGGATAGCTTTCTCTGGGAGTTTATCCATGAAAAGGAAAGCAAATAGCTAATGGGACTAGATGAATCTGGTGAGGTTTTGGTTTTGGTTTTTGAGAATGATGGAGACATAGAAGTGTTTGTAGGAAACCAGAAAGCAGTCAAGTAGATAAGGAAAGAATGACTATTGGTTAGGGGCAAACATAGAAAAGTCCGACAAGGGGAAAGACATTGCATATTATATATCTATGTAATATTATATAGCATATAATATAACATTACCTTTTTTAAGAGGCCAGAGAACTATGTCATACATTTTAGAAGATTCTTCTCTATCTTCAAAAGAAAAAAACTTGATTTATCTGAACCACCTCATTCCTAGATGATGCCAAATAAATAAGGCTTTTTCTGTATTTTACTGGTTTACTAGACAGACTAAGGTCTTAAAAGGGTAATTGATTTGGCTAACATCCCAAGTTGGTCAGTAGTAGAGCAAATGGAGAAGGGCAACACCAGAAAAAATAGACTTTGAACTTAGTAACATTTATTGATCTTCAAGAATCTAGCAAATGCCTTCGATAACTAAAGATATTCACCCTCTGAATGAGTGGCCCTAGCCAAATCTCCCTTGGGAGTACCTGGTTCTCATATGATGTGCTGAATTTGAAGCCAGATAATCTAGTTTCATATTCTCTCTCACACACACACACACAAGCTGTATTCATCTGGACAAGTCGCTTAATCTTTGTGGGCCTGTTTCTTCTTATGTAAAATGGGAATAATAATACTTGCCCTATTTGCCTCGCGGGGTTGTTGTGAGGAAAGTGCTTTGTAAACCTTAATGTGCTGTTTGAATGTGAGGTATTATTATAGTCAGCCTGATCATTTTAGTAATTCTTTCATTATATCAAAAACCAACTTCTGGGCTATGTTTGTTTACAGCACACCAAATTATCTGGGTGAAAATTGGAACATTCTATTCATAGTTATCCAAATAAACATCCAGCTGATTGATAGATTTTTTTCCTTTTTCTTGAAGACATAGGCACAAGGTGCTATGTTAACAGTGACTCTGAGATTGGACCAGGAGGATAGTAAAGCATTGTAAACATTATATAAATGTTTAGGGAGGCCTTTTTTAAAGGTCTACAAATCTTTCTGCCTTCTTACAATTCCCAAGGAAAAGGATAGTCTCATTTATGTTAGTTGAAATTTGATTAGGACTGGAAGGAATCTGATCTACATTTTGCTGAATAGCATAAAGGTAATTATATCTCTCAATAACTTAGGCTTAGGATGGACAATTCATATAATAAGTTTAGCAACATGAGTACACCCCCATTCAGACCAGTGGGTCATTTCATGTACCTGAAATTAACTGCTTTCAATTTTTCTTCTCCTTGTTTTATAAACACTTCTCTTAACATTTTCCCTTTTTCCCTTTTATCACACATTTTCCCTCAATCTCTCTCCTCCCTTCTTACTTCACTTCTCTCTTTCTGTCACTTTCTCTCTCTCTATCAACCTTACTCACTCACCTCTATTTCCCCTGCCCTACTCCCTCTCTCTATCTCTTCCAGTCTTCTTATGTAGATTATGTTGGTTCCTAATCAGGATAAGATTATTTTGCTTAAAGGGTCTGTGAATTCTAAATATATACAGTGATACAATGTAATTGGTTTCCTTTGTAATTTTATGTATTTTACTTTATTCATCTGAAAACATTTTTTGAGAAGGGATGCATATGCTTCCTCCAAATGGGAAAAGGGTCCAAGACAGGAAATCCAGCTCTAGTAGAAACCAATTCTAACTGTCCTTAATCATAAATAACTGGTCAGAACTCATAGGATTTTGAAATTGATCATCACACTCACACGGGGGGGGGGGGGGGGGGGGGGGGGATGGAGGGAGAGAGAGAGAGAGAGAGAGAGAGAGAGAGAGAGAGAGAGCTTTCCTTTTTAAAAAACCAATTTAAGGAAAATGAAGGAGAAGTTGGTATCAGTCTTGACAGCACCAATATTCAGTACCTTAATATATAGTATATAAGCTTGCCAGTGGACTATACCCCTCTGAAGTCTAACCCTGCTTTCCAGATTTTCCCTCTTGTGGTTATTATTTCTTTTTTATTTCCTTTCTGTTGGGCTCTTATGGTATCTTGCTTTGCCAACTGAATTGTGCAATACATTGTAATACCAGATCAGTATTTGGGTAGAATAGGTGGGAGGCCATTTCGCCAAGTTGAGAGAACCTAACTAATTCCTACTTTTGACTAGTCCTAAAGATTGTTTCAGGGAATAATGTTCTTTATCCTTCTTTTCTTCATGACTTATTCTTCTCCTTTGTTTTCCCTCTGAAAGGGGATGAATGGAGGAGGTTAGAAGGAAGGGAACATGAGAATAAAGATTTGTAGGGAATGATAAGAATGGATAGGGAGACTGAAACCAGGACATAGGTTGTATTTGATGGTTTTTTCCCCAAACCATCTAAGTTCTTTTTATAATTGTTTTTGGTTCATTCCTAGCACTGCCCTAGATTTAAATTAAAAAAAAAAACTATTCTGGAATTACTAGATAATATCCCCAGATACTTGAGCTTACTTATGCAAAATCAATTAGTGAGGTTTGTTAGTCAAACTAAAGCAGTTACTTAAACATGATGGCAATAGCAAAAAGTAAAAACAGAATAGGCTACTTTTCATAGTCAAAATACATATATTTTTATATCATTCTAAAGCAAAGAGACTGTAAACAGTTTTGATGAGTACCTTATGAAGCATGCATAATGAACTCTCAATTGAATCAGATTCATTTTAAACTAGATTTCCTCTCTACTTTTTCTGCCTTGTTCTATTCCCCAGTTGCTTTTATCTTCCTTCCTACTTTCCCATAATGCCTTTTTTCTATTTTGTGTAGTATTTTCTTCCATAAGAGGTCTGATAATGCATTGCTACTTTTAGATAGACGTCTTTTCCTAAACTTTCACCACCGGGATACAACAAAAGTAACTAATACAGACTAAATTTCAAGTGGATATATGGCCTGAATATTAAATATCATACCAAAGAAAGAAGAAATAGATCCTATGCCATACCTCTTTGGTTGTAAATGAATTCTCAACAAAATAAGGATAATTGGAAAAAAACATAATTTTGATTGTGAGATAATGAAATATTTTTGCACAACCAAAATTAATGGATTTAGGATAAGAAGAAAAACAGTTTTTTCGGGAGGAAATCTTTTTTATTAGATATCTTTTCAACAGTTTGATATCCAACAACTAGCAGTAAATAAGCCTCAATAAAGAAGTGGTTTTAAAAGGATTAGAAACTGTAATTAACCACATGGAAGAATATTTCAAATTATTAATAAGAGAAATATAGATCAAAACAATCATGAGTTTTCACTTCAAACCCAGCAACTTGACAGGGATATCAAAAGATGGGAATGTTAATTGTTGGAAATTTTTTGAAAAAGATAGGCATTGGACTAATGAATTTTAGAGAGATCTATGAATTAGCAAAACTGTTCTGGAAGGAAACTTGGAAATATGCATTGAATATTACTAGAATGTTATTCTTTGAACCAAGGAATCCATTGCTAGGTACATACTCTCATTGCCAAAAAGAAAGACTCTCTCTTCATTCCAAGTATTTTCAACAGCACCTTCATAATAATGAAGAATTAGGAAAGTGTAGATATATCCATTGATTAGGAAAAAATAAACAAATTATAGAACATGAATGTAATGAAATTTTATTGTGCTCTCAGAAATGGTGAATATAATATAATAGAGTATCACGGAAAGATTTAACTTGACCTGGAACAAAGTTAAGTAAGCAAAGCCAGGAAAATAACATACAAAACAACTTTATGGTATAAATGGAAAAATCAACCACCATAAAAAAAATGAAAATGAATGTTACAAAAACTAAGTTTGACCACAAAGAAAAGATATGAGAAAACACCTCTTTCCCATTCTTTGCAGAAATGGAAGGTCCAAGAGTATGGAATGTTATACATGTGGTCATATTAATTCCTTTAATTTCTCATATTAAATATAAGGTCAGGTTTTTTTCTATTGGTTTTGATGTTTTTTTTCTTTAACTTTTTACTTTAAAAGCTTTCCTATTGTATAGAATGACTCTCTGAGAGAGAGAAGAAAAGGAATACAAAGGGAAATCTAAGTGATTTATAAACAAAAGAAATCAAAATTATTTATTGAATTCACATTTTTTGGCCCAGAAGCTACTGATAATAGACTCCCAGGAATTCCAAGACTGAAGTGAAGTTTCAATATATACTAGAATATTTGTAGTAGCATTTTTTATGGTTGCAAATAACTGAAAACAAAGTTACCTGTCTTTTGGGAATGGCTAAACCAACTGTGGTATATAAATGTAATGAAATGTTATTCATCAGTAAGAAATACAATGTGAGGACAAAAGAGAAACAAGGAAAAATTTGTATGCTTTGATGCAGAATGAAACAAGTAGAACTGTAATAACATACAGTCACTGTACAATTGAAAAGATAACTCAGTGGAAGTCAATCTCTGGATCAAATAGGTAACTGGCATTTATTACCTTAGCACTGTACTATGTTCTGTGGAGACAAAGAAGGGGGTGGGGGGCAGTCCCTACCCTCAAAGAGGTTATAGGTTGAAAGGAAGACAACATGTAAACACACTCTTTACAAACTATCCTACTGTTTATATTATACTATATATTATATATGTTTATATACATGCATGTAAAGACATATAGTTTGTTATTATATTAATATTAAGTTAATGGCCATTGTTAAAAATTTAATATGTAATGGATATAACACACTTATATATGATAAATTGGATCTTAATTCAGAAAGAAGGCTAAATTATGGAGATTTGGTAAAAGCTTCTTAGAGAAATTTGAGACTTTATCTAAGACAAAGAAAAGCCAGTGATTTCAGAAAGTGAATATAAGAAGGGAAAAAATTCTGGAGATAGGAAAAATTCCTTGAGGGTAGAGTATCATATGTGAGCAATTACAAGGTCACTGTCATGGGATTCTAGAGTATATAGAAGGGAGTCATTTGTAAGAAGACTGGAAAAGTAGGCAATGCCCAGGTTATGAAGAACTTTGGAAGTTATTCAGAGGATTTTATATTTAATAGGGAGCAAAGTTTATTGAACAGTGCCAGCTGAAAACCAATCAAATAGGCCTATAGCACCTCATTTCTCTTAAGATGAGTACATACATTTTATGCATACATTTTCAGGTTCAGTTGTTTTTGCTTAATTGTTAAAAAGGAAAGCTGTTCTATTCTAGGAAGAAGATAAAAAAAGGTTAAATCAGAAACAAATGTGATAAAAAATTTAAAAAAACTTATATTTTAAAATTCACCACTTTTAATAAAAAAATAATTATTCTAATTCCTTTTGGAGAAATACCATTCATCTAGAGTCATGAAGCTTTGGTTCTGCTCACAGCATGTTATAAAGAACTGTCACCTTCCACAAATCACTTAAATCTATGTGAACCTCAGTTCCTTCATCAGTAAAATGAAGAGATGTAGGATCTTTAAAGCCTCTTCTGCTTCTCAGATTCTATCATGACATTCTACAAATTCCACTTAAAGGACATTGTCCTGCCTGGTACCAATACATGAGAAAAAGCCCCATCATTTACATTTCAAAGGACAAAATAATAATGCCTCTTTCTTGTACCCCCAACTCTCTGGTCACCATAGAAAAGAATTGAACACCTCATTTTGAAATTCCAGGTGCCCTAAATGACCTGACCTTTTCGTTTTAGAATGAAAATGTACAAAGCCCATCAAATTCTATGAAATAGAATATTCAGGCTGCATCCTTAGACTGTATCTGCAAATGAAAATACTTAGTACCTTTTTTCAAAGAAATTATAAGGAATTTGTAGTAAAGTACAAGTTTTGGGCTGTATCTCATTTCATAAGGAGAATCTTATAAGTAAAACCATGAGAATAGCTAGTTCTTCTTGCCACTCTGGTCCTGGTGCCCTAAAATTATTCCTTTACACTCTTCATCCAAAATGAAATAATGGAAATGAATGTTTGCCCTTAGTTTGGACATCCCTGAGTCTCTCATATCTAGTTCTTCTTTCTAGAGTAAAAGTCATGTAGGGGGAGAAGAGGAAAGGAGGGAACATTAAGTTATATTAAAGCATTCCATTTAAAACATCACATGACTCTGATATGATATGTTTTGATGTTCATCATGTTAACTCAGTTTCTTCATAGGACTGTTAATACATCCATTAGGATGACACTGGGGTCTGTCCATCAGTGACTTAAATGATGGTTTTTTAGAACCCTAAACCAGGGCCTGACTCTTTCTGTGATTTCCCTCGAAGCTCATTTTCCTTACATGAATGTTTATAGGACAACTGCCTCCTTCACTGCTGCTATACTATTCACAATTAATTATTTTACCACAGGCTTCCAAGGGCCCCCACATAGATGGTGAATGATTGTAAATATGTTTTCTCCTTTCTGTGGAAGAATTATTTTTTTCTATTTAATATTCATATTTGTTCCATCATGGACTCTAACCATGTTCCATTTCTGTAATTGCTGAATATTTCCCTTCTGGGTGTTTTTAGTTGTGATACATTTGTGTTTGTTAACTCAGAATACTTGATATCTTACCCCAATTTTGTCATTTACTCACTGTATGAGCTAGTATAGGTCACTTTAGCTCCATATGCCTGTTTCCTCATCATTGCCTCACCCTTTCTGTTCTTCTGCTTTGGAACCAATACATAGAATTAAGTCTAAGGTGGAAGATAGGGTTTTTTAAAAATTCATTCTACAAGCCTTTTTAGGTGTTTTCTATATGCCAGGTACTGTGCTAAGCTGAGGTTAAAAAGAAATAAACCAACACAAGAACCACCAGTACTTGGCTTCAATGAGCTTACAGTCTAATGGAGGAAACAAATATAATACATAAATACAAAAAAAACCCTTAATAAATAAAAATTATTGATAGAGGTAGTGGAACTAAGATAATTGGAAGGATGAGGGGATGCCTTCTTCATAATGGAGGTGGTATTTGAGCTGCGCCTTGAAGTCAGTATGGTATTCTAACAGGTGAAGGTGAGGAGGGGTTTATTCCAGCTATGGAATAAACCTAAATAAGCCTAAAAAAGGCACGGAGATGGTACATGTAATTTTATGTACAAGGAACAGCCAATTGGCCAGTCTGACTGGAACAGTGTGTGAAAAGTAACCTGTAATGAGCCTGAGAAAGTAGACTAGAGCCTGATTCTTAAGGGCTATTCATGACAGAGAAATTTGTATTCTGGTTTAGGGAGAACTGGGAGTCATTGTAACTTCTTGAGCAGGGGAATAACATGGTCAGACTTGTGCTTTAAGAATAACAATTTGGCAGCTGAAAAAGAGGATGGGAATTCTAGAAGTAAGAAACCAATTAGGAAGCCAGGTCAGTAGCTGAGGGGAGAAGTGATAAGGTCTTAAAGCAGGGTGGTCACTCTGAGTAGAGAGAAGGGGAAAGCTGTGAGGTGGAGATATGGAATCAACCAAGAATTGGCAAATATTTGGATATATTGGTTAAGAGAGAGAGAGAAGATTCAAGGGCAGTTCTTTAGTTGAAACTGGAAGTGGAAGTGGAAACCTTCAACAAAGACTAATAATGTCTGTTAACAACCTATGCCCTCTTCACCAATGCTACCATATACGCAGTTTGTTGTGACTTTAAATGGAGAGGCAGCAGGAAAAGTGTTTACTTCACACACTCACACACACACCACCATCACCACCACCCACACCCCTGGAGCCTGAGGGGGGAAAAAAAAAACATACCTGTCAAGATGGAGCAGATAAACAATGAATGAATCAGCCTAGAAAAAGAGAAGGGAAGTATGGATGACATGCTACACACCACACCTGACAACTAACCTCAGTAAACTGATGGCTACTTGATGGCCTCCAGGATCAAATACAAAATCCTCTCTTTGGCATATTAAGCCCTTCATAAGTCCTTCCTGATTTTCCAGTCTTTTTATGCCTTACTTCCTGCCCCACACTCTTGAACATTGCCCTGGCTATTCCATGAATAATATAGTCTCTCAGCTTTGGATATTCTTTTATGGCTGTCCTCCATGCTTGGAATCCCCTCCTTCTCTGTTCTGACTACCGGGACTTCCCTTATGTCCCAATTAATATCCAAACTTCTACAGGAAGCCTTTCCCACCCCATCTTAATTCTTGTACCTTTCCTCTGTTAATTCAATCTTATTTATCTTGTGTGTAGCCTATTTGTATGTATGTTTGCTTGTCTCCTCCACTAAATAATGAACTCTTTGAAGGAAGGACTGTCATTTGACATTTTGTGTGTCTTTAGGGTTTAGCAACAGTGACATATAATAGACACTTAATAAATGTTTATTAACTGAATGAAAAACCTACTACAGAAAACCCATTGAAGAAATGTCATATAATGTCTCCTTAAATGTAATCTGAGCAAGATCATTCCTCTATAGTAGTTGGGTTTGCCTAAGTAACTTCTCCCTCTGTTGACTGCCTGATACTATTGATATGTATGTATGTGTGTTTGTATATATGCCATACTCACTGGTAGAGAAAGTGGAAAGAGTTCTAGAGTCAGATGTGGGCTTAAGTTATGTTGAACTTTGGTTTTTTTTACCTGGAAAGAAGGGGAATAAGTATGTATTAAGTACCGACTATTTACTGGCAAGGCATTAAACATGTTAGAAATAGTGTTTCATTTTGTCCTACAAAATGAGGTTTACTGGATGGTCTTTAAAATCCCTCTAAATTTAAATCTATGATCTGATGATTTATGAACATAACATTATAATAAAAATAATTACCTCCTGAATAACCTCAAGTCCTCCTTTTTGAGAAGATAATGTGAATCTGTCAACCATAATAATCTATAACAAAAGGATACATTATTCTAGAATAGCATGCATGTTTAACCACAAAGGATGGTTACTTGCCTTGTACCTGACCATATCTGATGAGGAGGACCCAAGTGCTGGACATCTCACACCTACCAAATTCGTTAGGTATTCTCTCCAATGCTAGAGGCACTCAGTGGATGATGCCAAGCTCTCTATGGTTTTCAAATTACCAGCTACATTTATCTGCTAACACTTTCTCTATTGCAGATGGCAGCATTGAACTTGTAAATTTTAGGGTTTAGATCCCCAATGGGTAGATGTAATCTTCCCTTGTTTCTTAGTCCCGGCAACAACTGAAGAGTAAAACATATCAGTTCTATGATTCTATTTCTCATTCCTTTCTCAGTATCCTTGACCAAACCATATCCTCACATCCTGTATTACTTACCATATTAAGTTTAATCCAATTGCACTGTCCACTCATCAGATCTGTCAATGTTCTCTCAGCTGTTAAAGCCTCAAGAGTTAGACTAACCTGAATTCTGAGGCTACCTTTTCATCTCCTCTCCTCCTTTGCCACTCCTGGAAGAGAATGAGGAGAGAGTTACTCATGTCAACATATTAAAGTACCATAACAAAAGATGTTCAATCTATACATATACTAGTCAGCATGAAGAAGATTCCACATAAAGAAAACAAGGTCATTTAATTTTTTTGAATACACAAGAGAAGTAAAGGAAGGCCAGAAAGGGTCACAGAGAAGCCAGAATTTTACATGTTGAAAATTGCATGTTAAGTTTCTGTGTATGTAAAGGAAAATTACAGTCATGATGGAGACATAATATTCATAGTTTTCACATAAAAGTGTCTTTTCTGTTCTAATATAATTAATTTAATAATAGAATTTATATAGCACCTGCCCTCTAGGAATTGTACTCAACTCTTTATAAAAGTATTTTCTTTGATCATCACAAATCTGAGAAGTAGGTGCTATTATGATTGCTATAATATGTATATTGGAATGCTCATTTTGTGTTTGTTAAGCTCAGGTTTTGTGTGTGTATGTTCATATGCATATACAAATATATGCTGTGATAATTAAAATGTTTGGGAGCAAGGAAAATACATATATCAATTATAACCGCTGAAATATGTCTTCTACTGTGTCTTGGTTTTATATAACTATAAGATGGTCGCCAGGGAACTTCCTGTAGTAGGGTAGAGATTGTAAGTTCCAAGACCTGGTTCTGTCATTCCAAGTATCTCTATTGTATCAATTCTAAAATCAATCATGACTCAAAGGACTTCCTGTTCTATGCTTAAGCATAGGTCAAAACCCTTTCCATTGTTTAGCAAAAGGTTTCTGTCCTAAAGTAGTCTTAAGTAGGGAGGAGAAGGATCCTCCCATGCCAAGGGGTTTCACATTCCAATAGAGTTCTTACTATCAGTAGGAAGTTTTTTCCAAGTATGAAATTTCCCAATGGTGAAATTTCCAACATTCATAAGTCTAAGAAATTTTAAGGTTTACAATGCATACATAATATATAGATACATTTTTATTTATGTTTATATATATAAACATGTTATATATATATAAACATATATATATATATATATATATATATATATATATATATATATATATAAAAGTGGTTATTCAGTTGTTTTAGTCATGTCTGACTCTTCATGGCCCCATTTGGGGTTTTGTTGGCAAAAATCCTGGAATGGTTTTCCAATTCCTTCTCCAGCATGTTTTATAGACGAGGAATCTGAGATGAATGAGGTTAAGTGACTTGCCCAGAGTTACACAGCTAGTAAGTGTCTGGGGCCAGATTTGAACTCAGATCTTCCTGACTAGACCTATCTACCATGCCACCTAGCTGCCTATATTGTGTTCATATGAGTATACGTGTGTATATGTATGTATAATCATTCAATGTGCCTTGACATTGTTCACTATTAAAATGTGCAAGTTTAACTATGTCATTTCTCAGCTCAGAATCCTTTAGTAACCCCCCTTTTACCAGTAGATAAAGTACAAAATCCTTAACCTAGAATTTAACGTCTTCTACAATCTGGACCCTCCCTGCTTTTCTAGATCTATTTCATCCTACTCTCCTCTGCATGTTCTCTGTTCTGACCCAGACATCTACCTGCTCTTATCCTGGAGTTGTCCTGCTCTCTCCAGCCTCCATACATGCATAGAAAAGTACACCCTCATGCTAAGAAAACCATCCCTTAATATCTCTGCTTATAGAAATCTTTTCCTTCAATCAAGACTCAGACAGAACAGCTGTTTTTAGCTGGAAATGTTCTCTGACTCTCAGATTTCCCAAAGCGTTTTGTATGCAGAGGTCATCTGACGACATCCTATTCGGCCTTATCTTAGACTTATCTGACTGCACATTGCATTCCTCTTCACACACTGTCTTGAGACTAGGAGCTGTGTCGTCTCCTAACTTTATATCCCTTGTATCTATCACAGATCCCGCCATATAAGGATAGGGACTCGACCTTGTCATTGAACAGGGATTACTCAGAGGAGGAAACCCCTTCAATCAATCTTTCCAATTTGATAGTCTTAGAGGAGTTGCTTAGAGCAAAGTTGTCATGTGCACTCCAGGCAGCATGCAGCCATCTTAATGTTTGTCCTGCCATTGGACTCCAGTGATTCTGGAAGAGATAGTGAGGCCAAGGACTATGCATCTGCATCTCACTTAGCAATCCAATTCATCACAGGGCAAGACATAATTTATCATGATGTCATTGGTCTTTTTCAAAAAATGAAGAATGAACTACAGCATATACCACTCCTAAATGCAAACTGAACTAGACTAAGATATAAATGGGAGGGCAGATAGGTAGCTCAGTGATTTGAGAACCAAGCCTAGAAACAGGAGGTTCTGAGTTCAAATCCAGCCTTAGATACTTCTTGGCTATGTAATCCTGGACAAGTCACTTAACCCCCACTTCCTAGCCCTCATCATTCTTCTGCCAGGACAAAAGGAATGAGGGGAAAAAAGCTTGAAAAATTCAATGTTACAGAGTAAGATTAGAAATTGAAATATTACAATATTAAGAATAAAGCTTTCCCTGTACTGTCTCTCTTGTGACTTGCTCATAATAAGCATCTAATAAATTCTTAATGGAATTGAATTGAATACTGGGCTATAGTAACCATATGTGGTTCTGTTTTGTTTTAGGATGGGCGCTTGCGAATGAATGACCAGCTAATTGCAGTAAATGGTGAATCTCTCTTGGGCAAGTCTAACCATGAAGCTATGGAAACTCTTAGAAGATCAATGTCTATGGAAGGGAACATTCGTGGGATGATCCAGTTGGTGATTTTGAGACGACTAGACAGGCAGACAGAGGTAATTAAAGAATTCATCTCCTGGAATAAATTGACCCAAAAAAATGGAAAGTATAATAGTTATATCAAAGTTCATGAGCACTCATGATATAATGGGGGGAAATTGGTTTTGTAGCTTTGTGGTGTGATTTTGGCCCCTAATTCTACCACTTACTAGCTCTGTGACCTTGGGCAAGTTGTTTAATATTATCTTTGCATCATTTTCTTCATTCAGTAATAGAGTTGGGGTAAACAAGACCCTTTTCATTCCCAAGTCCTATTATTCCATTACAGGAACTATAGAGAGAACTTTGTCTAAACTTTATGAACATATGTGGATGTGTATTATGTATATTTACATATATGTATGTGTGCATATAGTCTCCTGGTTTTCTATTGTAATAGGGGAGGAAGAGAAAGGAAAATGACTGTGTATTTAGGATTAAAACTAGCAAGGTTAATCCTTTACATAAAAGAATGATAGAGCTCACTAGTCCAACCTCATCATTTTATAATTGAAGATGCTGGGACTCAAGAAATATATACAAGATCATACAGCTTATTAAATAATTTTTAAAAGCAGACCTAGAGGCCAAGCCTCTTAACCCTCAAGTCTATGTATAGTTTTTCACCCATTTTTACCTTACTGACCTTTAAAGGGTGAAATGCAAAATCTGATAGACTGTTTTTATTTTTTATCATTTTATAGGTGATCCCTGAAGTTGAGTACAAGTTTACAAACATCTTGATGTTTTTTAATGAATTTACCAACATTCCCTTTTATTACGAACCTGTATAAATAAATCTGTACCAAACAATATAAAAATGATATATCACATTACAGTTATCTATACACACCTGCAGCAAATCTGAAAAGTCTCTACCCTTCAAATTTTTGTGAGAATTAGGATGGGTTTTGTGGACCTATAAATTAACAAATTTGAATCTTGCTCCTCAGATAGTGTTGCTTGGGACTTAATTACATATGTTGTTATGGAAACAAAAAAATTCCTTGAATAGTTTACAGTATAAAGTTATTTACCTTTATGACTTTCTTCTTAATATATGGGACATTTTCACTCAAATATGTTTAATCATAAAATATTCATTAGATATAGCTGTACTTGTGAAGAAAGGGAAGAGGGAAAAATTAGGCATAAAAAAGAGTTAAGGAAAAAAATCAGCATTTTAAAGTTTTTCATGGAAGTAAATTCTCAAAGAGCAAGAAAGACTCCTGTAATATAGGCTCCATAAACTAGGATAAAGTACAATAAGTGTTCTAATCGAAAAGAATAGAATATGCTTCCTTGTTATGTTGTTGCTGTTAGTCACTTCTGTCCTGTTGACTCTTTGAGTATTTGGAGTTTTCTCAACAGATACTAGATTGTTTTACCATTTCCTTCTTCAGTTCATTTTACAGATGATGAAACTGAGGCAAACAGGGTGATTTGCCCAGAGTCACACAGCTAGTAAATTTTTGAGATGGATTTGAACCACTGGAAAATGAATATTCCTGGCTTTAGGCCCAGCACTCTATCCACTGAGACACCTTCCTTTACTCCACTTTTTTAAAAAAGTGAAAGTGTGAGATCCCAAATTTCATCGAACTTGTACTGCATCAAAGGAGTAAGATGGGGATAACAGGAGTAATAAACAGCTACATAGCTTGTTTTGTTAAATTAGAATCTACTGAGAAGAAATTTGCTCCATATTTCTGTATAATCCTTATATAGTCTTTTCTGGATTACAAGAGTTGCTGTATTCAGGTTCAGTATCTCTGTCCTAGTTTTCTGTGGAGGTTAAAAGTACATAACCAGTTGCCCCTTAGCTCTCTCCATGGTTTTCTCCGCAGAGTTCTCTGTCATTGGACAGGGAATCAGTATTAAGCATTTTGGCCCAAATTTGCTCTTTGTCTTTTCCTTTGTGGCAAATATTTTCATTCCACTTCTCACACTCTTGGGTGGGTTGAGAGCTAGCTCAGGAAAGAAAGTACTTAACACTTAGCTCATGACCCATATTGGGAAGCCACATCTCAGAATGGATCACCAGGGGACCAATCAGGGAATGAAAAATGACAAGAGAAGGGAAAAGCAGATTTTTATGAGTTTATTTCTCAAAGATGTGTTTTTAGGCTTGATATTATTTGTGTGCTTTCCTTAGGGAATAAAGAGACAGCTTGCTCTCTGCTATTGGGAAGCAGTGTGGCCCCAGTGCAGATTAAAGAGGATTTTTCATATCAATATGCAAGCCTCATATACATTTTGTGTTTATTAATTTTTTCAAATCTCCAATATTTTATCTCCCAAATCTACACTCTTCCATGTCAAGGCAAGCTCAGAGCCTCAGTGGTGGTTCTCTGTATTGTATTCTCCTGCTGGGCCAGCCATCACCCTCAGGTATGATTTAAAAAAAAAAAAGTATTTACAACCCCAAAGGATCTTGGTGCTCCTCAAATGTTTAGAGAAATCAATTAGTTAGATTTGGCATGAATACTGAAATGGTAATTGAACATTTTATTGATATAAAAAATTGAAGAAGCTACTTATGAAAAGTCAAAATAGAGAGTTGTTGGGACTCCCCCCCCCAACATTACCCAGATGTACAGACATGTAAACAGTTCTGATGAGCGCCTCATGAAGAATACATAATGAGCTGTTGATTAAATCAAAATCATTTTAAACAGAAATATTTTTTCCCAAGGATGAGCTTGAGGTTCAATTGTAATTCCATTTGAGGCTGGAGACTTGGTATAAAAAAAATAGGTTATGACCTGTTTTATTTTTCCCCCTTCCCCAAAACACCTCCCTCTCTGCTGCGACAGCCCAGCTTGGTAGAAAGCAGAATATGTTTAAAAATCCATTATTTTTTTTATTGGCCAGGACACTAATGGAGGCCTCCATGACAGCTCTATTTTACAGGCTGAATACTTTAATTAGGCTGGTTACTGATCAGTTGTTGGGATATCGATTGTGTCATTTATCAAAGAGCTGGAAAAGCAGATTTTTTTCTCTTGTTGTTCTTCTTGCTGTTAATTCAAAGCAGAGGGCTATGCACAGCAAGTCCTGCCTCTCCCACTGGGCATCCAGCTTTAATTTAGGGACAGCTCGTCTGCTGGTTTAGCCAGCATACAGAGCCAGTCTTTCAGTGCCTGCAATATGTGGTCAATCTTGACAAAAACCTAAAAGGATTCTTCTCCACTGAAAGCCTTACAGACTGTTATTTTTACTTTCATCTGGCCATATGATTTCATTAGTGTCAAGAGCTCCCAATAAGCCAATTTTCTTAACCAATGCAGAGCAATATTAGCTTGCCAAAATTCTAGTTCTAGAGAATTTTCTTGAACATTGATGGATAAAGTGACTGGCCCAGACTCATTGCCATTATGCATTGGAGATAGAATTTGAACTCAGAACTTCCTTGCTCAGAGACCAGCTCTCTCTTCTCTACCTCATCACTTCCACTTATGCTTATTTTAATTAATGAGAAACTATAGAGGGCCAGATACAAGTCAGGAAAACCTGAATTCATAAACTGTCCCAGGCAGTCCATGCCATAATAGTGGCATCTAGTAAATACTTACTAAATATTGATTGATTGACAGATATTAGCAATGTGACCATAGCAAGTCAGGGGATCATAGATTTTGAGCTGAGCAGAACCTTGAATGTCATCCAATCTAACTTCTCTTTTTTTCAAATGAGGAAACTAAAGTCCAAATAGATAAGTTGCCCAAGTCTGAGGATTCAATCTTTCAGCCAATAAGCTTTTATTAAGCTACTTTTATTATTTTTTCAGTTGATTTTTAGTCATTTCCAATTTTTTGTGAACTCATTTGGGATTTCCTTGGCAAAGATATTGGAGTGGTTTATCATTTCCTTCTCCTACTCATTTTAACGATGAAAAAACTGAGGCACACTGCGTTAAGTGACTTCCCTAGCTAGGGTCACAGAGCTAGTAAATATCTGAGGCAGAATTTGAATTCAGAAAGATCAGTTATCCTGATTCTAGGCCCAGTGCTCTAGCTTCTGTACCACCTAGATGTCCCTATTCATCTCCTACTTCATGCCAGACTGGGGCTACATAAATAAAATAATTAATTAATTAATAACTTCAAGGACTTCACCTTTTAAGAGAGGAGACAACAGACTAACATCCCTGTACATATAAGATAGGAAATGTAAATATGAGATAATTTCAAGTAAAAAAGAGATTCCAACCTAGATTCTCCTGTGTGCTTTTTGTCCTACATCATATCATCGTTCAGTGCCTTCAGGTTACTAAGCCTAAAATTTGTAGATGAACTGCCATCTGCATCAATAGAGGGAGTTTCTACACAAGGGAGTTCCCCATGCTGATGAGATCACAAAGAAAAAAAGAAATTCAACTAGCAGGGAACTAATAGAGAAGGGAAAAACAAGTAAGTAGAATGTATTGTTTGAGACCAAATGCTATTTACAGAATCAAAGTGGCTCAGGGCTCTGATTTGTGTTTCTCTGGATGGCATCATTCTTCTCTCAGTAATGATCAAGGGATCAGTGGCAAGATGCTTCTAAATTATTTTCTTCCTTGAAACGCATCAGGGAGACAAATGGCATAAACAAGAAGAAAGCACAATTCTCAGAGCCTCGGTCCTCCTTGAAAAAATGGACCTCAACACTTTATAACCTGCAGCAGCTAATTACTGAGCACCTGTAGAATATACACTATCAATATACTGTTCTGTCAGCTCTGAACCTGAGTAAAGCATGCATTTGTTTGCAGAGGGTCAGAATTAACTTAGGAAGTAAGATGTGGCAAGAAAACATTTCCCAGAAGAGAAACAAGCAGCCTGGAGGCCTGGCAGTGGGTTGCTTTCACACCCAGCTGGAAGTCCAGCTTTTTGCAGTGGTACATACTTGGGGCTCTTTAGTCCCAAAGATATTCTAGTTTGAGCTTGTCCTGGAGCATATGCACTTGGTCTCTGAGCACGAGGGGAACCAGCTGGCTGGCAGAGAAACACCCTTGGCATTCACTGTGTCTTGTGTTGACACTGCCACAAGCTGCACTCCCAGATGGAGTAAAATATGAAAAAAGCCAGTTGTGAGTAGAGGGAGGAAAAGGGGGAGTTAGGAATAATAAAGTTAATCCTCTTTCTGTGTTAGAGATCAGCTCTCAAAACCTTTTGCTCCACACCACCCTCAGGGTCCTTTATCACACAGGAATGATGGGGTTGTTGGGAAGCCATTAAAAAAAAAATTCTGCCGCTGAGAAACAATAATGCAAAATAAACACTCCATAATCTAGTCCTTGATTGAATATGATTTAATGGTGTTGATGACCCTGCTTGAGTTTTGCTATGATTGATTAACTTGGTATATATCAAGGGAAATTACAACTTCTTCCTTCTCCCTTCCATAGGATCGCTCTGACTATGGGCTCTTTCCCAAGCCCTCTCTTGAGAGCTGTCAACATTTTGTCACCACTTCCAGGCATCATGAGCCCAACCCACATCCATTTCTCACATATGGCCCGCAGGAGAGGCAAAAAGGTACGGTTCTTTTGTGTTCTCCTTCACCCCAAAGGAAGAGAAGAAGAAGGAGAGCACTTTTTTGTTTTAAATATTTTTTAGCTTAAAAAAAAAAAGAACAGTTAATTAGACTAAGTGCAGACTGTTACTCTGAGTCATGAACATTCAGAGATGGGTGGGAGAGCTGACTCAGAAGTTGTGAATTAGATTCCTGGCAACGACGCCAGTTTAAGTAACAGTTTCTAGCTCGCTGCCCCAAACACGGGAGGTTAGATATTAAACAAACTATGGCTGGAAAAATCAAAGCCATCAGAGTGTTGGGTTTCTAAAGACCTTTTTAATGTTGACAATTATCAAATATGATTAACTATCAAACATCAAAGATTTATGGCCCAGACAGTAGCGAACCATAAAATGTTAGCAACATGTTTCAGAGATGTCTGATAGACTGTAGGATGAGCATGCTAAATACAATTAGCTGAGGGCATTTCATGGAGATGAAATGTGTTTGTTATTTAAGTAATATGATAGTGTAGTGACTTCTGCTACCCCCTCTCTCTCTCTCTCTCTCTCTCTCTCTCTCTTTCCATAATATATATATATACATATATATTTTTAACTATGTAATTTATATAGTGATAGAGGGTCATGGTTATACTATATAACAGAGTTGAGACTTTTTTACCTTGATATTCAACACTGTCATCTTGTAACACTAGGAAAAATCATTTGTTTTTTACTAAATGGAAACAGTAATCATAGTGTTCCTGAGATAACTCCCATCAAAATGGACTTCGGCACATGAGGCTTCTCGAGAATTGATCTGAACTTAGCATTTGCTCTAGCAAGTCACAGATTTTCCTTAGACCAGGACCTCTTTCTGACATAGACTTTACTCCCGTAGAATATAAGCATGACCAAATGTTTCAACAGTGAAAAGATGGCTAAAGATGATCCCTCCACCTCTCTATCACAGCATCATTTTATGGATGAATAGATGTCAATCTAAATATTGCACTGCCACCATCCTTGACCTCTAGCTAAATGAATTGAAGTTTGCAATTATAATGATCAGACTTCAGTCAGGGGAAGAAATAAAGAAACATATTTCATTTCTTCCTGCATAGAGTTGGGGAAATGGGGGAACAGAATGCTTATTGCACCATCATTAGTTATCATTTTGATCCTTAATTTTTCTTAGCTTTTTTCTCTCTGTTACAATGGAAGCTTTGAGGGTAGGGAAAACACTAGGAAATTATTAGAGTTAAACATTTTAAAGCATCAATAACCTTTTTAAAAGGAATTATACGAGTTGCATGTCATTCTAAGTACAACCCATGGTTCTATTTCTCACAAACTGAGATAATGTTTATAAAGCACTTTGTAAACCTTAAAGCACTAGACAAATGCTATTATTAAGTATTGTTGTTATACTGTAATGTAGTTTTAAGTGACCTGACACAACTTCCTGATCATTATCTGAAATTTGAATTTATATTTACTTTACAGGGTTTTTATAAGTGCATTTATGTCCTTTATTGGAATGTTACATTACTATACTAGGTATAATATAGAACAATCTGTTCTTATTTCCTTTTTCAAGAATGAATGCTTCTCAGCAATTGAGTCTAATATTCATTTAAAAACATATTATAATTAATATTGTAGCATATGATAACTATAGTTTTAGGATTATTAACAATTAAATTAAAATTCTTATATGTATTAGTTGGAATTTGCCTGCTTTTTATGTAGACTTGCTAGTTTATTTTCAAAATGACTATAAAACATTTTGCTAATAAAGTATTGTAAAAAGCATAATGATGAGAATGAGAATAGCACTTTAATTCCTTTACTTTGGAAGTCACTTACACCTCCTAGTTACCAAACTATTATAGATTCATAATATCTCACTACAAATGGGCCAATGAAATTTTAAAAAAAGGCAAATTTGACTTACCAGTGCTATTTTTTTTTATCTTATTTCAGAAAATAACACTAGCTTGACAAAATGTAATGTCTTGGGGTGGGTATTGGGAGTGGGGGTGGGGAGGGAGCTATAGCAGCCAAAACATTACATTTTTTGCTTTGCTGTGTGTATTTTTAAAAAGGGATACATACATTCAAATCCAATGTTGATGTGCTATGTTCCATCTATTTTTGCAATAATAGTACTTACCACCCACAGTTATTCAGAGTTTTTTTTTCCCCCGCCAAGCTGTTACACAGAAAAAAAAAACAGTTTTAGAATTACCATTTGTAGAAATAATAGTGCCAGAAAATTCATTTTTATTTGGGAGTTTGTAATGAGTATTACTCACACAGGAGGAGCTTTTGTGTCTAGAGATGATGCCCCCTGCAACAAGGCTGACTGCTCAAGGACTACTAGAATTACTCCCCATCCAGACCTGTTCTTCCTGAACAATAATAGCCTCTACCCTTTTATTTCTACCTTCTCTTCTTTAAAAATGTACCAGTTCTATTCCTGTTCTACAGACCTCTGCTTTTCATTGAATAGAGGCAATTTGGAATGCAAGGAAGACCATGGGACTTGTATGAAAGGGACAAGTCTGTATCCTGATCTGTAAAATGGAGATAATAAACCTGTATTACATATCTTTTAGGCTTGTTTTCAGGGTCAGATAAAATTATCAATGTAAAAATTTTCAGGCTATCATCATTAACTGTCATTATAGGGAATACATTTATAAAGAAACTCATGCTAAAGAGTTAATGGCTTAAAAATAATTTGATGTGTTAACCTTCAGAGAGTATTAAAAACACCTTCCTATCCAGTTTATTCAAAATTAATTGTATCATAACCCTTAGTTTCCTTGTAGGAAAAAGATTGTCAATCATAAAGGAGATTTAGAGATTCTAAATTATAGCATAGCCATGCCAAGATATATATTGAATGGAGTGTAACAGACATGGAATGGAAAGGAAGTTGTTTAGTGCAAGTGGGATTAAAAATCAATCACAGAAGAGACTTTAGAACTGAGGTCCAGAGAAGGGGGGAGGTAACATGCCCCAGTTTACAGAATCAATAAATAACAAGCAAGATCTCAAGCCCATGTCTTTTGAGTATTATGATAATTTGTTCTAGATTGGAGGAGCATAAAGACATTAGCTGACCAAAAGCAAGAAAATGCCCAGGTGGCTATTCAGCCTTGGAGAAAACCAACTTACTCATTAAGAATTCAAACAATAAGAGCTTTTCCTATCTTTAGAAAGCAACACTGAATCTATGAAGCAGACAGCTTGAGACATGTGGGGACCTTATTTGAGGTTCTCAGGGCAAAGTCAGGAAGAGAAGTATTTCATTAGAGCACCTGAACCCAAAACACTGGATGTAAGAAGGAATTTTGAGATATCTGGACTCCTCATAGGGTTTAGATATTTGGAGAATGGGGACTTCCAAGCACTAAATGACCCTGCTATAAATATATCCATTTCCAATGGGGAACAAAATGGGACTTCATGCTATGGGTTGGGTAAAGAACAGGACAGGAGAGAAAATAGAAGGTCCACACTACTGCTATCATAAAATATGCAGTAGTGGTTTTGGTCATCTTTGACTAACTGGCCACCAGAAGTGGGAATTCTCAACAAACATCAGTCATGGGAGTGACAACAGCCATCAGTATCCGATGAAAGCAACAGTTCAACAAAGAAATAGAAGTAGGAGGCTTGTGGAGGGTGTTAGAGGTTGATGAGGGTGGAAGAGGGAAAGGACACAGAGCTGGCAGAATAGAGAGAAGCTGGATTTTGAACTGTACCGAATATATTTTAGTGGATCTAAGTGGAGCTTAGGAATGATGGAATAAAAAAGTACAATAACCTTTCCTTCTACCTTAGTACTGAATTAAAATAATATAATATAACACATTAAAATAATATAACACATTATTTAGAGAGCTGTTTTTCTTATATAGGCAACTATCTTTAAATTCTATAGGAATCATAATATTGGGAGTTTAAGGAATTCAGCAGGTGAAGTTCAATATATAACTAAAAACTTCCCTCTATAACACATCTGGACAAGAGATTATGCAGAATTTGCTTGAAGATCTCTGAGAGGAAAACTTACCATCTTCTGAAGAAGCCCATTTCATTTTGGATAGCTATTAATACAGAATAATGAACACCGGTTTATAGTCAAGGCCAGGATTTCAAGACCAGCTTTTGCCATTGTGACCTTGATCAAATCAATTAATTCTTATGAGCTTCAGTTTCTTCATCTATGGTTAGATCAGATAACTTCTGAGAGTCTTTCATACACTAAATCTGCCACTCTCTAATATTATATTTGCCTCATTTCAACTTCATGGAATCATAGATGCAAGAACCTCAAGGGCCATTTATTCTACTCCCTCATTTACAGCAGAGGAAACTGAGGCTAAAGGCACTTAAATGATTTTTCCAATCATTCAGATAGCCTCTTGTTACTCCTAGTTCTATCTTCTGAGGACAAACTAAAAGCAAGTCTGTGCTCTCTTTCATATGATATCCTTAGTAATCTTATGGTATTCTTGTAGTCTTCATGATGACTAACTCAGCATCCCCACACACATACCTTGATTATTTCCAGAATGAATGAAATAAGTATGGATGAATGTATCGATGTTATAAATTGGTAGGGATATAAAAGAGCTTCATCTTTCAAAGCTCCCCATACACTCATTGTTTCACTTATAATCTTGCTTTTAGAGGCTCAAATTCCCAGAATTCAAAGCACCAGCTCTTTGGGAGAAAACTCCAGAGGCTTTGTATATATGTGTATTGCGTGTGGTTGGCAAAGATTTCAGGGAAGAAGAAATAAGTTGGAGGAGAGGGAGGCATGGAATTTAAACAGGGTAGATCTTTATATTGAAAAGGAGATATGTGGGTTACATCTGTAGCCCCAGTGCCTATATCTAAAGGAACTATGAGTATTAATAACTGCAGAGTACTTGTAGTGGTATACAGGTTATCTAGGACTGTATACAGTTGAATGTGACAGCCCCTCACAAAAAGGTTTTCCTTCCCTCTCACCCTCTCTCCTGTTGTCATACCAAGGAGGAAATACCAATTATCTCTATCTCTTAGCAAAGAAGGAGACACCACTTGATCCCAGCAGTCAGAAATCCTCTGGCTCAAGCATTTCCATCTCTGAACTGATCAACTTTCTCTTCCTCCTAGGAATAATTGTTTCAGTTATGCTCTCTCTGTCTCTCTATCTCTCTGTTTCTCTCTCTCTCTGTCTCTCTCTCTCTCTCTGTGTCTCTCTGTCTCTGTCTGTCTGTCTCTCTCCTTTTCTCTCTCTCTCTCATTTGATAGATAGGTATACATATATAAAATTGGTTTAGCATGCTTTTTAACAAAGGCTCTTAAAGAGGCAGTTAATGCTTGACATCTTTTTACAAGAAGAAAAACTGAGTCATGATACACTGCCTCATTTTCCTCAGGTCATCTGAACAAATCACATTTACTGCTATCAGTTTCTCAATTTGACTATGACTTTGTGTATGTGATCACCCTTATAAAAATATATTAGAGTATTTAGATTTACATCTGCATGTGTATGTCTACATTATCTCTTCTGTGAATTCTGGGGAAATGCATTTTAGATTAGAGGTAATGTTCTTTTCGAGGCTGGTTTATGTTTCAGTTTAAATTGGGTCTGTGAGATGAATTGGGACTTGCACAGAAGTTTGAAGGTCTCCCTGCAATTTGCTACAACTTCTTATATTCTTTATTTATAGAACTGCTACTTCCAGATACTGACTGGGCTGAGAATGACATCCCACCACCTTTACCACCACATCCCAGTCTGGAATTGGATCTTGAAGATTATAACCACAGGTAGAGCTAAAATATTGTTGTTGTTTTTTAAGTGTGGACCCATTGTTTCTCCAGAAACAAAAATAATCATCATTTATCCTACCTCTTTCTTATGGGTAGATAATTTCATATCACAGCCTATTAGTTTTATCCTGAGGAAGGTTCCACATTTTTGGACCATTTGTGGTTCAGATACCCTAATTTTAATGAGATGATCGTTAAGCATAAGACTATTTGTATTCAACTTGTACTTTTTAAAATATTCAAGCATATGAGCTACATTTCCATTTATATTTTAAGTTTTTTAAATGTAGCAGAAGGTAACAGAGAAAAGCTTTATGAAAAAGCTTATTAGAAACAAAAGTTTATCTCCTTGGTTGTAATTCATTTTCTGAGTTGATGAAGGCCATAGGATATTTTAAAGGTAGAGTACTATTCTAAGAGTTAATGGAACCTAAAAATTAAATAAATGCTATATATAATCCAAAAATATTGGAGAGGGTACCCAATGTTATATTCATTTTGTAATAGAAACTTAAAAAATCAATAATTTCTAGAATCACAAGAGCATGAGAGAGATTTACTAAGCATACACACCATTTGACTGTTTGAATTCATAGATTTTTTCCTTCTGATGAGTTTAAAAAAATCATTAAATTGTCCCATTGCTAGTTTCTTTATTTATTATAGCTACTAAAAAACTGCATATTTTATATTATACTATGTCCCAAGATAATCGTACAAAGTATCTTTAATTTTCTAATCTCAGCAACACTGTTGTCACTTCTGTTACTTTTTTTTTAATACAGACAGCAACAGCAAAAGTTGTAGTATTTTACAAGTTAACCAAATCAGACAGTGATTTTTCTCCATTTATTTCCTTGTCCTTCTTTGTATATTACCTTTTTCAAAATATGTTCATATTTTACATTTTCAGGAACTAAATTTACCATTATGATTAAGTTATGATAAACCTTTAAAACATTATGTAATCATGAATAGTTATTATTAATATTACTATATCTTGCCATCATCTTAGACTTAATGTAGCCAAAGTTAAAGTCTTTATTATTCCATCTCAAAATTATTCCCCCTCCAGCTTCTTCCTTTCTATAGCAGATACTATCATTCCCTACATACCTTAAGCTGAAAAATTTGGAATTATCCTTTACTTATTCTTTTAATAACATGTCTTTGGTAGTTCCTGCCTGAGAAAGTACTTTCCCTAGATGTTGAATAGATAAAATACTCTAGGAGGTATCTTGGACTTTCTGTCTTGATTTGGAATTATCACCTCTAAAGTATAGTCAGTCTTATCTTAAGCAGTTTCCCCTCTTACCTTCCGTTCTGATTGCTGACTCCATCTGTGAACCACATAGACAAATACCGTCTTTGTGCCCGTTGTTCTATAAACCAGTAGTATAATATTATATCCCCAAGGACCAAAACCGGAGTCAAAATTGAGTAGTTGCTTCATGGATGATTCTGTCATTCAGTTGAAACAAAATTTTGCTTGATTGGAGTTCTTGTGGCCCAAGCCCCCTACTGCTCCCTTTCCTCACAAACATGCTGTTACATGAATATTCTGACTCAGGGCAAGTCTTATATGCTTGCTATATGAAAGGAAGAGCCATTGCTAAATATCAGTGAAAAGGTAGTGATCTTCCCCATATGAATGTAGGCTTCCTTTACCATAATATCTGAGGACTTCACATTTGATTTTTCCTTCAAAATGTTTCTTAGATCTATTTCTTTCCCTCAAAATTAAACTGGTCTTCATACCTATATCAAAGAAGAATTAATATGAATGATTGCAATGGATTGAGTGATGATAATTGGCAGTTGTATGTAGAATTATTCAACTCCTTTCTTGTTTCTCTTTTACTTATCAATGAGAAAAGTCATCAGACTGGAAAATATTTTTACAAGTATTCACAGGGATCTGAAACCTGTGAGATTTAAAATGGTTGAGGTCTTAAACTGTAGTGATTAAAATAGTGGAAGATATAAATTGTGATAGATATAAGAGAGGGTGAGTAAATTTTACTGTAGAAATATGTTTCACTACAGTGTCTTGGGTTTTAAAATCAAATATAGGGTGGTCGCCAGGGAAATATTCCCAATTATTTAAATACCCCAAGTCAATTGGGTTTTATAGAGATTTTAATTAACAATACAATGAGTAATCAAAGAAAGAGAGAGAGAGTAAGAAAGAAATAAGTATGAAGGGCCTCAGGCCAATATGGCCTAGACCTGAGTCTTTTTTTTTATTTAATATATTTTATTTGATCATTTCCAAGCATTATTCATTAAAGACATAGATCATTTTCTTTTCCTCCCCCCCAAACCCCCATAGCCGACGCGTAAATCCACTGGGCATTACATGTTTTCTTGATTTGAACCCATTGCTTTGTTGATAATATTTGCATTAGAGTGTTCATTTAGATAGACCTGAGTCTTAAGAGAGAAATCAGTCAGTTTTTTAACACTCACCACAAGGTCTGACTAAACAAGGATACTAGTGACACCAGGCCAGCGTCCTTCCTCAAAGAGTCTTCCAGCCAGAGATTGTTTCAAAGGGCCTCTCTCAAGAGCCTCCAGAGCTCCTACCCCAGAGGGACAGAGCCCCTCAGAGGAGCTCCTCAAGGAGCTCTCCTTCAGAATGAGATTTCCTCCAAGAGCACTTCTCCTCAAAGAGATCTATCTCCAAGGAAAGAGCCCTCAAGCATCAGTCCTCAAGGAAATGAGTCTCTCAGAATGAGATCCCTCCAGAATGAGAATCAGAAATCGAGATCCTGAATGAGATCCAAGTTCTTATTTTTAAGGGCAAAAATTTCCTCTGTCACCTCCCCTAAGTCCTTACATCTACCAATCACTGTAGATGTTTCTAAAGGACCGCCCATTTTGAATTCACAGCTGAGTAGTTTTAATCTCTTTAGTAAGTCAGAAAAAAATGCTGCTGTCGACAAATTTCATTAAGGAAAAAACTCTGAATAAGTTATCACCCTTTTAGGTTTAAGTAGTTTACAAGTTGCCCCACCTATATGGGTACCTAGCATCCCATTGTATCAATTTTAAAAACAGGCATGACTCAAAGAACTTCCTGTCCTTTCCATAAGCATGGGTCAAAGCACTTTCATTGTTCAGCAAGGAGTATTTTGTCCTAAAGCAGTCTTAAGTAGGGTTGAGTAGGGATATTCCCAAGGCAAGGAGTTTTCACATTCAAGTAGAATTCTCACTATCTGCTAGGGAATTTTTTTAAGTAGAAACTTCCCCAATGGGGAAATTTCCAACATTCATAAGTCTGAGAAATTTTAAGGTTTACAAACCTTAAAGAAGTGAGAATCTCTTAAATGTAAGAAAACATCAAGTTGGTTTTAATGAGCTCAAGTCACCATCTATATTACTGAAGAAGCACTTAGTTGCTCTAGACTGAGGAGTACAGAAAATAGTATCCTAACAGAGAGGTAAGGAGCAAATAGATTGAGTTTTATCTGCAAAAAGAAGAGGCAGAAAGAGGCAAAAAGTAGTCATTGGATTTCTTCAAAAGTCTTCCTCATTGCTAACAGCTAAGAAACTTGCAAATTATAATGCAAATTACTTAAGCAAGAAGTGCCAGATAACATGGAAAAGGTGGGAAAGTCTGAGAGAAATATAAAAAAGAGCATTATTTAAAAAGCTCCTTCTTACCTGTTGACAGAAAGAGAACACAACAAACTGCCTGTGTTGAAAGTCACTGAATACTGATGGTCTCAGTTTCAACAAGTAAGAAGGCAAAGGGTGACTTGGAGACATTGTTGTGTTTATGCTTATTACAGAGCCAAGTAATAACAAGGTGTGTGCAAATGCAGATTGTTCTCTCTTTTATAAAGGGAAATGGAAGGTTACCTCCCTAATCTGGAGCTCTTCAAGAGAAGAAATGTTTCAAGAAGAAAACAACATACCAACAGGGAATGGGGGAACAGCTAAATGGCATGGTGAATTGAGAGCCAGGCTCAGAGACAGGAGGCCCTGGATGCAACTGTGACCTCAGACACTTCCTAGCTGTGTGACCCTGGGCAAATCACTTAAGCCACATTGTCTAGCCCTTACTGCTTTTCTGCCTTGGAACCAATACAAAGTATTGATTCTAAGACAGAAAGGATAAGATTTTTTAAAAAAGAAACCCAGCAGTCATATTTGAAGGTACTAAAAAGCTCATTTGCCTTTGCCACTGTGGGACTTTGTACAGTTAAACTGTTCAAAGAAACAGCTTCTTTAAGTCATAATGGCAGTGCAGGTCTTCTGAAAGGGTGAATAATATCTAGAATGGGCCATAAGAAAATGAAAAGTTTTTTTATCTTTCTCTCAAGGGAATCAAGGAGTTTTTATGTTTCCCAAACATGGACAATCAAGTCTACATCCTTCTGAGTCTCAGCAGATCTGCTAACCAATAATACTTGCTTCTAGTGATTTGTGGGAGAATAAGTTATGTCATTAAATAGACCCTAGAAAATACCATTAGGGAATCCTTGGAAGGGATCTCAGGCAAAAACAAACAAACAACCAACCTGTGCAGGCAATGCTTTCATCACTGTTGCCATCCCTAGCTAGCTAAGGGCTTCTGAATAGAAATAAGGATATAGGTAATAAATAGTTTAAGAAATTGGTTTCAGAGAATGGGATTTGGATTTCTGGAGCAGGACTTCAAACACATTGATGATGGGTTCCTGATGTAGTATGGACTATATCTAATAATGACCAGGAGGAAAAAAATGCCACATACCTAGAGGTGCTAAAGATCTAACAAACAAGGCTTTAAACTAAAAATGGAGAGAAAAAGAGAAACTAACCACATACAGCAGCTAAGCCAGATTCTGGGGATGAGAATTGCAGATCTGAAAGGAGGGAGCTTAGCAATGCCCAAGAGCCCTAACATCCTTCAGTCTCTATATGCTGCACATGCATAGTATGAGTAATAAACAAAATGACTAGTGACCTTAATGCAAGGAAGTAAATTCTTAGCCAACTCTGGGACTTATGAGGATACTACCTGACGAAAATATGGAAATTTAAGGAATAGAGCAGCATTGTAAGTCTAGAAGATGTAACTGGAAATTCACAAATAAGACCTGCATTTGGGTAAATCTTTCCTGGTGAAATAATAACAACAATAACTAGCAATTTTTGTAGCTCTTTATGATTTATCAAGTTCCTTACAAATATTGCCTTATCCTCATAACTTATTTTGAGAGGTAGATATGATTCTTATTCCCATTTTACTAATGATGAGACTGAGGCTAACAGAGTTAAGTTGTGACCTTCCCATTGTCACATTGCTAGTCATTGATGCAGGATTTAAACTCAGGACTTCCTTACTCCAGGTCCAATCCTCCATCCACTTTAGTACCAATCTCTGTGAGAAAGACAAAGAAACAATATTGTGGTGGGAATCTAATACAGAAAGAAGAAATGGATGATTAGTTGTACAAAATAGCAAAATTTATCTGGAAGTAGAATAAGGATGACCTTAACAATTTTGACAGCTACCAGAACTGTAGCTGCTATGAGCATAAGCTGACAGATGTTTAACTTCTCTTACTGACCATTTCTTCAGAAGATGAAGGGATCAACAAGGAAGCCTACTATTCTGAACATAATACTGACCTATCAGGAAATATTAGTCATCAGAGTAGAAATGATAAGAGCTGTAGGATAAAATTATAACTCCATCATAGATTAGGAAGGGGAACACACGAATCCAGTTTGAAGTGAGCTATACATTTTGAAAAAAATTCTAGAGTTTAGACAAAAGATAAAAAATATTCTAGAAAATGACATAATTCTGTAGGAGGAAATTGGCTTTTTTTTTTAAAGAGGCTATAATAAAACTCAAGAATAAAATTCTTATGACAAAAACACATTATTCCCATTAGTAAGAAAAGGGAGACTGGCTAAAGAGACCAATTGCAATGGACAGGGAACTGACCAATTCAGGTTTTTAAAAGAAATGTACAGATAATGGAAGCAAGACAAATTAATACTTCTAAACAGGAAAAGCTAAAGCTTTTTAGTAAATGCTAAAGATAACAAGCAGGATTTTTACAGTTGTTTTGGGTCAAAAGGAAAGTCAAGAAAGGATTAGTACTGATGATTGCAACAGATGGAGTGATGACATTTGGATGGCTGAAAATAGGACTAGGAAGTTCCTTTCTTACAGCATTTTTATGTACCAATTCAAATGTTCTTTGGCCTGGGAAATGTAGAAAAAAATTATTTACAGTAGATTGAGGGGGGCAATAAAATGGTTCAGTGGATTGAGAGCCAGTCCCAGAGAATAGTGTTCATGTGTCTAAATCTGACCTCAGACACTTTTTAGCTATGTGACCCTGAGCAAGTCACTTTAACCCCCATTACCTATAACCCTTACCACTCTTCTGCCTTGGAACCAATACACAGTATTGATTCTAAGACTTTTAAAAGATAGAACTTTTAAAAAACAAAACAGGAGACTGAAACCTTAAATTAATGAAGTAATGGTAAAAAAAAAATCTAGTTGGTCTTTAATGAGTTTAAGTAAGTCACCAGGTTCAGATGAATAATATTCTGGAGTACTTAAAGAACCAATAGATGCAGATGGTAAGCCACTGTTGATGACCTTTGAAAAAGCATTGTACATGGAAGTGTTGAATGATTGAAATGGAAAAAACTTGATATTGATTTTCAAAAAAAACAAAAGATGGTATATTCTTTTAAGTTACTATCCTTGTGAGTTGACTTTTACTTCTGGCAAAATTCCCAAATTCAATATTAAAGTAACAGTAAATCTCATAATATCTAAGTGGACAAAAACATAGATACATGGAATGGATTATATTATGGTGAATATTAATAATATAGTAATAGCTGACATTTACATGGCACTTTAAAATTTTCAAAGAGCTTACATTATCACATTAGTTCCCCTTAACAATTCTACAAGACAGATACTATAGATATTATTAACTTCATTTTATAAATGATGAATTTGAATGTTAAATAGATTGTGATTTTCTACCTCACTTACATAATTGATGTGTATCTCAATGGGTATTTGACCTGAGCCTCTATTAACACTTTGTCCAGTCAAACATGGCCTCTCAAGTTAGTGGATTTTGAAGCATTTGAATAGCTATGTTCAGAATTTCAATCTTCAGTCAATTAATGGATTGATAACTCAAGATATTTTGATATAATAGAAAAAGCACCAAGGAAAATTGGGTCCTAGTGCTGGCTCCATTTGAGATTCTTTCGATGTATTATTTCACTGTTTATACTCAGTGTCCTTATCTATGAAATTTATAGGGTGAATAAGGTGATCTCAGAATTTCCCCCTTTTTTTCAAAATAATTCCAGTATGTTATAATGTGGACAAATGTGTGCTAAGTGGATTTATCATTGATTTACTAAAGAATATTCATTATAGATCATTATTGTTCTGGAGAATGTATTAAAGTGTACTGTTAGACTATACCACTGTCCCATCTTCTGACCAATACCATCAACAAAGACTTGGATGAAAATATAGCTGATATGTTTATCAAGTTTATGGATGACACAAAGCAAAAAGGCATAACTAATTGGTTAATATAATAGTATTGGGATCCCAAAAATATCTTGATGGCTAGAATGAGATTAAATTTTAGTAGCATGAATATAAATACCCTTATTGGAATATAGATCATAAATTTCAGCATTGTAGCCAGGCAACCGTACCAATAGAAAGTCCTGGGGACTTTAATGAGCTTTAAGTTTAGGAGAAAGCACAATAGTGTATAAAAGATTAGCTTCAGAGTCAGAATGATAGGTTCAAGTCTTTCTACCTGTGTGATCCTAGACAATTAAAAAGCTATCAATAATAATAACTATAATAGCCAGCGCAAATATATATATATATATATATATATATATAAAACTAAGATTTATAAAGCATTTTGTAAATATCTAATTTTGTCCTCGAAACAAACCTAGGTTATCCTCATTTTACAGATGAGGAAACTGAGGCAAACAAGATTAAGTGACTTGTACAGTGTCACAAATCAGATGAAAATATGTTTGAGAAATAGTTAACAAAATAAGTAAAAACACAATAAAACATAGATCACATAACATTTTAAAACTAAGTCAATAAGTGACCCATAGAGATTATTATGTATAGATTAGTGTCCCCTATTTCTTACCACTGAGTTAGAACGTAAGTGGTAGTAATGGGCTTTCTGTGTATGAGGGATCTGGGTGGCTTATTGGAAAGCATTGGTTGTGGAGTCAGGAAGATCTAAGTTCAGATCCTGCCTCATTTGGTCATCTGCGAAAAGGAGATAACAATCACCTACCTTTTGATAGTTGTAAGGATAAAATGAGATAATATTTGTAGTCTTTTATAAACCTTAAAGTGGCATATAAATGCTAATAATGATAGTGATGTGGATGATGATGATGAAAGGCACTGCTGTCCCTTGTGTAACATCTACCTATAAATGAAATAAGTGATCCTGTGATAATTTACAAAGTTTTTGTTGTTTTTTTTCCAAAATATACACTAGTCTTTGAAAGGGAGGATATTTCCCCCCAAGTCAACATTAAGACCATGATTTGTAGCCAGATGGACAGTCCATCAAGTTATTTTACCAGTGTTTGTAATTTGGACACATTACATATGGATAGTGTGCTGGATCTAGAAGTGAATGAGAGGAGGCTGAGCTGGATTGAACTTGGAAAATGAAGCAGTGTTTTTTTGTTGATTCCAAACTGCTCACTGCCACCAAAGTCCACCTATTTATCTCATTAATGATAACAATAGCAGTCACAACTAGCATTTATATAGCTCTTTAAGATTTACAAAGCATCTTATGTGTTTTATATCATTTGAACCTGAAATCCTCATTTTTGAGGAAACTGAGTCTCAAGTTTATTGAGTCACCCAGAATCTTGCAGCTAGTCGGTGATTGTGGTCTCATTTGAACACCAAGTCTTTCTAACTTGAAGTCTAACATAACACCAGTTATTCCCTACTATCTCCTCCTAAGATGTTTATAAGGATGCAGACTGTAGAATGACACGATCTGAGGAACATCACAATGACAAATAAACCAAAGGCAGTGCTGCCTCACATAACAAGGGCAGTCATGGTCATACGTTTCCAGAATATTACTAACAATGACTTTGCTGTCAAGAAGAAGCAAAGAAAAGGCATTCTCTAGGCCATGTATGACTCAAAAACACAGACATCATACAGTGCTAATGAAAGATGGTAGATGGCCCAAGTGACACATTGATACTTCCTAGATTTGCTCCTTGATTTATTCAGACACATATACAAGAAAGAATAGCTTGAGATGAGGAGTCTGCTCCTGCCTCCAGGAATGTACTTCCATGATGATGACTCCTAGACCCTGCTAAAGAATACCCATTAGAAGGGGAGCATTTTGAGGGCAAAGAATTTTTTGTCTTGTGCTGCCTGGCACATGGTAAACATAAATAAATTAGATTTAGAGAGAGATGATAGATAGCTGTGATAGATAAGTAAGATTAATGTTTGATGAATGACTCATTTTTCTTGATTTAGATGTTTCTGATGTTTCAACTCGAATTTGTATTTCTACCTCTCTTCTGAAATCTCAGATACTACAAGGGTTTTGTGAAAACAACCCTTCTAGCCAACAGGGAACCAAATCCTAAAGCTCTTGAACTAGTTTTTATTTTAAACAAATTAAGATTTGTTTATTCTCCTGGATATCCTTCTTGCTTTAGAGACATAGAAACTTTTTTTTTTGCCAACTTTTGTGGGCCACCATAACTTTAATTTCCACCTAGCTATTCACCTCTAGCTCCACCATTGGCTCCAGAAATTTATCTTCCTGCAAGATCAAATCAACTTTGAAACTCATATCTTCTCAGTATCTTCTGTCTCTGGGGCTCCACCATCCCTCCCAGTGGAAAGGGTGGAGAGGGGACAACCTCAGGTTTTGCACCTGCCTACATGATCAGGTACTCTACCTCTATTCCCTAGTTCTTAATTCTTATTTAAAAATTCTTGTGTGGATGTGAAAGCTTTTCAAATAATAAATGAATTCAGTGGCATTTTAGTATTGTCTTCCCACATTAGGTGGTTATCTCTTTGAAAGTAGAGACTGTTTGAGTTTTGTTTTGTTTTTTGCTTAGGTGTTTTTTGGATTTTCTTGTATCCTCTGTATTTAACACAATACCTGGTACATAAGAAATGCTTAATAAATATTTACTGAATAGTTGACCAATATAGTTCTGTCACATGAACTAGACCTTCATTATTTTCATTCAAGACTTGCTTTTATTTTAAAACAGCCAAACCAGAAATACTTCAATTCATGAAAATTAGAGTAACCCTTAAAAACTCTAAATTAGTTAAATTTTCTGGAATGGAGAGCCAAGGAGTGGAAAAACATGAAAGGAGGTTAACAAATATTAAGGGATCATGACAGAACAAGAAGAATGTTGAGTTTGAAATCAGAACACCTGAATTCAAATCCTGACACTGTTAACTATATGAATAAGTATGTTACTCTCTTTCTTTCTTACTCTTTCTTTGTTTTCCCTTTGTAATTTGAGGGTATTGAACTAGAGCTTCCAAATAAATTTCTTTTATTTTGTTTTCTTCCCATGCTCCTCCCACCCCTATCCAAAATTCCTTTCATAAATTATTTGATTCTGTGCTTCTGAGAAAAATCATAGAATTTTTGCCTAATGTGTAAGAATTTAAGGGCCAAGTGGATAGGGTCATACCCTAAGTTGTGAAGACAGGCAGCCAATTGTAGCTAGAAGTTAAAGGAGATGATATTCATGAACTACTAGCCTCTCTTCCCCAGGAAATCTAACAGTCTTGTCTTTGAGGAAAAAAAGAAGACTGAACATTAGACCCAGAGCCAAGGCACACCCAAGATAACCACAATGATAAAATTTAAGACTAGGCATTCAAACATTTAGAAGATACCAAGGCAAAGTTTAAAGAGAGACAATCCAAACATTACTATTGGGGAAAACAAGGTCAATAGCTTGATATCAAATACTTATGCTTGGTGCAAAAATATTGACACTGAGATAAGTATACCTAAAATAAGTGTGCTTGGGACAAATTCTAAAAAAAAAAAAATAGCTAGCATTTTTGTAACACTTAAGTTTCACAGAAAACTTCACAAATGTTTCCTTTTTATCCTCAAAATAACCCTGGGAAAATAGGTACTGTGTCAACAGAAGTTAAGTAACTTACCCAGGGGCACATACCTTACAAATTTCTCAGACCAAATTTGAACTCAAATCTTTTAGATTCCCAAGTATAACACTTTATTCACTTCACTACCTAGCTGCCTAAAGCCATCAGTTTCAGTTTGCCAATAAAAAAGCCTTTCTGAATTCTGTGATCTTGACAATGACCCTGTTATTTTTTAATTTTAATTTATTTACTTCTTTGATACATTTAAATATCCTGTTAACTCCCACTTTCCTTTCCCTTCCTCCATTAGAGAAATCATCTCATACCTATTAAATTGGCTAAAATGAAAAAAAAATAACAAATGTTTGAGCGTATATGGAAAAATGGGGACACTAATACACTGTTGGTGGAACTGTGAACTAATCTAACCATTTTGAATAATAATCTAGAATATGCTCAGTTATAAGACTGTAACCGCTGACCCAGCAACAATACTATTAGGTTTATTTACTAAGGTAGTCAAGGGAAAAGGAAAAGAAACCTGTATGTTCCAAAATATTTGTAACAGCTCTAAAATTCTTCCTTAATGGAGTCTCCATGCCATGAGGCTGAAGGTACTGTTTTATGTCTTCAAAAGCAGCATCTTGCACAGTAAAAAGCACATAATCATTTTGTATTTGTTCATTATCAAATAAAAGGATATAAATGAAGGGCAAATTTAATTTTTCATTGGTATGGTGTACCTATTTAGTTAGACTCTAAGTTGGAAAAATGTGTCATGATGAAATCTGACAATGTGACACCTATTCCCTATCCTTACCTTTAGTTTAGCTATTTAAGACCCAGCCAAGAACCTTAAAGCAACCCCTCCCCAAAATTTTTTTTTAAATCCTCAAGAATAGATGTCACAAAGTCTATAGGCTAAAGCTCATGGAATTTATTCACAAGATAGCCAGCCTCTCAAGTCCTTACTCAGGACATAATTATTTTTTACTTTACATGTGATTCCAACAAGTTTAATTATCTCTTCTCCCACCCTGCAGCAAATGAAAAGTAATATATCAGCAGAAGTGAAGGAATAATACAAATAGGATATTGACAATAAGAAGAGATGACAGCTAACTGGTATATAACAAGAAAACCATTAAAAAGCAATAACTTATAAAGAAAAAAAGTCTGAGCTCCTTAATGACTGATGACATCATGGTTTATAGGCAATGACTGATGTTTATAATAATGACCTTGAATCATCATGAAAAAGTTAAATTGTGTTCAGGACATTCTGATTTAAGAAGTCCAGAGAGCTTGAATATATGTTAGAACTTTTCCATTTCAAAGTGATTAAAATTTTAAAGATTTCCTACATTTCAGAATATAAAAAAAGAATACAAATTTAAGGTTCACAAAGCGATTCCTCCCCCCCAAAAAAGTATTATTAGCATCACTTTAACGATGAACAAACTCTTATCACAAATACTATTAATTGTGGTGGTTAAAAAGATAATCAGTGATCATACCAGCTCCTAGATGATACCATTTCTCATCATGTGCCACTCCCACAAATTACCATCCTATGGACATACATAAAATGGATACAATAATATACATAGTAAATATATATTGGTAATGTATACATAAAATAGATACAATAATATACATAGTAACTATTAGATAATAATTTATTGCATGTGTATATTGTGTTTAATTAATATATAATATAATTATACATAGTAAGTATAAAATGATTATTTTTATATATGTATGTATGTATGTGTGTGTGTATATATATATATATACATATTTTTTTTTCATTCCCCCAGAGGCTAACCTTTTTGAGGGGAGTGTTTTGACTTGATTTTTCTATCCTCAGTGCCTAGAACAGTGCTTTATGCATAGTAGATGCTTAATAAAAAAAATTAATTGATTGAAATTGAATTAAGGGAATGATTTGTTTTCAATGGTAAAAGAATACTTAGTGGCAGAATTTCCACAAATATCTCTTGTCCTGTATAGAGTAAGAAGAATTTTTCTTTTGTAATTTTCTTAAACTATCTATCTTCCTCTCCCAAAAGGGAAGTAAATTAAATATTCATCAGGAATAAAATACTTTGAAATTTTCTGTAAGTTCTAGAAAATGTACAATGAGTATTTGATCTGTTTTGTGTCAGCATCTTCAGCTAGGTTTCTTCCTCCCCAACCTCCTTTTGAATTGTTGCTGAACTCTGCACAAAATGGGCTGTTGGGGCTTGGAGATGGGGATGTCTGAAATAGACTTAAATATGGTACTTTTAAAAAGTCAAAACAAAGCAAAACAAAACAAAATCTCCTGTAGTCATCAACCACATAGCAGATGTCATTCATTTAAGGGGATGGAATGTTGACTTGTGTTGAAAATGTCAGCCAGCTCTTAAGCAGCAGAGTCTATTGGAGAGCGGCTTTTCAGGTTGCAAAGTTTCCAGGACTTGGGAACCTTGGAGGCAAGTCATTTGCCTCCAGATAAATTAGAGTTGCCTCTCCCACTTTGACATTATATATAGTACAAAAGAATTCTATTTAACAAAAAGCAGTGAAGAGTAAAACTAGATGGTAGAGGGTGAATATTTTTATTTCAATGCACATCATGTGACAGAATGTATGCAAACAGCATAGAAGTTTCAAAGTTAATGATTGATTTTTAAATATGTAATTGGTGATGGGAGCAGAGAAAGACAAGTTGCTTCTTTCTTGAGGTTTTACACCAGTATCTAAATATTTTGTATGGCTTCCTTCCACAGCTCAGTAGTGGATTCAGCAGTATATTGTACAGATCAGCAAATAAACTTCAGATCCCTGACACCAGCCAAGCAGCCTGAATCAATTAATCTGAAAGCCTCAAAGAGCATGGATCTTGGTAAGAGAAGGTGAAGTGACACATAGGTCAACTTAGCACATCTATCTTTTAGAATTTCCTGCTTAATGTTTCTTAAACCCATACCTTAGGGAGCCAGATCTATTGAGGATCTGAGGAGGGTATATGATGATCATTAACTTTTTCTGCCCTCGCCCTAACATCTAACTATTATTACCCTTAAAATAAGGAAAGGGATAAATGATTCTTTATTTTATGAAACAAGTTCTAGATTGTCATCCTTTTTTTCCCGTAGAGAACAAGCTGAATTATGAATGCTAGTGCCAGAAAGGATTCTGAGATCATCTAGTCCAAACCCTTCATTTGGCATACCGTATGAAGAAAATAAATGCTAGTGTGGAAATGATTCGCCCAAGGTTATACAGCTAGTTAGCAGCAAGACCAAGTTTCCTAACTTCTAGGTTCAATGTGTTCTTTAAGTTTTACTACAGCTAACGTCCTAGCTTAGAAGAAAGATAACATGATGTTATACGTGCGTATCTATGTAGGTGTTAAGAACTCTGGAGTATGATTTGTTTTTCAATTCTTTGAATAAGAGGTTCCTTTCCTGAGAAAGAAAGTTGGACTAGATGACCACTTGAATCCAAAGCGATAATACTTGAATGGGCCCTAGCTCTAGAATCCAGGGATTTGAGTTCATATACTACTTGTTTTCCCTTGGACTTAGATGTCCTATAACCTGACTAGGATCTTAGTTACCTCTTCTGTAGCTAGCTTCTAAAGCTATGATTCTATAATCTCTTCTAGTATAAAACCTTTATAATTATATCTTCCTTTCTGCCACCTTCTTATAATCAGCTATTCAGACCTTCTCCTAACATACGGGATGTTACTCTTTTCTTCTACTGGCAAACCTTAGGAAGTCCTTAACTGACAACCCCTCTCCCACTTTATTGCCACTCCTCTTTTTACTGGATTTCCTACCTTATTACTGAGTTTCCAAGAAAGGTTCTAGCCATTTTTTCCTTTATCCCAGTTGAACAAAATAACAGGACCCCTTCTTAATTTTTTTTCCTAGTCCTCACTGCAGGGAGCTAAATGCCAAGGGATATAGTTTATAATTTCATAATAGTGTTAGAAATAAATCCTGACTCTCCTTGCTAATTCTAGGAAACTAGGTGTGTCCTTAGGATCTCTCTTCCTGCTTAATTTGCTCCTTCAGGCATCTCTTGCCCTTGATATTATCTTAGCATTAAGTTGATTGATTCATTTAACCAGCTTGTTTGGGATGCACCTTCCAAAACTGGCCTTGCTTTCTTCCATTCCTGACCTGACACCTAGAGCCTGGGGCATGCAATTCCTTCTTAGACATTTCTAGTTCAAACTAGATTCTAGAGCTAAGGATCTGGCAATTCCTCTACTTTAAACCTGCTGAACATGTGTCCCCAAATTCCCCCATTAAGCATACCTCAGCTCAGTGAAGAGATAAATTATTTCCCTGGTGACCTCAGGAGCTCTCTCTATTGTGGGCTCTGGACCTTAGTTTTTTCTTTCTCTTTCCCCATTGCTCTTGAGGCTCCAACCTCTGTAGATTCTTTCTCTCCCTCACCTATGACCTGTCCTCTAAATTTTTGATTGATCTGCGGCAAGCAAATTCCCCAAGCATCATTCTCACAACTAATTCTTCCTTGGATGATTGAGTGGCCTCTTCTAACTCCTATTTCTGAGACTGGTATCTTGCTGAAAGTCCTTGGACCCTAGGCTAGAGCTGGAGCTTCATTCCCCAAGTCAGATTTGTTCTGGTATTGCTCCCAATTAGGCATTTCCTTCTAAACCAATGAAGTCCTCTTATCCTCCACTTTGTGCTCTCCCCAAACTAGGTGCTGATTGATTGAATCTTGTGGAGTTTGGCAATTCTTTCAGTTCTGGGTTAGTGATAGCTTTTGAAAGAGTACTTGGTAGAAGCCTTCCTATACTGAATTCTTCATTCTTGGAGCCTCCTAGCTTAGGGAAATTTCTCTTCTAAGTCATCATAACTGTGTCTACTATGGGCAGCTGAAAGGTCTGTGTCTAAGCTTCAAGCGACTCCTGGACAGGTCACCCTATTAAAAAGATAGATGACATACAGGCATAGTGCAGAACTCTTTTGGAGACATTCGGATGAGCTCTTTATAGGAAAGTTGTTAGAGAAGTATGCAAATTTAAAATAAATTCTGAATGAAATGTTAATTGCATTTGGAATGCTAGCAGGCATAGTATTGCAAAGATTCTGATTTCTTGAGGTATATTGCATATTTCATTAGTTACAAGGAGAAAACTGAATAACCAAAATTGCATTTGATGCATTTGATAGCTTAATAAATAGTGCTTATCCACTGCCCCATTTACAGTTGTTCAGACAAATGTCCAATCATAATGAAACCAGAGAAATTGAATCTATTTTCTATAAGCTAACTTGATCACTGGATATTTTCCCTCTAATCATGTATAGTCAGGGTCTGGTGGTGAAACACAGTGGGGAACTGCCTTAGATCATAGCAATGATCACAGAAGAACATTTGCAAGGCCAAGGGCCTTTAACTAACAAAGGGTGTAAAGAAGGTCTTTTGTCTCTATCCATTAGGTCATTTCTATAAATGGTAAAGAGTATGTCAGACTTACTAAGTGTCTTGCAAATTTGTCCTTCAGTCTTTCGTCTTCCTCTTGAGGAATAAGGTGAATGGGTAGCAACTATTATTAATTACTAGTGGAAAATTCTAATGGCATTTTGAGAAACAAAGAGACTGATGTAGCCCTCCAAAAATCTTGGAATCAAAAGGAAATCCAGGGGGTCTTTTATAAAGTAAAATCAGGACCTTTGTAAAAAAACCAGACAACCCTCAGTTATCAGAAATAAAACCAAAACTCCAGCTAACTAAACTACTCCAAGAAACTAATCTATTCTCCAATTTTTAGTCTATCTAAAAAGGTTTAGTTCTAGAAGGTACCTTAGATGTCACTTGGTCCAATTCTCTCATTTTATAGTTGAGTAATAAGAGGCTGGAGGGATCTTCCCCAAGACCCCACAGTCAGTAAGAACTGGATTCTCTGTCAGATCCTCCACCCCAAGACTAGTCCAGCCAGCCATCTGTGGACAGATTGCTTTGGAGGGCCTTTCCTCTTGGATGAGATAGTTGTTACTTTACCTAGCAAATTGCCCAGTGCATTTAGAGGAGCCATCACAAGAAGAAATTACTAATAATTGTGATACCTTTTTTCCATTTTAAGAATCATAATCATAAGGCATTTTCCTCAGGATACAAGTGCCAAACTAAAAGCATTGGATAAGGTATACTGGACAACAGCAGCAGTTAAAAATAAATTCTAACTACTTCCTTTTCTTTTCCTTTTTTTTTAATCTTATCACAACATCTAAAGATAGCTTCCTTTGTGGAAAGTCCTATTTAAAATTCAGTCTTCCAGAAAGCTCCAGTATTAAAGGTCCAAAATAAGCAGATAGTTCCAGATAAATGTGATGGTGAGTTTCCTAATCTCATTGTTTTTGTCCTGGGCTCTTGGCTTTGCTCTTTCTGAAGGGATTGATTCTTTTAAATTTTATAAAATATTGACCCAGCTTGAATAATATCCCTGCAACATTTTTCCAATGGTTTTATATTGATTCTTTCATAAGAAGCTTAAACCTGAGTAGCATAGAGTGAGAGCCAGGCCCAGAGGGGCAGGATCTGGGTTCAAAATTGATCTTAGGCACTTCCCTAGCTGTGTGACCTAGGGCTAGTCACTTAACTCCCATTGCCTCACCCTGACCACTCTTCTACTTAAGAACCAATACACAAGGCAGAAGGTGAGGGTTTAAAAAAAATAAGAAGCTTAAACCACGCTCTTAATTTTGCTTGACTCCAAGTCCTCTTTCAATGTGTATAATCATTGATTATTTTTAATTAGCCTTGAATGATTATCTGAGTGAGCCATATAAGGATTCATTTGATAATTTTATGAATAGGTTGACCCTTCTATAAATGCTGGGCTACAAATGCATTTTAGATGAGAGGTCACAAAAAGAAATGATTAGTTTCTAGTTACTATATATTAAGATTTGTTTGGACTTTGGTTTTGGTTTTTGTCTGGGCCTCTGTTATTTATTTATTTATTTGTTTGTTTGTTCATCAGGAAATCCTTTCTACCAAGAAGATCAGAAACAGTTGTGTAACTTAAAACATCTTAAAAATTGAGTGAGACATTGAAAGGTTAAATGACTTGCCTTGGACAATAGTCAGAAGGATATGAACCCAAATAGTCATGATTCACAGTCCTGCCACAGCTACATAAGCTGCCTTCTTTCTTTCTCTCTCTCTCTCTCTCTCTCTCTCTCTCTCTCTCTCTCTCTCTCTCTCTCTCTCTCTCTCTCTCTCTCTCTCTCTCTCTCTCTCTCTCTCTCTCTCTCTCTCTCTCTCTCTCTCTCTCTCTCTCTCTCTCTCTCTCTCTCTCTCTCTCTCTCTCTCTCTCTCTCTCTCTCTCTCTCTCTCTCTCTTTCTCTCTCTCTCTCTCTCTCTCATTTTATTTAGTCAATTTAGAACATTATTCCTTGGTTACAAGAATCTTATTCTATCCATCCCTCCCCTGCCCATAAGCTGCCTTTCTAAAGTATGGACAGGTTAGCAATTTGTGAAGGGTCTGCAGTTTCCTTAGCACTAGGCAGCTCTTTCCCCCAACACAAATCACAATCAGATTTAGTCAATGATGCCTAGAGTTACCTAAAACACCTTCAGAAGTATTAAGGGGTTGAACCCAAGTCTCTTGGGCTTCAAGCCAGAGTTCTATCCTCCACTACAAGAGAGGCACTACAGAGGCTACAGTCCTCCCAATGCTGAGAACCAGATTAAATTGTTATTGGAAAATATCTAACAAAATAAATAAAAATATAGAAGCTGGATAATTTTTAGTTTTCTAAAGCAATGTCCTGGCCATAAGTATCCTTACGTATATTCCCTTCTTGAGTTTGACACCATCACTCCACACCACTTTACCTGTTATGGGTGGGAAGAATCCCTTTGGGGTTCAGGAAGGATACCTTTTGCAAGCATGCAAGACTCCAAAACTTAGCTTAAAAACAAAAAGAGAAATTTATTAATTTAGGAAGTAATGTTGAGAGTGGCCAGGAGGATAGCAAGGTGGGACAGCAAGATGGGGAGCAGTTCCTGGGAGGACAGCATGAATGGAAAGGCTATTCCTACATGGGGACAGCATGGATGGAGAGGCTGTCCCCCAGAAAACATCAATTCTGGGGCTTTTATCCTCTTTACAACAGATGCTATGTCCTGGTGTGGAAGTGACTTGTAGAGTCAGGCATTTGGTGGGGTGGGGTGGTCTTCTGACTGGGGTCTGCCTGGAGACATAAAGATTTATCTCTTTGTCCATCTTAAGTCTAGAGGACTATCAAAGAGGATAAACATACAGGACCCTAGGTGGGGTCATTGGGTGTTTCTAAGTTAAGAGTCACAAGGATGCAAAGGCAAGGGAGTTTCCCTGATAATAGTTCCCCTGGGTTTCTGGGGGTACAGTGCCCATGTCATTACCTATATTTAGAAAGTGTCATATGAAAATACCATCTTATCCTAGTTTTATCCAGTTTAAAAGTTCTCTGTTCAACAATAATAATAAGTGACTTCATATGGCACATTGATGTTGCAAAGCACATTTATAGAATCTCTCAATATCTAGTAGATATGTTCTCTGTGATGTTATGCAGCCTCATTAATATCAACCCAGTGATGAGTGAGTTGATGTGCACAGAGTGTATTCTGAAATAAGTTCTGGTAGCTTTTTCACCCTTGATATCAAGGGGTTTACACTGACATTCATTTGACAGGATAGGCATTTAGCAGTGTTGACTGTTCAGTTCTCTAGAAATCTTATTCCCTTTATTATGGACCTTGCTATATTTATTCAAGCAACAGCCTTGCTATATTCAGGCTAGATCACTTTAATTTGTTTCTAATTAGACCTGTGTGGGTGTTGAATTGGAAGCTCTCTGGAGTTGCATAACACAGCTGTCTCTTTGGTCTTTGGCGTAGGGGCTTTCCCCCAAAGATCTGCCCCTGTTGGCAGAATGCCAGCAAGTTAAATTCAAAGTCTTCTTGATGAAGCATAAAATCTTTAATTTCCAGGCCTGGTATATTTATGGCCTCATAATACTGTTTGAGAATTAATCTGAATTTTTCAGGGGACACGACTTAAATACTTTGGCCCGCTTTCTTGACTTAATCTATTCTCCTCTAAAAGTTTAGTTTAAGACTTGGGTATTCACATCATATTTCTTTTCAGAAATTCCTTTCCCTTTTCAAAGTGAACTCCTCCTTCCCATTTCAGGGATAGAATTATTGAATAAAGATAAGACAGAGCTGAGAGAATGCCTTGTCACATAGAGCATGCTATCCAGCTGTCCTGCATCTCCACTGAGTACTAAACAAGAAGAAACAAGTTGAAACTGAAGGATGATGGATTTAAGTTAAATTTTAGGATGTTTCCCGACAACGAACATTGTTAGCATTTTCTATAACTCTGCAATCTTAGAAACAAGGATAGATTTCTGTCCAACGGAAATGGACGATTTGTAGCGCTGCCTAAAGTAAAAGGAATAGATTAGAACTCAGAAGCCTATGATTTAGCAAATGATCTTTTTTCCCATGTTATTGAGCTAGAATTTAAATACACACTCACAGTATTACAATAGCTAAAACAGAAACAATAACACTGGAAAGGCTGCAAAGCAATTCTCAAGGAAAAAAAAAATAACAGGTAAAAGGACCTGGAAAAATACTTACAATTTCAGTTGTCTCTATATGCAATACACAAGAGCACTCATGGGTAATGAAAAAGTAGACTTGAATGTTTAACATGAGTAGATAAATACAATCTCAATATCACTGACACTTCCTGGATGCAGACATGTGACTAGGAAATGGTAATGGAAAAGTATAACTTGTTCAAAATAAAAACTAAAAGAATAGGTGGGACAATAGACCTGTATGTTTTGAACCTTTTCCTTCCTTTGGAAATCTACAGATCAGAAAGGGCCAGCTTAAGTCATCGAAATCACCAGGATAATTCTCATTTGGCTTGGGATTTAAGATTTGCTAAATGCTTTCCTCAGAGCAATTCTTTGATTAAAGTAAAGCTTTGAAGGAAGAGAAAGTTTTTGAGTGGTAGAGATTTAGAGAGAGGGTGTTTCAGCTATGGGCTGCAGGGCTATGGGACCAGACTAGGGAAGAGCTAGGAGTTCTAGTTGGGCTAGAACATGAAGTCTGTGAAGAAGTCATCAGATGCCAAACAAAAGGTTGTATTTTATCTTATAATCAAGGGTTTGGCAAAATCTAGCTCATAACAGAATCCAACCCGCCACCTGTTGTTGTATGACTGGCAAGCTAATAATGGTTTTTATAATAAAAAATAATTAAAATTTTATTACTCTAGAAAATAGGGGGTCACCAAAAGTTTTTGAATGTTGGAATGGCATGGTCAGACTTAGGCTTCTGGCTCTCAAAGGATTATTTCATGGAGAACAACCGTATAGTGGTCCAACTTCCATTTATTAGAGGAAAATGAGCCTAAGCTCAGAGAAATTGTGATTTCTTAACACAGTGACAGAGGTGAGATTCTGTCTTTTCAGTACAATGAACTTTTCACTATATCATGGTTCCCCCACCCCCCATCAGCAATTTAATAAATTTCACTATTTTAATAGTTTAATTTCCTAAGATCAGTATACTTTTCTGAGTCTCAAAACGTTCCTCAGGGATAAATTGTTTATTAGGAACATAAGACAAGTAGTAACAGTATTGTCACAATACATTTCAACAAATCAAAGCTCAGAGACAGAACAAATAGTGGTACTACTGATGGCAAAAGAGACAGTTTCTGGTCTGTTCATTATTAGTACCTGGTAGGGATACACCTAACTCAGCCTAATCCCCTATCATTCAGCATTTAAAGTTTTAGAAATGAGTTCAACATATACATTTCCTTTGACCCTCTAAAAAACCCAATGAGGTAGTAGGAGCATTAATATTCTCTGTGGAAAGGGAAACTCAGATACTTTGAACAACGTGCTCAGGGTCACATTGCTAAGTGGCAAGTCCTGATGTAACCCAAGATCTTCTGATCCCAAGTCTAGTGTCCTTTTCACTACACCTTGTTCCTTCGGCTTTGATGTTAGAATTAAATGAGGCACTCATAGGTCATTCAGCAATACCAAAAGGAGATTTACTTTGCTGTAGTCTAGAAGGGACATTCAACAAGGCTATCCCAGCATTTAACTTGAATAGAAGTGGCTTCCAACTACATGTTGAAATGCATCTGCTCAACAGGGCAATGTGTCATGACTTCCCTCGTCTTGGGATATTTACCAAGTGGGATGAATTTGGATTCCACATAGATGGGACTTTTTAAGCCAACAGGTGACCAGCAAGCCACTTCAATAGCTGCATTATGGAGGCAGTAGTGTGAACCTTGGTTACATGGGCCTTTCTAGTTCAAATTTTGTCATTTTTTAAGGAAAAACTTAGGATGGAGGGGAGAGGGAAACTCTGGTCAGATGTAGTCTTATCACAGCAAAAGAAATATATCCAAGGAATGATATCCCGAGTTCAGATCTCCCTCAGACACTACTAGCTATGTGACCCTGGGCAAATTATTACCTCAGTTGCCTCATCTATAAAATAAGCTGCATAAAGATATGGCAAACCACTCTGGTATCTTTACCAAAAACTCCAATAGGGGTCCTGAAGAGTCAGGTAGGACAGGAAATAAATGATCTTGGATAGGAATCCAAATTCAATGCTAATTCTGGAAAAGAATTATTAAGTATTAAAAATAGTAATATTTTTTCATAATTCTAATACTGCATATCAAAATGTTTCTCTATGGTATTAGGTGGTGCCTTTATTTTGTAATGTTAACTGAACATATCTCAGAGAGAACAATGTTACTTTTAGTTACAACCTCACTATAATTTGTAGTGAATTGCTTTTTATCAACTCTTCTGGCTTTGAAGATGTAGAGATATAGATTGGCCACCCTTTCTGCAGAGGCTGAAAAATAGGATATTGGAGAGGAAGTTGGAGGTCAGAAATGAGTTTAGGTCAACATCCAAGGGATCATGGAAATTGAATGAGTGGCTGGCGTCAAAGGAGTGACTCAAGATCACAAAGTGCTGAGGACCTAAATGTGATCTGGGGGGGAGAGTATGCCCAAGTTAAAAAGCCAGGGAAAAGAAGGAAGAATCATCAAAAGGGATTTGAGCCATCTTACTTCACACATAACATAAAGAATCCAGGGAGACTGGCTCTTTGGGGGCTTTGAAGAAATCAGTGAAATGGTTAAATAGGAATAAGCAATAAATATAAAATAAATATATTCATAAATATTAAATATTGTTATATGCCAAGTCTTATTCTTACCAGTGTGGAAAAAGAAGAATACAAAGATGAATTTTATCTTACACCTACTCTCCAGAAGCTTAGTGTGCATAAATAGAAAGTAATATATACATAAGAAATGTACCAAGTCTTCTATTCTTGATGTAGACATTGTAGTGTAGTGGGAACTCTTGACTTTGGAGTCAAAAGGTCTCTGGTGACATTGGAACTTTCCAATGACTTATAGGACCCTGACCATTTGATTTAAAGCACCTGAGCCTCACTTTTCAAATGAGATATTAATACTTCTACTACCTACCAAATGTGATACTAGAGGTTCAAATGGTAAGCATATATTGAGTTTTTTGTCAAACTTCAAATGCTATGTAAATATCAGCTAAGTGGTGCAATGAATCAAGCACTGGCCCTGGAGTCAGAAAAATAAGTTCAAATCCAGTCTCAAACATTTACTCATTCCATGACTCTGAGGAAGTCGCTTAATCACTCTCTGCCTCAGCTTCCTCATTTGTAAAATGGGAAAATAATAGCACTTACCTCCCAAAATTGTTTTGAGAATAAAATGTTTACAATTATTTATGAAATGAGGATAAAATATTAATAAATATTTACAAACTGCTTTACAAACCTTAAAGCAAAGTATAAATGCTGAATATAATGATTATTATTGTTAATTATGAATAGGCAATGCAGTGGCATAAGAGCATTTGAGCCTTGAAGTTTGGAATAAATGGGTTTAGGTTCTGCCTTTGATAGATACTGGCTCTTTGACTCTGGGCTAGTCCCTGCTCAGTGCCTCAGAGGAGAAGCTGCAATTCAGCCATTTATTAGCATTAGTAAAGGGAGTTTTCCTTAGCGAGTTTCCTATAGCAATAAAATCACAGATCCAGTTCAAAAAAATTTTTTTTAATTGAACACAAAAACAGCATCTAAAATGAAAATTAATCATTTACCATCCATTACATTATTGAATTACCAAAAATCATTGAGGGAAAAATTCAAGGTATGAAACTTAGTCTTACACTATTGTGTTATGTAACCTGGAATAACTTATGAAGAAATAAGGCAAGCATTGTCTTTCATAGTAGGAGCAGCAGGCTGATGCAAATAAAGTGTCCAGTGACTAATTAGAGTAATGCTTTGGGTTGGCAAATCAAGGATGATATAGATAGGTTGGGTTTTTTCCCTAATGTTGCTGTTTTCTATCCTACTGACTTGTTTCTATATCTTCTAAGGAGAATGTACATGAGAAGAATGTTTTCATGTTTAGCCCTGATGGCTTTTTATTGGAGAAGGGACTATTGAGTAGAAAACTGACATTAGTGCTGAGTTATAACTTCTTAAATAGAAGTTCTTCACTTGACTGAAAGCTATAGTACAAACCCTGAGGGATATAATGGACAAAGGGAAAGATAAAGTCTCTCCTTAAATACAAGTGGTTATCCCCCAGACTTGAGCCATGATAGTAATAATAACACTTGACAGCAAATAAAAATTGTTCCCATATTATTTGTTTCTTAGAATTAGGGATTGTTTCGTTTTTCTTTTTTTTTTCATATTCCACAAATGAAGCGGCAATACAGCTTAGGGGAACTCAGGTCAGGTCCTTCCTCTGACACTTTCTGGCTCTCCACTGAACAGTCTCTCAGCTTCTTAGTTGTTGTCATCATTCAATCATTTTTCAGTCATGTCCAACTTTTCCTAGCCCTATTTCGAATTTTCTTGACAAATGCTTGAGTGGTTTGCCATTTCCTTCTTTTGAATATTTTATTGATGAAGAAACTGAGACAAGCAAGATTAAGTGACTTATACACCTTAAGTGATTTTTAAGTCACACGACTAGTGTCAGAAGCCAAATATCAACTCAGGTCTTTCTGACTCCAGGCTTGGTACTTTATTCACTCTACCACCTAGAGCTCTTCTATAGGGAAGATATGTGTGCAAGAAGGGGCATTTTAAGCATCCAAAGCTACATGACTACAAGGTTTCCTGTGCTCCTGTATTATTTTTATTAACTTGACTCCAACAGTCTTTGCCAGGTACAGTTCTCTTAATTGTGACTAGATGCTTAGTTGTCTCAGTTTCCACTGACTCTTGCTCATGACTGAAATCAAATCCTTGCCCAAAGGACTACAGTCCTCTAAGAAGTAACCAGAACTGTGAGTCTAGCATAGGTGGGAAGCCTCTATATCTGATTCCTTGTGATTTCATCATCTCCAAGAGAAGAGCCAAGCATAGTCCTCCAACCAGCTCTTCAGACTGGTGTTCAAAAAACCCTATCCATGGATACCTTTATCAGGCTGTATGGAAGCAGATGTTTCCTCCAACTATGTACTTGTAATATAATTGACAGATAATTGCTATTTTGGGGCAGAAGAGAGAAATCCTGACCTCTCAGCACTGACTTATTAGATAACTGGCTAACTTCATTCAATCATTTAACACTTAACTACTTACTAAGTACCTACTAGGTGACAGCAATATGCCAAGAAGGTTTCCACACACACACACACACACACACACACACACACACATATATATATATATATGACTTATCTTCAAGATATCTTCCTCCAAGACATTCTCATTCATCAGAAAAATTAAAGAATGTTTTCACACTTTGTTTCCAGGTTCTTTAGGAGAACCCTTAGCAACTTTGTACAAATTTTCTATAAGTTAATATTAGGATAATGGAGGGATACATTAGGTGCCAATGCACATTTCAGAGAATTTTGGATTCCAGCATGGTAGACTGCACAATTTAGCATTCTAAAATAAATGCAAGAGCTATAAAATTTAAAAATATTTGTGTCAACTTATATAATGGAGGTTCTCCTTAACCTAAGACCTAAGAAACATTTTGGAAATTTCTCATTCCCTCTGATTCCTTGTTCCCATCAAGGTTGTAACCAGAGAACCTCATTATCTCACATTCCTCTAACTGCAGCTATCTGATCCACTATAGTCAGCCATATAACATTTCAGAATAGCTTTACTATAGCTGTTAAAGCTTAAAACTCCACTAAGACTTTTGAAACACCCTTTATAAAAGTTTTATTTAGGAATTTAAAGATACGGAAAGACCTTGTATCAGGGCTCAATAGACCACTATCTCCCAGAGACCTGTGTATTTACTGGAAAGTATAACACTGTTCTGATTGTGGACCAGTAAATGGGTATGCAGTGTTCAATCCTTGATGTCAGTTCTCCCCTCCAGTTCCCTTCATTAATTATTTTATTCCTTTTTCATCAGAAGCATTCTTGTGTTTGTTCTTCTTGGTGTTATGCTGCTCTCCATTGGTGTTCCATTGGAGCACTCTTGTTTCTTTTAGTTGCTGTGAATTCTCTTCCTCCATACATGCTGCCCTTGTTCCTAACACCCTTCCTTGCATTTTAGATATCCTCCAAGAGCAGGTGATACTCAAATTTTGTGACTAGCATTTCAGGTAGCAACTTTACAGAGTGCTGTCAGCCTTTTGGAATTTTTTCCTACTTTTCAGGGTTGTTATGAGGACCAAATGATATAATATTTGTATATGCTTTATATAATTTAAAGAACTATATAAGTGATGTCATCATTATCATCATCATCATCATCATCGATTATTATTATCTGGTCCATATGAGAGTCTCGTCAGGTAGTTGTGAAAATGCTCCCTTCCTAAAGAACTTGAACAACTTCTGAATTCCTCTCTGGGTCAACTTATGGTGAGACATTCATTTTCTCACTCTATGCTCCCATAATACTTGAGCAAGGAATTTTATTTTTACCTTCTTTCTTTAAGTTTTTTGTTTTGGTGGGCCATTCCTATTCTCCTCTTTACATTTCTTTTTCCATTTCTAATCTTCCTCAAGGACCACTGGACTGAGGGATGCAAATTACATGAGAGAGCTTCTTAAAATTAATCTTTTGGAAGAGTAGAAAAGGCAGATTTTCTGAAGTTCACAAAAAGAAAGAAGAGTAGAATTTCCCATGTAAAGGCCTAAAAACTTGACTGTATTAGAATGTGTTATTAAAGACATCTCAAAGAGCTAGCTAAAGGGTTGCAATTTAATTAACCTCATATCCCTTTTTTCCCCCCAAGGTCACTAGACTAGTCAATCAGGGGCTGACCGTAAATACAATTTACCCAGACTTCCACAGAGCATTTCACAAAATCTCTCATGCTTTTCTGGTAGAAAAAAGATGTGAGTTAAATAATAGTATAGTTAGGTAGAGTGAGGAATAAATGGGTAGCTATTCATGAAGAATAATGATTCATGGTTAATTGTCACCTGGGGAAGTGGTTTCTAGCAGAGTAACTCTAATCCTGTGCATTGTATCAATGATTTGCATTAACTCATATATTGAGAGGCAGCTAGTTGGCCAAGTGAATTTAGATCCAGACCCAGAAATAGGAAATCTTGGGTTCAATTCTGGCCTTGGGCACTTCCTAGCTGTATGTCCCTGGCAAGTCACAGAGCTTCTGCCTTGAAACCACCCAATATTGATTCTAAGATGGAAGATAAGGGATTTGAAAAAACATACTAGGCTTACCAGATTTGCACCTGACACCACATAGCATGTAACAAATTTGATGATCAAGACAGTATTGCCAAGCTAGATCTTGGCAAGCTAGAACATTGGGCTAATTCTAACAATATTAAATTTAGTAGAAATATTTGAAAAGTCTGATACAAATGTTAGATGGGGCAGATTTGTCTATATAGAAATTTTTGTAAAAAGGTGTAGGATTTTTAATGGATTACGATCTAAATATGACTCAATGCTGATGGTAGACAAAAATAATAATACATTTTTAGGCCATATTAATTAATCATTCAGCAGGTATTTAATAAGTGCCTCCTATGTGCTGAGCACTATAACAGACACTGGAGATATAGATAAAACTAAGACATCCCCTGCCCATAAGGAGATGGATTTCTATTCAAGAAGCACAATGTGTATGTTTCCAAAATTAATATAAGGTCTTTGGAAAGTGAACCTTCTTGTAGGTAGTTGTGCTTGCACTGCACTTAAAGGAATACTCGAGATTTTGATAGTCAATGGCAATGAGAATGTGATTCCGGGGGGGGGGGGGGATTATCTGAGTATAGGCCTGGATATGGGAGTGATATGTCACGTAAGGAACAGCAAGAAAATAGTTTGGCTGAAAAACAGAGTGTATAAAGGGCAATAATTAGTACAGACTTTAGAAAAGTAGGTTGGAGCCAAATAATGAACGTTGGAAGCCATTGGAGTTTATTCAATAGAGGAGTGATTGATAGCACCTGTGTTGAACTTAGTTTGGCAACTGTGTGGAGTATAGATTAGAAAAAGGAAAGATTTAAAGTCTGGGTGGCAAATGAGATGTAACAGTCTAGGCAAGAGAAGATAAGGGCTTGAACTCAAGTGATAGGTATGCGAAGGATGTTGTAAGTTGAGAGTTTCTCATCTTAAATGGATATGATTATCATCTCCATGAAGATGACTTCCTGTCTTTTGGAGCTGTGGGGCCAAATCTCCCAGGGGCACTTAAAACTTATCATGTCCATAATAGTACTGTCCTCGTGAACTTATTAGCTGCTCCACTTACAGTCCCTCCTCACCCCTACTCTTTAGAATTCCTAATTTCCCTATAAAGCTTAGTGTACTCAATATTTTCTACATACAACTTTTTCTACTAGTGTCTTCTCATATGAACTTGAATTTATTTTGTAAATACTCCTATGTTTCAGTCTCGTTAGCTCTAGGAGCTGGCACAAACATGACAAACCTCTTAAGGGACAGAGTATTTATAATTGGAGAGAAGATGAAGTCTCTCTGTACTGTAGCCTTGTAAAATCATATCTAAAACCTCACGTTCAGTCTGGGTGCTACGTTTTTAGAAACAATAGCAAGGTGTAGAGTGTCAAAAGGAGGGTACCAGAATGATAAAGGGCTTCATAAGCATAGTATATAAAGATCAGTTAAAGAAACTGGTGTGAAGTGTAAGACAGAAAAAAGGCACAGAGGGGAGAAGAAAGAGGAGGCATGACAGCCACATTCAAGTATTTCAGTGGGTCTCACATGGAAGATGATGGATTAGGCTAGTTCTACTTGGTCCAAAAGGGCAAAATTAAGAATTAGGAATAGAGGTTGCTGAGGTTCTAACTTAGAATTTAATGTAGGGAAGAACGTAAGAATCTGAACAACCCCAATATGGAGTGAGTTGCTTTATGATGTGATGAGTACCCTCTCGGTAGAGGACTTAAAGCAAAGATTGGAATTGACCAAGGACTGTCAAGGATTTTTTCATATTTGGGTGGGATCAGATGGCCCCTGAGTCTCCTTATAACTTGATGTTTTGTGTTTCCTTCTATCAGTTTTCTTTAGAGGATCACCCCAACACAAAGTTTCTTTTAATGTCTAAAAGGTGCCACTATAATATTCAGGTTATCTATCTTCACTAATTGTTTTTATGTGGCCAGCCTACCTTGTTGTTCCAATGATAGGTATCCCTGACAATGCCTCTTCATTTCTCAAATGCAAGTCATTGTTTGATAATAGCCTTCTTTCACCCACCATGTATTTTTCCATTACCCTATCGTGTATTACTTATAATTTCGATTTTTCTGAGATCATAGCATTCCATGATTTGCAGCCACATGTAACAGCATCCCTGGGAGAATATAAATGTTAAAGAAATAGGATTTTATAACAGGGAAATTGCTAGCTGTCATTGACAGTAGAGATCCCAACTCACTCACCTTCTGTAGTGCTGTGGTACATTGCTTATCTAAACACTTTATAAAAGTTAAAATTAGTTGATGCAGTCCTTTTGCCAGTTTATTGTGACCACATATTAAATGATTTCATTTAATCATCAAATCATTCAAATGATTCATGTTCTTGAATAAATTGTTTAAGTAAGGAAGTAAGTAAAGCTTTCTTTTTTTTCCCCTTACTTATAGGGCTATTTCCTTTTGAAAAAAATGTAGCCAAAGGATATATTCCATTTAAGAATGAAAGCAATTTGCATTTCTCTAAGGAAGTTCAGAAAAGTTCAGAACTCATTTTTAGTTATTGTAAAGTGAGAATTTGAACTAGCTATAAACAGGACATCTTGGAACTGACTCAATGTGTGAGTATTTTTACCCTGTAGTCTGTCACAAGAAGATTGGCAACATCTTTAATTTGTAAAATTTAAAATAAAAAATACTCATTTTTAGAATAATGGTTTTGCACAGAATAGTAAAATTTGTTAGTAATAATCTCTTATACTGAAATCAAAACTATTGTAGAGAGGGCTTATGTTCTAATTTCTTTGGGGTCCAGTAAATTGTCCTTACCCTTTAGTGTCCTTTTTGAAATAATAACCTAGAGAAGAGATCTTATTCCAGCAATCAAATGCACATGTGAATCCTTCTTACTCTAGTTTTTTTTTTTTTTAATTGACTGACATTCACAGATGTCTTTTTGTAAAACATTGTGCTGGAAGTGTTTTATATCCTTTCCCAGGATGCTCAAGAAAGCAAGTGAAAGATTGTGCCTTATACATAGTAAGTACTCAATATATGCTTGGATGAATGAATGAATGAAATGTCCATGTGCCATTTTGCCATATAGTTTGGAATCTTTTTTTAACCCTTGGCTTTACTTGTTGCCCACTTAAGTTCTATTCTGATACATCATTGTGGCATGGAGGTAACTGTGACTTCTCACTGGGTTATGTCAGTGAAATGAAAGATAGGGTTGGTCCTCTATCCAAAAAGCCTTTAAGTATGAAGGGGTCATGTGATAGATTCTATGTAAGATATCTTAGGACCAATATATTCTTGTTTAGAAAGGTTCATCACCAGGTTGGCAGAGGGTCTGACACCACAACCATTGTGGAAGAAATTCTACCATGTTAATAAGAAATTGTTATTGGGTGAGTGGAGAGGGTACCCAAGGTTAAGAAATTGCAGATCTTTGAAACAAGCTTTAAAAAAAAAGCTTCCTGAATGCATGCATGCCCCACTTTAAGTGGATCCTGAAAGTTTGAATTTACAACAGATAAATAAATTAGTGGGTGGTTATTTGCATAACAAAAGGAGTCTTCCCTTTTCAAAAGGATTCTCTCAAATTGGGTGATCTCCCTCAAACTAACTGGATTCAGCATCTGAATACTAAAAGAAGGCAGTAACCAAATTACAGTATTTAATTTCTCGGGCTCAATTTCCTTATTTATAAAATAGGAACACTGGTAATTCAACTACCTATTTTATAGGGTTGTGAGGAAGGCACTTTATACACAATAAAGAACTACATAAATATTAGTTGTTCTTCATTCATGAATTTAATTTTAGAAAACAACTATTTTTTTTTGTTCCTCATTACCCTGAGAGCTGCCAAGAATTCAAGATATGCAACCCCTCAATTCAAAGAGTTTCTAATCTGATTGGATAAACAAGATATATGTCCATGACAAATTTAACAACAGAAAGTATTACTAGATAAGTGGTAAATAAATAGGATAAAAATTAACTGCTATTGGAGCTCCAAAGGAAGAAATCATTACAAGTTGGACTGATTTTACAAAGACTTCATAGAGAAGATGAATCTTGAGTGGGTCCTTGAGGTGATGGTTGACTTTGGATAGATAAGGGTAGTAGAGCATTCTATCCAACTGACATGACATAAACCATAGAGACGAGCAAGGCATGGATAGACAAACAGGGTAACAATAAAGGTTTTTATTACCATGGTGCACTGAAATGCGTTTCAAAACACAGACTGGGACAAGATTGTGAAATTACTTGGCTTTCAGATAAAGGAATTTGAACTTGAACCTTCCTTCAATGGGATGCCATTGATATATCTTGAACAGCAAAATAATTTAGTTTAGTTGGCTTTCATATTAAACTCACATCATTCTAGGATATATTAAAAAGACATCATCAATTTGTAGAGAGGAATAAAAATGTGTACCTTTGAATGAGGATACATCCAACTGAAATCCATAAAAAATGAAGCTGACAAATCTGTGAAATAATTATATTGAGAAAATGTACTTGTTTTTACAAAAAATAATTTAAAAAGAAAGACACCTTGAATTCCCATATACAAGATCCACCAACATTCCTGTCCTCAAGGATGTGCATGTACTGACTTCAGTGTGGCTACACCCAGCTTTCCAATGTGTATTTTATTCTGTAAAGCTGTAAAGGGATCCTGCTGTTGTAACAAGTTAATAAAATTCTTTTATGGAAGATGAAGTTATTTAAACAGAAGATGAAATTGTTCTGAAATGTCCATTTAATTTCATCTTATTGTGTTTTTGAACGTGCATTTGTCAGTAGACTAGAGAGTAACAAAAGAATTTCCTTTGCTCATAAAAACTGAAGATTTTCTGGACTACATTAGATTTTAGGTAATTCAGCAGTCTTAAGTTCCCTTCCTAAATGACCTCCCTTTCCATAAATATCTTTCTAATAATAGTCTCTGTTTTTACAATGCTTTGTATTTACAAAATGCTATACATAGATTATCCCACACCTACTACCCTGTGTCTGGCACATAGGACCTAAACATATGCTTACTGCAAAAGGAATACACATAGCATTATTCCTATTTATGGACAAAGACACTAAAGCTCAATGAAATTGGGTTCCTTGTCTGTTGAGAGGATGAATGAGGTAAGACTTGAACTCTGAAGCCTTTTGATTCCAAACTTGCTTCCCTTTTCCACCAGACAGCTTCTCTTCCTTCTTTCTTATGTACCTCAAGACATTAACAAGAAGATCTTTTCAAACCACTTCATTTTACAGTGATGAAACTGAACCACACAAAAGTCTTCTGGCTTGCACAGAATTACACAAAGTAGTAGCAGAATCTGGATTCAAACCCAAGTCCTCTGAAATTAATCGTTAACTTATCCTGGAGTGTATAAATTAGTGTATGAACACATCAATGTTCAGTAGCTTCTTCACTAGTTGAAACTCCAGTGGTAGTAGAGTTCGAGGCCAAGTTCCCTGAGAAAGGGGTGTTAGTAAGAGAGACTGGAGGACACAAAGACCAGATACATGCAGTGTAACCTAGAGTGAAAGTGGGTGGTCATAATTTCGTTAAGAGAGAAAATGCCCCCTCGTCCACAGCATTTGTCAAACTTTTATTTTCAGCTGAGACCGAAAGCTTTGTAGGAGACTATCTTCAGAACAAAAACTGCTAATGAAATAGGTTTTCTTTTTCTGACATCCCACCCCATGATTTGGGACTGCCGACTTTGAAGTTAAATATTCACTTTGGGAAATCAAATACTACTCTGCTTTTGAGGTCAAAGCTCGGAGTCTGTTCACAGAAAAATTATATTCCGTTTTCATTTCCCTAAAGCTAAGTATATAACTGGCTCCAAAGTACATGCTAATTAATACATCTGTGTACTTCATTAAACAGTTGGAAAACTGTCTAAGCAAAGCATGCGGTGTTGTCTAGTGGTTAAAGCCAAGGACAGAATTAGGACTCAGGAGCTCAGTTTTCCCAGTTCTTAGTAAGTTTGCTCTATAACCTGGGGCAAGTCAATTAATCTCTTTAATTCAGTTTCCCCATCAGTACACTAAAAGTAGTAGTTTATTGCATTGAGGTTGTAGCTGATGTGAAGCCTATTGAGCCTGGAAACCAATTTTCAGCAAGAGCATCTAACTCCTTATTTCTAAGACTGGAAAGATATCCAACGCCTGAAAATTAGAAGTTTCATCTGTACAAAATGCAATTAAAAATAGACTTCCAAAAGCGAATATAATACTATAATGAGAGACCTAAGCTTAATGAAAAAATATTTCTAAGACTTGTTAGGAGAATGAATGAGACAAGGGCAGAGGACATGACAAAGAAGTCTGATATTTTTAAAACCTATTTGGTTTAAGTCTTCACAAGAAAAGGTTCATCATAACAAGAAGTCTAACTAATTATGGCATGAAAATTAAAGTGGAAATTAAAATAGCAATCAAATAAGAGAATGACTAATCAATATTGATGGTTTCATGTGATCTGAGTATAAACATCTTCCATATACTGCTCTAAGAACTTAACCGATAGAATTCTACAGTCTTTCAGAATAATATAGAAACAAAAGTACCCAAACTGATGAGATTTTAGATGAAGGAAGAAGTAAAGGGAAGAAACCTTTACCATAGCATGAGGAACAAGTAGTCTAATTTCTCAGCTTAGGAAGATCCTGCAATGGACCATTAAAAGGTTGTTTGACACCATTATTTGGTGATATGGTTTAGTTAATTATAACAGTTCGAATTTCCAAAGTAATGATATTTTCCAAATATATTACATAGGTAGAGTTCAACAAAGGGGTTAAATAAAGTAACTGTCATTTCTATAAACCTTCATTGGCTCCTTATTACCTACAAGGTAGTCTAGTTTCCTCAGCCAGGTATTCAAGGTCATCTACAATCTGACTCTCCTAACTTTCCAGTTTTGTCTCTTCATTGCTACTCTACTGTAGACATTCTGCTTCATACAGACTCAGGTCCTGTTTCCTTGACTAGCCATGCCTTGTGTGTGTGTTTCAAGCCTTTCCGTGAATCTCTGTAGCACCTCTTGTCAATAATATACCATTCATTTTTTGCACTTATTCTGCTAGACCAGCAGTTCTCAAAGTATGATCGTTATCCATAAAACTCTTTTAGGAGTTCCAAAGAGTCTAAACTATTTAATAATACTAAGATATTTAAATTTCTAACAGTAAATATAGCAAGAGATAACTCTCATGAACAAAAGCTCTATGGAGTCCTCAATAATTTTTAAGAATGTAAAGGAGAAATAAGAAAATTTCTTGTTTTTTACGAGTATAAAGGAGTTCTGAAATCAAAAAGGTTGTGAACTGTTATAATTTAGGATTGTTATTACTGTTCAGTCAGTTGTGTCTGACTCTTTGTGACCCCATTTGAGGTTTTCTTGGCAGAGACACTAGAGTGATCTGTCACTTCCTTCTACAGCTCATTTTACAAATGAGGAAACTGAGACAAATAAGATTAAATAGCTTGTTTAGAGTCACCCATCTAGTAAGTGTCTGAGGCTGGATTCAAACTCAGGTGTTCCAAATTTTAAACTCATCACTCTATCCACTTTGCCACCTACCTGCTCCAAGTATAAAAGCTTCTTGGGGCCAGAAACTTTGTCTTTTTCATAAAGACTAAAGAGTCTTCTGCCAAAGACATAGATACACTGGAAACAAAGATTTACTGATTAGGACAGAAATTATTCAGTCTCTTATGGACCATTGACTGAAGAAAAATTGATATTAAAGATACCATTTATTTTTCTCTTGGCCCAGAGGAGAAGCTCCCATGATCTTATGTGCCACAAGAATTTGGGAGTGAATGTAGGAAGGAGAGAGACAATGACCTGACTGCTAGCGGAGCAGTAATGGGTTGTGGTTCTATGAAACAGTCAAAAGCTAAGGCAAGAGGCATGTCTTGTCCTCACTGAACTTTTGTCTTCAAAAGGACTGATGTAGAAAATGCTGTTTTGCCTGTCATTCTCACCAGGAGAATGCATGTTAAATCTAAAGCTCATCATTCTTTAAAATTAATTTACATTATCAATAATATAGAAATAGATCTCAATCAATGACACTGAAGCAGCTAGGTGGTTCAATGGATAGAGTACTAGATGTGAAATCAGGAAGACTTGAGTTCAAAAATAGCATCAGACTTTTTACTATCTGTATAACTCTACACAAGTCACTGAACTTCAGTTTACTTTAATCTACTAGAGAAGGAAATGGCAAACCACTCCACTATCTTTGCCAAGAAAACCTCACAGATAGCATTGGTGCGCTATGGAAAGGGGCTGTCTGGTCTTCAACATTATGTCATGTATTTCCCATTTTTCTCTATATATATGCCAATAGAAATGCTTTTGTAGGATAGACCTAAGAATAATGACTAGAGAGTGTCATACCTGGTCAATGGAAAATATTAATGTCTAAAAAAGACAGCTGATGTTCACATGACGAAGATGAAATGTTCTGGGCTAGATCTGACTTAGTCCTGGCCCTACATAATCTATAATATAATAGAAAGAAGTGAGATATTTGTAACAGGTGATTCAAGAGTTAACCATAGGAAATATGTTAAATCACAGGAAAAGAATCAGCAAGGAGAGCACCCCAAGTTGACTCAGACAAGAAAAGCTCTTTTGCCTGAGTTGTTCATAGACTCCTTGAGTCCTCTACTGTGGCTTTATACTAGTCAACCAAAAAATGTCAGTAGAGGAACAAATAAAGTGTTGAAAATGGCTTCAAAACCTTTTACGAAAAAACTAGTTTGACTTACATGGGGGCAGGAGTTAGGATATTGCTCCATTATGTGGAGAGTAAAGTGTGATTGAGGTTCTTATTGTTCCTTGCTATCTTAGTTACATGTGTGCGAATTTGTGCATCTCATGCATGCACCCCATTACAGATTCATCTTTGTATCCCAAGGACCCAACACTAAAATGTGCATATATTAGGTGCTTAATAATTACTTGTTCAATAGAATCAATCAAAACTATGTCAATTGCAGAAGTAGATTCAGGGCAAAGTTTAGGATTAGAAAGACCTACATTCAGACCTCACTTCTGACACTTGTTATATAATCCTCGCCATATCAGTTAACTTCTGTTTACCCCCTAAGCAATTGCCTCCTAAATCACAGTTAGTTTGTCAAATCCTAGGATTACTGAATTCTCATGTAGGGAGTTCCCCATTCTAACAAAATCTCAGATCCATTCCACCTTTCATATTTAATTAACTTTTCCAGTTTCTACACCTTGCTTTTCCACCTAGATGGCAAAGTTCTAGAAGACAGCAGGCATGTTCCCTACTCAATGTCAAGCATATATTGGCACTCATTAAATAGTTTGTAAATAAATGTTCAATTCAAGGCAGCCAAATTTAAGCTAGGAGAGCATATCTAAATATGCAGAAACATTAATTAGGAAATATAGAATCCAATGAAAATTCTGTTGAAGAAGTTGCTAGCCCTGGTCTGTGTTTTCCAAACTATCATTTACCAAGACTAAATATGATTCAGAAAAACACATCGTGTGACTTAGAGTAGCCTGTTCCCTGTTCCCGGAAGGCCTAAGACCCTGAAGCATCCTTTCTTCTTTTGGAAAAACATGGTTGGGGGAACATTTCCCAGACAATTTCTTAGCCCTAGTCCCATTGGAAACCTAGAGTCCTATTGATATCTCCTTTCCATTTATGGAAAGGAAACAAGACTGACAGTTGGTGGGGGAAGGAGCATCTGGGAGTGGCAGTTGGGTCTTGTGACTAGCATTTCCTTCCTGCTGGGAGTGGCAGTTGGGTCTTGTGACTAGCACTTCCTTCCTGCTGGGTTGGACTTCCTTCCTGGTGTTGGAGGAGAGAGGAGCTTGTTCAACCCAGTCTGGTGTGGTGTGCCTCTACTTTGTTTAGCCCAAAGACACAAGCTTCTGAAGGTTAGAACTGTTCTTGCTTGCTTCCTGTCTACTGCTAAGATTCTGAATTAGACAAAACGAGGACAGACATAGATTAGACAGGAGTGGGAGAAACCCACCACTAGCTGGTTGGGCCTGGCCTCAACTCCATAAGCTGAGGAAAAAACTCCAATCCCAACTGGTTATTAAACTTTATATTATTTGAATTTGCAGTCAGATAAGTGGACTATCTTTTCTGGACATAAAGGAAGTTGAACACCAGTTCAGTCATTCAACAACAAACAGTCCTTATTGGACCCCTGCTGCTGCCTCTCGGCAGGGGGCATCTCTCTCCTTTGCTTCACAGAGCAATATTCCCTCTCTCCCCTCAACTCCTCATTACCCCCATACAAACCTCCCATTATTCCCCATTTTTCATATCCTCCCTATCTCTCACAATAAATATTACACATCCCTAGGCAGAGTATTGCTTCAGATAGGAAATGTTCCCTCTCCTCTCTCTTTCCTTGCCCCCAAATAAGCATTGGCATCATTTGCTTTGCCCTACTTAGGAATCTTTTTTAGATGTGATGGAGATTACAGATCAAAATGTATGAATTAGATTTGTACTCAGAGCAGAGAACATTTGGAAGAAAAGGTTAAAACATCATGTTCAGTTCCTGGAAAATAAGAGGAACCGCAGGCAACTGCTTATTTCATATTAGTCATTTGGGGAAAACAGAAAAGTAATTTCTTTAAACTTTAGGAAGAAATTTTAGGACCTTTTCTGAATGGAAGGTGCAAAGATTAAAGTATAAGATATCTTACTTGATTCATTTGAATCATCTGAATTATTTGCACTATAAGAGGGAAGAGTAAAAAATTAATCTAAATCTTTTTCTGACCTTATACTCTGTGACACAAAGGATTAAGACTGTTGATTGAAAAATTAAAGTAGTGATTATTCATTTGAGATTTACAAAGCACTCTCTTGACAATCATCATGTCATGAAAGAAACTCAATTATTATTATTCTCCCATTTTAGAGATGAAGAAACTGAAACCCAGAGCTAAAGCATCACTTGATCAATATATAGCTATTAAAGGGTAAGGCTGGTGCTTTCACCCAAGTCATCTGACTTCAAATCCACTGTAATTTCCCAACACCAAGCTGCCTTCCCACCCACCCTTCCTCATTCAATTAGTTTGATGAGAAAAGTTAATTTTATATTGCTTTGTTTGAGAAACCAGGGAAACATACTACAGATAAAAATTTTAGTAATAAAAAAACTTGTTCACAATGTTACTTATTTATGAATCCCATTATCATTTTTCATAAATCTGTTTGCACAAGAATAATGCAGGCTTTGCATAAACCCAGTGTCATGGGAATTATATTCAAAACATGCCAGCCCAGCTTGCTTTTACCTGAAGCAACATGAAATTGAATCATATTAGTATATAGCAATTTGGTTGCATGTCAATTGTGGCAAATCTTTCATAGGCTGAAATTTTGAGATACTGTTTACCTTGGGTCATATAACATAGTCAACATGACAAGTATCCTAAGATGCTATAGAAGAGAGGGGATTGAAGAAAGCCAGCAGGAAATCCAGATTCATAGAACCCTCGTGGCTTGGAGAAACAGGAAGCTGTTCCACCTGGTTTAAAATATTATTACACAATTAGCTTTCATGAGCTCATAATTTATGTAAATCTTTCATGAAATTAATTTTACATTTAGGTATATTCATAAAATTTAATAATACAAGGGATAACCTATCTAAGGCCTACTTGCTAAGACAATTGAAGAGAGTTGTACAACTATTGTTCAATTTCATTCTAATGTATTCTGCTAGTAGATTATAGTAAGAATTTGTCAATTATATTTAAAATTAGTTACAAACACATATGTATTTAAAAGCTAAATAACAAAGAAGACAGAAGAGCATGCTTTGGTATGTTGTAGTAGAAAAATTCCTCGATTTGGAATGATAGGAACTAAATTCAAATCCTGCCTCTGTCTCTTATTATCTATTTATTCTTTGGCAGATCACCTTACCTCTATGGCCCTTAATTACTGCATATCTGAAGTATTTCTTCATCAGTATGAAAAAGTAGACCGGATGGTCTCCAAGTTTCCTTTTCAGTTCTTAACCAATGATCCTATGTTTCTATGATTACTGTAGGGGTATGTACACTGCTCATTCAGCATCATGATTTTCTTGTGACACAGTCAGACTTGATTATCCACCTTCTCATTAATCCTGGTCATAAAGCAGGACAAGAGAGTGTTGCTTACTCAATCCTACATCCTTTTCCCCACACCCAATTACGTTAGGAAGCACCTCATACTCCATTCCCTATTAATATTATCAGGAGTAATGTTTCCACTGAAGACAATGATTTGTTAAAACTCTTGTTCAATGCTAGCTCCCCAGCATGTATCAGAATCTAAATTGCAAAGAATAAAGCATAATACATACTTGAAGAAATCTATTCAAGTAAAAAGAGATTTTCCTCCCTTACTGCCTAAGATAGAGGATATAATCCTGGCTTATGTTTGGATAAAAATAAGAGGTATCATGATTCCTATTATGATTATATGATTTTGATTCAAGTAAACATTGTACTTTTGCTTCAAATACAGCTTGCAAGGTTAATTGATTGGAGAAGTCCCAAATTCCTAAGTACCAGAAATGGGATTAAGATCGACCAACTGTCTAAACAGGCACTCCATAAATAGCCACCTGTTCTGTGTTGTTCAAGAGTATAAAGGGTCTGGAAATCGTTTCCAAAAAGGAATAGTTGGAATCACTACAGATGTTGGGCTTGGAGAAGAAGTAAAGAAGGGGAAATACGATTGTTACCTTTGTATAGTTGATGTATTATCCTTTGGGGAAAGAGAAAAAGAAATGTCTTTCATAGCTCCGCAGAGCAAAACTAGGAATTAATGGTGACAGTCACACAGAAGCAGATTTCAGTTTATTGTCAGAAAGAACTTTCAAACAATTAAACCTATCCAAAAATGGATGCTTCACAAGGGAGTGAGCTCCCCATCACTGGAATTTTGCAAACAGGGGTTAAGTGACTGTTTATGAAGGATGTTTCAGTTAGTAAACTATGTCTTTCAATATGGGAATACTCTATGATTGGAATGCAGAGTGGAGGAGATTGACTTGTGTTGTCAAAAGGAGTTGCCTTACGTGGAATTTCTTATACAAGTGAAAATCCAGATCCAATCTAAAACAAAAGCAGGAAAACAACTTTAAAGGTGAAAGGAAAGCTTTGAAATTATGAAAGAAAAAGATCCTCATGTCATAGCTATCTTCATAGTACATCTAGAAAAGTAATGCGTCACTACAATTTGTCAAGTTGTTTAAGGGAAAAAGGAGACTTTTTATTAAGGCATTAGAGACATTTTTACCTAATAGGGTGTTGACCACAGTCATCACATGTAAAAAAAAAAATAAGAATTCCGGTGCCTCTGAGAGAGTATAAAGAAGCATCATCTGAAGACCTGGCCGTTTTGTCTGAGATAAATAAACATCTTCACAAATTCTTGCTTGGTAATGACGTTTTACCCCTCAGACTTGATATAGCATTTTTAAAAACCCTCACCTTCTGTCTTTGGATCTATATGGCGTATAGGCAGAAGACTAAGCAATTGGAGTTAAATGACCTACCAGAGTTACACAACTATGAAATGGCTATAACTTCATACAGCCTTTTGCTTGCACCTCCCCCATATAATTATGGGTCAATCAATCAGATGCATTTATGAAGTATCTACTATTTGCCAGACACTAGGGATACATAGACTGTGAAATGAAAAAATTTCTACTTTCAAGAATCTTGTATCAAGGGAATGGCAGCAACTATTCCTCAAGACAACTACCACACTTTTGAATAATTCTAATTTATAAGGAGACTGTTACTTCAGTCCTACATCTGTCTCTTTGAAACTTTTTTTAGTAGCTTCTAGCTCTACCCTCTGAAATCAAGTCTAATCCCTCTTCCAGGTGACAGTCCTCGCTCTTAGATCTGGACATCTGTGTCTTTTGTCACTTGGTACTCTTCCCCATGCCCAGTTTCTTCAACCAGTGCTCCTGAGACATGTTCTTCAGCCCTCTCACCATTGTACTTGTCTTCCTTCTAGGCACACTGTGAATTAACTACATCTTTCCAAAAAGGTGGTGGCCAGACCTGAATACAGACCATTGGATTGGTCTAGGCCAAGAATTCTGAGGACTTGAACTAAAGTAAAAGCTAAGTGAGTAGAGAAGTGTTCAGATCCAAGCGATGTCGTGGAATTAAAAATAGGAAGATTTGGCAGCTGATTGAATATGTAGGACAAGAGTGAGGAGCAGAAATAGGGTTATGCCAGTAAGTGTTCAATAACCAATTCTTAGATGGGGGAAATGCAAGTATGACACAATTTAATTTTAATCAGCATGATTAATAATTTCTCCATCATTCTCTTAAGTTTAGACAATCAGCAGAACTATAAATCAAGTCTTAATTTGTGAAATTTGCTCAATTCTGAGGTATAAATGCTGAAAATTTAACAACCAGCTCCTATGAGCCAGTTTGAGCAGGCTTTATCATGCCCTTGAGTGCTACAAACCTGGGAGACTGGAAAAAAAGTTGTTGTCCATGACAGAAATAGGGAATCTGGATAGAGAGGAAGGATGTGGTGGATAGATAATGAGTTATATTTTAGACCTGTCATGTTTGAACTATTTCTATGACATCTACCTTGAAGCCCAATATATAATAAATGGTGTAGAACTGGAGTTCAAGGGAAACTAAAGCTGGACATAACTAGCCAGTGAAGTATCTGCATAGGGATAGGAACTAGACTCGTGATTTCAATGATATAGAAAATTCCAGAAAAAGAAACTCTCCCTACCACCACAGGTTGGTACATTCTCTACAACTTAGTCTTAGAGAGTTGCCTAGAACTCTGAGACTTTACGTGACTTGTCCCATATGTCAAAGTCATCTTGCATCAAAGACATGACTAGGACCCATGTATTCCTGGCTTTGAGACATATGGTCTCTCCATTATACTCCTACACCATTAGATGATCTGCATTTTATTAATCCACGATAACTAATGAGCTTTTCCCCTTCCCACCACTCATGCTCAAAACACACTTGGCCTCTCTCCTGTTCAAGCTGGGAGGTCTTCAAGGGGAAGAAAACCAGACAATTTTAATGTGACAAATAATTAAAATTAAAAAACAACACTTATTGTAATGAAATAAAGAATCTCTTTTTTCAAAAAATATAGGTTGGACTGAATGAGAGGAAAAACTATTTCACTATCATTTTCTCTCAATCAGAAACTGACTATTAATTTGAATTCTTTTGGATTTAAAATATCCCCTTGGTCTATATATTTATACTTGAAGGTCTCTCCTATCTCCAGGTTCTATTGTACCCTATCCAGGACATTGCATACAATTCTAAGCTTTCTGGAAATATTAAATAATAACATTTTACTCTCTCCCAACCCAACATCTGTGAGTGTTTTTGTAGGATGGAGAAGGGGAGGGCTCTACAAATTTAAGATGGACTGCAAGGAGTGTCTAAAATAGGTGCTATCATTGTTATCAATGCCTCTTGCAATTCTAGTGAAGTCTTCTCTTGATATACTTCAGATATATTATTTGCATGCTTAATACTCATGTCCTACCACCAGTTCTATGCAGAAAGGAAGCTGTTTTGTTGCTATCACATTTGAGAGATCTATGCAGGGCACCCAATTGTATCGTGTCATTTCAGCCCATATTCGAGTGCAATAGCTGAAGCTTCATATTTAAATAATTGATTCTGAGCCTAGTTTAAAACAGTAGCTCCTATAGTAAACAGTGAGCTTTGATAACAGCTATTCAAACTCATTAAAATCTAATGTTCCTTTCTTTTGTGCATTTCCTGCATTAAGAACTAGGAAGTACATTCTGGGCAGAAATATAGAAAATATTACATACTTCATTTCATTCTAAAAGAGAACCTTTTGGTAAAACACAATGGAGCCAAGAACAGAAGCCTTCTTGCAAACTTTAGCCAGAGGCAAGTGCCAAAAATAATTCATGCAGGGATAAACTAGGTTGGCATCATGAGATGGGCCATGAGCTCTTTGGGAAATTCACATGTAAATACAGGTTAGCTCAGCTTATTGGAGCATGGTGCTATGTCTAGTTCAAGGTGGGGAGTTCTATGCTGTGTTGCCTAGCTAGCTATGCGTACAGGAAAACTAGATTCCATATCCACAGGCTTTATGTGCATATATTCATCCAGCCAGCTCATGGCACATATAAGAGGAGTCAGGCAAGTGAATATGAGTAGTTTAGTGACAAGAAAAGCAGTCAAAAGGGCATAGTCCTCTGATGGGAGGGTCAGTTATGTCATCAGCAACATGTAGAAAGCACAAGTCTGAGCCTTGTCAACAGCTTGGATGAAGACATCAAAAAACATTCTATTCTAATTTGCACATAACACAAAGCTATGAGGGGGTACCTAATAAGTTCAGTGATAGAATTGGGATCAAAAAGATCTAAACAGGCTGGAAGAGTGAACATAGATTAACCAGGTGAAATCTAATATCAGGATGTATAGGCTCTAAAAATTCTATTGCACAAGATTAAATGGGGAGAAAATGGCTTACCATCATGTAAAAATTAAAAGGCCAATCAACATGCATTTTTAACACTACGTTTATTTATTTCCTTGTTTGTTACATTAAAGTTCCCAGGTATCTTCTTCTCTTCCTTCCCTCCCCATACTTGATAAGATCAAATGATGCCATATCTGATAGAAGGAAGGGAAGGAGGGAGTTAACTAAATGTCTTACCATTTTAAGTGTTTGAAATATTTATATAGGTGTCTATATTTATATATAAAACTTCATCTTGCTTGTTTCTATTCATCAGTTCTTTTTTTTCTGGAAGTTAACATAAATAAATTCTTCTTCAAGTAATATGTCTGCTACTAGATATAATTTTCTCTTGGTTCTGCTCATAATTTCATGTAGGTCTTTCCATCAACATTCATCTATTAAGTATCTTTTAGTGTCAGGTATTCTTCTTGCATTTGCAGTGCAAAGACAAAAATGAACTAGTCCTTGCCATGAAAGAACTTATATTCTATCCATGGAAACACTTCTTAGATATGTTGATATATTATAAAAGAGATACAAAGTGCATGATGGGGTAGGGAAGCAGTAGCATCTGGGAGATTAGGAAAAAAACCTTCATGTATACCGAGGGTTCCTTGATTTAAATCTTAATGGAAACTTTGGATTTTTGGAGACAAAGGTAAGGAAGGAATATATTCAAGGAATGGAAATAGCCATTGCAAAGACAGCTCAGAGATGAAAGAACACTAAAATGAGATTTAGAAGGGATCTAAAAGATGAGATCTGGAAGATGAGATTTATCTGAACTGTGGAGTGCATGAAGGGGCATACTTAATAAGATTGGGAAGGTCATTTGGACTCAGGTTGTGAAGGACTCAAAATGCCAAACAGACCAATTTATATGTGGTCCGGAAGGCAATAGGAATCGATTGATTGAGCTACTGGGTTTTATTTATTTGGAGTATGCTGTAGTGAGACCTGCATTTTAGGAAAATCATTTTGGCAGCTGTGTAGAGAATAGATTGGAGAAAACAAAGTCCAAATGGGAGACTACTACAGTAGTCATAAGCCATAAATGATGAAAACCTGAATTGGAATGGTTCAAGAAGAGATGTCGATCCATATTAAAGAAAAATACCTTATCCTGGATAAGGAAAGAAGGAAGGGAGGGAGAAAGGGAGAAAGGCAAGAGAAGGAAGGAGGAAGAAAAAATATAAGGGTGGGAGGGAAGCATTTTTAATACAGGCTTACTTTGTACTTGAAAATATTATCTTATTTGATTCTTACAACAATCCTGGACAGTTAATGCTACTATTTTATAGTTGAGGAAAGAGAAGCAGAAAGAGATTAAGTGATTGGTCCAGGGATACACCCCAGAATAAGAGAACCATGGTTCATGGTCTAATTTTGATCCTTACTAGGTACACAATTTGGGCATGCAATTTATTACTGGGCTTTAGTTTTTTCATATAAAAATGCCCAAATGGATCATCTCTATAATTTTTAACAAGTCACTTAAGTTTCCTTGACCATTGGGGTCGCTTTCAGGTATGGATCTATGATATCATAACCTCTAAACTTCTTTTGCCTCTCTGTATTATTATTCAAAAGTTTTTAGTTGGCCAGAAATGTAACAACCCAATGATGTAACATGGCTGCCAAAAAAAAAATGGATAATGTAATCTAATTAATAGAGGAATAGTGTCTAAATCAGTGAAAGGAGTAATTCAACTACTGGCAGGAGAATTAGTGTAACTCAGATGTATAGAAAAGCCTTAGAGGAGACTAACTTTTTTATTTGGAAGGTTCAAATGCAGAAGACTGAATAAATACATGGTCAGTCTTGGCTGCCCTATCTTAAAAGTGACATTACTAAATAAAGTATTCTAGTCTTTTCTGTGTGGATCATAGACCCCTTTGGCAGTCTGATAAAAGCCTTTTATCTCCTCAAAATAGTGCTTGTTGCCTACGTTCGTATTTGAAGGAAATGCTAAATTCCAGTTAGAGATTATTGAAAATTAATATAATTTTTTTTTCCATCCAAAGTCTTGGATTCCCTGAAACCTATCCCTGGACCCCTGGATCAGACTCTCTGCTCTAAAGGATGATAAACTTGAAATCGTATCATTTAATAAATTATTGAAATATTTGTTTCTAGAGCTTTCACTCTGTGGATTATTTCCTATTTATCCTGTATATATCATGTTTGTAAATAGTTTATTTTACAGATTTTCTTCCTGTTAGATTGTGACTTCTTTAAGAACAAGGACTACCTTTGTCTTTATTTATGTGCCCATATAGTAGATTAATAAAGTTCTTTGATTGAAAGCATGAGATAATAAGGTAGGGATGGGATAAATAAATCCAACTTGTCCTGTAGAAAAGGAAATAACATAAATCTGTGTTACTCCAAATGTCAGAGCTTCTAGAATGAGCACATTGTTGGAAGTTACCTATTTGCCTTGGTTTCCTCACCTATAAAATGAATTGGAGAAGGAAAAGGCAATACCACTCAAATATGTTTGCCAAGAAGACCCCAAATGTAGTCATGAAGAATGAGACATTATTGGAATGACTGAACAACAAACAACAACAATGACAAAACAAGTAATGAGGTCCCTGTGCAGAATGGCAGTACTCAATCAGATACTAGTTAGTCCACAGGATAACTTTACCTGGTAGGAAGAAGGCTGAGATCAGCTTCAAGATTCATCCTTAACATAATACCTGAAAAGTATTATTTACATAGGTTCGTAGCATGCACTGAATACTCTTAAGATCTTGACTCATGTTAAAAACCCTTGAGTTTTAACTAAATTACTTGTAACTTTGAGATTTAGTACAAATAAAAATGCAATTAAAATATTAATTGAATAAATATATTTACCCACATGTTTTATTCAAGGAGCTGTGGCTAGTTGTTCATAGAGGTACAAAGATGAGTGAGACACGGTCCCCAACAGCAGATTCTTTAAATCTGATGTGGGAAATAAACCAATTGTACATAGAGATGCAATGCAAGGTAATACATAGATCAGTGAGTTGGAAGACTTTATGCTTAGACTGTTAGAAGCCAATGAGATCTACCCCTCTTATCCTCCAGAGGAGGCTTCTGAAACTCAGAAATATTAAGTTATTTGTGTAGTCACTAGCTGGTTAATGGCAGAGCTGTCAGTGCTTTCTTCTATTGCCCACTTTCTTATGAAGCTATGATTTTTATCAGTGTGGGAACTCCCAGATTACAACCCATCTATGACCTATTAATCCAGTCTTCCATGGTCACCTAAGCCCAGCAGAGATTTGCCCCTGGCCAAGTGTCAGAAGTGAGATTTGAATCCAAACCTTCCTGCCTCTAGAATCATGACTCAATTTACTCCTCCAGCATACCTTGTCAGTATTAAAATAACTGCTGTAGGAACTCAACATCATTTGAGCAAAAGAGCTCCTCTCTCTGAGCCTCAGTTTCCTGTTCCATAACATAAGGATATGAAGCTCCTGAAGCAGTTCTCAAGTTTTTTGGTCTCAGTACTTCATTGCACTCATAAAATTAACTAAATTAATTGAAGACCTATGAAAGTTTTTGTTTATGTATTTAATCATTTTAGAAATTAAAAATGATTATTTTTAAATATCTTTTTAAAATAATAAATCCATTGAGTGGTAACATAAGTAAGTTTTTAAGTGGAAATCAATTATATTTTCCAAACAGATTTAATGAGAAGAGTAGCAGTTTTACATATTTTTAAAAATCTCTTTAAGGTCTGGGTTGGGTTTTCATATCTGCTTCTGCATTCAATCTGTTGTGATATGTTGTTGTATGTGAAGTATATGAAGAAAATCTGGCCTCAGACAGATATGTACTTGGAGAAAGTAAGAACACTGTTATGAAAATAGTTTTGACCTTGGAGATGCTCAAGAGTCTTTGGATCACAGTCAAGATGATCTTTTTTGCCTCGGCTGATTCACAAAAACTTTATGGGGAAGGAAGTGGCAAGACACAGATGCATAAAAAGTGGCTTTTAAATACTTTTTTTTATTCCAGGCACTGGGCTAACTGCTGAGTACACAAATGCAAAAGTGAAACAATCCTTGCTATCAAAGAACTTTCATGCTAATTAAAGGTGCCGTATATCACACATGGCACTGTAGTGGCAAGAGAAAGGAGTCTGGGGGTTGTTTCCAAAGCAAGGCATGATTGTTGGGGGCAGCCAGATGGCTCAGTGGATTGACAGCTCGGCTGAGAGACAGACGTCCTTGGTTCAAATCTAGACCAGACACTTCTTAGTTATGTGACTCTGGACAAGTCACTTAACTTTCATTGCTTAACCCCTTACCATTCTTCTGCCTTGGAACTGATGTTTAGTATTGATTCTAAGACAGAAAGTAAGGGTTAAGAAAAAAAGGACTTGATTGTTAGTTCTTGAACAAAAGATACTCCCTGAGGTCAGAGTATAAGCAATATGTCCAGCTTGGATTGCTAGATGTGAAGGATGATCTGGAGCCATCTAGATGAAGATAGAATAAGGTCACACCAGTGCAGATGCATACTTTGGAGAATACATATTGTAGCTTCCTGGTGTCAGCTCACAGAGTGCTTGCTATTTCTTTCTCCACTAAAAAGTTTATGGTAGTTTTTGCCTCTCCACCAGAGACAGATATATTTCCTCTATTCATGCCTTTTGTAGGCACTTTCAGTTCTGCTGAATACCTAATTAAAAGACTTTTTCATCACCACACAAGACAGGTTACCTGATCATACTCTGCTTCCATCACATCCCCTATTTCCAGAAGCAGGTTTAGCAAACTTCTACATGATCTAAAGACTGTACATTCTTTTGCCTCTTCCCTATTCTAGTGGGTTGGGTGGGTTTGCATTCATTCACCCACTCACTTGCCAGTCTAGAGAGCTGCGTCACTTGCCAGAATTCCCAAATTGAGTGAATTAGGGGGGATGGGTGAGATTCCCAGGGTAGGAGGGAAAAGGTAGCACATAGGGCATGGGCTAAAGGGTTCTGTTTCACTTGGGTACATGAGTGACAGGAACAATAGAAGGAAGATGAAAAACATAAACAAGAATTTTTAAAGACTCATATGAGGTCAGGCATAACTCAATTCAATATTGTATGCTTTATGTCACAGTGTTATTAGCATTTCTATATCACTATTATTTTTATGATTACCAATTACCAAACAAAGCACAGGATAAAGATAGATAGATAGATAGATAGATAGATAGATAGATAGATAGATAGATAGATAGATAGATAGATAGATGGATAGAGAGATAGAGAGATAGATAGATAGATGGATAGATGGATAGAGAGATAGCTAGATGGATGGATGGATGGAAAGAAAGATGGAGAGATAGATGGATGGATGGATGGATGGATGGATGGATGGATAGACATGCAGGATAGATAGAAAGTCAGGATAGACAGATAGATTTAGATATTTATCTAGGTTATATATGTGTATGTGCATATATATATATATATATATATATATATATATATATATATATATAGTGTAATATATAGAGAGAAAGAATGGAGTCTTTTCCCTAATGAGTCAGGACCAGAGTGAGGTGAAGATGAAATGAAGTCAAGGGTAGAGAGAAAGGGGATAGATTGGGTTTTTCCTCTCTCCTCTCCCCAGCCAACCCCATTCTGGTTGCCTTCAGGATCACAACTTCTGTTCCCTTAAAGACTTGTTGAAATAAAGTATAATACAGACAGCTTCTCCCTCCCTGAGGAGAGAATGTAACTTCCCTCCCCTCAAACTTCAAGTCTCCATACTTGGATACTAAGAAGCAGGCACTTGATCTTATGAACAGCTGTTTATTCTAATGGAACAAATGAAGGGTAGGGCAATTGAATAGAGGAATGAGATATTGGGAAAGAGGGAGTGGGAGGTCCCTAGAAGTAACTGAGCCCCTTCTCCCGAAGTCTGGCAGGGTCACGATTTGCCTGCCTGCTCTGAGGTCAGTTATGAAGATGTCCTGACTTTCTAGCTGTTCTAGCTATTGTACCAAGTTCAAGGACTTTCCGGGGATTTAGAGATGTTGTGGTGAATGGCTTTTAACAAAGTCCTATTCACTCTGCTTGTCTTCACTGGATACTGGATCAGAAGTCACAGGAGGATGGTGCTGGCTTAGAGATCTGTTCATGTCAACCTTTCTGGTGAGCTTCCCACAGAGAAGTCCTCTCCAACCATCCAGATTCTCTCACTTCCTCTGTTCTTTCTTCAGAACTCTTTCTCCTTCCTGCCCTTCCCCCACTAGAATTGGTCCCCAGTATGATGGATCTGCTTGTCTTCTTCCTCTAGCATATTCTCTCTTACAATATAGTTGATAAAGCCTTTTATATACATTGTCTCTTTCATTCTCAAACAAAAGCCTATTAGGTAGATACAATAATTATCAAAATCTCATAAATGAAATATAATTGAGTCTAAGAGAAGTTAAATGACTTGTCTAAGATCATAAAGCTAGTAAGAGAGGCAGGACTTGAAGTTGGATCTTTCAGATGCCAAGTCTAGCTCTAGCCACATACCCACTTTAGTACCTAACCTTTGAAAATATTTTCTTTAAAAAAACTACTTAAATAATTTATTTTTCTACATTGAAGAGTAATTTGGTTAAAATAATGGAGATAAAATAAATAAGATAATGGAGATATGAATGAGAAACTTAAGAAAGATTAATACCTTTTTTATTATCATGCAAAACACATTTCCTTATTGGTCATTGTTTTATTTTTAAATGGAAATTTTTATTTAATTAATTAATTTAGAATATTTTTCCATGGTGACAAGATTCATGATCTTTCCCTTCCCTGCCCCCCAACTCCTTTCCATAGCTAATGCATAATTCCATTGGGTTTTACATGTGTCATTGATAAGGACCTATTTCCATGTTATTGATATTTGCAGGAGGGTGATCATTTAGAGTCTACATTCCCAATCATATCCCCATCAACCCATGTGATCAAGGAGTTTTTCTCCTATGTTTCTTTCTCTGGATGTGGATAGCATTCTATCTCATAAGTCCCTAAGAATTATCCTGGATCATTGCATTGCTGCTAGTAGATATGATATAGGGATTGAAGGGGAATAAGGATGATGAAGAGAGAAAGAGGGAGTACAGTTGTGAGAGAGTGAAGAAATTCTTTCTGAGGGGAAATAGCCAAATCCTGTCTCCTTGAGAGGGAAGTATTTCTCCTCAGAGAATGTTTCCTGGGAGATGGAGGACAGGAGACCAGAGAGGGAAGTCATAATGAAATGATAAAGTGCCCTCCCACCCCTTTGAGGAGCCTTGAGAGGCAAGTTGATTCTTGTGTCTCCGCTTCCCCCATGGACATCAACTGTCTTTCCCTTTTAGGATCTTAGGGCTACCCAGCTGTCAAGGAAGGATGTCTAATTCCTTGGGTCAGATAATCTTGAGTCCCTAAGATCTAGAAGTGCCCCCCTTTTTGGGGAGAGATGTGACCCTCCCCAAATCTTCAGTCCCCTCAACAATATTGACTAGTGACTGGCCCAGACCTAAATCTTGAACAACAGGTGGTTTATTGGGGTTCAAGCAGGGAAGAGGTATCATGGGTATCAAAAAGGACAGTGAGTAGAGAATCCCTACAGTTACCCCCTCTAGCAAATTGGCCCTCCAAAGTCTAGGGGTTCAAGGCTTCTCAGTCTTGATCCCTTTTCTTACCAACTGCCTTTGGTCCCTGCTCCTAAACTGACTAAAACTTTGAATATAGGAGTCCAAGGACAGGTAAGAGAGAGAGAGAAAAGATCTGTGGATGGTTCTCTTCAAAAAGTCCCAATCACAAATCCACTGAGGAATTTAAACTGCTGTCTCAAAGGAATTGGTTGGAGGTATTCAGAGGTTCAGGAAGGATGGTTGATCTCTAAGGAAATTGGTTTCTTCTGAGCTTCTGAGAATCCACTTCACTCCTCTCCTTCCCCCAAGTCAGAAGTGACTTGTATGTTGAAATACTCTCTTCCTTCCTTAGAACTCTGTTTGTTCTTTCACTTCCCCCACTCTTCTCTCAGCATATCCTTTCAAGAGATGATCTCTTAGCTATGTAAAATTCTCTCTTCTCTTATCTTACATAGAGAAGTCCATTACATTCCACTATGCCACAGTGTATCAGTCTCTTCTCCTTTAACTCTGCATCAAATCCTGGAAGTCATTCCAGTTCATATGGAATTCCTCCAGTTCATTATTCCTTTGAGCACAATCGTATTCCATCACCAACATAAACCACAATTTGTTCAGCCATTCCCCAATTGAAGGACATCCCCTCATTTTCCAATTTCTTTTGCCACCGCAAAGAGTGTGTCTATAAATATTTGTGTACAAGTCTTTTTCCTTATGATCTCATTGGGGGTATAAACCCAGCAGTGGTATGGCTGGATCAAAGGGCAGGCAGTAGTCATTTAGCGCCCTTAGGGCATAGTTCCAAATTGCCATCTAGAATGGTTGGATCAATTCACAAATCCACCTGCAATGTATTAATGTCCCAATTTTTGCCATATCCCCTCTAACTTTTTATTATTTTCCTTTGCTGTCATGTTAGCCAAAATGCTAGGTGTAAGGTGGTACCTCAGAGTTGTTTTGAATTGCATTTCTCTGATTATAAGAGATTTAGAATACTTTTTCATGTGCATGTTAGTAGTTTTGATTTTGTTATCTGAAAATTACCTATTCATGTCCTTTGCCCATTTATCTATTGGGGAATGGCTTGATTTTTTGGTACAATTGATTTAGCTCCTTATACATTTGAACAATTAGACCTCTGTCAGAGGTTTTTGTTATAAAGATTTTTTTCCAATTTGTTGCTTTCCTTCTAATTTTAGTTGCATTGGTTTTGTTAGTACAAAACCTTTTTAATTTAATGTAATCAAAATTATTCATTTTACATTTTGTAATTTTTTCTAACTCTTGCTTGGTCTTAAAATCTTTCCCTTCCCAATGTTCTGACAAGTATACTAGTCTGTGATCATCTAATTTACTTATAGTTTCCTTCTTTATATTCAAGTCATTCATAGTTTATCTTGGTGTAGAGTGTGAGATGTTGATCTAAACCTAATCTCTCCCATACTGCTCTCCAATTTTCCCAGCATTTTTTGTCAAATGGTGGATGTTTTTGTCCCCAAAGCTGGGTTCTTTGGGTTTATCATAGACTGTCTTGCTGAGGTCACTTACCCCAAGTCTATTCCACTGATCCTCCCTTGTGTCTCTTCGCCAGTACCATATTGTTTTGATGACCACTGCTTTATAGTAGAGTTTAAGATCTGGTACTGCTAGGCCACCTTCCTTCACATTTTTTTCCATTATTTCCCTTGATATTCTTGATCTTTTGTTCTTCCAAATGAACTTTGTTATGTTTTTTTCTAATTCAGTAAAAATGTTTCTTGGTAGTTTGATGGATATGGTTAGTCATTGTTTTAAGAGCACACTCATAAAAAACCAAAACTCCAAAATAAAACTATAAATACACTGATGTGAAAGATAGAATGCTTTGATCCACATCTATCTGACTCCAACAGTTCTTTCTGTGGAGGTGGATTGTATTCCCTGCCATAAGTCTTTCAGAATTGTCCCAGATCGTGTTGCTGAAAGTAGCCAAGTTTTGACAGTTGATTATTTCTCTTACTATGTCCAGTGTTCTCCTGCTTCTGCTTATTTCTCTGCATCATTTCATGAAGATCTTTCCAACTTTCTCTGAAATCATCTTATCATTTCTTATAGCACAATATTATTCTATCACCAATATGTACCAAAATTTATTTCCCAACTGATGAACATCTCCTCCATTTCCAATTCTTTACCACTTTTTGTACAAGTCCTTTCTGTTTTTTTTTTTATTATTATCTCTTTGGGATACAGACACAGCAGGGATATTACCAGATCAAAGGGTATACACAATTTTATAGCCCTTTGGGCATAGTTCCAAATTGCCCTCCAGAATACTTGGGTAAGTTCACAACTTCACCAACAATGCATTAGTGTTCCAATTTTGCCACATCCCATCCAACATTTATCATTTTCCTTTACTATCATATTGACCAACCTGATTAGTTTGAAGTATTAGCTCAGAAATGTTTTAATTCACATTTCTCTAATCAAGAGAAATTTAATACATTTTCATATGGCTATTATTGTCTTTGATTTCTTCATCTGAAAACTGCTGGTTCATATCCTCTGACCATTTATCAACTGGAGAATGGTTTATGTTTTATGTAAATTTGACTTAGTTCTCATAAACTTGAAAAATTAGACTTTTATCAGAGAAATTCATTATTAAAACATTTCCCAGTTATTTACCTTATAATCTTGTTAACATAAGTTATGTTTGTAGAAAGGCTTTTTGATTGACTATGGTCAAAATGATTCATTTTACATCTCATAATTCTCTCTGTTTCTTGTTTGGTCATATATACTAACCTTATCCATAGAGTTACCTAAGCAAACTATTCTACGTTCCCCTAATTTGCCGTGGTATAATTCTTTATATCTAAATCATATACCCATTTTGAACTTATCTTGGTATGTGGTATAGGATAGGTCTATACCTAGTTTCTACCATTCTGTTTTCCAATTTTCTTAGCAGTTTTTGTTATTCCAAAAGCTCTAGTCTTTAGGTTTATCAAACACTAGGTTGCTAACATCATTTACCTCTGTATACTATGTATCTAATTTATTTCATTGATCTACCATTCTATTTCTTAAACAGTACCAGACTGTTTTGATAATTACTATTTTATAGTACAGTTTGAGATCTCGTGCTGCTTCGCCTCTTTCCTTCATACTTTTTCCCATTAATTCCCTTGATATTCTTTCATTTTTCCAGATGCATTTTGTTATTATTTTTTCTAGTCCTATAAAATAATTATTTCGTAGTTTGGTTGGTATGATGATACTGAATAAGTAAATTAATTCAGGTAGAATTTTCATTTTTATTACATTAGCTTGGCCTATCTATGAGAAAATAATATTTTTCCAGTTGTTTAGTAGTGATTTCATTTGTGTGAAAAGTATTTTATAATTGTGCTCATATAATTCCTGGGTTTGTCTTGGCAAGGAGATTGCTGGGTATTTTATGTTGTGTAGAGTTATTTTAAAATGGAATTTCTTTCTATCTCTTCCTGCTGAACTTTGTTAGTAATATATAAAAATGCTGATGATTTATGTAGATTTATTTTATATCCTACAACTTTACTAAAATTGCTAATTATTTCAACAATTTTTAGTTGATTCTCTAGGATTCTCTATGTATACCATCATTATCATCTGAAAAGAGTGATAGTTTAGTTTCTTCACTGCCTACTTTAATTCCTTTGATTTCTTTTTCTTTTCTCATTGCTAAACCTAGCATTTCTAATACAATATTAAATAATACAGGTGATAATGGGCATCCTTGATTCACCATTGATCTTATTGGAAAGGTTTCTAACTTATTCCCATTGCAAATGATATTTGATGACTGTTTTAGGAAGATATTGCTTATCATTTTAAAGAATGACTTATTTATTCCTATACTTTCTAGTGTTTTTAATAGGAATGAGTATTGTATATTGTCGAAGGCTTTTCCTGCATCTATTGAGATAATCATGGGATTTTTGTTAGTCTGGTTATTGATATGTTCAATTATGCAAATAGTTTTCCTAATATTATGCCAGCCTTCCAGTCCTGGTATAAATACCACGTGGTCATAGTGAATGATTCTTGAGATATACTGCTGTAGTCTCCTGGCAAGTATTTTATTTAAAATTTTTGCATCTACATTAATCAATGATATTGACCTATAATTTTTTTCTCTGTTTTTCCTCTTCCTGACTTAGGTACCAGTACCATATTTGTATCATAAAAATAATTCAAGAAGATTGCTTCTTTGCCTGTTTTCCCAAATGGTTTATATAGTATTGGGATTAATTGTTATTTAAATGTGATAGAATTTACTTGTGAATCAATCTCTCTGGATTTTTTCCTTAGGGAATTAACTGATGGTTTGTTCAATTTCTTTTTCTGAGATCAAACAATTTTGGTTTTCTATTTTATCTTTTTTTAAATCTGGGCAATTTATATTTTTGTAAATATTCATCCATTCCATTTAGATTGTCAGGTTTGTTGGCCTATAATTGAGCAAAATAGCTCCTAGTGAATGCTTTAATTTACTTTTCATTAGTGTTGAGTTCAGTCTTTATTTTTGAAACTGATTATTTAATTTTCTTCTTTCTTTTTAAATTAAATTCACCATTGCTCTATTTTATTTGGTTTTTTTTTTTAATAAAACCATCTCTTAGTCTTATTTATTAGTTCAATGGTTCTCTTACTTTCAATTTTATTAATTTCTTTAATTTTTAGGATTTTCAAGTTTAGGAAGTTTTTTCTTATTTTGTACTTTTATCATTTGCTAAATTCTTTCTAAGGCTTTTTTTTTTCTTCAGTGAGGTTTGGTATTTCTTTTAGCATTAACTTACTATTCTTTATTAATTATATTTTTTCATTACCAATTACATGCTATAACAAATCTCCACACATTTTTCTGTGTTATATAATCATAATCAAACTTATCTCTCTCCCTCCACTGCCCCCTCCCAGTGCTGCAAGACAATTCTATCTGGGTTATACATGTATTATTATGTAAACCACATTTCTAACCTACTATTCTTTAAAGAATTATTTTCTTCAGTATTTTTATATCACTTTTACAAGTATTTTAATTAATTATCTTTTCATAATTTTCTTCCATTACTCCCATTTCTTTACTCAATTTTTCTTCTTCCATTCTTATTTTATTTTTAAAATATTTTTTGCTCTTTTCAATCTCTTTCCTTACCTACTCTAGGAGTGCTTGTTGGGCTATGTCAAATCTGCATTTTCTTTGAGTTTTTGCTTAGAGTTATTTAAAAAAGCCATACCTTTTGTCTTAGTATCTGAGGCCACATTTGTACCCAGGTCCTCCGAACTCCATGTCTAGTGTTCTATTTGTTGTACTATCTTATTACTCATTTGTAGCTTTTTTCGTGCAATTTTTTTTCCCTTCTCAGTTTACTTCTTGCTCTTTATCATAATAACTTTTTTTGGGGGGGGGTTCAAGTTCTTTTTCTGTTTTTGTTCTTTTTTCAAGCCCATTTCTTGACTTCAAACTTTGTTTGTTTATTAGTTTGTCTCCTCACTACTGGGGGAGGGCATCAATATCCCAAGAATGAGGCTTTTTCACTGTACTGTTTCCATAGCTAGTTCTGGGGTTGTGTGTCTAGTGTTTCCAAAGTGATGTCAGCTGGTGAAAAATGTGATCAGTGTTGTCCTCACATGCATTCCAGTCGTTAATGAGGAAAGGTACCTGATTCCTTTCAACCACAAGGTACTTTTCCCTGTCCTTGTGTCCTGTACCCATTGCCTTCCCAGAAATCCTCCCAAATGTCTCAGATACTAAGACAGATATACCTAGTTTCAACTGCTAACTGACATATTGTGTATATAATCCAGTGCAAGTAGCAGCCTCTCATTGCCACAGTCAGATCATCTCTAAGACTCCAGATTACAGATGAGTTGCTGTTGTATCCTTGGTGGGAGTTTCCAAACTAGGAGTTTCCCTGCACAAATAAAATCACATATACAAAAAAACAAAATCCTTTATTTATTATCATAAAGGAAAAAGCTATCCATTCAAAGGTATTTATAGCAGCATTATTTTTATTTCAAAAGACTTGGAATAAATAAAATGTCCAACATTTGGGAAATGGCTGGATAAATGGTGGTATATCATTGTTATGGGATATTTGGTTGTGAAATGTGATTAGGATTGATGAGTATGATGATTATAAATGTTGAAGGACCTATGTGAAATAATATAAAGTGAAAATAGAATACACATTGACTGCACATGGAAAAGGAAAAATTAAGTATGCATAAATATGTGGGGAAATGGACAAAAACAAAGTTAAAGGGAACACACAGGGAGTAACTTGATAGATTGTTGGGCATATTTATGTATATAAATGCATTTATTCAAACACAAATAGTCATAAAGTATGTTTAATTGATTTTGTTGGCACTAAAGGTTAAGTTCATAATAAATCATTTTTGAAAATAAAATAAAAGTAGGCATGTTGAGCAAACATTGGCAGTTGTAAAATTAGCATTTCATTCCTTTTCATCTACATAGGTTGACAGTGGACATTCACCCTGTGGCCTATAGGGTAATTGGTAATAATAAGTCTTTGTGCTTCTCCAGAGTAGAGAAGGGAGTATCAATATCCTGCTGCTCTGGGAATCTCTTCCAGATGGCCTGGCACCATTGGAATTTGCCTGGCCTGCCTTGTAGAACCAGTCATTGACTTACATAGAGTGAGGCACCCCACAGAAGCATGAATCTGTCATGTATTGTGATGGAGAAAGACCAAACTGATAGATGTTATGTCCCAAGAACCTAGATGTAGTGCTCTATCTGTAACTATGCCTTCAAAATGAAGAGACTACAATGTGCCTCAAAACCAAAAATTTTGTAGGCTTCTTGCCATTTCTTCCACTGACTGAAAATCCTGGAAATGTTTTTATCTCTAATAAGCTGAAAGCATGTTGAAAGAATAATGCTTAGAGAAGGGGGAACTATTGAATGCTTTGTTAGAGTTTTCTAATTTGCTGAGATTTTAGAAAGGGGTTTATTTACACTCATAAAAATTATAAGAACAATGTTTATGGATTGAAATCTTGGCCACTTGTCATGAGCACTGAGTAATTTTAGAAAGACGGAACTCTCTACAGAGAGAATTGCCAGGGAAGTGACATCTTTAATGGAAAGAAGCAATTGGTGATTAGTACCTAACAGGCAAAAGGAGGGAAAAGGAATAAAGCTACCTCCATTGAACAGGCATATGTGAAAGTCAATGAAATGAAAGCAGACCATACTTCAAATGACATTTACCCTCGGTGTGTTCCCAACCCAAGCCATCCACCAAAATTATAAACCTGCCTGCATAAACTTTAATCAGCCCACTCAAGTCTGTTTTCCCTGAACCTTACCCCTGAATTTGGATTTTTCCTGACTACAACAGGATGTTCTTTGCCTCCATCTTCCCATCCTATGGATTTCTTCCAGACTGTTTTATCATTTTTTTTGGATCTCAACTTCATTTGCTTCAACCTAAAATGTGCTCATTAAAGTGACTGTCTTTTTCTCATCTACCATATACATTACCCTGACCAGTAAAGGCATGAACTTTCCTTCCATATAAAACTGCTTAGCTTCTCTTGGATTCCTGGATTCTCCTTCCTTTTCATCCCCAAACCATTGTCTTGTGTCCCTTTTGGAGATCCTTGGAAGGGTCTTCTGCCCAGTGTGCACAACTCAAACTTTATGCCATTTTTTCATAACTCCACTAAGATCAAGGCAAGAATATAGGAATAGAGAAAATGGGGGTATTGGGGGCTATAAAATATTTCACAGCATTTCTTGAACTGTGGTTTAGAACTTTTTAAAGTTTATGGAGAGGAGGAAAGGTCCAAAGGGTCTCACCATAAATTATATATTCCTCATGGGTTAGTTAGTGATAACAATAGTTCAGAAGGCAATAAAAATATAGATAGAAATATTTATGTATACATATGACATGTGTATATACTATAAATATGCATAAATAGTTATATGTATGCATATATATATGTATATATACACACACACATACACATACGTAGATGTGTATGGGTATATTTGATGTGTTTGTATGGTATAGACCAGATTTCTTAGCCTCTTAGACCTGCCATCTGAATTCTCTATTTTCTGATCTTTGAGATCTGCTTTGAGTCTTTGGAACAAACTAAGGCATAGGAATCTTGATTATTCTTCTAGCTGGATACAAGGGGCTCTCTCTTTTTATATTCTTTGGAGGCAGAACATAAAAGATAGAAAAAGGGAGAGGGAAAGTAATGAGTCTTATTGCCTATATGGATTAATTTTCTTCATCATCTTATATTTGTTTTATCATCACTGCTCTTTTTTTGACAAAGCAAATCTCTGTTTTTCTTCAAGAAAAATGTAGCATTTTTCAATCTGCAAAAATTCACAGTGTTGAAAATCCAAAAAGCCTCACTAGGGAGATACATCATGCCAAACAGTCATTGCAATAAGAAAATGCTATAAATTAATGTAATAATAGTCCACGATTGCTAAGGAAGGAACTTAATTTATAGCATAGAACAGGTTTCATTGCTTAGAAATTCTGGAAATCAATCTATGGCACAGAAATTGATCTGCTAAGAGGGAAGAAAATTGATTCTCAATATTGGCAACTACATCAGTTTTATATTTCTGAAGAAACAAGTCTTGGAAACAAATTTATTAACCATTAAGGAAACACGAGATGTTTAGTTTACCACCCAGATGTCCAGCAAGATTTGTATGGACTAATTAGAAAAAATAGTCATATTGAGTCAAATCACCTCCACCTACATGATTGCTGCCTTTGTTAGGTCTGCAATGTGGAAATCATAGGTTAAATGAACAAGAGCAGAGAAGTATTTTACCAACATGATTGTGTCAAAGCTGAATGTTGCATCATATTCTAGACTATTGCTTAGTCTCAAGTGTCATGATGTGAAATATTGGAAATCTTAGTGTATTTGCATATTCATGGCACAGTGTTTTTCCCCCCATTCATGACATAGTGTTGGCATTCTCGAAAAGAAAAACTGTAGCTGATGGCAATTTTTAGCTGAAGAGATGTGAGCATGTGAGCAATATACCATCTTCTGTCAGCAACAGAGGAGCATATGGGGCCCATTAACTCACCAAATCGGCTACTGTTCTGCAAATTTTTATTAAGTGGTTGTAGTCCTTAATAGTCACTTATGTTATAGAACGTGTATCAAATGCTATCAGTAAGCAAGTGGCTTGTTTTCCCCCTGTGAGAATGCATTTGAGGCATTAAAGAAAGCCTGACAAAAAGAATAAAACTCATTTTAAGTGATCACTGTATTAATATAAATATATCCTACCAGGATGCCAATTCATGTATTATGTTCTCCCTAATGTTTGCTACTTCTGAGTACTCCAAGTGCCATCTTTAACACAAATGATTTCTGTTATTTTCCTTGTTTTTAATTCCTCTAGGGGTCATATAGAGAACCTGGTCAAAATTCAGGCAAAAGAGGCTGTGCTTCTCCAACCTCCTCACATTATTCTGTTAGCAAGGAAGTAGTTGTTCAGTGGTTCTCACTGGCTTCTAAGGTCCAGAACCAGAAATTATTAAAAATCTCCCACCCAGGTTGCCAAGGATTAGCACACTGCCAAATCACAGTGCACACAAGGAAAAACAAGAAAAAATTCAATCATAAATGTCCCATTTTAGGAGTATTTTATAATAATTTTACCAAAGAGTGACCATTGACCTGATGTTTGAGAAGAAGCAACCTGTTAGAAGAAAACTTATTTCTCTAAGCAGACTCCAAAAAACACTTCAGAAACCCATAGCCATGGTGTCCTGTGTGTTTTTAATAATGACAATAATAAAAAAAGTCTTGCAGTCCTATCATCTCAAAGATGTTTATAGACATCCTTTCTATCATAAAGATCCCCTTGGGAATTCAGTAGCAAATGGAATTAATCTTGGGAGTAAAGCAGGAGCCCCCCAAAAAAGGAAGTGATCTTCTCCAGTTCATAAAATATGCCACCCAACTGGATAATAAAATATGGCTTCTGTTCCAGCCCTTGCCCATCACTGAATCTTTTAGCAACTTGACATTCAGTGTAAAAAGCTATTTTTGCATCAGACATAACTGTTAATTTTCAATCTTTTGTAAATTAGTGCTTCATATAGTATTACACATCTGTCTTTCTTGCTTTCTTATTCCTGTTTCTGCACTAGAAAATATCATGCTGTGGAACTAGTAATACAAAGCTTCATCCCCAAAGGAAACATTTTTTCAAATAAATCCAAGGTCAAGTCATTTATGTTAGTTATCTGTTGATTATAACACTTGTCATTAAAAACATAAATAAAATTAATGTTAAGCTATAATGACATCTTTTATTTTTTATAAAATTTACTCCTTTTGAAAAATAGAAAGTTTCATTTACTTAAGAGCATAGTAATAGTGATATTTTGTTTTCTTTTGTTTGGAGAGGTAGAAAGAGACAAGTCCCTTAAGCTCATTATGACACTGGAATTATCATCTGTATTACTTTAGAAATAATTTAACAGAGTTGTTATGGAATTTCTCTTCAAATATTAGAAATAATTGTGATATTGCCAAGAGAGAGAAAGAACTCTCAGTAGTGATAATGATATTTGTATATACATGGAGTAATATCACATATTTAAAATTCAAAATGACCAGAGTATTTGTAATACTCTCTTCTATATGATACTTGTTTTAGTTACTCAAAACATCCCATGATTTTTTTCTCATTTTTTCTAAAATGTACAGGCTTGCCCTGACATATTGTTAACTGTTTTCCACAAAATATAATATTGGGATGGGGTTGGCACATTTGAGGAAGTTGGTATCCTAAGAACAATTCAATAAATAGATGGCGTTGTAACTTTATAGCTAAATATTATGGTATTAAATAGGCTCTGGATACAATTTGCTAATGGATTTAATACAAAGGACATGGGTCAGGGCAATATTGTATAAAGCAGTAGAGTAGAGTGGAAAGAGTACTAGACTGATCAGAAGAGAACCGAGTTCAAATATCACCTCTGAAACTTAACCTCATGGAGCCTCAGTTTCCTTGTCTGCAAAATCAGGATCAAAATACCTATACCACTCACTTATTGTGAGAATCCATGAGATAATGCATGTAAAGCATTTTGCAAACGTTAAAGTTCTACATAAATGTTAGCTATTGTTTCAGGCAACACAGTTTATTAGATATTATAGTTTCTATTTAATAATACCTGGTATCCTTCGGAAAATATATGCTTTAGGAATATTACAAATTAAGTAAGATTCCTTACTCATGGTGTTCTTATCCATTTTTTTTTTGTGCCATTAAACTCTTTGGCAGTTTGGTGAAATCTCATAATAATGCTTTTAAGCGCATAAAATAAAGTAACAAAGGAAACTATTAGACTGAAATAAAAGATATATTTTTTTACATCTAATCTCATAACTCCAAGTTAAGAGATTGTGCCTTATGCAAAAAAGCAAACCAAGACAAATACAATGATGTTGTTGGACTCAGAAGAGATTGATTTTATTCTTGGCTCTGCCAATCTTGGACACATTTTGTTCAGTCTTTCAGTAATGTCCAGCTCTTCATAACCCCATGGACTGTAGCTATCCATAGTTTGTTTTTTGGCAAGGATACTGGAGCAGTTTCCTTCTCCAGAGGATCCAATAAATCCTTTGTCTGGCAATCAGAGGTTAAGCAATTTGTCTAGGTTCCACACAGCGAGGCTATATCTAAGCCCGATTTGAATTCAGGTCTTCCTGAAATTCCCAACACTCTAACCACTTAGCCACTTAGTTGTCTCCTAGGAATACAGAGGTTAAATGACATGACCAAAGTCACACAGGTAAGAATTGTCTAAGGCTGGATTTGAACTCAGGTGTTCCTGACTTCAGGCACTGTGCTCTAAACACGGAGTCACAGCTACTCCATTGAATACATGACAACTTCTTTATATTAAAATTCTCTCCAACTATAAAAGGGGGATAAAAATCCTAACTCCTACCTACTTTAAAGATATTCCTAGTAAAGCAAGATAATCAAAACCAACCTTGTGACTGTTCAGCAGTATAGTGCATAATTAGTAGATTAAATCTGGAGCCGATGTTGTCATCATTGAAGAGATAAAAACCAGATGTATACCTATAGTAAAACTTTGTGGAACAGGAATGAATGAATCAGCCTCCACAAAGGAGTTTGAAAAGGGGATAACATTTCTCTAAATCTTTTCATAGCTACCTAAGATACATTGCTCTCACACCTTGACTAGGGGGGAAAAAAGCAGGATTATGATGAATGGGGAATCTCTCTTACATCTGTTTTTCACTGATGACTGTGTATTGGTCACAAATGCCATCCTAGAGCTTTATGAAAAGCTATAGCAGCTGCAACGGCTTAGGGAGGAACCTTGAGTTTATACATTTTAAATATTTGTATGCAAAGTGAACATCATTCAAAAAATAAAATAATGTTGATAGCTTAAAGATCAGTGCAGTAGTCATTTAGATGGGTTTGGATTGTAAATTCTAGCAAGAAACTTCTTTGGACATATGACCCAGAGCCACCTGGATTATTAGTTTTAACTATATCTTGGATAGTGCTAATGACTGATGAGATAAATGCCTGGAGGATTAAAAACAAAAACAAAAATGATTGAGCTCTAGTGTTGCCTACAATGGTTTCTGCATCAAAAGATTCACTATGGAATGAGAAGATTAGATGCTTATCATACCCCAGCATTAAATAGAAAGAATAATGTCTAGGACTTCTCTGTGAATCCACCTGATTATTTAAAAAGGTCGGAAGTGGCTTACTTGTTGAAGGCAGTATCTTGTGTGAAAAGATAATGAATGGGCATAGTGGGGTGTTTCAGTAGAAAGAGCAAGGAGAGGGGAGACCCTGGGTTCAAAATCTGGCCTTACAAACTTTCTAGCTTTGTGACTCTGGGTAAGTCACATAACCCCAGTTGCTTAGCCCTTACCACATTTCTGCCTCAGAACTCAAACTCAGTATCAACTCTAAGACATAATGTAAGAGTTTAAAAAAAAAAAGATAGTGAATGGCTCATGCAGCAAGGGATGATGGGTAATAGATAAATTAGCTGAATGCCAGATTGAAGCCAGTGGGGCCAAAAAAGGCTGTTCTGGAGGCAAGAAATTTTATAGAATATGTTAATAGTCTATTTTTTTTTTTGGAAAAAGAAAATGAACACAGATCATCAGCTCTGATATTTGATGGTTCAGCACCCTTATCAATCAGTAAACATGTATTAAGTACTCAGGATGTGCCAAGTCTTCATTAAATGCTAAAAATACAAAAACAAAAGTCAAACAGTCTATAACCTCAAGTAGTTTACATTCTAATGGTGGAGGCAACATAGAAATATTTGTTAATATATAATGCATACAAAGTGAATACAAAATATATGTTTGGAAAGGGAGTATTACAAAAGTCTGGTGGGATGGGGAGGAGGTTCCCATGTATAAAGTGATGCTTGATCTGAGTCTCGAAAGAAACTAGAGATTCCAAGAACATATTCCAAGCAGGAAGACAGGAAATGATGTGTTGAGTGAGATGAATAGAAAGCAAAACAGCAATGGAACACAGTGTGCATAGAGGGGCATAATGGAGTAATGTTTTAGAAGACAGGAAAGGGGAAAGGGGCCAGGCTCTAAAGGGTTCTAAATGCCAAATAAAAGAGTTTATATTTAATTCTAAAGGAAATAAGGAAACACTGGAGTTGTATGTAAGTGTGGCAGAGTGTGCCATAGGGAAGAGGAGTGATATAATTAGACTAGTATTTGAAGAAAAATCAATTTGGCAACTAGCTATGTGGAGGATCTGTTTGAGGAGAGATTCGAAGTAGGCAAACCAAACAACTGTTGTTTAGGTGAGAGATAATAAAATTCTGTGGATGTGGGAATGGACAGGAAAGGATACTAAAAGGATAAAAATGTATGGCGTCAGTAAGAGTTAGGAATTGAAGATGACATCATAGTTCCTGGAATGGTAGTGGTACCCTTTACAAATTGGGAAAGTTTGGAGTCAATGTTGAGTTTTTAGGGAAAAATAATGAGTTCTATTCTATCTGGCCAGCCCTTTACTTTTGTTCCCCCTCTAATCCTTTGAATTGACCTCTGATTTCCATAGCAAGATTTCTGAACTTGATTTCTTTTTTCTTCTTGGTGTGAAGAGCTAGAACCTGGGTTCAAGCCTTACTTCTCCTTTTTGTCTCGGCCACTTGGCTTCAGACCCAAATGAAGACTTAGGGGACCTGGGACTCTGGTAATGTGTACCCACCTCTCTCACACATGTTTTTTTGGAGATACTTATGAGAAACCCAATTCAAAATATCCCAACATGCAGCTTGTGATCATAGGGTCAAATGTGAAACTTGATAGTTGATGATTTATAGTCCAAAAAGCAGAGAAGGCAGTAATCATTATGATCACATAATAATTGTATTCACATCAGGTAACATGTCTTAGACAATATTGTTAATTGTTCACCTGATGCTAACCACCACCATCATTTTGATTTTCAAAAAGGAAATAAACTGCCACAAACACTCATTTATTAATTCTTCCCATACTATAACCTGTGGTTCTTTTTATCTCATATCTTTTTGTATGTTTTATTTAATTAATTAATTTAGAGTATTTTTCCATGGTTACAAGAATCATGTTCTTTCCCTCCCCTCCCCTCAACTCCCTCCTGTAGTCGACATGTAATTCTACTGGGTTTTACATGTGTAATTGATCAAGACCTATTTCCATATTATTGATGTTTGCACTCAGGTGATCATTTAGCTTCTACATCCTCAATCATATTCCCATTAACCTATGTGATCAAGCAGTTGTTTTTCTTCTGTGTTTCTACTCCTACAGTTCTTCCTCTGAATGTGGATAGTGCTCTTCCTCATAAGTCCCTCAGAATTGTTCTGGATCATTGCATTGCTACTAGTAGAAAAGTCTGTTTCATTCGATTGTACCACAGTGTATCAGTTTCTGCATACAATGTTCTCCTGGTTCTGCTCCTTTCATTCTGCATCATTTCCTAGAGGTTGTTCCAGTTCACATGAAATTCCTCCAGTTCATTATTCTTTGGGGCACAATAGTATTCCATCACCAACATATACCACAATTTGTTCGGCCATTCCCCAATCAAAGGGCATCCCCTCATTTTCCAATTTTTTCTTGCCACCACAAAGAGCATAGCTATGAATTTTCTTGTACAAGTCTTTTTCCTTATTAATTCTAGGGTACTATGGTTGGATCAAAGGGCAGACAGTCTTTTAGTGCCCTGTGAACGTAGTTCCAAATTGCCTTCCATAATGGTTGGATCTATTCACAACTCCACCAGCAATGCATTGATGTCCCAATTTTGCCACATCCCCTCCAACATTTATTACTTTCTTTTGCTGTCATATTAGCCAATCTGCTAGGTGTGAGGTGGTACCTCAGAGTTGTTTTGATTTGCATTTCTCTGATTCTAAGAGACTTAGAATACTTTTTCATGTGCTTATTAAAGTTTTGATTTCTTAATCTGAAAATTGCCTATTCTTTACCTCATATCTTGAAATCACTGGATTCTCCTTTCTCTAGTTCCCCTTGTATCTGACTTAGTTTGTATTGTAATGTGAGCTTCTTGACTTGATGTAATAGAAAGAGCCTTGGACTTGGGAATAAAACCTGAGTCTAATATTAGCTAAAATTAATAACTAAATATTATTAACTACCAATTTGAAGACTTTTAATCACCTCATAAGTGATTAATCATTCATGTTATCATTTGAAATAAAACCAAGTAGGGGAAATCTGTGTATTCTGCAAGGACTGGTTCTCATCGTTTTGACCAGCTATGCCTTAGAACATTACCTGAAAAGTGAAACCTGGAGGAATCTATAAACAGTGGCTAGGCAGGTAAGGTAGTTACCTTACCTAAAAAAATAAATTTTTTTAAAGAGAAGGAAGAGGCTGCTCAGCCGGCCAGCACTAGCGTGGTCGGAGAGCAGAGCTCCAGGCTAGGGGTCGGGTTCCAGCCCTCTGGCTTGAAGATGCAGCACGCTAGGAGCTTGGCTTGGCGACTCTGGGGGCATCTCTGCGCTGCTGCCGCTGGGGCGCGAAATAGTCGCCCCACAGCAACCCGACGGTCTCTGAGTTCGGGGCAGCAGGAAGCCTTGAAGAAAACCCCACTGTTTGATTTCCACAAGAGCCACGGTGGGAAGATGGTGTCTTTTGCTGGTTGGAGCCTACCTGTGCAGTACCAGGACAGCCACTTAGAATCCCACCTGCATACCCGAAGACATTGCTCACTGTTCGATGTGTCCCACATGCTACAGACCAAGATATTTGCTCAGGATCGAGTGAAGATGATGGAGGGCTTGGTGGTCAGTGATATTGCTGAACTGAAGCCAAACCAGGGGACGCTGACTCTTTTCACCAATGAAGAAGGTGGTATCATAGATGACCTGATTGTGACAAACACATCTGACAAGTACCTCTACGTGGTGTCCAACGCTGGCTGCCAAGAGAAGGACCTGGCCCTCATGCAGAACAAGGCCTCGGAGCTGAGAAGTGCTGGCTGGGATGTGAACCTGGAAGTGACTGATCATGCCTTGATGGCCCTACAAGGTCCTTAGGCGGCCCACATGCTGCAGGCTGGGGTGTCCGATGACCTTCGGAAGCTGACCTTCATGACCAGTGCCGTGATGGATGTGTTTGGAGTGCCCGGCTGCCGTGTGACCCGCTGTGGTTACACGGGGGAAGATGGTGTGGAGATCTCGGTGCCAGCAGAGAAGGCCGTCCACCTGGTAGAGGCGCTGCTGAAGAACCAGGAGGTCAAGCTGGCAGGGCTGGCAGCCAGAGACAGCCTGAGGCTGGAGGCAGGTCTTTGCCTCTATGGGAATGACATTGATGAACGCCCCACCCCTGTGGAGGGGAGCCTGGGCTGGACCCTGGGAAAACGGCGAAGAGCTGCCATGGACTTCCCTGGTGCTGCCATTGTTGTCCCCCAGATAAAAGGAAAGCTGACCCGTAAGCGTATGGGGCTGACATCTACAGGAGCACCTATTCGACAGCACAGCCTCATCATGAACACAGAGGGAGCTGTCATTGGGGAAATCACTAGTGGCTGCCCCTCTCCCTGCCTGAAGAAGAATGTGGCCATGGGTTACGTGGATGGACAATACAGCAAAATTGGGACCCAGCTGATGGTGGAGGTACGGAAGAAGCAGCAGGAAGCAGTGGTTAGCAAGATGCCCTTTGTGCCCACTCGCTACTATACTTTGAAGTGACCTAACCCACTAAGCTCTTCTTCCTGCCTTTTTATCAGGCTGAATGGGACACACATCCATACAAATCCTCCTGTGGTTAGTTGATGTTGTCTGGGAGAGGGAGGAAACCCTAACTCATAAGTGGAGAATTCAGCAGCTCTTCAAGGGCCTTCTAGAGAGAGATGGGTATAGAAGTCAGGGGTTGGGTAGGGAAGAAAAGAATTAGAGGCAGCATGAGTTAAAGAAAATATGGAGGACATAGGTTTGAATTCTGACTCTGCTCGTTATTCTTGATATGACTTTGGATAAGTTGTTTCTCTTTGAGCCAGTTTCCTCTTCCATCAATTGAGAGATAATTGGCCTAGTGTCACCTACTTCACATATCTTTTGGGAGGAAAAATGCTTTGTAAATCTTAAGATTGATGCAGAAATGGGAGCTATGATTATAATAAAGGCACCCAGAGATGAAAAAAAAAAGAGCACCCAAGGTTGAGGAAGTTGCCTTAGGGTGTACTAGATATGGGGTGGAGAGGAACAAGGCAAGATCCTCATGTCCACAAGGAATCATGTTCTGAATGCCAATAGAAGGGACTTAGCCAAATGCCAGCTGCCATTTCCATTGTTTTCTAAACAGTCAACTCAGTTTTCTGGGCTGTGGTATGTTCAGAACTTTTGAATAATTCAAATTACATAATCTCAGAGGATCTAACATAAAATGGTACCTCAAGTGTGAACCCCCTTTTTGATATTAACAAACCCTAACCCTCTGCTTGAAGACCTCTGTGAGTGACAGCCTTCTGTGTTGAGAATATTTTCCTCATGGTAAAACAGAGTTTGTCTCTTCAAATTCCCCCTCCCCCCCATCCTAGTTCTGCCTTCTATGGCCAAGCTGAATTAAGTCTTAATTATAGAATCCTAGGTTTTAGTGCCTTGATTATAACATGTACTTAATAAATATTTGCTGAAGGAACTTTAGACATAATTTCAGAGATAACCCAACCTCTTAATTTCATGATGAAGAAATTTGAGGACCAGAAATGAATTCTCTCATTTAATTTTCATTCCTTTCTCAGTTTACCTTCCTAGTGATGTGTTACGTAACTAATATTGTTTGCCTTTCCTGGGCCTATACATAACTCATTTATTCATTCCTTCAACCAACATTTATCAAGCCTGAACTGTGAGTAGAGACAGCTTGGCTCAAGATGAACCAACGCAAGATTCCTAGACAGGGATATACATTTTCCTCAAAACATTTGACAGAGGCAGTCCCAAAGTATGTTAGGCAGGGAAGGCAGCCTGGGTCTCCATGATACATAGCATAAAAAAATCTGTTAAGTCGAGTCTTGTGTTATTTGAGCAATGGAGAAAATGTGGTTGCAGATACATGAATGACCTAAGAAGAGACCCTTCTCCATCTCAGTCTACAGGTTGTATGGGAAGTGTCAATGCCCAGGCAGCCATCCTATAAATAAATATAGGACTACTTTACAAATGTATACCTACTCCCTTGGCCAGGTTGAGCTAGGGAAGGTCTATTCTACAATACTGTGACATTCCAAGGCCTAGGCCTGTTCCCTCCAATCACTGTCTGTATGGGACTGGGCTTGACTATTTCCTGTTGTTGTCTTATCATTTCTTTAGATAAAGAAATCCTGATAATTTAAAAAAAAATAAAGAGAAGGAAGAAAAGCAAACAAAGAATATATGTAAAAGTTGTTTCTATCTAATATTTTATCACCTTTGAAAATGTCAGACATGAAATAAAGATGGAACACTTCTTGGCCTGTTGGCAGTTATGGTCCAGTGTTTCAAGTTGGGATTACTCAAACATCTACACTAATATCCATCTCAAATGACTAGGTGGTTTATCCTTGTCCATTTTCCATTGCAATGTGTTCTTCCTGGCTTACATGGTAAGTGTCCTGTCATCTGGCCAGCACTTCACTTTTGTTCTCCCTTTGCATTGACCTCTGACTTCCATAGCAAGGTTTCTGTAACAGTTTCTTTTTCCTTCTTGGTGTGAAGAACAAGAACATGAGTACAGCCTTCCTCCCTCTGTTCATTTCAGCCACTTGGCTTCTCGCTCAGTTGAAGTCTTAGAGGACCTGGGACACTCTAGGTAATGTGTGCCCACTCCTCTCACACATTCGCCAACCTGTGTAGTCTCCAGCAGAATATCCCTGGGGTAGGGCTTACAACTTCAAAATGTGAAAAGTCGCATATTGTTGTTCAGATAACATGAACACTGGTTGGAAGAGGGGAATGGAAGAGATAACCCAGTACAATATCCAAAGTTGTTTCAATTTTGTTTCATGGCAGAGACACAAATTCAGATGCTTATGTACTCAGGCTTTTTAGGGTACCTCATCCAGTGCCATGTTGTATTTTGCTATTGCCATAGGTCTAGCTTAGTGGCAGATCTTACTATGACAGACTTGACTTTCAGCAGTTAATCCACCAAGTCAATTGTCAAATATCTTTAATGGAAAATAGACTATATTTGGGAAATGATCTGATCATCTGTTCTGTTATTAAGTGTAATAATTTTATTAAATGTTATCTATCTATCTATCTATCTATCTACATATTTGAGCTTATTAGTTATTCACTTCTCCTTATACAAATATAATGACCCAACTATGCAATCTAGAAAAAAACAAAAAAAATTAAAGAAAAATGTCTTTCTCCTCCCAAAGTACCCTCTTTATAATAATATCCAGTATAAACATGTCCTTACTGATTTTTGAACACTAGGATCTATCTTCTACGTGAGAAGAAAATTCATAATTCATACCTTTGCTAAAGTAAAAGATTTAATCTGTTATATCTGTTCAGAATGGTGAATTTAAAGAATGTCTTAACTTGGTCTCTTTTCTTTCCTTCCATTCAGTGCCAGATGAAAGTAAAGTTCACTCATTGGCTGGCCACAGATTGGGTAAGAAATTCCTCATAACTCATTTTACTTTCACTCTTCCTGGAAACCGCTGACCAAATGCAAGTAGCATTTGGAGCCTGTTTTCATCCACCAGTTGCAAAAAAGCTTGCCAATTAATACATGAGATGTCTCTGACTTCCACAGAGATAAATGATGGCTTGGCTTTATGTGGAGCTTCATGCATACTGACAGGAAAATTCTCTAGCAAAAGTATAGCTGTTCCCTTTTTAAAAAATGAAGTAGACAGAAATGTCAAGGGTATCAGCTGGACATTAAGGGTAACAAACATTTTTTTAAAAGGGGAACAACAAAACCCTTAACATTTTCCTAGGATGATTTTGGCATCTTAACATCCCAGTGAAAATTTCAACAGCATGATTTTTTTTCCTTTCCTTTCTAAAGAATCACAATGATAAAAATGTCAGTTAACTGTCTTCACCAGAATGTCTGACCTTAAATACACACACATACACACACACTTTCAAAACAGAATGTATTGTATTCTGTTTTTGTTTTAATTCATGAGTAGTCTTCCCAAAATTACTAGAAAGTTCTGTGATAGCATCATTTTCTAAAACCTTTGTTATTGTGTGTTATTGTGTGCCTTCTGTAGAGGCTGAATTTCAGCTTGTCTTTTGATACCTCGAAGTTTTAAGTCAATTTATCCAGATATTTAATTCTATTAAAATGGGTTTCAATGTTATGCTCCTTTGCTGATATTTTTTTCCCAAAACTAAAAGGTTTTTGTTTTATATTTTTCTCTAAAATGTGACACCTCAGTATTAGTAGAAATAGATGTGAAAATACTAAAGCAATGTCCTTTCTCAGGACAGTCTTTTTGTTTACCCCATTGCTGACAGTGATTGTCTTATATAATCATAAGCCAGAGTTATTCATCTCTCATTATTTATGTCAAGCCAGATAGACCTGGAGTCTGGAGTTCTTTTATCTTGAAAGACTCCTATATACCAAATCTTCCTGTTCTTTTCTAAATGCTATCACTTTATCCACCTATTACACACTTCAGAAATAATTAACCTTGCTTGGCCTTAATTTCACCTGAAAAAGAAGAATTTGGATTAGACACCTTATAAGATCTTTTCCTCTAAACCTGTGATCCTAGGGTATGTTCAAAATAAATGTCAAAGGAAGGTTTGAAATATTCCATCTATTAGAGATTTAATTATTCTATCATCAGCATCCTTTATTCTTCCCATTGATATCATGGATCAATTTAGATGAGCCTTCTAAGAATTCATGATTTAGAAAAGTACGATGCATTGCCTCTCTTCCAATGGTAGGTCTTCAGTTAAAGTCTAGATACCCTTTCCTTTGGTGTTTTATAGCTTGAAATCTTCTTCAAATAGGGTTCAATAAGATGGCTGCTCAAGTCCCTTCCAACTCTGAATTAGTGTTTCTAGGCTTTCTAGTTTTTCTTCATTATTTTAATTCAAACCAACTGAATACATTTAGGGTACTATATGTCACATACTAAACAGTCCCAGTCCTCTGAGGAGTTCTTATTTTGTTAAGAACTCTGCTGGAGAAATTATATGTCTTAGTCTTAGTCTTGCCACATAGTAAAACAGAAGGATTGCAATATGTTGGCATATTTCTTTTTTCTGAAACAAAAGGGAAAGGCTTTCTCATCAATGAGCATCTCCTGTGTTTATATGCCAATTATGTTTTCAGCCATAAGTGGCCTTGATGCCTCATTAGTTCCATCATGTCCCAAGTCAAGATTATGATTTTTTTAAAATTTCATTACTTCTCCAGATTTGTTAGTGATAACAGCAGGGGAAGAATTGGTTCACAATTCTTGGCTTATTTTTCCCCCTATTCCTCCTAATAAAGAACTCAAGAGGATTTGATCACCATGAGAGAGAAAGTTTCTGTGGGAATGATAAAATTGTGACATGCTGATTGTTCCCACCATCTTCTTATTTTAAAATCTTTGAGTACTTAAATTTTTATAGGTATCAGAAAGGCAAGGTCGTATATGACTCATGAACATCAAGGATACTTGAAGCTATTTTTACCTTTACTGTATATAGTTCTCCTAAGTCTGTCACATGCTGATGCTTTTAAGATGTGAATTTTTCTGTCTACAATTAGGGTAGAACTAAAAAAAGAAAAATAATATTTTAGACATTTCAAAGAGTCTTTCTAAAATAAACATGTAAGAAATAAAAATTTTCTGGCTTCTTTCAGGAACGAAACACTAGACTATTGTTACCCAACTTCTAAACAATTAGATTCTAGCTTAGCCAAAAATTCTGTTGTTATCACACTTTTTCATAGAGAACAGTGACATTTTTCTAGGGTTGTCTCTGTTTATGAAAGAGAATAGGCACATAGGGAACAGAATTTCTTAAAGGCCAGTCTGATCATGACCTTGGGAATCCAGTATCTTTTGCTGCTTTCTTTTCCAATCCTAATCATTTGTGCTTCAGATGATGTAGATTTTGTCTCTCTCTCAGCTGTTCTTCACAGTATGTGGCTGCTAAGTATTTTACCCATTTGGATTTTCATCTTTAGAATGATCTTAGCCTACTGGGCCCACCAGTTCTAATTGGGATTACTCATCTACTTTCCACAGTCGTGGTTTCCCCAAAAATTGCTTTTCTGAAAACCTTGAGAAAGAAATTGTCATCCTTCTAGGAGGGAATGTGTTCTCTCCTCCTCCCCACTTTTTTTTTTTTAATTACAGTAAGACGGGTAGTTTTCATTCCATCCAAGACCATCAAGAAGTTAAACAAATTAGATTTTGTGTGCTGACCTAAATGTATCATCTTTCCCTCTCATTCAGGATGATGTGCAACATTTTAATAAATTTGTCTGGGTAAAAAATTTCCAGAGTCAGCTTCTTTAGTTTTTGGAGAATCATTTTAATGCCAAGTTACATCTATTGGTCTGGCTTGGGTGCATCCCAAATATGTGACAGGCTCACTGGCATGCACACTGTGGCTGTCTTACTCTTTAAGTGATGCCTGAGAACTCAGGTCAAGCCAAAGCCTCAGACTAGCCGGATGGTCTAACATTCTCATCCAAAAGTCAGCCTTCCCCTTTCCCTGAATCAAAAGATGAGTCTGATATATCAGGAGAGTATCTGGATTCCCATCATCCTGTGACAAGAGGGAAAGCATATTGACCCAATTTAATCTTTGCTTGTACTTTTATCAATCCATTTTCCTAGCAATATGATGGTAAATTTGCATCAACTTTTTGACTGCTTCTCACAAAAGCAAAAATCCTTTCATTGGCATTCTTGTTTTTAAGATCAGAGTTACATATTCCTTTCATGTTAAAGCACAGCTGTAGGATGTACTAAGTAGTTCTAAGAACATACTCAGATGGATCCATGTTCCCCTTCATTTGGGATCTCTCTCTCTCTCAAGAGAAGCAGAACATAGTTCCATTCCTACCTACCCATCCTGTATGACTTTCATCCATGTTCTCCCAGAGTTCTCCATTAGCGGTCCATACAACATGCTGGAGATCTTCCTGGCTTTCTCCTGATCTGAAGAGCTTCAGTGGAACAATCTGGCTATCCACCCTTCTTTCATTCCTCACTTTTGCCTTGCACATGACAAACTTATCTTCTCTTTATGTAATATCCTTCCTTAGTAACCTCATTTATTCCTGTTCTTTCGAATTCCCTCAAAAAATGCAGGTATCAGGAGGGCTAACATCAATAGACAACTATGTCATAAAATATAAATTAAAATGAATAGAACCTTTTGGTGGAGGCAGCCAAGTTGTAAGAACATTAGATCAATTAAGTATTAATTCCTAGCTGTAGTTTAACTTGAGAACTGAGTATGTTCAGTGTTGCATAGTTTTTCTTCATAATAACTTAAAAAATATTCTATTCCATATACCCTACTCTGGTACCTGAATTCATTCTGCATTAAAACATTTGTAAATTTTTCTTTTTACTGCATCCTCATTTTTTGGTTTTGATTTATGGGCTTGGAACTATTCTAAAATGTATTGACTGTCTGCTGAGATCTTTGCTGACACAGGTCTTTAGGATGATGCACTGCTGAAGAAAAGCTGATGAGTTCTTCTTTATGAGCTCTGACATATTAATTAGTAAAATGGACTAAAAAAGCTTTCCTATTTCAATTTTAATTTCTGATGTGCCCAAACATTTAGCTAAAGGGCTGTAAAATAAGTGAGCCCTGTGAAAAGTAGTAGGGGCAAAAATCCAGCACTTTACTGGCATAAATTTTCAATCAATGAAAAGACAGTATGTTCCAGAGGCAAGAATATATGATATAGAATCAGAAAACCTGGATTCAAATCTATTTCTGCCAGTGGGCAGCCAACATAGTGGATAGTGTGGGGCCAGGAGTTAGTAAGACCTGAGTTCAAATCTAGACTTAGATACCTACTAGTTGAGTGACCCTAGGCTAGTCACAACCCTGTTTGCTTCAGGGTCCTCATTCATAAAGTAGAAATAATAGCACAATAGCTAGAGTCCTTGTAGGGATCAAATGAAGTATTAATTATAAAGTGCTTAGCACAGTGCCAGCCACATATAAAGCACTATAGAAATGTAGATGAGGATAATATAACCTTAGATAAGTTCCTTCCCCTCTCTGGGCATAGCTCAACTACTTCTGTATCTATCACTATGCTATAAGTATGGGTACAGGGAAATAGAACTTAAAAAGAAGTTTTAGTTGCTATACTCAAGGAACTTAAATGTAGTTGAAAAAATATGCCTGACCTGTAGGAGAATCACAAATATAGAGCTTCATTAAGCATATCTTAACAACAAATGGGGGAAATCTATTTCTTTTTTATATGAATTATGCCCTACATAATATATAACAACTTCCTGCTAAGCTTTCTGGCAGATTCCTCCTTATTTTCTTATCTATTGGGGCATTCAGTGGTAACCTTCATTCATACTGAGTACTACAATGATTTGGTACTTTGATGGATTTGTCAGTCAAACCGAAATGACTGTATGCAAACACATTTAATGGTGTATTCAGAGAGGGCTGTTGCTGAGACTTTTTGCCCTCTTAGAGACTTTTCATATTTTTAAAGAATAACTCTCTTTTAAATATTAAAAATGACTAAAAATAAAAATAGGGGGAAAATTGCATTGACTCCATTCCCAGTTTTTCTTATACTTTTATAAAGGTGGCATAATGCTAAATGCAACATCTAAAATAAAAATATATTGTTTTGGGGGCAGCTGGGTGGCTCAGTGGATTGAGAGCCAGCCCTAGAGACGGGAGGTCCTAAGTTCAAATTTGGCCTCAGACACTTCCCAGCTGTGTGACCCTGGGGGCAAATCACTTGACCCCCATTGCCTAGCCCTTACCACTCTTCTGCCTTGGAGCCAATACACAGTATTGACTCCAAGACAGAAGGTAAGGGTTAAAAAAAAAAATATATATATATATATCCATATGGCTTTGCATCTAAAACCATGATAGAATGTTAAAAGATATAATCTTAGCTGGTAGAGGTAACTGTATGGCACAGAGGAGAAGGTGCTCAGTCTAGAATCAGGAAAACCTGAGTTCAAATTTGACCTCAGACACTAGCTGTGTGATCCTGGGCAAATTACTTAGCCTCTGTCTCAATTTTCTCATCTGCAAAATGCAGATACTAATAGCTACCTAACAGGTATTGTGACATCATATTGTGAGGATAATATTTAAAAAGCTCTTAGAAGAGTGCTGGGGATCTAGTAGATGCATAAAAAAATGCTTGTTTCCCCTTTTCTGTCAATTTTAACACCTAATTCTTACAGATTCATTTTTCTAGGGCAATAATTCACAAGATCATAAGTCTTCAGTTGGCCACAATGCCTTTATCTGATACTGTCTTCTGCATTTAAAAATTAAAAGCACACTTTTAGAACTGGAAAGGATCCTAGTATCACTAACTCCAAACCCTCATTTAATAAATAAGGAAATTGAGGACCAAAAGCAAATTGTCCTTGGTCGTATAGGTTTTAAGTGACAGAGCCAAAATTTGAAACCAGGTCCTCTATTTTGCATAAAACTGTTTCTTTTGTACCACATTGAAATATTTTTATTGCTAGTCTCAAAAAATATTTTCACAAATTTCCCAGATGCTCCAACTTTAGTTTATATTTGCTAGGGCACATCAGCTGTTCCCTAAGTCTAGCACTTCCTACAGCAACTTAACTGTGAGTTTACATTGACATATTGGCTTCTTGGCATTTAGGACCCTAAAATGTAATAGAATCAGTTAACCAAAGGAAAAGATACCAGAGTGTTGTAGAAGGTGGTGTGGATATAGGCAGGACTAGAAATTGCAATCTTTGCTTTACTTAACACCAAACATATGCAGTGAGATGGGCATGTTCATCCCTGCAAATCATTAGTCATTTTATTTAACATTTTATAGTATTTTATTTATAAACAACATTTTCAATCTAGCATATGTATATTCTATATAGAATAGAATTTGAAACTCAAATAGGATTTTAGAATTGAAAGGAGCCCTGAGGACCATCTAATCATTGATCTCAAACTCAAATTTTCTGTTCATCTCATCATTTTTTTTTTCAGCAGTCATAAAGGTATTTGTACGTCTCCTATTTTCATTATTGTTTCACTTCACTTCTCCTTCTAATCTTCATGCCAATATACTGTTTCCCATCACTTTCCAGATATATCAGGAAAAGATACTGTAGTAGTCACTTAATCTTCCTGGTACCTCTTGCTATGCTGGCAGGGATTCTTGGCCATTATGTGATAGTGGAAAGAATAATGAAGACTAAATAAAAAGGTCTGAGTTCTAGTTCTAACTTTGTTACTAAAATAGAGCAACTGCAGGCTTTGACTTGGATCAGGCACCTCAAGCCAATGTTACCAACACTGGATATTTAAAATACCCCCAAAGTATCCCTTTGTATCCGTTTGTTAAAAGCATTTTATAATCCACTTAATTAAAAAAAAAAAACTTTACTTTCTGTTTTAGATACTAAGTATTTGGCTCCATAGCAGAAGATCATTAAGGGCTAAGAATTCGGGTTAGGTGACTTGCTTAAGATCACAGAGCTGGGAAATGTCTGAAGGGTTGCATTTGAACCCAGTACTTCCCAAGGAGAGCCAGGCATGACTCTCTAATCAATGAACTATCTAGCTGTACGTCTATTGTGAGACCCAGGACAAATCATTTAATCTCTTGGCCATAGTTTTAATTCGAATAAGGGAGATGGACTTGATGACCTTTAAGATCCTTTTCAGATCTTTAATAAATCACAATAATAAAATAAAATAATAAATCATAAAGTTATGAATCCTCCCAAAAACAAATATATATTTAATTTTGTGACTAAAGTAATTATAAATCAACTTTTCAATCAGTTTGTCAGTCAACATTTATTAGTTGCTTACTGTGTCTCAGGCACTGTTAAAAATATTGAAAAATATTCTCTCACGTGCTAAGAGTTTTACATGGTATAATGTTGCTAGAGGCCTCCTTCACTATATTAATCATCAGATGATAATTTTTCGACATAACAGTTCATGAAGAACACCTACCAGGTTATAAAAGAAGTGTTGTGTTCTGCAGTAGTAAAGAATTTCTGCATCAGTGACATCACAGAGCCTCGAAATCAAAGTATTTGAAATGAGCAGATTTTGAAAAAGGACAGCCAAAATTATTATTTTTTACATAAAATATTTGTTGTGTTGGTATTTTTTCTCTGATAGGATTTCACCCATATACCTACATGCACTGATGTTACTATTACCAAAATTCTCCATTAACAAATGTCTTTAATTTTCCTTTCTTTCTGATTACTCAAAATTTGGTGAAAATTTATCTTTTCAGATAATATTCCCAATGGGTGGTCTTAGCTTAAATGTTAATTGTTTCAGAACTGTTATAATTAAAAACAACAAAAAATCTTCAGCTGTTTTGAATAAGTAAAAACAGTAAGTTTCTCTTTGGTTTAAAAAAAAAAGAGGGAACACTCCATGTGTCAGATGCTTCAAATATGGCTGAACTTTACAACTTTGCCATCCTTGGGGAATGTGTATCTTGCTGAGTTTGGAAAACAATGGTTTGGAACTGACAATTTTAATAGCATTTGTAAATGCCAGAGTGAGCATCTGTGGTACAAAATGTTATTAAATGATTACATGATGGTTGATAAATACAAATGGAAAATTTGACATCAGAACTTTTCACTGCAATATAATATATTTACAGACTCTTTTTTTTTTAACTCTTAGTTCTAATGAAGGCATGAATATTAATATAAATAAGAGAAAACAAGTACTTGAAAAAATTAAAAGAAACACCATCATGATGCAGTGCATCACTGTATGGATTCAGATGTACTATGGGAAAAATCATATTCACTTAAATATAATATAGAGAGAAGAAAATCCCAATACATCCAAGCTTGTAGTGTAAGTATTAGCCCTTATCCCTCAAAAGCCATTTTAGTGCTTCAAGTTGCATTGTAGTTTATATGTGGCTTTGTGATGGCTTTGATTATTTAACTATGGGTATTTCTAAAAGTCCTACCATTGGAGTATGGAAACACATTCCATGAAGTTCTCTTATTAAAAAAAAACACTAAAGGAAACGAATCATTTTCTAGATAGCACATTTTTCATCTGACTCCCTTCTCTGCCCAACTCTATATGCATGTATTACATCATTTTCAAAGCAGGGGGTAGCTTTACTTCTAATTTGTGTCTTTATTTTATAAGTTTCGTGTTTGTCTAGCTCACATCTTCAATTAAATCTAAAAAGCATGTATTAAACTCCTGTGTATGCCACACATACTAGGCATTGTGGTTACAAAGAAGATATTTTTTAAAAGTCTTACTCTCAGAGTACTTATATTCAATTTAAGAATATTATATATAAATATATAAATACATGTAGGACAGATATATAGGCAGCTAGGTGTTACAGTGAAGAGAGTGCATAGGCTATGATTTTTAAGGTATTTAAATGCCTGATCTGAAATGTTTGTAGTTTTTCCTAAAAGCTGTAAAGAGCCATTCAAGATACAAGAGCAAGAGAGGAGCCTTGTCAAAGTTGTGTTGTTGTCCTGAAGTTAAGGAGAAACATGATCACTGACTGGTCGGGAAGTTATTTAAGTAGTGATGACATTTGAATACTTAGGATCTGATGCATTAAGAGAAAGAATATAGAGGGAGAATAGAAGAGGTTCTAGGACATAGCCTTTGGGAAAACACAAAGTCAAGGGATACAATGCAGACAATGATCCAAAACAAAAACAAAAACTGGGAAGGAATGGTCAAGAAAGGAAAGATATTATCAAGAGATAATAACTAGGAGAAATGAGTTGTCAACAATTTTCAGTAATACAGAGAAGTCAAAAGAATGAAGAACTAAGAAAAGATTTAGTAATTAAGATATTGATAATCTCAGAGAAAACAGTTTAATCAAGGATTAAGGTCATAAACTAGATTATAAGGGGTTAAGAATTGATCAGGAAGAGAAAATAGAATTTAGAAAACATTTTTTGGGAATTTGCTTGTGAAAATAGATGAAAAGGATGGATGGTCAAATAAAGTTGTGTTTTGCTTTATGTATATTTATTTTAAGAAGGGGGAGACTTGGCCCTTTTGCTAGGAGAAAAAGCCAATAGAGATAGATTTAAATTTAAGATGAGGGATAAGGTGGAGAATCTAAGGGTCATGCTTCCATCAGAGCTGGAAAATAAATCTAAATACCTTCCTTAACTTTTATTAATATACACCAAATATAGCACTGTTATAAAGTCCTGTCTAATCAGTAGAGAGTGGATTGCTCTTATAATCCTTTCCCTACTACGTGTGGATTCTTTTTACTTTATTTCCTTTCACACAAAATATACTTCTCTTTTTTATGCATAATGCAGATGAATTCTTTTTTAAAACGTTTTGTTTAACTCCCTATTTATTGCTATGTTCTCTCAATTTTCCTGGGTACTCTGAAGGACAGGAAAACCCTGAAGGGGCTTACAGTCCTTTTTCATAATCAGTAAGATGATAAAAAATACATGATCAAATGTAGCTAGAATTATGAGATGTATCTTGATGGCAGCATAGAATTGTAGATAGAGTTGTCCTCTAAGTAAAGAAGACCTGTTCTGCATTAACAGAGGGAGTTTCTAACCAGGAATCTGATGAAATCGCAAGCCAGTCCAAAAAATTAAATGATCAGAGAGGGCAAAATTTGAGGCAGACTTAAAAGTTAGGTAGAGGAGGCCCTCAAAAAAAAAAGCCACCTGATTGACCAAATTAAAAAAAAAAAAATATATATATATATATATATATATATATATATATATATATATATATATATATATATATATATATATATAAAGCCACCTGTACTTGTAAATGGCAGTGTGTTAGTGCCACTCAAAGGATACGATGTCTCTTCAGAACAAGATTTTGGGACCATATTCTGTCCTTGCCCCTAATATAAGTTACACAAGTTACCATCTCCTTGTGCTTATTTAGAATACAAGACTGATTTTGCAGTAGGGAAAGGAATCTTGGGCATAAATAAGTTGTGAATGAGCAGAGAACATTTGCCTTAATTCAAACACACTTCAACCCCAGATCTCTTATTTCATTCAAGATCCAACTGGATTATCATCTCCTTAAGAGCCAGAAATTAGTTCTTATCCCTTTTTTTAATGTATCTCTCAACACATGGCCCAAAGCTTTGTACACACTAGTGTTAATCTGATTTGAGACAAGCAAGATCTTTTTTGTTTTTCTTGCTAATTCTCCAAGAACAAGAATGGTCCGTTTCAAAGATCGTGAACCTAGGAATTGAGAAACCTAGTTTTTAGTCCTAGCTATTGTGAACCTGAAAAAAAAATCAGAGAACTACCAGAGTAATTATGACAAGAAGTCTTTAATCAGGTAAAGGGAAACTATAATTAAAAACACCATATAGAGCCTTTGCACTGAGATTACAGTCTTGAGAAAGATACACAGTAATGTAATACTGGGAACTGCTGCTGATCTTCAAAAAGTGGGGTCCTTATGTAATTTTTAGGGAGAAAAGGTGGAAGGGTAGCAAATATGGCATATGAATTCACAAACATTTGGTGAAGTAGCCACAGGAGGGAGTGACTGTGTGCAGCCTAGACACAGCAGGAGAGGCTAAAGTGGCTAAAGTGATACTTTAGGTCTGATTGCCTTTAGCTAATCCTGGTCAGAGTAATTGGACAAGTACCTTAGAGTTTATTGTCTTCTTTGAACTGAGTCTTTGGGAAGAAGGCAAACTCAATTTGTAGTTAATTCAATCTGGAGAATTCTCTGTATAGAAAAAAAAAGGGTAAAGGATGATATCAAAGAAATGTGTGATTGAAAAAGATGAGTCATTCACATGTCAAATGAGGATTAATCAACAAATAACTTGTGTATTCCATTAATAATTTCGTATTTTCAAGAGAAATCCAGAAAGATTCCAGTGTATTCCCTGCCTCTTCTAATGGTAAACTTATGGACAAGAGTTGCCCAGGACTGGAAGATATGAATGTGATTAAGACCTGCACTAATGTAAGAATAATGCTTCAGTGTGTCATGAAAAAAATAACCTTATTTACCTCTTTGGATCTTATTTGTACTATTTTTTAAAATGAGAAGATTGAACTAGATGATTTTAGACTCCCTTCCCCCTTCTAACATGATATTATTCCACCTCCCCATTTTAGTGGAATTATCTTCCCACAGGTAAACCTGATGTTCTCAGATGATTACTCTGTTTTCCCAGGTTTCCACAGTGAAATTCTCTTATATGGATTCTTCTCCCTAAACATCTGGCCCAAATTGCTTTCACAGATGGATGTTCTCTTTCAGGACCAGCCCTTGATTGATAGTTTTCTCTTCTTTAGTTTCTTTTTTCACAAATAGTTCACCTTCCCTCACTCTTCTTACCCTGAAAATATGCCATGATGTCCCACATTCTCTCTACCAATGTATCATATCACCTTTCATACCAATATGGCTCCTCACAACATTGATATTCCTAGAATGAGTATCTGTACCACAAATATATGAGAAACTCTGGCCCACAATAAAAAGGAATGCATCTTTCCATAGAAGATCAAGTGACCACAAAGGCATTTCTAGTAGAGTGACCATCATTAAGAAAAGTGATTGGGCTATGTGCAATGGCAATGAGATTGATTTGATTAAATAAAGCAAATAGTGTTTAAATCGGTCAACTTTTAGGAGATGAGGCAGTACTAAAAAGTGAAAAGTTTTTTGTGCCAAATTCAGAGACTTAGATTAAAATCTCTTCTGGTATTTACTCTGAGCAAGTCATCTGCCCTCTCTGTGTCTCAGTTTTCACATCTGTAAAATGAACTTGAATTAGATCATTGATTCTTTATGGGTGTTTTTGTTTTATTTACTCCTCAGAATAATAATTAAATGCTAAGTTTCACTTAGAAATCAGTGAATCTAAAATATATTTTTCCCCCACAAAATTCCTGGGTTCCCTGAAATTTTATCCAGGGACTCATGGACCCTAATTCCTAGATCAGATGATCTTTAAGGTCATTTCCAGTCATGTCATTTCTACTCCATTGTAATATTAATTGACTTTTGTGTTGAAACTGGATTATAATTCTGGCTTCTGCTTCAAGGTGTTTAAATATTAATAATGAGGACAATGGTGAGATACTGAAGGGTTCTGAGTAGGAGTTGTATGTTTCAGAGAAGAGAGGGATTTAGATTGTTTAGTTTATTCATTCATTCATATTTGTTATTATTTGTATGTCATATTAGTAGGGTATGGAGAGAGGTATATGAAAATATTGGGGGAAAAGTTTTCTGAAAGATGTGGCTAGTAATTGTGGTCTAATAGCAGAAGAACAAAAAGAGGGTTAATGACAAATATGCACAAATAAAAACTTAAAACTTACCCTATATTCCCTCTAAATATATGCACAAATTATTTCTCAGCCTGTTGATAATTAGAAACCACACACACACATAACACAAATCACCAAACAATTTAAACACCATAAAAACTCAACAAAGCCATAAAAAATAGTTACCTTTTGAACAAAGGCCTTTCATTAACCAATTAAATGAACTAATTTAAAACATAAAAGAATGTTATTAACTTTACCTTCACCTTTCCTAAACTAGGCAAACCACAAAAAGGAAATTGTACTTCCAGCTCCAATGGAAAGAGATCAGATTTTATAGCTTTCTATTCTGACATGAGACAAAAAGTGACAAGCACACTTTGCATTTATCCCACCAAAAATACTGTTTCATGGACTTGTTTTTGTTTTAAAGGACCCACAAAACTATGTTACCTAAATTCCTACTATATGCACTTGGTTCAAACAGCTCATAAAATTAAATGTCTTAAGATTGAAAAGGAAAAATGTTACCACTCATTAGTCTAGCCCATAAGCTTCTATCTTTATACACTCCAGCCTTCTTAAAAACTCTCATTGCCTTATTTTGTCAGATGTTTCTATTAACTCTAAGGCCTCCCAGATGTATAGATCTCAAAGTCTTTCACCCATTTTCCCCTGGGAGTCAAGTCCCTTTAGTTTTAGCTAAGCACGGACTTCCTCTATAAAATATAAATGAAAAACCTTTAACCATTATTAAGTCTAATGTGGTAATTATACCCTGTCCCAGTGAAGTCTAACTTGAGTTCTCTTTTGAACTGGGCTCCCAAATGGTCTTCATCATAGAAGAAGAAAACACACCAGGTGGTACAGTAACCAGTAGACTTAAATTTCAGGCCTGGGGAAAACCACTCAAAAGCAAATAACTTTTTTTTTTAACTCTAGAACAAAATAAGCCATTAGGCCTTGTTTTAGACTTGAGTATGCTTGAAGCCAAATGTGTTTTAAATCATATCATTGTTAGTGTGGTTTGTGTCCACACCTACATTGATGTAACAAACCAAATTAAAATTGTCTTGAGAATAACCCTTAATACAGTCTGATGGCAAAAGTTTGAAAGAGGAAATCCCCTGGTGACCTGAGATCAAGAAACCACACCATAAAGTACTATTTATATTTGTTTTTGCAGGCCATTGTCTGTAATACTAAGTGATTCTAATTGTGATTCTAAGTTAGAAATGAAAATTAAATAAAGATTCACAAAGGAATCTTTGTAAAATTGTGTTATGCATTACCATTAATTGGGAGCTAATCTAGAGATTTGTTCATGACATTTGTCATCAATAGAATTTTGGCTAAACCCCAATTACAAATCTATTTGAACTCAATTAATTAGGATCCATAAAGTACTCAATAAGCACCTACCCAATATTATACTAGAGACTGGGGATAAACATAAAAGATGAAAACATTTCCTGCCTTTAAGTAACTTATTTTCTACTACAAGAATATGACATACTCACAAATCAATAAGTATATTGATATTTAGAATATAATGGGGCAGCAGGATCCATAGAAAATTGTGGGATACAATTTAAGCCTCTCCTTTCTCTATCTTGATCAGATCTGAATCCTATTGTTTGAAAATGTTACCCATGTGAATTCTTAAATACTAACTTGTACCATTCCTAACTGGTTCTACCTGAATATTATCCTTTTTGATTCAAATGTCCTTTAATTTTCCATATCCATGAATGCATACATCAACTTTCCAAGACCCTGTGGTCCATGAACTGAATGGTGGGCTTGGTCTGGATCATAGCATGAGTTCTTATAATGAGAGTAGATGTTTAAATTAATATGATTGGTTCTCTTTCCTGTTAAGGAGTCCACAGGTGTTAGGGGAAATCTGCTTATTCTTTAGGAATGAGGATATTGGCTGTGGTCAGCTCTGGCCCCAAACCATGATATTTTGTGTTGCCTACTGTGATTGAAGAAATCTGTAGCTGTTTTGAGTGTCCCGTGTTCTTAATCCTTTTCCTCTAGGACTTAGATTTTCTAGGCATGACATCCAGTCTTGGCAATAGGCACATGAACACCAATAGCGCCAAGGAGTTAATGAATTTGGAAAACTTCCCAGATGATACAACAGTCCTTCTAACTTGCATCGTAGAGCACAAACTGTGGCAAGAGAGATGCATAAGGAAGCATCCATACTTTTCCTCTGTCTAAGAGCCTGAAATTACCTATTCGTAGTCCTGAAACAGATATAAGTAAAGACATATGGCATTAAATATGTTCCTTTTTTTTTTTTTGGGTTTCTAGCTGGTATTATCCACCAAACTTTGGTGTTACTTTTGTTATTGGAATGTCTGGATTAAATTCAGTGTACCGAAATTTTAAATGTGTCCTTAGTACAGATATTTAATATTTTTTGTTCAGTATGCATTATATCCTCCCAGATGATAAGATATGGAAATATTAACCTGAACAGACATCTAAATTAGTGCTTAGGTCTGTATAAGAAGGTCCAGGAAATAATCACCTGTTAAATATGAAGTAAACATATAGAGTTGATTAGAAGAATACACAGGAACATATGCCCCTCTCACTAGTGGATGTAGCCATTGTTATAGCTAAGCATCACTATTGCCTAAATATCATCATCCTGCTAGCTTCCAGCTAATGGGATAAAGTGAGCTCTGACAGTAAAACCAAGAGGAAATGTGTGGGCAAAAATCCGCACCAACACCATCCATCTGCAGTAACTTACAACTTCCTTGGAGAGAAAAAGTTTTAGACCTCCAAAATGGTTGGCAACAAAAATTTCAGCATTGCCCTCGTGATAGATCCTGGGATAGTCTCAAAGCTAAGCTATTTATAAGAGGAGATAAGTAGAGGCAGTATAGGACCAACCGAAAAGTGTCGGGCATTGGGAAATAACTTCTTAGCAGAGGGCAGGTGAGAATCCAAGTTCTATGAGGTCAGGAACTGGACCATTTTTTTCCATTGTTCCCCCAGTGTCTAGCAAAGACCCAGACACATAGTAGGTAGGCACTTAATAATTTTTTGTTGATTAAAATAGGAAAACAAAATTTCAAATCATTCATACATATTACCATACAGTTAATGAGTGGTGTTAATTCAATAATATGACTGCTATCATACAAAGTACAAAATAAAATGAGTTCTTCATTATCAAAGGGCTTGCATTTATAGCTATCTTCAATTAGCACCAAAGCATCAGCTAATAAATACCTATATAAAATCCATCATTTAATGAAATTGTTTCTTAGGCATAGATAAATTAGAGTTTTTCCCCCATTGAAAATAATCATTACATATGATGGTATTAGCATGGAACATTGCATGTATCCTAAAGCTTAGTTGATTGCTGGTTAGTTATGCTAAAATATATTTTGTTTGTCTTTATTTTATTTGATTTTCTAGTCTTTATTCTTTGTTATGCTTGTTAGTTCTCTGGGTAGAGAGAAGAATAAGGAATGTATTTGGGAAGTAAAAGTGAGATAGACAAAAATGTCAATACACTTTTTAGAATAACATCATCCTAATGCAAATGTCTTAATAGAATAGTTCTTTCATTTCAGATAATGCTAACAATCAATGCTTTTGTTGCTATTTTAAAGGTTCCGTCCTTTGGAAACTTAGGACAGAATCCCCATTAGAAGGGAAAAGAGCTAAGTGAGGTCAAAGTATGATGCTGCTGTGAGAATGCTCCTTGGTGAACCTGAGAAAGGATCATATGTGAGGTTAATGACTAAAAGACACCAGACTTCAGGTTAGCATGAGGGCCAGCCTTTATTTCAAAGACCTGATGACAAAATATTTTACTCATCCCAGTAGAGACGCAGTGGACTGTAAATGTAGGATTGTCACTACATACTGTCAGATGTAGCCAGTGTCTCTGTTTTGCTTAACTGATTTTCTTTGATACAGTGGAGGATTTGGTGGAGAAGAGAGATTAAAAAAGATAATGCTTTTTTTTCTTTTTCTTTTTTTTTTTGATAATGCTTTTTTTCATCAAAAAAGCATCCTTTTGTTTAAATGAGATTAGTGACCGCTAGGGGAGAGATAGGTAACAACTTAATGAACATTCAAGGCCAACATTGGGATCTGAAGGGATACAAATTTAAAACGTCCCAAATCATTGGCCTGGATCAACTGAATTATACACATTCATGCCCTTAGTTCAACCTTAAATGCTTGCTATTGGCAGCAGTCAACATGAGCCAGCAAGATCAAAAAAAAAAAAGCAAAACTATGTAACATTAAATGTTTACTTCTACTTTTCTATTGAGTACTATTTACCATTAGGAAGGAGGAAGGAATTAATTGATAGAAAGTCCCTGTCTGATTTTGAATAATCATTCTAAGACAAATGTCAGCTTACCTGGTAATGAGGAAATTAGAATAAATAGGGGCAACAAAACCAGTAGAAGTTTTCATTTTTTTTGTTGTTGTTGTTTTTGAGGCAAGGAGACATCTGGGGTTTTGCTAAGTTGTTTTTGAAAGACAAAAATTATTTGAACAATCTTGCCCTAGTTCAAGGCAAAAACAATTCACTCCCTTAAAAATTGTGTTAGCCCTGCAGTTGGTTTTGAATAGCCCTAAATAATTCCCCAAACCTGTTCAGAACTAAACTGGGGGCTCCTACATAGAGAAATACTGTATTGATTCTGGAGCTAATCAATTAAGCAAAGATGAATGAATTTTATATGAAAAGACTTCAAGTTTTTTAAACTAAATTTTGTTGATAACTTGTGTTTTTATATTACATATTTTTTATTATTTTTATTATATATTTTATATATTTACATATTTTTATTATTTATTATTTCCTGTTCTAAATTTGTGATCTTGTGACCCAGAGCTCAAAATGAAACATAATTTGATATGATAGCATTAACTCAGATATAGTGTGTGGAACAAAGAAAATTAATTGGGTTCCTGTATCTGACCCTGGATCAGACCATATCTGAATTATTTTGTTTAGCTCCAGGTGCCATTTTTTAAAGAACATGGACCAACTGGAACCTAACCATAGTAGTGCAACCAGAGTGCCAGATAAGTATCACTCAAAAGAATTGGGATATTTGTCTGGAGAAGATAGGACATGTTAGATGTCTTCAAGTATTTGAAAGGTTATTATGTGGAGGAGGCATCAGACTTGGGCATCTTGACCAAAGGAAAAAAAACAGGAGTGATGAATAGATGTTGCAGAGAGGAAGATTTTAATAGAATTGTCCAGACATGGAATAGCCATCTCTCACTGGAGATCTTCAAACAAGGTCCAGTTATCCACTTGTTTGAATGCTTGTTTAGGTGCAGATTGGACTTAGAAATTGTTGTAGTTATGAGAATCCTTGATCCTCTGACATGATATGTTACAAAGTCAAAAGTGTTTTCCACACCAGGAAAATGGTAAGTGAAAATGTTTAGATGTGAACACAAGTGAGAGAACACAATGTCAGAAATGATGAAAGGAGTTAGGGGTCACCAAACCTTGAAGTACATGATTAGGAGTTTGGAGATGGCAAAATGGCAATCAACAGACCTACCAAGTAGAATAAAATACATAATCTAGAACCAGAATCAATTGCAGGATTGTGTTCAATGTACCAAAAGCATCAAAAAGCTAGATGAAGAGCTCACCATTTGACAACTTCTACAAAACCCAAAAAGTCTGGTAGAAACTACAAATAGAACAGCATTTTACAACATATACTACATTAAGCTTCAAATAGATATATGACTTAATATAAAAGGTAGCACAAAAAAATCATAATGAAGAACAGAGAAGTTACCTTTCACAACTGTATCTAGAGTAGGGAAGGATAAGATTTTTAAAGGAAGGGATGCAGGTAGGAATAAATATTTAATAGGCAATTTTGATTGCAAAAAATTTAAATTTAAAGCTTTTTCTTAAAATAATTCAATATAAAAGAAGAAGAGAAACTCAGGGAAAAATTATATTAAATATCATGAATAAAAGTATGATATCCAAAGTAGGTAGGAAATTGACACAAATGTTCATCTCTAAGTGCTTCTCCATTGGTAAATGGTCAAAGACTTTGAGCAACCAGTTTTCAAAAGAACTGAAAGAACTCTGATCAATATAGTCATGCATCAATCACAGCTTCAGAAAACTGATGAAACATGCTTCCTACCTCTTGGCAGAAAGGTAGATGAATTAGAGGTACAGACATACATTTTCAGACATAAGTAATGTATTGATTTGTTTTGCTTGACTATACTTATTTATTACAAGGGAAGGTTATTTCTATTGAAGAGGTCAAAGAGTTGATGAGTAGTGATAGAGATTAGAAGAAAAAAGAAAAGGCATCAGTGAAACATTTTTTTAATACACAGAAGAGCAAAAGAAAGTTCAAAAGGCAACAAATATAAGTAGGACAATTTTGTTACTATCATTGAGTTTAATATATAATTATTCTTGGGAAACAAACTATATATTACAGGTCACAGTTTCATATGCAACTTCTGTTCTTTTTATATTTAAATGTTTTAAATTGTTGAGATTTAGTTCATAAGAATTTTTTCAAGAACGGCAATCAATAATTATAAGAAAGGATGTTCAAATTTACTGGTAAGAAAATGAAATGTAAATTTAAAAAACTCTGAGCTTTTTATATAATAAGCATAAACATGGAAAATCAATGAAACAATATTAAGTCATTTTTGGGTAGCTAAAGAAAGTCCTATACACTAAAAATCTTTTGGTGGAACTATGAATTGTTGACAACATTTAACCATGTGAGAAAGTTCACTAATCTTTTCACACGTTTTGGACTTAATATCTCACTTCTGAGCACATGCCTTAATAAGGTGAAAAACAGGGGACTTCCGGTTAAGATGGCGGCTTAGAGAAAGCTGAAGTTCAGATCTCCGGAAAAACCTTCCCGACCGATCTCAAACTAGAAGCTCCTAAGGCGCCGAAATTCAAAACGATCAACAGCACAGACCCTGGGAACCCTCCTCCTGGACCTGGACCCGGTTCAAAAGGTACGGCTCCCCTTAAAAGCCAGAACCCGAGATCCCTCGGACCTCAGGGGTAGGAGCGCAGAGTCCAAGGCTCCCGGAAGCGGCCGGGCTCAGAGAGCAGGGTCTGAGGAACAACAACCCTCAGGGTCTTCTACCCAAGTCCCAGTCCGGGTGAAAGTTACTGCCTGGGGCCTCCGCTGCAGAGAGCTGGTCAAAACAACAGCAACCCTCAGGGCGGGCAAGACAGCCTCACGGGCTGGATCCTGCTATCCAAGTCTCAGTGAAAGTCTGTGCTCTCGGAGCTTGGGGAAGCGGCAGCCCATCCCCCCCGCAGGCCGACGAAACAGCCTCACGGCCAGGGATTCTGAAGGCAACTTCCGGAAATCGAGCCAGGGGGAGAGTGTGGCCTCGTGGTCCGACCCTTCCATTCCAGTTCCAGTGAGGCATATTCAGTTTAACCCAGGGAACGCTCATAGAACCAACATCTGCCCAGGACTAAAGCCTCTGATCACCAGACAAAGACAAGAAAAGCCAATCCTCCATGTTCAGAGATGACAAACTCCACAGAAGCACAGAAGCCCCAAAATACCAAGAAAAATAAGAAGAAAGGGGCAACTCTGGACACATTCTATGGAGCCAAAATACAAAATACAGAGCAGATAGAAGAAGATATACAAGAAAATGCTCCAAAATCTTCCAAAGGAAATAGAAACTCTCCACAAACCCATGAAGAATTTGAATCAGAAAGGACCAAAAAGATGGAAGCCCTCTGGGAGGAAAAGTGGGAAATGATGCAAAAGAAATTCACGCATCTACAAAACCAGTTTGACCAAACTGTAAAAGAAAACCAGGCTTTAAAGCAAGAACTAATAAAGCAAAGCCAAAACACCAAGAAATTAGAAGAGAACATAAAATATCTCACCGACAAGGTGATAGATCTGGAAAACAGGGGGAGAAGAGAAAATTTAAGAATAATTGGACTCCCAGAAAAGCCAGAAATAAACACCAAACTGGACATGGTGATACAAGATATAATCAAAGAAAATTGCCCAGAGATTCTAGAACAAGGGGGCAATACAGCCACTGACAGAGCTCACAGAACACCTTCTACACTAAACCCCCAAAAGACAACTCCCAGGAATGTAATTGCCAAATTCCAAAGCTATCAAACAAAAGAAAAAATCCTACAGGAAGCCAGAAAAAGACAATTTAGATATAAAGGAATGCCAATCAGGGTCACACAAGACCTTGCAAGTTCTACGCTGAATGATCGTAAGGCATGGAACATGATCTTCAGAAAGGCAAGAGAGCTGGGTCTCCAACCAAGAATCAGCTACCCAGCAAAACTGACTATATACTTCCAAGGGAAAGTATGGGCATTCAACAAAATAGAAGACTTCCAACTTTTTGCAAAGAAAAGACCAGAGCTCTGTGGAAAGTTTGATACCGAAAATCAAAGAGCAAGGAATACCTGAAAAGGTAAATATTAAGGAAAGGGGAAAAATGTTATCTTCTTTTACTCAAACTCTCTTCTATAAGGACTACATTTATATCAACCTATGTATACTAATATGTGGGGAAAATGTAATGTATAAATAGGGGGTAAAGAAAGACCAAATAGAATAATGGTTCTCACACAAAGATTCACATGGGAAGGGGAGGGGAAGAAAACTCCTATAAGAAGGAGAGGAAGAGAGGGGGGGGGGGGTTTACTTAAACCTCAATCTCAGGGAAATCAACTCTGAGAGGGAAAAACATCCAGATCCATTGGGATCTTGAATTCTATCTTACCCAACAAGGGTAAGGAGAAGGGAAAACCAAGGGGGGGAGGGGGAGAGGGAGAACAAAAAGGGAGGGAAAGAGAGGGGGGAGGGGGAGGGAACAAAAAGGGAGGGACTAAAAAGGGAAACATCAAGGGAGGGGACAAGGGGGACTGATTCAAAGTAAATCACTGGACTAAAAGGTAGAGCCGAAGAAGAAAAGGTTAGAATTAGGGAAGGCAATCAAAATGCCAGGGAGTCCACAAATGACAATCATAACTTTGAACGTGAATGGGATGAACTCACCCATAAAACGTAGACGAATAGCTGAATGGATTAGAATCCAAAACCCTACCATATGTTGTCTTCAAGAAACACACATGAGGCGGGTTGACACCCACAAGGTCAGAATTAAAGGATGGAGTAAGACCTTCTGGGCCTCAACTGATAGAAAGAAGGCAGGAGTGGTAATCATGATATCTGATAAAGACAATGCAAAAATAGACCTGATCAAAAGGGATAGGGAAGGTAATTATATTTTGTTAAAAGGGACTCTAGACAATGAGGAAATATCATTAATCAACATGTATGCACCAAATAATATAGCACCCAAATTTCTAATGGAGAAACTAGGAGAATTGAAGGAAGAAATAGACAATAAAACCATACTAGTGGGAGACTTAAACCAACCATTATCAAATTTAGATAAATCAAATCAAAAAATAAATAAGAAAGAGGTAAAAGAAGTGAATGAAATCTTAGAAAAATTAGAATTAATAGACATATGGAGAAAAATAAATAGGGATAAAAAGGAATACACCTTCTTCTCAGCACCACATGGCACATTCACAAAAATTGACCATACATTAGGTCACAGAAACATAGCACACAAATGCAAAAAAGCAGAAATAATGAATGCAGCCTTCTCAGATCACAAGGCAATAAAAATAATGATTAGTAATGGTACATGGAAAACCAAATCTAAAACCAATTGGAAATTAAACAATATGATACTCCAAAACCGTTTAGCTAAAGAAGAAATCATAGAAACAATAATTTCATCAAGGAAAATGACAATGGCGAAACATCCTTTCAAACCTTTTGGGATGCAGCCAAAGCGGTAATCAGAGGCAAATTCATATCCCTGAAAGCTCATATTAACAAACAAGGGAGAGCAGAGATCAATCAATTGGAAATGCAATTGAAAAAACTCGAAAGCAATCAAATTAAAAACCCCCAGCAGAAAACCAAATTAGAAATCCTAAAAATTAAGGGAGAAATTAATAAAATCGAAAGTGATAGAACTATTGATTTAATAAATAAGACAAGAAGCTGGTACTTTGAAAAAACAAACAAAATAGACAAAGTACTGGTCAATCTAATTAAAAAAAGGAAGGAAGAAAAGCAAATTCACAGCATTAAAGATGAAAAGGGGGACAGCACCTCCAATGAGGAGGAAATTAAGGCAATCATTAGAAATTACTTTGCCCAATGATATGGCAATAAATACACCAATTTAGGAGAAATGGATGAATATATACAAAAATACAAACTGCCTAGACTAACAGAAGAGGAAATAGAATTCTTAAATAATCCCATATCAGAAATTGAAATCCATCAAGCCATCAAAGAACTTCCTAAGAAAAAATCCCCAGGGCCTGATGGATTCACCTGTGAATTCTATCAAACATTCAGAGAACAATTAACCCCAATACTATACAAACTATTTGACATAATAAGCAAAGAGGGAGTTCTACCAAACTCCTTTTACGACACAAACATGGTACTGATTCCAAAACCAGGCAGGTCAAAAACAGAGAAAGAAAACTATAGACCAATCTCCCTAATGAATATAGATGCAAAAATTTTAAATAGGATACTAGCAAAAAGACTCCAGCAAGTGATCAGAAGGATCATTCACCATGATCAAGTAGGATTCATACCAGGGATGCAGGGCTGGTTCAACATTAGGAAAACCATCCACATAATCGACCACATCAACAAGCAAACTAGCAAGAACCACATGATTATCTCAATAGATGCAGAAAAAGCCTTTGATAAAATACAACACCCATTCCTATTAAAAACACTAGAAAGCATAGGAATAGAAGGGTCATTCCTAAAAATAATAAACAGTATATATCTAAAACCAACAGCTAATATCATCTGCAATGGGGATAAACTAGATGCATTCCCAATAAGATCAGGAGTGAAACAAGGATGCCCATTATCACCTCTACTATTTGACATTGTACTAGAAACACTAGCAGTAGCAATTAGAGAAGATAAAGAAATTGAAGGCATCAGAATAGGCAAGGAGGAGACCAAGTTATCACTCTTTGCGGATGACATGATGGTCTACTTAAAGAATCCTAGAGATTCAACCAAAAAGCTAATTGAAATAATCAACAACTTTAGCAAAGTTGCAGGATACAAAATAAACCCACATAAATCATCAGCTTTTCTATATATCTCCAACACAGCTCAGCAGCAAGAACTAGAAAGAGAAATCCCATTCAAAATCACCTTAGACAAAATAAAATACCTAGGAATCTATCTCCCAAGACAAACACAGGAACTATATGAACACAACTACAAAACACTCGCCACACAACTAAAACTAGACTTGAACAATTGGAAAAACATTAACTGCTCATGGATAGGACGAGCCAATATAATAAAAATGACCATCCTACCCAAACTTATTTATCTATTTAGTGCCATACCCATTGAACTACCAAAATACTTCTTCACTGATTTAGAAAAAACCATAACAAAGTTCATTTGGAAGAACAAAAGATCAAGGATATCCAGGGAAATAATGAAAAAAAACACATATGATGGGGGCCTTGCAGTCCCAGACCTCAAACTATATTACAAAGCAGCAGTCATCAAAACAATTTGGTACTGGCTAAGAAACAGAAAGGAAGATCAGTGGAATAGACTGGGGGAAAACGACCTCAGCAAGACAGTATACGATAAACCCAAAGATCCCAGCTTTTGGGACAAAAATCCACTATTCGATAAAAACTGCTGGGAAAATTGGAAGACAGTGTGGGAGAGACTGGGAATAGATCAACACCTCACACCCTACACCAAGATAAATTCAAAATGGGTGAGTGACTTAAACATAAAGAAGGAAACCATAAGTAAATTGGGTAAACACAGAATAGTATACATGTCAGACCTTTGGGAGGGGAAAGGCTTTAAAACCAAGCAAGATATAGAAAGAATCACAAAATGTAAAATAAATAATTTTGACTACATCAAACTAAAAAGCTTTTGTACAAACAAAACCAATATAACTAAAATCAGAAGGGAAACAACAAATTGGGAAAAAATCTTCATAGAAACCTCTGACAAAGGTTTAATTACTCATATTTATAATGAGCTAAATCAATTGTACAAAAAATCAAGCCATTCTCCAATTGATAAATGGGCAAGGGAAATGGATAGGCAGTTCTCAGATAAAGAAATCAAAACTATTAACAAGCACATGAAGAAGTGTTCTACATCTCTTATAATCAGAGAGATGCAAATCAAAACAACTCTGAGGTATCACCTCACACCTAGCAGATTGGCTAACATAACAGCAAAGGAAAGTAATGAATGCTGGAGGGGATGTGGCAAAGTAGGGACATTAATTCATTGCTGGTGGAGTTGTGAACTGATCCAACCATTCTGGAGGGCAATTTGGAACTATGCCCAAAGGGCGACAAAAGAATATCTACCCTTTGACCCAGCCATAGCACTGCTGGGTCTGTATCCCAAAGAGATAATGGACACAAAGACTTGTACAAAAATATTCATAGCTGTGCTCTTTGTGGTGGCCCAAAACTGGAAAACGAGGGGATGCCCATCAATTGGGGAATGGCTGAACAAACTGTGGTATATGTTGGTGATGGAATACTATTGTGCTAAAAGGAATAATAAAGTGGAGAAGTTCCATGGAGACTGGAACAACCTCCAGGAAGTGATGCAGAGCGAGAGGAGCAGAACCAGGAGAACATTGTACACAGAGACTAATACACTGTGGTATAATCGAACGTAATGGACTTCTCCATTAGGGGCGGTGTAATGTCCCTGAACAACTTTCAGGGATCCAGGAGAAAAAAAACACCATTCATAAGCAAAGGATAAACTATGGGAGTGGAAACACCGAGAAAAAGCAACTGCCTGAATACAGAGGTTGAGGGGGACATGACAGAGGATAGACTTTAAATGAACACTCTAATGCAAATACTATCAACAAAGCAATGGGTTCAAATCAAGAAAACATCTAATGCCCAGTGGACTTACGCGTCGGCTATGGGGGGTGGGGGGGAGGAAAAGAAAATGATCTATGTCTTTAACGAATAATGCTTGGAAATGATCAAATAAAATATATTAAAAAAAAATAAGGTGAAAAACAGAAAGGTCCATTATATACCATAATATCAACGTATTCAAAGTGCAAACTATTATCTCTCTCACTACCCATCAATAGAAACAATCCCTCCCTTGTAACGAAGGAAGCACAGTCAAGCAAAACAAAGCAAGACATTGGCTATATGTGAAAATATATGTCTGGACCTCTAGTCCAACATGTTTCTATCAAAAGGTAAGAAGCATGCTTCACTATATGTGGTCAAAAACAAACTGGAAACAAAACGAGAGCCTATTGAATGAGAAATGTCTGGCTGTACAAATTAAGGCATGTGAAAGAACCAAAATGACAACATGCTCCAAAAATTATGGGGAGACTTGATGAAGAGTCTGAATTGATGAAGAGTGAATAAACAGGAATGGAAGGACCCAAACTCTGAATGATCATAATGACCAGTGTTGGTGACAGAGAATAGATAATGAAATTTAACACTCTCCTCTCAATAGAAGTGAACATCAATCATGGTAGCAGAACACCTCTTCTACTGTCAGATTCAGTTACTGTCAATTGGCTCCATTTATTCTTGGTTTCTCATTCCTGGTGAGCATTTGAAGTGAGAACAAGGTTGTTATATCAGGAAGTGATTATGATGTGTAAATAGACATCAATAAAATATAAAAAATAAAGAAAGAGAAATCGATATAGGTTTCATAGCATGTAAGAAATAAAAACAGTATGGTTTTTAAGGACTTGTTCATAGAAGTCAAGAAATATTGAGCTTAGAAGACGTTAGGCAACATCTAGCCTAACTTATTTTTGCAGAGAAGGAAATATAGAGGCAACATTATTTGTTCCTGGCTACCTAGGTAGTAAGGGCTGCAATCCCAGCTCCTCTGATTCCAAACTCCTTTGTTCTTTCTTCTGTAACTCAATGGCTATTTACAATGGAGTAAATTGTTCTCATCTGCCCATTCTGTTGGGAGAAGTCTTCACATGCTTAGGGTAGGCACTCCCCAAACTCACTGATGGATTGGTTGGTCACCTTCAACTTGGTCTAGCCCAGTGACTACTATCATTACTTGGAACCACAGATGAGAATTGGGTGAAAGGTAGACACCAAAGTTGGATGAGTAGAACTGAAAAGCACCAGAGGTGCTAGTCCTCCTTGAACAGCCCATATAACCCTGAAGTGGGTACCATGAAGCACTAAGAGCTCAGTCAGACAATGAAGAAAACAAGGTCATTCCATTGCCTCCCAGACCATCACTAGTTATCCTGACTTTTGTCTTGCTATTGAACTTTGATGACTCTAGACTGAGGCTGATCATTTCATTCAACTTTGCCTTTAAATCCAATTCACTCAGATGTGAAGATGTCATTGGACCTCTTCAAAAACTATAGACAACCAACAATACCATAATGCCTTAGGATGAATAGAATGTTGAAACTGGGAAGGACTTCTCAGCTCATCTGCTTCCAAACTCAGTTTGAGGAGTTGAGGAGCCTATAGCACATAGTGCTGAAGTCACTTACTAAGGGGGGGGGGTGGCAGACAAAGCGTCTCTTTTTCACTTAATATCAAAACAACATTTAGACTTGCAATAGATATTGCTATTTGCAGACGCTGTTGAATTTTTTAATTGTCTTGGATGTGAATATTGCTGGAAGCCTTGGCTTAAAAACCACTACTTACCACCACCCCCAAACGATACAGCACAAACCATATTCTGCCCTAGATCTTATCCATAATTTTAAATATTTTTAAAATATGACCATTTTGTATTCATTCTTAACTTTTCTAAATATTTTGAGAAGAAAATAAATTCAGTAATTCATAATACAGCTCATGTAATCAAAAAATTGTGATGTCAAACACCACATAAAAGACATTAGACAAATTACACAGCAGTGTCTCATATAGGTGGAAGTTTAGACATCCATTATAACTGCAAGCTGCTTTTAGGTGTCCAAAGTCAGCAGAGATCAGTCCTGTCCTTTTGTCATCTTTATTTTCCTTTCATGAGGCCTGTGTTTGTCTGACCTTTGTCATTAATCTTGAATTGTCCCTGAGATTGCTGAGATTAAATTAAGTCAGAATCCCTTTAAAAGTTATCAGCAATAGTTAATTCAGTTGGTTAACTAACAGCTTAAGATGAAGCCAAAGGCAGTTACCAAAGTTAATGATCAATTTCATCTAGGCTATTATCATATTCAGCGGTTTGTAACAGCTATAGATTTTCTCTGCAAATTAACAACCCTACAGAAACCTAAAGGGTCTGACAGCTACCAATTTCATACCAAGTCATATAGTTTTAATATATTTATATAATTGATGGGTTTCAGACAAATAAGGAAGCTGCCTTTTTTTTAGTATCTTAATATTGGTAGCATATAAATGGATAATGATGATTTAAGGAAGAAATTTGCATGAATTTCCCAATACAGTTTTGGAAATAAATTATATAATTATAACTTAGAGATTACATAATAAATGTATATAAATATATGTTGTAAATATGCATAATGATATCTACATATGTAATATATATGTGTGTTATATAAATAATAAATCAATTTATTGAAAATATAACTGTACTTAAATGTGATTTTAAATGGTAGCTGTCTGTTTTGATCAATCAACATGTGGCTGTTTATACCTGAATAAGTTATTGACTGGGCCACAGATAAGCTCTTTATTGTGTCCCATTTTGATCTAGTGGGATATTAATATTGTAGATGTAAAACTGGCAAGACCTTCAGAAACCTGTTCTGACCATCTCACTTAAATGACTTGCCTAGTGTCATACAACTGGAAGATGCCAGTGGCAGGGTCGGAACTCATGTCCTTTGATTTCAGAATCAGAGCTTTCTTTTCACTACAATCCAAACTGACAATTGCTGACAATCATCAGATATTATTGAGCTAATCAAATGATATCAAAAGAATTAGATTTGACCTCAAAAGCTGCATGACTGGAGATAGTTCTCTCAACTTGAGACTCGGTTTCTTTAGCTATAAATTGAGGATTTAAAAAATACTTATGCTATCTGCCTCCCTGGATTATTATGAGGAAAGTACTTTGTAAGTTTAAAAACACCAAACAGTGTATCCTAAAACACTTTTGGGACAGCCCGTATAAATGTGAGCTGTTATAATTGCTCATAGAAGTTAGTAGCATAATGGGAAGAATACTAATTCTAAAGTCTGGGTTCACATCTAGCCACTGATGCATACTACAACACAATGGGCAAGTAACTTCACCTCACTGCCTCAGTTTCCTCCTGTAAAGTGGGAATGATAATAGCATCTGCCTCCCAGAGTAGTTGAGTTTAAAACAAATGAGCAATGTTTTTTTAAATAGGGCTTAGCACAGTGCCTGGCACATATTAGTCATTATATAAATGTTTAGTCCTTCCCTTCCCTCACAGAAAATACCCTGTGTAATTTCTCTTCATAATTTAGCTCTATCCAGAAATAGTTAAATATTTTCAGGGATAGCATGGCATTAAAGCTATGGCATGGATGGGAGAACTTGATTTCAAGACAAAAAGTATTTAGCTTCCAGAAGAATTTTCAGACTGTCAAAAGAGCTCTGACAGACACCATATCTACCAATTTTTAGTTTGTAAAAGGTCCTCACCCTAAATTTGATGCAATGGAAAGAATTTTGAACAAGTATTTAGGACACCTGGACTCGAATTCTGGTCTTGTGCGATGTTGAAGGTGTATGATCTTGAAGTTGTTTGAGCTTCCCTTCTCTGGACTTCTTCATCCATAATATGAGATGCTGAGACCACATCATCTCTCAGGGCTCTTCTGTCTCTGATACTGTTTGACACAGCAGTATAGTGACTTCATTATATCAGTTTTAGCCATATGGCAGAATAGAGAGTGGGACTAGCCTTAGGAGTCCTAAAAATTTGCATTTAGCCCTAGTTCAAGTCCTTCCTCCTACCCCTTTTAACTTGTGTAACCATAGGCAAGTAACTTTAGAGTATCCTAGGCAACTTTCTAAAACTGTAAAATTCCCATCTTTATTGGTGATCAAAGTTTTCATGTTAGGACATTTCTTCCACCCAGAAGAAAAAACAAAAATGAAAAAAGAATTTTAATAAAACTTAGATGCAAAATGCCCACTTAAAACATAAAATCTAAGCTAAAGTTAACGTGAAAATTACCTGCCCCCCCCCATGAAGTAATTGGTGCATGCAGACAAAAAAAAAGCAAAACACTTATTTAAAGTAGCCATTCCACACTTGAATTTCTACAATGATATATAGAATAGATGCACATTTTTGGAAAGGAGTTTAAATCCAATAATACCATAATATGAATAAATTCATGGGAGATAACTTTGGATATTAAAAGTTAAAGGTTTTTAGTTCATCTTGATGTTTTCATATATTAGTAATATTACTTAACTAATTAGCATAATTTCCTATATTCATAAATTATTGAGTGGGGAACATTTGTTTTGCCTTTGCAACTAATAAATTGAGCCTTTAAAGAAGAGCCCATTATCTCATTTTCAAAAAGAAGAAGAAAAATTTTCTGGTAGAAGGCATTGTTAATTGATACATTCTATGGTTGAAAATTAATATTCAACAATACTTTAAGCAACTACTTATTAATTTTATTAGGTATAAGTCAACCAATATTTCCATAGAAATTATTCATGTTGTTTACTTGTCCAGAAAATTTTTTATATATTAAATGATTCTCAAAAGTAAATTATGGAAGGATAAGGGGTTGAGAATTTACATAAAACAATCTTAGAAATACTTCAGCTGGTATATAGATATTTGTTGTCATAGGATTTGGCCTGTGAAATTAAACTTTAAATCCTAAGACAAGGGCTTTTGATTTTTATGCTAAGTAACAAGTTTAATTTCAAATGCTGTAAAGTATGTCAGAAAGTATCTCTTATTATCAGAGAGAAATCAGATTTCACAGACAAAGAATATGCAAAATCTGCTGTACACTAAGGTTATTATTACAAGCCCTTTTTGGGTGAGTAGCCTAGTTGAGTTGTAACTTCCATGGACTTCTGTTTTATCTTCTATAAAATAAAGAGCTTGGTGAGATCAATGTTTTCCAATCCCAAATATATTGCAAATGGATAAAATACCAGTTCTTTGCATGTCTTCAACACATTCATCATGACAGCTCTTGAAGTAGAAAAAGAAGACAGAAAAATGGAAATATTATTTTAATTTGTTTTAAGACCTTTGATAATAAACACTTTTGCCAACCAGTACAAATTTGCTATATATCAGAACCAGTCTGTAGTTGGAAAATACTCAACAAGATGATCACTGAGGTCACTTCCAGCTCAGACATTTCATGAGTATTTGAGCTTAGAGCATGCAAAAATGCACATGTTTTTGGGAGTGTGTCTTTCTGACTTTGATATAAAGGAAATAAAATACATAATCTATTAAATATACATTGATCAGATGTTGTACATCCCTAAAAAAATCATCCATACCTAAAATAAATTGGGGCCAAGAAATTCCATAGAATCTAGAAGAGAAAGTGAAATGTGTCTTGATTGCTTCAAACTGCAGAGAGATTATGGGTAGACATGATGACGAGACACCAGCCTAGTGTAATTATTAAAGGAAAATGAATTTAGTTTCCCAGCTAACAAGTCCATGCCAAAATTGCAGACCAGAAATGCAATTAAGTGATTCATCTTCATTATCAGCATCAGAAACGACTTACACTCTTATAATTTTCCCAGTGGCTCATCTGCTACATTCTAGTTTCAAAAAGTAAATTCTTCTGTATCCCTATCTTCTGCCCAACCCTTTTGCAGCATGACTTTTGGCTTAACTGCATATTGTGTTACATATTGTGATACCAGCCCTTTGGCAATAAAGGAGTCCATGTTTAGTTCTCAGCTTCTGCTCCCAGTTGAAGAACTTGAATACAGAAAAAGAAGGGGAAAATGGTGCTCTCCCAGTTGATTTATATTACATGTGTGGCTTTCATAATGCCGTAGAGAGAATACAATGGAATAGCAATAATACCTCTTAATGGTCTCCATAACAGCATTCCCCTTTCACATGGGGCTATTAAATGTGTTTTCAACAAAATGAGGCCCATCCTCAACTTTAATGACCCTAAAGGTTAAGTAATACATTTCTCCTAAGAGTTAGAACATCTGCAGGTATTTTTTTCAGAGGGCCATCCCACACCTCTTTGGCTTTTACAAATATGTACCCCAGATTCTCAAGACAAAACTAATAACACATTGTAAATTCCCCAATTTCCCAGTGTAGTCCTGTTGTGTAGATTCTATATCCATATAATTCAACCTACTAGGAAAGGACAGATGGACTTAGAGAGAATCCTTTTCCAAACAATTAATCAACACCTGTTTATCAAACACTCAGTATATTTATATTCCTTTTCTAAAATATTGAAGGAATCCCTCTGTTCTCAAAAGCTATGCTAGCAAACCATAAATTCTCATTGGTGTTGCCAATATGACAGCATTTCTGGTACTACTGCTTTGTGTTACCTCAAGACCAAGCTAGCTAGCTAAGTTGTCACAGACTGATCCACAGGTGGTTTGTGCCAGGCATTTGACATGGGAAGGAAGGAAGGAAGGAAGGAAGAAAGGAAGGAAGGATAGTAACTCATTAAATGATTTACTAAGGCATGGAAGAGCTGCTATCAGCAACTGTTGGAGGAAGTGCTCACATCTCTCACATCTATACAGTGAGAGAATGAATAAAACCTAGAAGACATAGCCCCTTTATTTAGTGAGCCTACTATCTTTTAGAAGTGATCAATCCTAAAGATATAAAATAATTAGAAAACAAATCGTAGAAGCTGGTACTAAATTATATGGTATAAGCATTAAATGAGGAGGAAAGAAGTGAGAAAAATCAATGTGAACCCTCAGCACCATGGAAGGTTTCTTTGAGTAGGTGAGATGTAAACTTAGGCATCAAAAGATTGGTTAAATTAGATGGATAAAAACCCATTAATTAACCATAGATAAGAAAGAATAGTATGCACATTTCATGTTGTATCTAATGAAGAGTTGTGTGCCTCTTCTTAGTCCTCATTATCTTTCACTTTTCAACAACATTTGTCATTTCTGATCATTTTGGCCACTCTTTTATTTGCCTTCTCTAGCTTTCCCAGGCCTTTGTACTGCACCTCCTTTCATCTCCTCTTATTCAACTTTCTTCTTCCAAATTCTCTGAGTAAGGTAAACTCTAAAGCCCTGTCCTCAGACCTTTGCACTTTTCCTAACTTTCTCAATCAGTAAGTATTTATTTAACGCTGACTGTGTACCATACACAAAATAAATGATAACCACACACAGCAATGGAAACCGAGTGTTGCAAAATTATAAAGAACAAATGTGGCCCCTCAGAACACTTAGTGCTGAGGATAAAAAAAGAAAAAACCCTCTTAGACCTTACATTATATTATTCAGTGTTAATTTTATATATAATGTTATTATGTCCTTAACTTCAAAGGCTTCAAAGATCCCAACTATGCTTATGACTCAGAAATTAATTTCCCCCTTCCCCCAAACTCCTTTTCTTTATTTCCAGTTGTCTACTGGAAATTTGGACCTGAATATTCCACCAGCACTTCAACTATAACTTGTCCAAAATGGAGATCATCATCTTCTCCCCAAAACTTTCCATTACTCTTATTTCCTTATTTATGTTTAAAGAAATGCTATCTTCCAACTGACCTAGGTTGGAAAATTTGCAGTGACCTTTGACTCTTCTTACTCCAACACCCCAAATGCAATCAGTTCTGTGTCCACATTTTTAAAAATTGTCCTTTTCTCTGTATTTATGCAGTACTTATGTTCATCAGGATAATAGGTTTGTAAGAAATCATGAGCATGATGGATTTAAAAAAAACATGAAAAGACCAAGCATGGACTGATCCAAAGAGAAGTGAAGAGAGTCAAAAATACTGTATGCATGTATGTTTAATATTATATTATGTCATATTATACACATACATTGTGACATGAAACAATGTAAGAAGAAGAACAATAATCATACAAAGCAATAGAAACTAAATGTAGAATAATTTTCCTTAACCCTTGAGGTCAAAATCCAGGGATTTGGGATTTTGCATATAACATCAGACTTTTTTGATATGTTGATCAGTTTTTCTTAATTTTCCCCTTCCTCTTTTTCTTCTTGAAAAAATCTTGTTATAAAGGATAATTGTCTAGGCAAGATAGGAGTGTTTTTTACATTTTTAAATAAACTTCTACAATACACAAGAGGAATAGATAGGCAGTTTGAGCCCTCTCTATGTAGTTTACTGACCCTTGGGCTAATGGATAAAATATCAACTACTTTGATTCCTTTTTTTTCCTTATCTTGATGTCCCTCGGATCTTCCACAGTGTTTTGGCATATAATATGTTTAATACACTTTCACTGAATTGAGCTAAGCCTTATTCTACCTGCCTCTATTTCTTTTTCCATTTGCCATGTTCTAGCCAAACTAGATGACTAGTCATTCTAATGCTCCATCCTTTCTTTATTTGCTTTCTTCTTTTCATTCAGAGAAGCTAGTTTTGATTTTTTAAATATATTCCTCTTCTCATCTTCATCTTTTGAAGTCTTTCTCCTCCTTCAAAGACTAGAATCTCCATGAAGCTGCCCTCATGCTTCAACTTGAAAGTGATTGATATTTTGGCAAGCTTCAGTTACCCTTATCATGTACTTGCCTTATGTCTTTGTGTCTTTAGATGAAGCTTAATGACAGTGCCATTTTTAATTTTTCTAGGTCCTTCGGTAGTAGGCGATTAATAAACATTGAAGTGAATACTTCAGCCATCATCATTTGCTTCAGTTGGGAGAAATTCTTAAATGTATTATGTAAATCAAGAACCTCAAATTTATCTAATCTCTAGCTTGATTTAAAATGTTTTCTCTAATGTCATAATAAAAAAAAAGGACCCAACCATATTTTATGTAACATCAGCAGTTGCTAATTAATCAAACTAAGTTAAGATTAAACTGCAGACAGGCTGTCATTTGAGACCTTCACTAAACTCTGGTGCACACAACCATCATTCAAGCTTCCAGCCTCCTGGAGCAACAAAGTGTTGTCTTTGAAATGTTTTAGAGTCAACTGTAAGCACTCCTTAATACAATGCCAAAAAATGTAAAATGCTGATCATTGGGGATTTGGTGATAAAGTAAATGAAACACTCTGGATCACAGTGTATTGTGATAAATACACATTAGTAAAAGTAAATAAGCATGAAGACAGACCCATTAAATCCTGTGTGTATAATTGGTTCTTGAAAACACTTCATCCCAATATATTAGCCAAGAAATTATCATTAACTTGAAAACCAATTTGACTGCATTTCAGTAACCAAGAAAAGAACCAATGGGGTTTTGAGGTAAGATTCAAAGTTGATTTCATGGCCAAAGCTGATAATGATTCAGATTTCTGTCTGTCACTCTTAAATACTATATACTCCCTAATGTTACACATATCCTGGGAGTACAAATTGGAAAGAATTAAATTTAGAGCAAAAGTTACATCTTTGAAGTAAAGGTAGGGGACGTAATGGGAGTACTATGCACTCTATTCCCTATATTGTAATCTGTCATTTATTTGCAAAAGAAAAGGGAAAAAATCTAACCAGTGCCACATTTTCTGACTCGTGATAATCATGAGTCATTAAGTATAAGTAAAAAATCTGAGGGAAGTGCATAGATTTGAGATGAGTAGAGACGACAGTCAAGGCTGTGTTTTAGTGAGTATGGCACATACTGAAAAGCTTCTAAAAGATAACTATTGAGAAAAGGAGATGTTTTACATAATCACCCATTTATTGATGATTGGGTAGGACACTATGTTAGCAATGCTTTTATTGGGATATCCATTTCTTAGAAGGGCGAATTGTTCTCATGTGAAAATTCTCCCATTAATAAAGACAAAAGAGGGCCAATTGGCTCTCCCCAAAGCTGGACACACTTTTGGAGCCATTCAAAACCATTAGTGTTGTTGGCTTTCGCTTCAGATAAGCAAGTCAAACAAATCCTTGTCCAAAAGGGAACTATTTCTTCTTTGCTGTCTTCCTGGCTTCATTAAAGCCAAGTCCTGGAGGTCTGAATGTCTATTAATGGATTCCATTGTTTGGATTATTTTACTTATCACTTGATTGCACTTGTACTTATGCAAGTGGCTTCCTTTCCATTTGCATAACTAACTAGACTGCTTTCCCAGGCTTGGAAGCTTGTCTTTTCAGTTGGTACTGAGGTATAGTCTAGTGAGGATGAGGAAATGTGTGTGTATATACATAAGTGTATGTGTATATATGTATGTGTGTACATGTACCCATATCCATTGTGTGTGTGTGTGGAGAGAGAGACAGAGAGAGAGAATACTTGATATAATTACACTGAAAGGTACAAGGCTGGTGGACTGGATTCACCTTAACCAAATTCACAGGTGGCTGGTAAATGATTCAGACATTCATGTACGCTACCAGATTGACTGGAATATTCATGTTGCTTGCTGAATACATCCTTTCTTGTGACACTGGAATGTCATACAAAAAGAATCTCTGTGACTTTAAGCAAGTCATTTAATCTTTTTATTCTGAAGTAAGGTACCTGCCAACTGAGTACATAATGCTCTATGATATAATGTGGAAATGCACTTTTTTTGGTCATTGTTAAGTTCAACATTAAAAAGTGAAAGTACCCCAAAAAAAGACTAAGTCTAATTAGAAAGTCTGCTTGGGAAGTCAGATGTCTGGATATCTGGAGCCCACAGTGCCCTTCTGTAACTGTGCGTATACGCTATGATGCTTTTCCACTCTTGAGCAGGGTTGGTTGGCACATTCCTAGATAAACAAAAGCATCTGAAAATGGACCATTTTATCTTCATATCATATCTACATTTAACTGTATGTGCTTTGAGATCAATCCTGGTATCGTTTTTAAATTTTTGTATCTTTTGAACTTAAACAATGACAACCATGTATTAAGTTATTAATAAATGTTTATTAAATTGAACACTTTAACAATATAACTATATTCTGGAGGCCAGTTGCAGAAATAACTGCCTATTTTAGAGGGGTCCGTTTATGACAACCTCACTTCAATCTCTGTGTTTCAGCTCCTTCATCCTTCTATGAGGATAAAAATAATAATATACTACCTTTTTTTGGGGGTGGTTGTGAAAGTCAACACTTTATTATCTTTAAAGCATGATAGAAATGTGAGTTATTAGGATTTTTACTCATTTCGTAGATCGAACTTTGTGTTTTCCCACTCATTTCCAATTTAATAAAATGAAACATTCCATATAACATAACACAAAATTATTCTTTAAAAATATAAAGAATTACTTTTGAACTAGACCATCAAAGAGCCTCTTCTTTAATGTGCTGGTGCAGTAGGAAAGAAAAAAGGACTGGAAATGGATTCTAATCCTGGCTCTAAATCTATAAATCTGTGAGAAAACTCTATAAGATTTTACATAATTCTCACAGGGTCACTTAGAGTAAATATACCCCAAAATGGTAATAGTGAAGAGAACCAAGTATCATTTTTTTTACAAAACCAGAATTCTATCTTTCTTTATCTATTACCAACTCTTTGGTTAGATTTAGTTGGAAAAAAATAATTGAAATTATAAAGTTCCTCATATTTTTGTAATGTAGATGTGGGGAAATAGCTACAAAATGATTTCTCTATAGCAGCCTCAGCTAGGGTATAAATCACACATGCAGCCACCTTAAGAGAGCTCATGTCGACTCTCAGTCTTTATCTTGAAAGAGCAAATATTGTTAGGTTTTTCTCTATATCCGTCGCATATAGTAGACTCTGAAGAAATGCTTGTTTTCCCTTTAGGATTTCAAAAGAGTAATGACATCATAATGGATTTTTTTTTTAAATCAAATATCATCCTTTCACATGAATAGGGAAATTTAGTTCAACACCAAGCATTTATTTAGTACCTACTATGTGCCACACAATGATGACCCATAGACATAAATGAAACAGTCCCTGCCCCTAAAGAACTTATATTCTGGTTGGGGAAAACAGTTTGTGCCTAAGTATGTACAACTTTTATAAAGAATAAGTGTAAACTTGGGGCAGCTAGATGGCTCAGTTAGAACTGGGAAGGGTTCAAATCTCAGACATTTCCTAGCCTTATGACCCTAGGGCAAGTTAAACCCCATTACCTAGCCCTTCTACCACTCTTCTATCTTGGAACCAATACACAGTATTGATTCTAAAACAAAAGGTAAGCGTTTTAAGGGGGAAAAAAGTATAAACTATTTATAAAGGAAGAAATGGTGCCTGAGTGATGCTTTGGGAGAAACTGATGATTCTAAGAGGTAGTGATGAGGAGGCAAAGCATTCCAGGTCGGGGATAACCTGGGCAGAGGGAAGTAGGAGCTTAAATATCCCAAAGTAAGGGAGAATATTAGAATAGCAAGTAGGCTGAATAAGGAGATAACATGAAATAACTCAACAGCTATTTTGTAGATTTCCAGAACTCCACAACTCTTAACATTCATATGTAAATACTGAACTGCTTTACAAAGGCAGAAGAGACAAGATATATGTGAACATGCATTTTAAAAAGTAAGTAGTATTTAAATTCTAGGTGGTATTATTATTCTGGCTAGTATTATCATAATTTTTTTTTTTGAGTATTTGCTGGCTTGCTTTATTGGCACAGGTAATCTAGATTTGGCAAGATAGAAGTAAAAACTTGTTGGTTGATTTTTCCCTCAGATATCTGAATCTTAGTTCAGTTATTATGGCCAAGGGCTAAAGTTATTATCTCTCCAGTGAGGTTAGCACCTCAATTCTCCATTTCCCTTTGTTTCCCATTATTCAACAAAGTTTCAGCATTTCCTGTACAGGGCCCTCCTAACTTTGCAGAAGCTGCTGATTGATTTTTATTGAGTGCTGGAGGGGAGGAGAAGGGAAGGCCTGGTTCTTGCCCCTTTAGGAATCAGACTGTGATCAGAGTTCACACCAACAGGGCAGAGGACCGATGGCCATCTTTTCCGCCCTCCCTGGTGGCTGGACTGGCAACAATAACACCTGCTGTTCTTACTCTTCCTCCTGGGGATCCGATCCAATCTGTGTGATTTATCTGCTTCCCTTGACTAAGTTTCTTCCTTTTCATATTTGGCCTTTACATTATATATTTGCCTCATACCATTTATCTGCCCTGAAAGACTATTTGAAAAAAAGTTAATTTTTACAAATTGGCTTACTTTTAAAAATGTTTCAATATGCTAACATTTATTTGACCTTTTCATTATTTTTCTCTTCAGACTGTGGTGTTTTTCTTTGACCACCAATTTAGCATCCACCACAGAATATGTTAAGCCAATTTTAAAGTCATCTTCACAGATCAGTGCAATGCCTTTTATGTCAGTGTTTATAGTCATTATGTAACCTTAGCTAGGGCCAGCCAAGGCTTAAATTCAGTGGTTATCCACGGCATTGTCTGTAATTTTCAGTGGACATTGCCCCATCTCCTGTCCTCCAAATATAAGTCTTTGGGAACAAAAAAAGCATTGCTCGTTTTGTTTTTCTATCCCTATCCCTTAGCACAGTGCCAGGCACATGGCAAGCATTTAATAAAGTATTATTCAATTCATTAATATTTCTTTCATAATTTGAAAGCAGCCATAATGGATTTCTTTTTTTTAATCAGTTGACCAAACCTTGCCTTTGCACATAATCCTTGGCATCATTGCCCCTCATTTTCTTCATTTTATTGCAGTTCCTTATCTGGTTGTTGTTTGTAACCGGAGGCTAAGAAGAGCCTTTCTTGTTCTAGTTGCCTCTCTTCTAGGTTGCTATCTGCTTGTGGATCTTCTGTATCTGTGTTTAAACATGAGAAAGGGGGGGTGAGGATGAGGGGAGTATTTGAGCAAGCTTGCTAACTGGGGTGATTGTAGAGTATTTGAGGAGGAAGTGAATATAAAGAGGTTATAGCTAATCATAAATCCATCCTGATACCTGGTGTCAGCTGCAGCCAGCCCCCTATCAGAAGGGGGAAATCTCCTGAGTGTCATGGATTAGCAAAAACTTCTTCTCATTTACCTTGCTCTGAAAATACAATTAATAGTGTGTATAGGGAGAAGAAAGATAATGAAAACAGAAGTCCCTGAAAAGCACATTCTATCCAGGTCATGAAATACAAGCTCATGCATTCAAGCTTAGAATTTTTATAGAAGAGACATAGTTGTAAAAATCTGGAATGGCCTCTTTTTAAATGGTCAGATAGAAGTTATTGTTGGCTCAAAGCCAGATAGAAATAATGCTTTCTGGCTGCTGGGTTAGATCAATGACAGTGCCGAATAGTAAACAAAAGGCACAAGGAGGGGCTCTTGTGTCCAGAAAAGGAAGATGAACAGGGAATTTTGATGTCATTATTGTTGTTCACAGTGTTAATGTGGATTGCTCTCGGTGGTTGATGGAGTAGTATTCCCCTTAATGGGAGCTGAAGTCATAAACTCAGGTTTGATAGTAATACTGTCATTCATTAATCTAAGAAAGATGTTTTCAAAACTCAGCAACGTGGACCACTGAAGATTAAGGCAGTATCAGGGTGTTGTCCCCTCCCCTCCAACACCAACACTCACTGGTGATAGGACGCAAGATTATTTGAAAGAAACCAGATATAAGTGGAATTTAGGACAATGTTGCCCATCAATTTCTCCACTGATGTCATCTTCCTTCTTATCATTCTTGTGTTTTTTTTTTCTTTGAATGTTTCATCCTGCATACCTATTGTGTAATCTTTAGCAAATAACCTAGATATAAAATAGACCTTCTGAGATGGCTGTGAAATCTCAAAGACCTCAAGTTCTTTGGTATTTATATAGTATTTGTGGTATTTTCCTTTCCTATTTTTTCTTTCATTCTTGGCAAGAGGAAGGACAAATAGCTATGAGGAAAAACTGAACAAAGACAATGAATTTTTTAAGGGACTTTAAGGAAAACAAAATGATCTGGCTTATGACAACAAAATAGAGGGGACTATATGGGAGTAGAGGAGGAGGCAGCTCAGACAAGGACAGGATTTAGGTGTTATTAAATAATTTGGTATTGATTAGAATGGAGTGGCTATAGGTATAATATTGGAAGGTAGATGTATATCTCATCAAAGGATCACTTTCTCTAGGATATTTCCATTTCTAGATTAAGCACTTCTAACCAGAAACCTTGAAATAGGGGCATTATGGTGAGAAAGTGAGGCTGTAAATGCATGTTAAGTGTGGCCTGGGTTGGAATCCTGCTTAAAACACTGTTATGCTCACATCTCTTTTCTCAGATGCAAAATAAAGATAGTCAGGCCAAGAAGCTACACAAAGTAATCGTGAAGACCAAATAAGATGATAGAAAAATAGTTTTAGAAATGAAAAGAATCATAGTGACCATCCATTCCAATCTCCTCATTTTAGAAACAAAGGAATTTAAATCCAAAAGAGTGGATTAATTTACCCAAGAAGTTACCATAGATAGTAAGAGGCAAAGCCATAACCTGAACTTCATTCCTCTTGATTCCATGTCTAGCTCTTTCCACTGGATAATATTATGTATTTAAAGCACTTTGTAAACATGAAAGGTTTATACAAAGGTACACTATGATGATATTTATTGGACATGGATTACATGAATCATACTTTACTAGGAACTATGGGAAGACAGAAAAGAAAGAAAAGAGTATGTCTGCCCTCAAAGACCTTGATATCCAAGGAAAAAGGAGGAATACATATACCTGAAATAACAGGACATCTTTTACACAATGGCACATAAGTAGGAACAAATATTTTGATACAATTGAGCATATCAGATAAGGAATAAAAAGAAAAAAGCCATAACAAGAAAGGTTTACCAGAGAGAATTTTTTAAGTCAATTAACCTTTTCTATATAACCTATCCCACCATATAGTTCATAATACTGAGAAATGTCCTAGGAATGGCACTGCTATATTTCAGAGCCAACCCTAGAGCATGTAAATTCAATTTATAGTCATGTTTTCAATATGCATTTCACAAAATCTTTCATCTTCTTAACATCTGAAATTTATAGAATCAGCCAAAAATAATATTCAATCATTTTTGTTTGCAACTAACTGAAAACTATTATTATTGGCTGATTCTGTAAGTTTTATAAAGAAGATAAAGGATTTTGTGAATTAGATATAGAAAATGTGACCATAAATTGATTTTACATATTACAATAATAATAATAGCAAACATTTATATAGTGCCTACAATGTACTGTGTACTGTGATAAATATTTTACACATATTATCTCATTTTGTCCTCATAACAACTTTTGGAGCTTGGTTTTTATTAATTTATTATTTTTATTAATTTGCTATGGACCCAGGTGTGAAAGAAATGCAAAGGAGTATAAATAAAGTGCTTACCATCTATAAGCTTATATTCTAATTGGTTAAATAGCATGCAAGCACACAAAAAGCTAATTAATATAATACTAGAAATGGATGAATGCTTAATGAGCAATATAAGCAATTAGATATAGAATTATAGATTGAGAGTGTGAAGGGCCCTTGGAGATCATCTAATCCAACCCCTTTGTTTTCCAGATGAATAGCACAAGTGTCACAAAGATGGTGTCCAAAGTTATATGTAGTTAGTTACAAAGCCAGGTTTTGCAATGTGGTCTTTCAAAACTAGATCTAATTCTCCTTCAACTGTACTAGTTCCTCTAGTTGAGATGAACTCCAGATCTATGATGTAGGTAGTGAATAATCATTTGGACTGGGAAATGAAAGAACACCTCATAGAAAAGCTTTGAAGAGTGAACAAAATTTTGATAAGTGAAGCAGAAGGAGGTATTTGGGGGAGAGTATAAGTGACACTATTAAAGGAATTGGGAGTGAATAAAAGGAATATTCTGGGTATTCCAAAAAACTATCAGGAAAATTACCTGCATGTGTCTAGATAACCTGGAACCGAATTTCATATACATATGTGAAACATAGGATGCTACAAGAGATGGCTAGAAAGACAGGTGAAAGATTCGATTTGTGGGCAGCTTTGACATTAGAATAAAGAATTTACATTTTATATCTCAAGTCTTGGGAAGCCACTGAAGCTTTTTAAGCCAAAGAGTAATACAATAAAATCAAGATTTAATTAAGATTAATATGATGGTCATGTGCAAGATGGATTGAAACAGGGAAATATGAGAAGCTACAAGACTCGTTTTCAGGGTCCTTTATAGTAATTCAAGTGCACAGGAATAAAGGAGAGGTCTAAGATAATGCTAGTAGAGATGGAAAAGAAAAGGGAATGTGAGGGACATCATGAAGGAAAAGTAAACATGTTAGTGATTTGATCTGGAAGACAAAGAATAAGAGGTCACTAACAGCATTCTCACCAAATAGAGTTCAGTAAAACTGACCAAATCCTGCCCCCTATAAACTATCTTGCCTTTATCAAAGATGTCTTTCACAAAGTTGAAATTATTCTTGCTATTATGCGTTCTAGCTCAGAAATGTTCACGTCTGGAAATACTTTAGTCCCCCTTTCTCTATAGCACTGGACTGTGTAACTTCTCTTTGTCATGATCATATTCCACTGGCATTATTTTTCATTACTTCTGCTTCCATTATGTTACTTCCCACCCTAATGGGCTTCCTTGCACTATTTGTACTGTTCTTCATTTATTTCATCAATTACTAGTACAGCCTAATTTCTTGTTTCATATTCAAAAGCAGCTTACTTTCTGCTTTCTGGCTTATGTCCTACTTCCCATAATTGCAAGATGGCATCTGTGAATTCCCAGCTCTTCCAAAGGGTGAGCTAAATTCATGTTATCTTTTGAACTACTGAAAAAGCTAAATAGTACAGACTGTCCCACAAGTCACCATATTTTAATAGCTTAAAACTGCTAGAAGACTTTCGGGACACCCCATATTTCTTCCTCTCTCCCAAGTTTTATTTATTTAGGAATTGGAGGCAGTAGAAAGGTCCCTGACCCAGCTATAGAATTTCAGCCCAAAATGCTTTGAATTGCTACTTCGCCATTGGTACATTATATGTAGGATTCTTTCTCATTTAGACAGATTGCTATACCATGCTTCATCTAGACTCATTCTAGTGGCAGACATACTGGAAATGAGTGATAGGGATATTACTTCACTTTACTGAGCCTTGACTCAAAGGATAACTGAGTCCCCAGTTTTCTAATAGAGAAAGTCAGAACAAAGACTTCTTAGTAATGAGTTGGAAAATGTGTCTCTCTATATAAAGTTAGATTTTTGATATGTACCAATATTATTCCCAGAATCACACCATATATGAATGCAGATCCCTTTTTTGTCAGCACCTTGGAACTGTTTTACCTAACTGAAATAGTGAGAAATGAATTGCGCCGTTTATTTTACCTCTGAAATTACCCTTTTGGCTTAATTTTTAAAAGTCAGTGAAATGTTTAAATGTCAAACATTTTAAGCCATCAGACAAGGCCCAAGGATGCCTTTTGCGGCAGGGTATTTATTAAAAGCTACAGATTTCTTTTGTCCAGAAGGATCAGTGAGTGACAGGTATCTTTAATTGACTTGAATGACTAACTGCTCCCATCATGTTCCAAAAAGCCATCTTCAGCTGGAATATTGTTACATTTGGAATACATCAAACTCTTTGTTCCAAAGAAAATTAGATGTTTCCTTCCTGCCCTGGACATTTTTAAGTGATAGTAAATGAATTCATGTAACCTTTGCTGAAAATATAATCATAAATTGCCCATCTTTTAAGATTTAGCAGTTTTCCTTTATTGGACTCAAATTGTTTCTGTGCTTGGTCTTCAGACTTGTGGATTTGTTTGTTATTACCTAAGTGGTTCTCTCCATCCAGAATTAAAGAAGAAAGTTTTGCTTGAGAGTCTGAAACTGTTCTAAAAATTGTTCTTTTTGAGGAGTCAGGTAGGATTCAGTTCAGAGAAGATATCAAATTCGGAAGACAACCCTGTAAATAAATTTCCCAAAGACACTTCCACTTGGGCTGAGATCCCTTCATAGTATTTGTATGTTTGTCGTCAACTAATCTACAAGTAGTTCTTCAATAAGGTTAATTCTCAGTTAATTACCCAGAGCCTTGACATGAAGTCTAATTGCCACTTGGCTAACAGATATTTGATACTTGTCCTATACAGAATTTGTAGAGACCTAGAGAGGCGAGTTATTGACTGATGGCAAGCAAACCAAATAAATACAGTATTTTATGTACTTTTAATTCAGGGCCAAGTGGATTTGGATGAAGTGTTTATTTAGTTTGCTGGCTGTTTCAGATGCTGTGGTGTATTGATTCCTTTTATTACTAGCAGCCGTTTAACCCGACCTCTTCTAGATCCAGTATTTTAAAAGCCATAAATTTTAACTTTACTTATGAGCAAAGCCTGAAATGCTGTGAAAGCTCTTTTATTAGTCAAGCTTCACCATGTTCTGTGTTCATGTGTCACCCACAGCAACAATATTTAGGGCTTCTTAAATTAGAGTGGCTGTTGGACTGTTGGGGAGGGGATGGAGGCAGCTATAAAATGAACTCATAAACATTTCAAGGGGGCAGTAGTTGATGACCAAAGAGAATAGACAGGTGTAGGAAGGAAGGAGAAAACCCCAAAAGAGAAAGGGTCTTGCTTAATCATATGAAATGAGTCTTGGTTTTAGCATGTCAGCTATATTTATGAGCTTAAAAAAATCCAACTGCCAGCTGGAATGTAGTTTTCATCAGTTTTTTATGCACATTTATCAGGGATGTACAGAAATATAAAACATACAGAAAGGTGTGATTCGTTTCCTCAAGTTGTATTTGTTCCCAAAGAGAGAGAGACGATGAGTGTAGAAGTTCTGCCAAATGTTATTTTCGTTGCAATTTTCCTTTCTTTCATTATTCCATTTTAAATGTTTGAAGAAAGGAAAGGAGTGTGAGGAGAATGAAGAGAAGAATAAAGAAACTAGACTGGAGGCAAAGCCAAATCCAATGCATATATCTCTATCCTTTGCCATGGCACTCTTGGGTCACTTGTCTACCAATATATACCTCTTTCTATCCACAGGTGGGATTCAAATAAAGATGTTCAGAGTGTGTGTGCATGTGTTTATATACATATTTATGCATATACATGTGTAAAATATGTAGCACTATATGCCCCTGTATTAAATGTTTAACAATTATCTCATTTTTTCACAACAATCCTAGAAAGTAGCTGCTCTTTTTATTCCCATTTTACAGATGAGGAACTGAAGAAAACTGGGTTGTGTGACTTGCCCAATAAAATTGTCTTGAACTGGAATTTGAACTCAGAAAGATGAGTCTTCCTGACTCCAAACCCAGCACTCTATCCATTGAAGTGCCTGAGTGCATGTATGTATGTGTATGTAGTTATACATACTGTAGAAATTGGTTGTTGTAGCCTCACTAGTTTTTCCCTTCGGCATCTCCGTAACATTGGTCTTTTGCTTTTTAGAAAATTTCCTATCAGTTTTTCTAATTATCAGAGATGTTTGTTTAAACAAATGTTCCTTCTACAACCTCTAGACCCCTCTTATTTGATCATGCTGCGAAACTGTAATGCTGAATTAGTAGGGTTATATAAGCAAAGAATTATCACTTTACCATAGGAGAAAAATCTGGGTTCTGAAGGAGAAAAACTCATATTGAAATAATTTAAATAATAATGCCTACCACCCAAGTGCAATAATGGAATAAAAAGAATTTTGATGCTTATCTTTGCTTTAACTTTTTATGATTAAGCTGAAAGTATAATTTCAAAAGTAAAATAAACCATGAAATTAATTTATTGACATTTCAGTTAGGTGAAAAAGATCCCCTCTCCGTTCCCCCCTCACAGCTTTAGTATTTCAGGAATCAGGAGGCCATGGAAGATGACAGAATAATTCTTAACTTTCACAAAATCATTCAGTGTTAGAGATCAGTGGGATCTGAAAAGTTAACTGATTCTATCCCATCATTTTATCAAGGGCTTTAGTTTCCTAACCTTTCTTTTTGTTTTGTTTCCTTTTTTTATAGCCTTACAATGGATTTTAAATTCCCTTTTTGGGATCCCCACCTCCCCTCCAGTCACAGTTCTGTTGCCTCCATGAAAAGGTCTCCCCTAATTCCCTCAGTTGATGATGTTTGCCTTCCTATGCCTAACCTATGCCCTGACCTTCCCCCACCCCCAATCTTCTTTTTATTTTTAATTTATTTACCTGCATACCAATTTTCCCACTAGCCAAATACCTCTTTTTGTCTTTGTATCTTCACTACCTGTTCTTCACATGTAGTAAGTGCTTCATTGTTTGTTCAATTGAATTCAAATTCTGATAGAGAGAGATCAGTCCAAAATGTCAAACTTAATTATTTTCTTCTCCCTTCTCCCTTTTTCTACATATTGTCCTGAAGAATTATTCTATGATCATGCAGTATAGTGCATTGCCATTTTAGATACTCAGGCATTCTTATTCATGAGATTGGGGATATTTTGACTCTTTCTTGTAATCCGCCGTCAGTGACCCTTGTCAAGGTCAAGTTGTCCTGTTCTCCAGATTTCATATTTCTTGATCTGTTTGTGCCAAGCAGGAAAGTAGCTTTGTCATTTCAAGAAGACAGATAGATTCAGATCAAAGGGCACTAGAATTACCCCCCCCCCCATCCAGCAATCCTACCTCCCTCCATCCCCACATCCACACACACTTTTGACCTTGGAAACTAACTAAACTCACTTGGGAATTAGCCCCAAGCTGACCCACATTGATTGTTAGTCTTCTATTGAAGCCCAAACTCAAGATATTTGAAAGACTTTGTTGACCCAGAAGTGAAGCAGGACACCAACAAAATATCTTCAGTGGATATTTTGTTTTTTTCCTCCTATATTCTTATGTGAACTATTATTGGCAAGATTTGTAACCGATCCACACGGCTTCAGCTGTCACTGAAGCCTGTTAATTAATAGAAAAATATTCCAATTCTTCTCTCTGCACAATGGCCAACTATCAATAGTCTCTTCCAGCAAATGTTGTTTCTTCTCTGGAGCCCTGATGTCTCTAAATCCAGAGAAGGCAGAGGGTGGGTGATAATCTCAGATGGAATGCTCTGCATCCAAACTGAAAAAAAAGTAAAGAAACAGTAGTCACCTTAGGGGAGTTACTCAGATTCCTAGAAAAACTTTCACTTGGGCAGGCTGTCATGGTGTGAATTAAAAGGTTATGTTGGAGGTTAAACTAGGCAATTAAATCAAGAAAGCAGATTATTCTAATGCCTGACATAACTTTTGAAAAGAGGCAGGATTAGCAGTACTTAGTCAAATATGAATTGTTCAAAGAGAAAAGGAAAAAAAATTATTTCATCAAGTGCTCCTCATGGAAGAAAATTGTGCCAACATTCACCTTTAATTTTCCCACCTTAATTCTGTTACTGTAGGAAACTCATTACCATTTTCTAGCTATGCACACAGTGACTGATGCTTAGTGACAAGTTGTTTTTGTTTTTCTGTTTGGAAAGCATATTCCCTCCCTCCCTAAATAATTATCTGTGAATTAACCTTTTCCCTAACTGAAATATTTGCCTGTGATAGAACACAAAAAAATGGAAATGCTTAGCTAATTTAGGTACTTTGGGTAGGAGATAAATTCTTTCCAGCCATGAGGGTATCATTGATTAAATTAGTAGGCCAGTTCACTAAATGGGGCCCTTATGACCTAAAAGAGTTAATGCCCTATTGAAAATGTCTACCTTAGACCCAGTTTTATTCTCTTGGGAATGCCCAACCTGTTAATGACAATATTAATAATCATAGAAAATAGCCCTGTTTTGCTATAGGTATTCTAAAAATTATATTAGAATCCTAATCTTTTTTCTCTGTCTGTCAGAAAAAAACTGATATTCTCTCCTTCAAAATTCCAAGTGTTAGAACTGTTTTTAAAGATCACAATTTCTATATGTCATGTAAGCTATTGAATAATGAATAAAGCCAAAACTGGTCTTTTAAATCATCATAAAGTAATTTAATTTTCTTCATGGAAAAATCTAGTAATAGTAGCTCAGTCAGAAAATGGGAAAGGAAAAAACAATTTAACAATGGCTTCAAAGTTGTCTTTCCTAACTTGTTTTCCCAGTTAATTTTTAAATATGAGTAAGAGTCTCTTCTTTGGGAGATGAGGTTTAGGCACCTAAACAAAGTGCCCCTTTATTCTTTTAAGAAGGGGGCCAGCTAACTTTTGTACATGTTTATTATCAATTTCTAAGTCAGTTAGTTATTATCAGTTTCTAAGTCTGTTTTCATCTGATGGAGAGAAGTAACTGCAATTTCTCTTTTATGAACTTGAAGCTTAAATAGTTCAATTCTTTTGTACTTTTAAGTTTAACTTACTAAGCCATAAAAAATAGGGACAACTAAGATGATACAGTGGATAGAGTCTTGGGCTTGAAACGAGGAAGATTCATCTGCATTGGTTCAAATTCAGCTTTAGATACTTACTAGCTTTGTGAACCTGCCAAATCACTTCATCCTGTTTACCTCAGTTTCCTTATCTGTAAAATGAGATGGAGAAGAAAATGTCAAACCACTCCAGTATCTTTGCCAAGAAAACACTAAAATCGGATCACAGAGTCAGGCATGACCAAAATGAGTGAACAACAACAAAAATTAAACAAATTCATCAAGTTATTATGGTTTAATCATTTTCCCCTTCCTCTATATTGTTTGTTCATCAGGAATAAATGAGTATATTAACTACAGAATGCCATGCCAATCTAGTTTGGGTGCCAGAAGTAGTCCCTGATTCCTATGGTCATCCCTACTTGTCTACATAATGAAGTCTAATCTCCTTAGTCTAAGACTGGCATTCATAGTCTAGTCCTTGTCTGTCTTTTTGTCCTTATTTCTGAATATTCCTTTATATGAATATTTTTAACTTCACACATTCTGATCTATTCATATTTCCCAAAACATGTTTATACATTCTCATTTCTATGACTTTACTCATACCTCTCACTCACAATGGCTGCCTCTTTCCTTTTTTGCCCCCAGGATCCTATGCTTTCTCACCTTTGTGCTTCTGGCTCAAAAAAGTTTCCCCCTCCTGGGACATCCTTTACTTTTCTTTTCACCCATTTAATTCTTGTCTGTTTTTCTTGGCCCAAGTCAGTCCTACCTTCTCTGTGACATATCATTTATTGTTCATCCTAGTTTTAACTGTTTTCCTCCTCGGATGTTGTTTTGTTGGGTAAAAGAAGCAAGGGGAAAATAAGCCTTCAATATAAAAGTACTTTATTGATGCCAAAATACTTTAAGTTAACTCTACCCTGAACATTTCAAGCATAAAACTGCATGAAATTCAAAAGAATAAAGCCACCAAGCCTGTACCAAAATTTTCCCTGAAATTTATATCTAATGAACTTCCACTATTTGCTGACATAGTCTTTTAAAATGCAAGAATTTAATGTCTTTGTAGGAGGCCAACTCTTTGCTATACTTGTGGGTTCAGAAATACCAGGTTATGCCACTTTAATAGCTGTTGTCCCCAGAAAAAGTATTATTGCTTCCTTCATTTTATGGTAGATTTTTTAAAGGGATAGCCAAAAAAATCAGCTCTGAAGTTCAAGATAACATGCTCAAAAGGGTCTACTGTTGTCAAATAGCTCCAGGGGACATGGTTTTATATTTGAACAACATAGTAATGTCATGCAGGCATATCTATACTTTGAAATTATATGCCATAGCCATCAATTATATTGGTAGGAACCAACCACTCTATAGTTCTCTGCAAAAGCTAACAATTTTAGGGGTTTTTTTAGTAGTTTCAGACAGAACTACATCCTAAGTATACTTATGTTTTTCTTGTAAATCTTCCTAGTCTGTATAGAGATGTTTGAAGCCAGTCTTGAGAATTAAAAACATTTCAATGACTCAAAAATATATTGAAGTTTCCTGTTATGATTCCCCGGGGCATGGAAATGAGCCAGGTTTTCAAAGACTTCTAGATGAACCCAAGCTCTGTGAGGCCACACCAAGCTGAAATAGCTTCAGATAAGGTCTCAGTGATAGGTCATATATTTGTCAGCTGAGGACCTGAGCTCTTAGGTACAAACATTTTCCTCACTTGCTTGACTGCAGGATGAGAAATTTTTTTAGCCTCAGAAAATATTGAAATCTATAGAGTTTGGAGGCATTGTAATCTGCTTTAGTGAAGAAAGTGTTCATATCAATAAGATCAAAGAGCTTTGAAATATTATTTACAGAAATATTCCCCCCACTGGTAGCAATTCGAAAGGGTTGGATCATGGTGATGTACTTACAGTCGTATGTCTGGTGATGATCAGAATCCTGGCAAATCTTGTCCAGACTCCATCAACAAACTCCTTGTGGCATCCTTTGAACCTGACTTTTTATGATTCATTAGGGCATTAAAGCACAGTGAAAACAACTCAGATAATTTTTTTTCAGACAAATTATTTAAACTCATTGAAATTAAGAATACATTGTCAGAAATAAGGACTTGGAAATCCATGTATTTGGAATAATAGCTCAGCACTGTGATTTTCACAGCAAAAAAAAAATTTTGGTGGTTCTATAAAAACACTTTGATACATTTTGAAAAGTAGTCTGTGGTAATCAAGAAGGTCATTCCCTGGAATGTCTCAGAAAAAATCAATACGTATGGATTCTTGACCAAGTCTCCTTGGTAACTTCTATGGAAAAGTATGTGCTTTTGGCAGGTTTTGCCAAGTAATTTTGTATGTAGTACATACTTTTAATCTTTTTAATTTAAGAATCAATATTAAATCACAAAAGACAGCCTCTAGATGATGCTTTTATGTGAACAGTTTTCTGATGTGGTATATGTGGCCAAGATAACTAGATAACCTTCTAGTTGGGAAAGGGGGAAGAAATCATGATTTCCCCCTATAAATTACATCTTTTATGGGAAGATAACTCATGTTTATAGCTTTTGAATGTCTTTTATTTCTCAGATAGCTATTCTTTTGACCACCTCTTTACCATTCAACACTCCATTGTGGTATCAGTATAACCTGACCAGAGTGAAATAATGGGCAGGAGAGGTCTGATAGGATCAAAATTTATACAAAGAATAAACTCAATGAAAATACACATATTGTATATAAGCCTGAGGTGACCTTCTTGCCTGGCTTCTGGTGGCCATTTTGCTGACACAGACTGCCCTGTTCATTCTCTGGAAATAGGATCACTTAGGTAGGCAGTGTCACTTTTACATTGGGATAGTAGCACTCTGCAGGCATGGAGACGAGTGACATGAACTTTGAGAACACTATTCTACATATCTGGTGATATAATTAACTAGATAAACTTATCCTCAGCAAAGGGTGCATCAATGGTTCATCCTCCCCAAAGTGAATTACTATATCATAGAAATTGTTTTTGTAATTTCTAGAATTCTTCAGTGGAGAAACCAGGCTATAATTTGTTGCAGGTGAGGAAAAGGGCAGAGGTTACCACATTTTTTAGTCTTTTCTGACCAGACGAGACCCTTTGATTTACATAGAATCAGGGAACATGATGGGAAAGATATTGAAAGCAGTTTCCACAGCAACCTTTCCAGTTAAAGATGCAGAGTCCTAGTAATACCATTCAGCTCACAGGTATTATAAGAGTTATGAAAAAATGGATTTCTGGTCAGTTGAGAGCTGAATTGAAACAGTCAAAGGGGACATGGAGAAGAGAGAAGAGTTCAAAAAGCAAATGTGCCCTTAGCCTAGATACATCTGCCAACTTATGACAACCTAGCTAAAAGGAAGAGATTTCTACCCATTCACTAAAAAACATTCATAAATATCCACTAGCTGGAAAAGCCATAGGCTTTCTCTATTGGGTGGGAGGCAGAGTGGTAAGGTGTCCTTGAACATAGGACCTCAGCCCAATATTCCAAAAACTATAGTTAATACCCAGTAGAATGACTAGAAGAGTTACAACCTCCCCCTGCAGGAGGTGAGACTTAATAACAATAGCATCCTTCAGGTGATGGTGGAGCTAAAGAACCTAAGTGACAAAGCTGTCCCCTAAAGGAGAGAGACATACCACAGGATGATGTGTGGATGCTGAACCGAGTATGAAGTGGCTGCGGAGATATCTGGATAACTAAAGACCAGCTGTTACAGAGAGGATGGATACATAACTGATAAGGAATCATAAGAGACACAGTAACCTTTGAGGAATAGTTTTGAAACAATAATGTCCAGTGGAGAGTAAGTCCCACAGAGATAGCAACACAATTACATAAGCAAAAAACATTGGCAACTTTTTAACTACAGAATTGTGTATTGACCTTTCATTGATGCTCTCTGGTCATATGCATTTTTTAATTATGTGCCCCTCACATGGGCACCCCATGTATATAGCTCACATATGATCCTTCTTTATATGCAGTCTCCACGTTAAGTCTCTGTATTTGAGGGTGAAGGAGCTCAAGTTTATGAGTAGGAATAAATACTATTTGATCATTATTTTTGTACTATGCACCTGACTGATGAGACAAAATAAATACATCAGTGGGGGCTCCTGAACTTTGGATTAGATACTATTTTCAGAAAGTTATGAGAATCTGAGTTAACTTTCTGGGAGTTAGTGGGCATGGAGACCTCAAGTGCTCTAGAAGTTGCTTCTTTGTCCATTTGGATAAGCTTTATTCTGCAGAAATCTTGGTTCTTGATTAGTCATTTGATGATAAGCATAACTCTAGCATGCTAGAAGAAATGCCATAGTATTTATAATATATTTGTGATTTTTATCACTGGGAGGAAAGGAAATCTGTTGATCCCTGGGGACAGAAAAATAGTCCATTCTGCAGATTATTCTGATAAGGGATCAGTCTGTCTTCTACTTTGGGATTGCCTTTGGGCAATAGATAAGAGCATGGTGATTCAGAGCCTTTGGACTGGTGTTTCAGACTGGCCCATTGTATCCCAATGGTGGTACATTCCTATAGAAGGAAGGGGAGGTAAAAGACCCTGGTAAGGTTCTTTATAGCATGGCAGTATGGTTCCAGGGGTCATGTCTCTGTTTGACCATCATTGTGTGTCTTTGTGTTTCTTGATATAATAAGTCTCCTTGGGGACATCTTGTATACCAGGTTGTGTTGCAGGCCACCAGGGATACCTGAGAGCTAAAAAGTGAACAAACCACATCATTGACAGGACTTGTGACCTCTTTGCTGTTTTCTTGGGCATGCCTATGTCAGAGGTCAATAATACTAACAGTCAAAGGTCACAGGACTCTGACAACTGGAACATACTACCTTAGAGTCTAAAATCAGTTAGAGATTGACATTCAAATAAATGTCCTCATGATAGGGAATCCTGCATTCCCCAATACCTCCCTCCCAATTCATTCAGTGAAGTAGCTCAGCAGTGGTTATTACCTTTTGTGCAACAGAAACATGATAGATATTTAGTAGTCCCAGAAAGAATTGAAGCTCTTTATTTTTGTAGTGATTAGACACACAATGCATTATGCATATCTTGCCGTATTGTTTTGTTTCATTAATTATATATTTATATGTTTATATGCTGTCTCCTTGATTAATAATAAAATTATGATAGCTAATATTTAGACATTTTTACTTTTTTAAAGCAAATTACTTATATTGTGTTATTTGATCCTCACAAAGCCCTGTGAGGTAGATACCTCACAGAGAATGCAATTGAGACTTAGAGAATTAAATGAGTCACCCAGCTAATAAAAGAGTCTGAGATGTGTAAAATACAGGGATTCCTGATTCTAAATCTAGTACTTGTTCCACTATACTACCTACCTCACTGGAATGTAAACTCTTTGAGGACAGGAACTATGACCTCTATATTGTCCCCTGTAGCAATGAATACAGTGCCTGGTATATACTAGGAGCTTGATTCATAAATTGGTCCCCAAGCCTTTTGCAGGTATAGAGACTATGTTTTTTGTATGTAACAACCTGAACTTACACCATTCTTTTAACAAGTCAAGGCTTTAATTTAGTTTATTTGACTCACCATTTATTTATGGTTCACCAGAGAGAGGTTCCTAATTAAAAAATAGATCTAGAAACTTCTCTGGAACATTAAAATTGATGCAAATATGCTGAAGAGATACAGATCTTTTTTTAAAGAAACAAACACCCATATATTTCCAAAAATTCAGTTCTGCCTCCTCTTAGTTGTGGAATTAGTGGAGGAGGAATGTACCTTAAGTTCATTTCATTCAGGTGGCTCTAAATTTCAGAAGGGCATATTTAATTAGTGCAGCTGCAGACGGGTTAGATGAACCCATGGTCAGCCAAAGCGAGGATTGATTTTTTTTTCTTCTCTCTTTTGAGAAGCTGAGTTTTTTTTTTTCCTAAAGCACATAACAATTAGTACTATGTCTATAGTAGTTAGTAATGATTTGGAGGATAACCCACTCACTTTTAATGAGTTGCCATCTTGCAGAGGAGTCAGGAGGCTCTGCTGAGTGGATCTGTTTAATGAAACTTCTTAGTCTATCTTATGAAAGTTACACCACTTATAAAGCACACCAAGGAACGAATGGCTCTATAAAAGAAATGGTAGCTCACCACCTTTCTCAATGCACTAGTCAGCTCTGTAAGTATGGTAGTTGGGCATTGAAAGAAGACAACCTTTCCCCAATACTAATGGGTCAAGCCTGGTTAGAAGATGATTTTTTCAGTGTAAAAGAAATAATGGTCACAAGGGAACACTGGGCAAGAAGGGGGTAGCCTTAAATGATTTAAATATAGATATAAATATAGATATGAAATAATATAGATATATAATATAGTATAAATAAATATAATATAGATATTTTTGAGACAGAGATGGGGAGAGGGAGAGACAGACAGACAGACAGAGAGACATGGAAATAGATGGAAATTCTCATCTTCAGGAGAACTTTACTGTCTCCTGAAGAGAATTTCCATAATGTTGGCATTGTGATTTAAGAGAAATCAAGAAAGGTTTGTGCCTAAATTCACACCTGAGCTACTTCAAGGTGGTATATGGCAATATCACAGGGTACCCTGTAGAGTAACTATAGCCCAGACTAAACTAGCTAAGAGGCAAATTGATTTTGGGCCTTGAGTTTATTAATGGAGGTGCTACCTTATTATAATCCTTGTGGCATGAATCCTCCATTGTAGGACAGCATTGTAGTGAAACCCCAAGTGTATTAATAAATTTAACAGCAGCATTAAGTAGGAGAACACCTTTAGATATTCACCACCTATTTTATTTTGTATTTCCTCATGTTTTTAGTTTTATTGGCTTTAAGTCAGTGGCTGTATTGCAAAATATATTGTAAAATGTGTTTGGGCAAATGACTATGTTTGAAGACCACCTGCCACGAGTCCATAATTTTTGAGTACTATTTTTTATTTCCTCTAGGAATAATGTATTTTGAAATTATTTAGAAACCACCTACTTATTTTTCTTCACATACTTCTTATTACAAAGATCATGAAATGCATTAGGTGGTAAAATAACCTTTTGAAGGAGGGAATAAGTTCAAAATATTTGGGAAATGGAAAGTCAGGAGACTTTTCTAATAATACTAACTAGGCACTATCTTTCTCACCTGTGTTTAAAGGCATGACTATTTTCTTTGATCCATATCATTATTGTATCTTTTGATTCAATTCTGGTTTTTCAATGAGCATGTTTTAAGTGACTGCTATATTCCAGGGATTCTGCAAAGGGATGCAGGGGGATTCTACATTTTTGTCTTTAACAAGATGATATGTTGTTATATTATTGTGTTAACAGGTTACACAAATATTTTTAAATGCCTTTAGAATAGGAAATGTTGATTTGCATTTATAGCTTCAACAATTCAAATATCCAAAGTTTTTATCAGCATATATCATTACTCTTAACCTAGAATGTAACTTTAATCTGCCTTTGCAGATGATCAATATTGGATGATATAGTTGAAAATTTTATCATACCTAATACATGTATATAGCCCAGTAGAATTGCTCATCAGCTTTGGGAGAGGGGGGAAACAACATGAATCATGTAAACTTGGAGAAATATATTTAAAAAAATAAAATTATATTTTAAAAAATTTATCATACCACAGCCAGCATGGTGATGAGTCTTTCCCAACTTAGTAAGGTTGGTTCTAAGACAATATACATACAGTTTGTACATACATACATACAGTACCAGACCAGTACTCAAAGCCTTTCACTAAAGCGTACATTTAGTAATCACTTACAATGGGTAAGATGTGGTGCTAGGGATATATATTCTAGGGCAGTTGGGATGCAATGACAAAAAACAACTTATCGTCCAGTTTAAAAATATGTCCTAACATTGTTATCACAAACAACAAAATGAGTTACCTTTTCAAAAACTCTCATTTTGATACAATATGTAATAGAAAGGAAAAAAAAAACTGGAAGCAACCTAATGATTCCACAATAAGGGAATAGTTAAAGAAACTGTAGTTCATTAATGTAACTACATTCTAAAATGCTTGACTGATAAGCTTGAGGCTCTTGGAACCTCTGTGAAATAATGAAAAGTAAAAAAATGACTTAAAAAGAGTACTCACTCACTATGACCATATACAATTGAAAAGTGTAAGAGAATAGGTACAGCTAGGTAGCTAAAACACCTAGGAATCAGGAGGACCTGGATTCAAAACTGGCCTCAGATACTTATTAGCAGTGTCAACCTTGGCAAGTCACTTAACCCTGATTGCTTAGTCTTTATGTAAACCTTAAAATTTCTTAGACTTATGAATGTTGGAAATTTCACCACTGGGAAATTTCATACTTGGAAAATAATTTCCTACTGATAGTAAGAACTCTATTGGAATGTGAAACCCCTTGGCATGGGAGGATCCTTCTCCTCCCTACTTAAGACTACTTTAGGACAGAAACCTTTTGCTAAACAATGACCTATGCTTAAGCATAGAACAGGAAGTTCTTTGAATCATGATTGATTTTAGAATTGATACAATAGAGATACTTGGAATGACAGAACCAGGTCTTGGAAAATACAATCTCCACCCTACTTAGAGTAACAGGATTAAGGAAGGGCTGCAGCAAAGATCAAGATTTAATTATTTGAGAATATGACCTTCAACAGACATGTGCAAAGCCACAGTCTGGGCGGTCCTGGGTTAAGCTAGAGCCACCATTGGCACAGGGGAGACATCGACAGTGATTGGTAGATATGAGAACTGAGGGGAGGGAACTTAGATGGTTTCCTTAAAGATAGTGGGGTCTGAGGACAGAGGGAAGGAGGTTTTTGCTCTGAGCGAGGTGGCTCTGAAGGAGGACTGAGGAGGTTGCTCTGTTGGAGGACCAGGAGAGAAGGCTGGCTCTGAAGGAGGAGAATTCTCTGGAAACATTTCTTGAAAGGAGGCTCTCTTGAAGGTGGAGCCTGAGGTTGGCATGAGAAGCCTTACCTAGAGAGATCTTGGGTGAGTGATAAAACCAACTGACTGATTTATTCATTCTTATTCCTTTCTTACTTTCTCTCTTTTTCTATTGATTAATCAGTGTATTATAAATTAAATTACTCTATAAAATCCAGTTGGCTTGGGCATATTCATAAATTGGGAATATATTCCCTGGCGACCATCTTATATTTATATAAAACCAAGACACAGTAGAAAACATATTTCAGTGGTCATAATTGATATATATATTTCCCTTGCTCTCAAACATTTTAATTATCACAGTTTATGGCTCCCACTCTCTTATCTACAACTATTTAACACTCAAAACTATTTTAAATCTAACATTTACCACTCTTCTCTCTTGGAATTCATACTAAGAGATAAGGAGAGGTTTTTTGGTTTTTTTAAGTGTATGAGAATGAATGGAAAAACAGAGAATGCTGATCAAGACTTAAAAGGAATACCTGAAAAGTAATGGTGCTCATGCATTAAAATTAATTAATTTAAATGTAAATTAAATATTTACTGAATAAGTTTAGTTGGTCATATTGATATTCAATGTTGTTTTTAATAAAGCATTTTATATATAAATGGGTAGGTTTTCATTTAAGCTCTCTGGAAGCACTATACAGTTTAACAAAAAACAAAGTAGTCCTATTCACTTCTGAAAATTCTGGGCCCAATTCATTGTCCAGCTTCAGTATGTTGAAAGAATATATATAGACCAGTGAACCAGTTCTGTGGGTTGTCCAGCTATGCTTTTCTTAGTCCAAATGGAAACGAATATGGTGCAATTATAAGAAGATTTGGAATGAGAAGACCTAGATTCAAATTTGGGGTCTGCTCTTTACTATTTTTGTGATTTTGGTTAAATCATGTGAGCTACCTCAGTATCTGTTTCATAATCTGTAAATGACAGGACTAGATTAAATTCTCTAAAATTAAGATCTTTTCAAGCTCCAAACTCAATTGATTGGCAACAGTATAAACTCTCCCTCTTAATCCACCCTATCTACTAACTGAACCTAGAAACCCCATCACATCCAGCCATCTGGCTTTCTATCCTGGCTACCTTACCATCTGCCTGCCATATGTGTACCTTTGTAATTAAATACTGTTTTTATGCTATTCTCTGTTTCATGTGTGTTAATTTCATTTCTCCATTTAGATCGTAAGCCCTTTAAGTGTATGGGCCATGTCTTATATTTTTCATGTTTTAAAATGCCTAGAACACAGTTGAGTACATGAGGTGCTTAGTAAATAAGGATTTCCATCTTGATTTGGCCTTAAAATTAATTTCAATATCAAATTGTACCCCCATTGCTATTAGAGATCTAAAACTTAGTATTTTGAGGAATATTTATAAACATTAGTACTGTTAAAATTTGGCAAGAAATATCATTTGCAGCTTTTTTGTAAAGAAGCCCAAAACTGATCCTTCCTATAATTTCTATGTATAGTAACTTGAATGTGAAAAATAATAAAAGAGGAAATTGAAGAAGTTAATAGTAATTTCTATACTTTTTAAATACAGGTACATGGTAGTTGAAAATAAAACTTCAACATCTAATAAAACCATCTTAACATGGGAGCCAGCCAAGAAATTTAACTACATTCTGACCTTTTGGTTATGCTAATGATTTTTTGAAGAATCTTACTCGTATTGGCTATATTAAAAAATTCATGACGTACTATTTTTAGGGCATACTCAGCATACGAGCCCCACAAAGTTGTCGTCCACTTCCCAGTCAAAAGCAAAAGGCCAATGTGCTACTCAGGAAAGCAATGCTAGGAGTAAATGGTAAAAGGAAAAGAGCATTTGAAAAGTCAGTGTTACAAGTGAAAAGTCTGTTACCAAGGTACAAGATTTTTAAAGGAGGAATTGAAAGAGAATAAAAATATTCTTGACAAACTGTAAAAATAAAACTATTTAAAGCCTGTGTAAGAGAGTAGAAATGGCAGAAAAGGTTAATATTACAAAGAAAGAGAAGTTAAGCTAAGCGAGGAGAATGAGTTTATAAAAGAAAAGAAAAGAACTATAGAAAATGAGGGAATAATTACCAGGTAAAACAGGCATGATTAGAATGTTGAAGCTAAGGAGAAAGAGCCTACAAAGGACAGGAAGTAGTGGGCTTACTTTCAGGAAGTGAAATAAGGATGAAACTATATTTTTAACTATGGTGCTCTGGAAAAGTTGGCCAGTGTTGGAAAATTGAAATAGTAAAGTAATTCCTTACCATTCCACAATACCCTTAAGAAGCTGAAAGGTGCTATTATCACCCCCATTTTTTCAGATGAAGAAATTTGCCCTCTCCTTTATCCCTGAAGTTGAAATTTAACAGTTTGATTCAATGGAGAAAATATGCCTCAGTGAGAGAAAGAGAGAAGGAAGGAAGGGGACTTTTTTTTTGTCTTTGGTGACCAATGTTTATCTTTTGAATCCAAAACAATTCTACCCACACAGCCTCTAGTAGTAGGGTGTAACTTTACATTTTAAATCCATTACTGACTTTGCTTCTACCTTTCCAATTATAGAAAAACAATTTTTTAAAGAATGATTTTAAAAGTCAGATGCTTAAGGATAGAAACAATAATTTTAACTTCTTTATTGGATACTTTCTATGGCAGTACCTGAAATATTAAAATTCTAAGTCTGGATTTTTCCAGCAAAAATAAAGTATAAGTGTGCTCACTGACTCATTAATGTTATCAGCATGATTTCCAGATTCCTCAGGAAGAAAAAAAGTACTGTGAAAATATCTTAAACTTTCATAATCCTATGCGCTCCACCTCAAAAAAAGTGACAATAAGGTAGTCCCAGCCACTAAGAGATTATGTAACATGTCAGAAAAATCATGGCATTTAGAATCAGAAGGCCTGATTTCAAATTCCAATTTTATCGCTGTCCTCTTGGTCAAGTTTCTTTGAGTCTTTAGACAAAAGTTTCCTCATTTTTAAAATGAGTCATATTAAATGAATTTCAAGCTCCTCCTTTCACAAATTTGGTAAGTTGGTTTTTTCCCCCCTCATGTCAGGAGCCTTACAATTTCCAATTTAAAATTTAAGGGATATGTGTTCTGATTTTGTCTCCTACTAGTGCTTACCCTTTTTCCAGATATATGGTCAGCGCTAGAATACCTGCTTACATTTTTCTGGATTTTGATTAGATTCTACTTAGGTACCTTTGAACAACAACAACAACAACAAAAATACAAGAGCATGGCAGTGGAGGCTAGACATGTTTCATCCTCACAGTCATCACTACACAAAAAGCTGAGGTTGAAGTCAATGGGAAGAAGGTACCTAGCCTAGCGTCTATCCCAGAATAAATGTATGTTGATTTGATTTGAGCCACAAAATCCAAGGGAATCATTTGCATTCCCCATATTGTGCCAGACATGGAAGGAAATAAAAAGATAACTAAGTTATGGAAATTGGTATATGATAGGAGCAAGATGATGTGAAACTCTTAGAGAATTTCATGAATCTGAATTTTGTCTTGACTAATAAATTCCTGTTTCTCCATTTCTTATATACCCAGAGATAAAAGTGCCAGGATAATACTCATCATCACAAAAACTAACATTTAGTTAATGTTTTAAAGTTTATAAAGTGCTTTACAAATATTATCACATTTTATCTATATAGTAACCCTGAGAAAGAGGTGCTATTTCTGTCCCCATTTTACAGATGAGGAAATTGAGACAGAGATTAAATGACTTGCCCATGGTCATAAAGCTATCAAATATCTTAGATCAGATTTGAACTTAGATATTCCTGACTCCAGGTCTTAGAAGAGCTTGGATTTTAGGACAATAAATTTGTGGCTCAGAAAGAGAAAACGATGCAAATTGAAGAAAAGAGTTGAATCTGATATAAAACTTCTAATCTGAGTGATAAGGAAGATGAGAGTTGAAAATTCTTGATTAAAATTGTAAGAAAGAGAAGTGAGGCAGAAGAGCAATGGAGACAAGGGTTCTCATCATTTTTCTGCCATTCCCATGCTATGTTTCCTTGGGCAAGTCTTACATTATCTCTGGGCCTCAATTTCCAAATCTAAAAACTAAAGTTATTGGATTAAATGTTGGGATCCTCGAAGCTTTAGCTTTCTATTAGTCTGTAAGTCTAAGATCAGTATTAAAATTATTGGCATGATTTTCAGGAGGCTATAAGGACCATCAGGTTTATATATAAATTCTTGGGATTGCAGATTTTTAAATGCCACAAAAGGAGCTTAGGCTCAAATGAGAGCAGATAATGTTCAGACCAGATTACATTTTGCCCTCCAATAATGAATAGGAAACAGGGCACTGTGATAAGCAAGGGATGATGATCAATATTTGGAATACAGAGATAGGAAAGGAGGTAATTAGGACCATTATAGACACAGTTAACACAGATAATGTAATTTGGAAAATTATACATTTGGATATTATGGGGATTTTTTTCTAAGCTAATGGATTTGCTATGATATCTATTAAAGAACATAAGACTTTTTGCCTCTAGGGAGTCTACTAAAAAAATCAAATATACAAAATTTTCAGTAAGTATAATCTAAAATGGAAAACCAAAGGGAGAGAGATGTTTGTGAAGAAAATACTGTTGTGGCTTCCTGCTTGGCGTTTATAATAATTTTTCATTCAAAGAGTCTTAAAGCACTCTATCTATTAATTTCACATCACAACTCCCCATGAAACAAGTCAAGCATTTTTATTGTGTTTGCCCAAGTTCATTGCACACAATAAGACAAGGCAGAATTGGAAATGAAACCTGGGCATTTTGATTCATTCCCAGCCTTGCTCTGGTTCATGCTGTGACCCTCAGAAAGTCATGCAATCTTTTGGACTCTCAGTTTTTCTATTGGGCAGAAAGGCTGTAATAACACTTTTCTTCCCTTATGTGGGAGGTGTTTTGAAACATAATTATTTTTATCAGGTTCCTTGAGATCCTCTGCATGTTACTGAAATGTGTAAATTAATATGTTAATATTAATTTATAAGAAAAGCTTGTGGATCATGGAGCTGTAGCTGGACGGATACACTTCCCATGCTTTTGACTAAATGAACACCTTCCCTAAAATCATTCCTTTTTTTTTAATAAGGATATATTGGTAGCACTTTCATCAATAATAGAAGATCCAATTACTTCTCTTCTGGATTAAGGCATTCTTTTATTGGGGGGATTTTAATGCTAGAGTGGGAAGTTCAAACATTGCTGATGAAATCTCAGACTAATTAAATGATTATAGCCTAAGGGGAAGGGCAACTAAGATGCTGCTATTAATCTTCCTAAGAATAGCCTCTATATATAGTTGAATAAAAGGATATACCTTGATTTTAAAAGTATAGGAAAATAGTCAAATTCATTTCACTTTCATTTTTTATTTAAAAAGCAACATTCTTAGTCCTTTTTCACCATCATAGGCAATGGGTAACTCCGTTTAAGAATATTGAAATGAACCAAAGAAAATTAATTTTGCTAGGTAAACCCTCCCTGTCATGTCAAAATAGTTATGTTGGATGAAATAAATATTCAATTCTATGTTGGATATTATAATATAGCCCTTGCATGGCTGCATACCTGAAGAGCTGTGAAGGAGGGCAATGAATGGTAGGACTTGACTTCATAATCATACCAAAAAAAAAAAGGAAAATTGGAATTTGGAGCAGAGGGTTGGGAATACTATACCAATAAAGAATAAAGTGACTTTATGGAAATTTGCTTGTAGGTCAAAATAGTCACTGCTTCTTCTTCTTCCCAACCCCATTTTTCAAATATCTATACGTGTAGGGGAATTCACCTAAATTTGTGGCTGGGACATGGCAGCAGTAGGAATTCTGGAAAGGAAGGTTATCCTTTCTCTCTTCCTATCATCATGCTTCTTTGCTAAGCCTAAGAATTATCCTGTTAGGAAAACAGATAGAGTAGGGACAAGAACCACATTAGAGACTTGATTAATTTGGACTAGTACTATTTGATTATCTCTAAGAGACTTCTACTCATCTCGAAAGATGGTTTTGATACCTCTTAAATGTTAAACATTAATGATTTCCATTATTGTTCCTAAAAGGAGAACTTTTCTTAGACCATATCCAAAGAACTTTGGGAGGAAGGTATTGAAGGTACAGATAGGATCAGTACCACATTTTTCTGTCCTCTGTTGGTTGTTACATTTTTTTTAACCACAAGTGGCACTGCTTACCACTATCCTAGTAAGTTCCCAGGAGGATCACCAAAGGACTTGAAATACAGGCAAAGCAGTGATATATATCCACCCTGTTTGATTAGAAGTATTGCATAAGTGCCAGGATCAATATGGAACTCTGTGACTTCCTGTCCTTTAGTGCTCTCCCTTCTATGGAATAGCAATAATTCTCCATTTCAGGTTCCATTATTTGCTTTGTTTTGTTTAATTTAATAACTATACTTAAGTACAATTTGTTTCCTTTGTAATTCTAGATATTTTATTTCATGCATTTAAGAAATGTAGTTCTGAAAAAGGCTTCATAGCCTTTACCAAGCTACCAAAAGGGTTCATGACAGAAAAAATATATAATCAGTATAATCTGATCCCATGGATATGTGGATTTATCCAGCCATCATCATGCTTTCCTGAATTTGCTGTTTCCTGAGCCCTGGTCATATGACCTTGGATTAATGAATCAAACTGATAAAACTGCTTATAGTTCCTATACTCCTGGCATAACATCAGCAAACATATATAAATGGCATATAATAACAATAAAATAACACATAGTAAAGCCTGCATCTACCAAGCCATTTTGTACTTACTGCTTACTTGGACACAGGAATTTTCCAGATAATAGAGAAGTAATTTTGAATACAGGGTTCCAGAAATGACATAGTTTGAGTTTGTTCAATTCCCTACCACACCTGTTCCCTCTGCAAGTAGCAATGTACAAACAATTGAACCCAGTTCCCCCTGGATGTTTGATTGATGGCTACAAGCAGGTTGCAAGATGGCTGCAAGATAGTCACCAGATGAAGATTTATGAATTTTGCAGGAATTCTGGACACAAGATTCATGACATGAGAAAAGGGATTCAAGATCCAGTGGACTTGGGATATGGGTTCCTCTGGTGCAGAAAAATGGACTTGGACAGAGAGAGAAATGGTCATTGCTTTTTTTTTTCTTTTTAATCTTAACTACAATATCATTCGTAGGGACCTCTGGCTTTTTCCTTCAGCAACCAACTCATGGAGCAGGCTGAATGGAACCAACAGCTATCCTTGGCTTTGAGAAGCTATGCTGTACTAGCATCTCTTTCTAACTTAGAGACTTCTCTGGCAGCTGAATGTTGTCACTTCCTCTCTTACTTCCCAAATGGAGCAATGTTTTACCCCTCTGTACAGTGAAGAAGGAACTAGAGTATGCATTCTACATATACAGTAGAGTGTAATTTTGTTGAAGACAGGATCTCTTTCATTTGGGTCTTTGTATCCCCAGTATCTTGCACATAGATGGCATTTCATGAATGTTGAATTGAACTGAATCGTAAATACATTTTAAAGGGAGCTTTCCATTCTTGCAAGCCAGTACTCACTTGCTTTTCAACTGAAGGTATGATTTGGTAGAGCAACAGCTAACTGCCATCAGAATGATCCATTGATTTATAACAATATCAAGCCAGAAATATAATAGTTAACATTAGTCTTTAAGTAGATACCCTTGATAATAGAAATGTGATGCTGGAAAGCTGAGATAACAAAGCTTGAAAAGTGTCATCTAATATATAGCATCTATAAGGAACCTTGCATGTTAAAGGACCTTTATTTAATCCACAAATTTGCATTACTAGTTTGGGGAAAGGGAGGGCAGGTGTACAGGCAGACAGGGTTTGCTGCTAACTTAAACTCACTTATAGGACATCTGATACTCAGATTATAGTGTCACAGAACTGGAAAGGCACTTAAAGACCCTCCACTCCAACACTGTCATTTTATAGATGAAGAACCGGAGTTCAAAAGTAACTTGCCCAGGGTGATACAGGTAATAAAATGGTAGACCCTGGATTGGGATTTCAGTCAAAAGTCTTACCACTGTACCATTGTTGGACTAGATTAGCTGATTATATTATGTGTTATCTACAGTCAGTAATGAAAACACATTTTATTTGCAGGGTGTCTGCATTTGCAGAAGGCTTGTAGGGTGCAATTTGGTTAATTGGTGTTTTAGTAACATTATATTTTGACAGCAATTTCTATTTTGGTAGCAAAGCAGAAAAAATGGGAATTTGTGTTGACTATACTAGAAATGAATTTAGAGGATTCAAATGTTCTACTATGAAACTCATCTATCCCATAGGGGAGTAACATGCCCAAAGCTATCCCTGCCCTAAATTGCAAAAGCCTAATGATGACTATGGGGAGGAGTTTTTGCGTTTGATAATCTATTGTATTCTGTGTCTTCAGCTGATAGGCTATTTCTGTTCACTGTTTGCTGTTGGAACTTAACTCTAAACTTCTGTTATTAATGTATTCTGTTGCATTTACATTCTCTCAGAAGCCTTTTTACAAGAGAAAATGATACCCTGAAAGCCCAGATAAGATATGAAAGGACTTAATCAACAGACTAGTCCAATTTTAGTATAATTTTTAAATTTAGTTTATTTACCCTTAATAGAATTTTCCTAGTGTTGCTTTCAAGGTCCTGGGACTAGCTAGTCCCGTGACTTGTAACACAGTACATCTTAAGAGACTTGGAAAGGCCAATTATAGACTGGATATGAAAGGTGAGTAAAAGAGTCAGGAATGATTGTTGGGTTATGTACCTGGGTGACTAGAAGGTTAGTGCTATCTTCAAAAGAAATGGGAGAGTCTGGAGGACAAAGAAGTGTTTTAGGTTAAAAGTCTTCTTAGAGGCACACAAACACAAAGAAATAGTTCCTACATGATAAATTAACCAAGGCAAGACAAGAAAGAGAACCAATTAATCTAGTATCACTATTGGTTGGTGTCAAATTGTTGGTTCTTCTCCCAGTAGCAGGGGGCCCGGACTTTATCACACACTGGACTACCAGGTTCATTTACATCCCTATGATATCCAGTTGATCATACTCTCATTTTTAACCATTACTAAATTGTTTTGAAAACTACATTTTGTTTGTGCTTTTATAGTTTAAGATCTGGTTTTGCTGGGACCCCATTCCTTCTCTCATTCTTCATTATTTCCCTTGAGTTCTAGACTTCTTGTTCCTTCAGATGAATTTGGTTGTTATTTTTCCTAGCTTTATTAATATAGTTTGATGTTTCAATTGGTATAGTTCTGAATGAACAACAAATTTAGTTAACACTGTCATTTTTTGCATATTGGCTCAGCCATGAATAGTTAATATTTTTCCATTTATTTAAGTCTATTTTTCTACAAAGAATTCTTTGGAGTTTTATTCAATAAACATTTGTTAAGAGCTTCCATGTGCCAGGTTAAATAAATATCTGTTACAAAGAATTATATAATTCTATATTTCTGCTATATTATAAATATAGCTTCCTTAAGATGTACAGACAATCCTTGTTTTATAAGAGATAACATGTATATTAAATGATTTATCTACTTTTATTTTTTTTTTAGAATTCATAATTCCATAATGTGGATACTCATTCTTTTGGGCAATTTTACAATTTCCTGAATAGTAATTAATGAACAATAGAATTATTTCTGTTGACATAGCAACCAGTAATTTCTTACCAATCTCTATCTTGCCTCCAAAATCAGAAAAAAAAGTTCCCTAAGCGTTGACAATATGATTTATTTCCTGCAAGATCTAAAGTTTTTACTGTTGCTTCAAAATCCTAAATCTATATGTAATCTTTAGTGTTGCTTCTAAAAAAAGATCTTCCTTTATTTCAATTACTCTTGGATTTTTTTCTTGCATATATATTATAAGATGTGTGAACTATAGCATTTCCCCTTACTGGTTAAATGGCAACACTGATGTTTCTGACTTTGTAGTCATTTTTGTAATCTGTTCATTGAATTTCACAAAGAGGTTCCTTTAGATTTTTCTTCCTTTCTTTGTGGCATTTACTCAAGAAGAAAAATAGGGATATCAAAACCTTAAAAGTAGTGATTTTTTGCCTACAAGTACATTGTGAAAAGTGTAAATTTTACCCTTTGTAGTCTTTTCTGAAATTATGCAGTCATGCTGAATTTTTAGTATTCAATGTTCTTTGAGATAATCATGTCCCATCCCCTCATTATAAAGATGGAGAAACTGAGGTCCAAAAAAGTGAATAGATGTTACCAACATTTGACCCTCCAAGTTATAATTGCCTTCAGCACCTGATTAGGTGTTGTTGTTTTTTTAACATTTGCTCTTTTCCCCTGCCTTTTTCTTGACTTTCACTTTTATTTTAAAGGTGGGGTTAGGGCACTCTCTTAAATTTTAGGTTTTTCTTGATACAAATCTTAGCCTTATTTCTGAGTTTCTACAAGTTTCAGTTCTTCCAAACTGAAAGCTCTGAGAGCCACCTCCCATTGATGATTCATTCATCTCCTGAGACTGCTGATGCCTCATATTCTAGCCTCAGGTTTGGGCATAAGCTTTTGGTCTCACTTTGGGCTTGGCTACACACAAGCACACTGTAGGCTGCCCTAGTATGGAGTTCCACCTTGAGCTTTGGAAAGGGTCAACCCGACACCCATAAGCCAGCACCATAGGAACTACCCTTGTGGGGATTGGGGGCCCAGCTGTGAGTGTACCCTGACCCCAAGTGCTACACAGACTGCCCCAAATTGTTTTTCAGGTCCTCACCAAAGCCTGGGCTGGGTCTCCTGACTTCACTTTGGGCCCACAAAGATCAGGCTACCCAGCACTGACTGCCCGGGGCTAGAATTCTGGACCTCACTGCAGGTTTGCTTGGAACTTTAAGGATATACATTGGGTTACACTGCTCTTAGCCCAGACAGGGTCTCAGGATCTGGATGTTGGCTTAGGCCTAGATTAAGAAGTTGGAACAGTAGTTGTGGGATAGAGAGGGGTTACTGTTGGCTTCCTCCTTACTCTTTGTTGTAGCCTCCAATTGGCTATGCTTCTACCTCACCCCAATGACCCAGGTGCTCTCTGCCTACCTTTCAAGTTGTTCTCCACATGAAGTTTGCTTCATTCTGTCTCTTTGTTGGTTCTTTCACTTCTGTATTCGTTTTGTAACATTATTCTAAGATTGGTTCGAGAGGGCCAGTGGTCATTTCAAGCTTCCCTTCTACTCCTGTATCTTGACTCCATCTCTAGGGAGTTCTCCATTGGTGAGGAAAAGGAATGTCTATCCCAAGCATGTGAAGACTTCCTCCCTGGAAGAATGGACAGATTAGAACAGTTTGTTCCAGTGTCCATGAAGGTGGCTGAAGTAGAGGCTGTGAAATGATAAGAACTAAGTTAAACATCAAAGATGCCAATGTCATCCACTGCATGCTGGGCCATTACCAGTCATCCTAATTTTTGTCTTGCCCCTGGACTTCAATGAAGTAGGAAGTGAGAATGAGACTGATGGTGTTGTGTTAATCTGTCTCACTTAAATCCGATTCACAGTCAAGTCAAGATATCAGCCAGTAATACTCTTTGAAAATGAAGAACAAACAACTGATTAAAACCTATTTGAAGGCATGTGAAGTATATTCCTTTGTATTCCACATAGAACCTAACATGGCTCTCTTTAAGTAGTATTATCACAAATATTTATATACATGTTCTTCACTTAGTAAATATTACTTGAACACATGGCACAATAAGTTCTTTGGAAAAAATATGCCAGTATGGTGCCTTTGTACACAATCCATTACAAATATTGGGAGTATGTGGAAATAAAGTAGGACAATATTCCCTCAACTTTTCTACAAGAGTACAAGACTGAGAGGCAAGAATGTGGGTTCCAGTGAAAAAAGCACAATGAGATCTTGTATTTGCTATGTTTTTCAGTAGTTGTGTGTTGGTAAAAATGTATTTGCTGTGGAAATTAAATGCCATATCTCTTCACTTAGCCTGTAATCCAACTGTTTTCTAGGCTTTTTTTTATTTCCTTATTACAGCAGGTGATTTACATTGGGTAAATTTATTTATTATTTAAATTATTATAATAAGTATTGATATTTTGTCCATATTCCTTCTCATATCGGTAATTTGCTTATTTAATCCTTAGAGGAATTTTTGAAATTTCTTTTTTTCATTTTTATTTATTTGTGATTTTTATTAATTTTTGATCCTTGTCTTGTAAAAGCTTACCTATTCCCATTCTATACCCTCATTAAGGATGTTCTTGAGATAGATAGATAGATAGATAGATAGATAGATAGATAGATAGATAGATTATTTGCATAAAATGTATATCAATGGAAAAATGCACATGTGGGTTAGTAGTTATTGATATACTCGGTTGCCTTTTTGGTAGTAATAAAGTCTGAAATTTCCCCCCATAATTTTGGTATTTTTTCCTTCAGACCTCTTGAAAATTAATCTGTTAACTATCTCTCCTAGTTGTTTCCCCTCTGCTATGGAGTTCCTCTAGTTCAGCTTATTTTCTCATCTTTATTTTTGTTAGTGCCATTTCTTCTTTGTCTATACACACATTCAAGATTGTGACATTTTAGTCCAACTGGGATGACTACACTGTCCTCACTGGTGAAAGAGGTTGTTGTAAAAAATCTTTATAATTCTTTTCCATCTTTCATCTGCCAGGATATCTATAGGCTACTTTTTCCCTTTCTCTGCTTCTCTGTGGTTTATGAGGTAATACTGACCATATCTTCATCATCCTTCTCCCTAACATTTTATAAATGAGTTAATAGGTTAATTACTTGACTACTATATATCTCCACTTGGCTTGTAAGTCAAGTGTTTGCTAACCCTTTTTGGGTTTTCTTGTTATAGCAATGATTTACATTGGTTAAATTTATCTATGAAATTATCATAATCAGTGTTGATGCTTTTTTGTCAATATTTTTTTATATAAATAACTTGCTTACATAGTCCATAGTGCATTTAAAAAAAAAAACATTTCATGCCATATCTTCTTTTTTCTTCTTTTTATTTGTTATTCCAGGTTTTTTTTTTTCATTAATTTTGGTCTTTGGCTTTAACTAATCAATGGTCCCACTGGGCAAGTATAGCATAGTCTATTTGGGAATAACTCCCACATTATTAATGGGTCATTTCCTGTCCATTAAAAAAATTAATTTTTTTATAATGCTATTTAGTGCTCACCATGCCTATTGCCTTCTAATTCCCTGTTTTCAGGAAGTATTCATGATGTCTAAGCATAAGGCATAGAACCGTAGGTCCTCAGCTTCTTTCACTTTTTGCTCCTCAGTTATTGTTTCTAACTATCACCATCCATGTCTATTTCCATCTTCTCATTAAAATCACTGACTACGAAAGGATATGTTGACTTCTTTGGAAGGCTCCTATTAAGTTCACTGTAGAAATTCTCTGACTCTTCATCCTTTCCAACAGATGTTGGTCCATAAGCTACAATTATTTTCAGGTGCTTTTTCCCCCAAATACTGGTAATAAGTGCTGCAATAGGAAATAAACAGATATCTCAGGAAATGGTATTTCTTGTTGCCTTGGACACAAGTTAAAAACAACCCTTTATTTGTCTCTCAAAGGAGAACCTGTAGGCCATCCTGACATTTAGCTGCAATTTCCTTCTGGTACAGATCTGTTTATAGAATGTCAAGAATGTTCTAATTTTCCTCCAGTAGCATGTCCCTTGGTCCATTGGACAAGGTTATCATATTTAGAGTACCAGCTGCTAAGTCAATGTTTCCTGAGGGTTTAAAACTGTTTCTTAGTGCCCTCAGCTTCCTTACTTCCAGTATGATGCTAAAGCTGGAAAAGGGGAATGGGACCATTCCAGAAAGAAGAATATTCTTTGTGTCATGGGTTGCATGCCCAAAGAATTCATCACAAGTTAGCAACCTACTGTTGAGTCTCCTTTTGACTAGCTAGACTGGTCCTTGGAAATAAGGCACAGTCTATTTATGGTACGATATTTAAAACCTTTCCAGCAGGGTAGAGCAATCCAGAGATTTTGTTCCACAGGCATAGATTTCCAGAGCCCAGAATCATCCCATTGCCCCAACAAAGCCATTGGATTAAGATTTTATGGAAGCTTTCTTAGTAGGAGAATGTCTTTGGGAAGGTCAGCCTTACAAACACTGAAAAGACTGGTCGACTGAGATTAGGGGCATATTAATCTAAACTCTCCATATGCTTTGACCATTTCTTTTCCAGAACCCACTGCCAAAGATTTTGGTCCTACTCTGGGTTTGAAAAAGTCCAGTTCACTGGAGAGTTTGCAAACAGCCGTAGCTGAAGTGAGAAAGAATGATCTCCCTTTCCACAGACCTCGTCCACATATGGTGCGTGGGAGAGGATGTAATGAAAGCTTTAGAGCAGCCATTGACAAATCTTATGATGGACCTGAAAACTTAGAGGAAGGTAAGTCACTATTTTTTAAACCATTTCTTTATTGCATGACACACTAGGAATTGTGGGAATGAATGAGCATTAAACTACAGAGGCAAATGTTTCAAACCTTGTAATTATAACTCTAATATTAAAAGTAATTAATTTTCCTGATCTTTTTGCCCTTTGGCTCAGAGAACATTGGATTGGATAACCCAAATTGCAATTTATTTTTCAGTATAAACTATAAGGAAAAAATGTTCTCCTTCACATTCCCACAAGGACCCCCTGTCATTTATCCTTAGGGTAGGAGCACGAAGGATGCTTTGCCTGACATTCCTTTTTTTCAAGTCATTAGAAACAGCATCATCGCAAGGACTGACTGCATTAATTGGGTAGAGACAGTTAGGTTATATTAGTACTCAAAATCTCTTCTCGAAATAAACTCGTACTGTTTGCTTCCCAGCATGTGGGCTTTCTGAACTGATCAAGGTTAACAAGCCAGCTTTCAGAGAGATTAGTGTTTTACCGATTGTCAGGCCTTTCATACTAGCAAATAACCCACTAATAATGCTCTGTCTACCTCACAATAGAGAGCCTTGCTTGAAGTAACCAGATTTGAATCAATCTCTCTTACACATATTTATCAGGTAGTCACCTGGAAGGGCAGAATTCTATAACACTTCTTTTTCATTGTTTTGTATTTTGCATTTTAACTTTTTTTACTAACCATAAATGGCCCAGAACCATCTCTATTGATTTTTTTGTCTTTCTTTTTCTTTCTTTCTTTTTTTTTGTATTTTTTCTGTGCAGATGGTCTGTCTGATAAGAGCTCTCGCTCTGGTCAAGGAGCTCTGAATTGTGAATCTAACCCTCAGGGGAATGCTGTGCTAGAGGATATAGAAAATAAGGCCAAGAAGGACAAGAAAAATAAAGACAAGGAGAAGAAAAAGGAAAAGGGCAAACTGAAAGTCAAGGAGAAAAAACGGAAAGAAGACAGTGAGGATTCTGAGAAAAAAGTTAAGAAGAAAGGGTTTGGTGCTATGTTGAGGTATGGTCTTTCTTAGCAAAGGAAATTAATATCACTTCATTTTAATGCGGGTGAAATGTATTTGTTTTATTTGCCTTGGAAGAACTGGAAAGGGGACCTGTTTTATTATTTAAATGCGTACATATTCTGATTTAAGTCTTGACATTTGGCAATGGCGAGTGCAAGCTAGATGTTTAAGTTAAGACAATGAAACTCCATCCTCAGGTGACAGATCTCCATGATGCCCTTGTCAGAGGAAATATGTTGGCAAAAATCCTGCTTAGGGAGCCAAGAGAAAGGACTTCAATTCTAGATAACAAGGTCTGCTTTATTCAGGAACCCTCAGGTTTAATGATATGCTCTCCATGCTGTAAACCTTAAACTACTCTAGAAATGATAGCTATCTTTTTATTATTCTGATTACTGTGTCAGCCACAGAATTCTCCATTGGCAAAGAGAAAAGGGTAAGAAAATACTATTAAACAAATAGGCACTCTTGAAAATCCTTTCTTTAAATTGGATGAATTGAAGTAGGTAAATTTAATGCCACTTCTGTGGAAATGAATGGTTATCTATTTGCTGTAAACCTCTGTGGTCCACACAGCTGTCACTACTGACACTAACAACCTTCCCTCTCTCTTTTTTTTAATGCCCAATGAATGTCTTTTCCCCTAGATGGCTTATAGCTTTCTCTGGCCCTGCTGACCTATATGTAGTTTGTCCAAATTAGCCAGATCTCTCATGAGATTATATTTTCCTATGATCCTACAGTCTCTTCTTATCCATTTCTCACATTGCTTTCTGACCATCTTCTTATTCCCCCAAATCCCAGGAATTAGAAGAATTTATAAACTGTGACTTATACATCCTAAAAATAGTGGCCCCAAATACTCTGTCAAGAAGGTAAATATTACTGGGAAGATGCTTTAAGAACTCTATGGGAATTCATAGTTCTTTTCTCTTGCCTCTGTAATATGAAGAGAATACTCTTCTTGTTCCAAAAATCAGTTGCTTATGGAATAAAATAACTCAAAAACTCAGAAATTAAATATCGTTCCAGCTTACTTTTCAAGCCTCATTTCCTTCATCTGCCTTTCCTCCAGGCACTCTGTTTTCTAGTCAAACTGGCCTTCTTACAGTTCCTGAACCTCACTCACCTCTTCCCACCACCGTGCATTCACATTGGTCATCTCCCATGCCTAAAATGCACCCCCTCTTTAATCAATGAACATTTATTATCTGTACTTTGGATCAGGGACTTAGCTAGGATTGTGACCAAGAGATGGGTATTGACAATAATATTTAACTTCGGTTCAAGGATGAGCAAACCCCAAAGGAGGTAACTCCTAAAGTTGGATTTATCTGAAACTTAGATCAAAGAATAGCTTTTCAGACAGAACCTCAAGAATTGGGAGAAATAGTTATTACTAGGAATAATTGTATCAGAATTCCAAAATATATCTTCATTCACTAGAGCAGTGGACTGAATCTAATCCATTAAAATATCAGAGACAAGAGAAAAAGACTGAACCTGTGGTTTTATTGGCATTGGTAATAGATATAAATGTTAAATCCTACATTTGTATTTTTGAAAAATCAGTTATACTAGTACAAGACAGAGGAGGCATGGCTAGATATCAGTCCATGAGACCTAAATGAGATCCAGGGTTTTCAGCATAAGCTGAAAGATGAAAATGAATCAGTCTTTTCCAACAAAGACTTTAATTCCAATTTCTCCAACTCGCCTTCACAAATTTCTACAAGCTGAAATTTTTCTCTCATTCTTCATATTTTCCGAGACTTCTTTGGCTCACTACTGCTACGAGACTCTGCCTTTTCAATGACATACTCTACTTTCAATTCTATTTATCAGTATCAGAGTGTATCCTCTCTAAGTGAACTATAAGATCCTTGGGGATCAGTATTTTGCCTTTTTTAGACTTGCCTCTCTAGAGCTTTAAACGGAGAAGACAATTATTAAATGTTTGTTGAATACAAACAATGCGAAAATACATATGGAACTAGATCAGTGTATAAGCTCATGTTGGACCATGAGGGAATAGAGGTTTCAGGGAAAATGCTATCTACCCTCTCAGCTGCCTTGTCCCTCTACATTTTTCTATGGCAAGATTCTTGGAACTATTTCTTTCAGAGATTCACAATTTCTCAGTTTCTTTTCTCTTGACAATTTTGGTAAATTTAAATTTTCCAAGGAGGTGCCTGGTTTTATCTTCAGTGTAAAATAGCAACTTGTTTTGCATAGCCTTTTGCTTTTGAATCTTTTTGAGCATATTGGAGTCACTGCTACAGGCACATTTTCAACAACAAAGGACACAAAAGCTGTTACCATTAGTCAACAGATTTTACTTCCTTCCTCAGCTGTTGTTCAGATATTTACTTATTTTCCCTTGCGTTTTGTTTTTTTTTAAAGATTGAGTGTTTTTTGATGTAGCTTCTTTTGGACTTAGACATATGATTGCAAAGTTAGCATCTCACATCTGAGTTTTTCATAATTTCATTTTCAAATTCAGTATCCTTAGTAAGGGCCAATTATATACAAGACACTGCACTGTTCACATAGCTAAGCTCTGGGGAGACAAAGACTCAACCAAACATTTGTTAAACACTATGCTAGATGCTGGGAATAGTAAGACAGAATGAAAGAATGTCTGCCCTCAAAGAGCTTATAGTTCATCAGAGAGAAATATGTTAACCTATGAACATACACAACATAGATGCTCATTTCTATCTCTCTCTATATAGATACAGATATATGAACACTTGTGCCTGAGGGGTTAGGAAAAGCCTCATTCTGGAGATCTCATTTGAACTGAATTCTGAAGGCAACCAAAGATTCTAAAAATACAGAAATGAGGAGGAAAGGCATCTCAAAGATGGGGGACAGCATGTTGGATGAAGGGCAGCATGGAAGCCAGAATGACCAGGTTATAGAAGATAAGAAAGAGGGAAATAATATAAAACAAAATTTAAGGGAGAAAGTTGGATCCAGGTTGTGAAAGGCTTTAAGTGAAAACAAAGGGATTTTAAAAATTTAAACTTATTTGTTTGTTACCATAAATACCCAATTAGCTCCCTGGACTTCCCTTCCAACATTAGAAAAGTTATCATTCAACAAAAAGACATATGTGTATATAAAACAGTGTCTTACTTATTTCTGTTTTTCAGTTCTTTCTCTGGAAGTGGACATCCACAAGTCATTTTTCAAACAATATTTATCTTGCTATATATAATGTTCTTTTGGTTCTGCTTGTTTTACTCTTCATAATTTCATGTAGATCTTTCCACATTTATCTAAAATTAGCCAGTTTATAATTTCTTAAGGTGCCATAGGATTCCATCACAGTCCTATGCTACAACTCATTTAGCTTGTCCCCATTGATGGGCATCCTTTCTTCAATTTCCAGGTCTTTGTCACCACAAAGAGAACTGACATGAATATATTGGAACTATAACTTCTTTTTTATTTTTCCCTGATCAACTTAAGAAATAGCCCAATGGTGATACACAGTTTTATAACTCTTTGGGCATAATTTCAGATTGCTCTCCAAAATGGTTGTACCTTTTAACAATTCCACCAACAGTGGATTATTGTCCTCATTTTTCCACATCCCCTCCAAAATTTGACATTTTCCCCTATTATGGTTTTAACCAATCTGATAAGCATGAGATTTCTCAGTTGTTTTCATTTGCATTTTTCTAATTGATTAATTGAAAGCATTTTTCATATAATTATACATTGCTTTCATTTCTGCATCCAAAAACTGTCTCTTCTCATGACCTTTTGTTAGTGGAGGAATGGCCTAACATATATTTGACAAAGTTCCCTTTATATTTTAGATATGAGAACTGTATCCTAGAAACTTTTATGTAATTTTTTTTTCTACTTACTCCTTTCTTTCCAATCTTGGCTACATAGGTTTTATTTGCATAAAACCTTTTTAATGTAAAATATTCAAAATGATCAGTTTTACATCTCATAATGCTTTCCCTCATCTGTTTATTCACCAGTTTTTCTTCTAGAAATCTGATAAGTAATATATTCCCCATTCTTTTAATTTGCTTATGATAGCTCTTGAATGCCTACGTCATGTATTCTTTTTTATCTTATCTTGTCAAATGGTGCAAGATTGATATTTATCTCGTTTCTGCCAAACTGCTTACCAGTTTTTTCCAATAATTTTTACAAAATACTAAATTTTCATCCCTAAAACATGGACCTTTGCTTTTATATCAAATACAATGTTACAATAATTTCTTGCAACTGTTTTTGCTCTCTTTTCTATTTCTTAGCCCATACCAGATAGTTTGATAACTATTGCTTTATAATATAGTTCAAAATCTGGCTATGCTAAACCTGCTTCCATTAATTTTTTTCATTAATTCCTTTGAAATTCTTGACCTTTTACTTTTCCAAGTTAATTTTGTTATTATTTTTTATAGTTCAACAAAATAATTATTTGGTAATTTAATTGAGATGGCATTGAATAAATAGATTAAATTAGGCGGTATTGGCATTTTAATTATGCTGGCTCTGCCCACCAATGAAAAAATTAACATTTCTCTATTTAAACCTGACTTTATTTGCATAAAAATTTTTTATAATTATGTTCATGTAGTTTCTGGGTTTATTTTGGCAGATTTACTCCTAGGTATTTTATTTTATCTATGGCTATTTTAAATGGATTATCTCTTACTATCTCTTCTGGAAGGATATTGTTGCTGACATATAGAGATGCTGATGATTTATGTGGGTTTATTTTATATGCTGCTACTTTGCTAAAATTATTGATGGTTATAACTAATTTTAGTTGAATCTCCAGAATTTTCTCTATTGTCATGTCACCTGTGAAAAGAGTTTTATTACCTCTATGCCCATTCTGATTCCTTCAATTTCTATTTCTTCTCTTTTTGCTATTCCTAGCATTTGTAATACAATATTAAATAATATTGGTGATAATGGAAATTCTTGTTTCACTCATGATTTTATAGGGGAGGTTTCTAACATATCCCCATTATAGATAAAGTTTGCTGATTTTTTAAAAGTATATGCTTCTTATTTTAAGGAAAATATCCACTTATAGCTATGCTTTCAAGTGTATTTTTTCAAAAGCTTTTTCTGCATCCATTGATATATGATTTTGTTACTTTTTTGATGTAATCAATTATGCTAATAGTTTTCCTTATATTAAACCATCCCTGAATACTGGTATAAATCCTATTTGGCCATAATGTATAATCTCTGTGATATATTGTTGTAATCTCTTGGCTGATATTTTATTTAGGATTTTTGTATCTATATTAATGAAATTGGCCTATAATTGTCTTTTTCTGTTTTTGCTCTTTCTGGTTTAGAACCAAATTTGTTTCATAAAAGGAGTTTGGCAGGACTCCTTCTTTACCAATTGTTCTAAATGATTTATTTATTATTTGAATTAGATGATTTTTAATATTTTGGTGAAATCTACTTGTAATTCCATTTGATCGTAATGCTTTTTTCTTAGGAAGTTCATTTATGGCCTGTTCAATTTCCTTTTCTAAAACTGGTTCATTTAGATATTCCATTTCCTCCTCTGTTAGTCAAAGCTTATAGTTTTGTAAGTATACTTTTATTTCACTTAAATTGTTAAGCCTGTTGCCATATAATTGGGCAAAATAACTCCTAATAATTGTTATGATTTCATCTTCATTAGTGATAAAATTGCCCTTTCCATTTTTGATGCTAGTGATTTGTTATTTCTTTCTTTTTTAAAAATCTTTTTAAAAGGGTTTCTTTTTAATCCTAGTGGAAGCAGGGGAGAGGGAAGAAGGAAGGAGGGGGAGGGAAAGTACCCTGTGCCAGACATTGAACTAAACACTTTCCAAATGTTATCTTATTTGATTTTCACAACAACCACAACCCTGAGAAAGAGATAATATTAATATCCTCATTTTATAGTTGAGGAAACTGAAGCAGTCAGAGGTTCAATATCTTGCTAAGGATCACATAACTAACAAGTATCTGGTGATGGATTTGAACTATACTCTATCCACTGTCCCATCTAACTACCTCAAATTGGATAAGATATTGGAGTGGGAGAATGGGAAGAGAAGGGAGAAGAATAAATATTTATTTGGCACCTGTTACATTCTAATAACTGTGCTAACTGCTTTAAAATTATCTCGTTTGGAAATAAGATTTGTTCTCTTTTTTAAAGGAAAGCCTTTGTATTAGATAGAGATTTAAAGAGATTAATTCATTCTTAATATAGTTGAACAATAAGGAAAATCACATTTAATTTGTATCTTTTGGAGTCAGTGGTAAACCACTTCAGTATCTTTGCCAAGAAAACCCCAAAAGGGCTCATGAAGAGTCAGATAGTGTCTCACTGAAAACAACATACAACAGTCATAAGAAGAAGAATTCTTAGAGTTATAAGAATAATATGCCCTGGTAGAATAGGTGAATGGACTCTGGTGTAGACAACCTGACTTCAAATCCTTCCTCTGATATTTGCTTCCTTTGTGACCTTGGATCTAGTCACTTATCTTCTCCTCACCTCAATGTCCCTTAAAATGGTCTTCATCTCTCAAAGAAAGCTGTTGTACTACATGGCCACTGAGGACCCTGCTATCTCTAAAATTTCATATGTTCCTAATTCTGATGGTTCTACATGCTTGTACTTCCCTGATTTCTATAGTAATTCATTTAGACAGTTCACTTGCAGTCTTTTGGAAGGTCTCATGCAATTCTATCTACTAATAAAGATAAAATAAACAGGATATATAGCAAACTGATTCTAAATAGGTTCACAGTGCACTCCTTCCAATAAGACATGAACTTTAGGAATTAAAATCAACTTTTCTGTCAAGGTTGACTATTGGTATTGGCTCAAATGACTCTTTTTTCTATGAGCTGACCACAGATAGAAATGCTACCAGTTAAATGTATCAATATAAAATCTTCTATTTCTAAAAGGTTTCCTGTTGTGACTTATGCAGATGAAAATACCCATAAGATGGGTCCATTTAGCAGCTGTGTACCTACTTCTGAAATGCAAGCAATTGGTAAATCACTCATGGCCTCCACAAATTATGGCTTAAAAAGCACATTCTTTTTAACCTGAGAGTATTGAGAAAATTAATTTATTAATGCTGGTGAAGCACTTTGAAAATGGAATTGCTGTACTAAAATGGAGAGCGTCAGTGTTATTTATCCAATATATGTCTTGAAAATGTTTTTTCCTCCTTTACCAGATATTATTTTTCTGAAGATGATTGAGTTGGCTCTGCCAGTTGTTACATTAAGTGATTAACACCAAACTACTCAGAGCCTAATATTTTATACTTTTAAAAGTGAAATTCGTGAAGGGAAATCCTAAGACATCATCACCATCCTGGTGCAGATTCTCATCCCTTCATTCCTAAACTGCTGTTTGGACTCTCTGGCACAAGTCTCTTTTCATTGAGCTGTCAAAATAATCTTTCTAAATTATGGGTCTGACCGTTTCACCCACTCCTCTCCACTCCACTCAATAAGCTTGTGCTCCCTGTCACCTTCAGAATCAAATATAAAATCCTTTAGCATAACTACCCCTTTACCTTTCTATTCTTATACCATTCACACCTCGCCAGTCCTACACATACTCTGCAATCCAGTGACTCTAGTTTACATGTGGCTCTTTACACAAGGCATTCCATCTCAAGACTGGACGTTTTCACTTACTGCTCCCCATTCCTAGGATGTTTTCCCTCTCTTCTTTGTCTACTGATTTCCTTGACTTCTTTCTTAAAGTACCATCTTCTATGAAAATTTTTTATCCTAATCCATTATAATTTTAGTGCCTTCCCTCCAAGCTATCCTGAATATAACTTATTTATTTAGTCATTTTCAGATTGTCTCTCCTATTAGATTGTGAATTCCTTGAGAGCAGGGATGATCTTATAAGTCTTTGTATCTCCAGCACTTAGTACAGTGCCCAACACATAGTAGGTACTTAATAAATGCTTGCTGCCTGACTGACAGAAATATTGATATGCTTAATACAAAATATTCGTGACAAGTTCATCCTGTAGAAGAAAATGTTTTATGAGGATCAAGGAGAAAAATGGTTGGAAGGTTAAGGAAGTTATTTAATTTGTGTTCAAGGATAAACCACTTCTCCAAAGAAATTTAACTCCTAAAATTGAGTCTGTCAATTCCTTGGATCAAGTCATAGTTAACATGCTTATAAAACTTTCAGATTACACGAAAATACAAAAAATAGCTAGCACATTGAGTACCAAAATCCAAATCCCAAAATACCTTTACTGACTGGGATAAGAGTTCTTAACCTGAGGTCCATGGACTCCTAAGTGGTCTTTGGATAGATTTCTAGAGGTTCATAAACTTGAATAGAAAAAAAATTTTACATCTTAATTTTCACTAAGCTTTGGTTTTCTTTGTTATCCCCATGTATTTTATTGTATGTGTTTAAAAACATTCTTCTGAGGAGTTCCATGTATTTCATTTTATGCATTTGAAAGCATTCTCCCCAGGAAGAGTCGATAGGCTTCACCATGCTTCAAGAGACCTTGACTAAAATCATTAAGAACTTCTGAGCCAAGATAACTAGCAGAATCAAACTTGATGAAATATAATAAACACAAATATTGTCCTACAATAGGTTAAAAATCAATTACACAAGAATCAAGAGACAGATTGAGAACAGAATATGTGAAATATAAATTGGAATTATAGTGAACTTTAAGCTCAAAAGGAATCAAGACTTAGACATGACAACCAAAAAAATTAAGATTCTAGATTTCATAAATATTGGCATTATTTCTAGAATGATATGGGTGATAATTACACTGTTCTCTTCCCTGCATCAGATCATGTCTGTAATATTATTCTCAGTTTAGTGAGACACTTTGTAGTAAAGACATTTCAGTTCAGTTCAACATTAAACCTATTAGATACATTGTCAGACTACAGCGCATTCAGAGCTACTAGGATAGTGAGAAGACTGGAGACCATGCTAGACCGTTTTTCAGTAAGTATTTATTAAGTGCCTGCTATGTGTGAGGCATTGTGCTAAGTTCTGGGGTTACAAAGAAAGACCAAAAAAAATCCAATCCCTGTCCTCAAGGAGCTCACAGTCTAATGGGAATGGAAACAAAATGGAAAGAACTACTGATGTTTTTACAATGTTCTTTCAAGTGAAAACTGGAGACATAATAGTTGTCTTCAAATATTTGAAAGGGCATTCATTCATGTGAAAGAAAGATTAGACTTGTTCTGTTTGACCCCAAAAGGTTACTAAGAGCAACAGTAAACATCTTGTAATGGAAAGAGGACCATATATGAAGCCAGAGGAGCTAAATTTGAATCCTGGCTGTTATCAAGTGAATGAATTTAGCAAAATCACTGCCTTGGACTTCAGTTTCTTCTTCTATGAAATGAGGGAGTTGAACCAGAGGGTTACTTAGGGCCCTTAGAATTATAAATCTTATGCTTCCTGGAGTACAAGAAGACAAATTTCTACTGAGAAATTGGGGAGTTCTCCATTATTGGAGGTCTTTAAATAGAAGCTGGATGACCAGCCTTGTTAGGATGTCCCATAATTTCTGCTCAGGTACAAATAACCTGTGAATTTATTTCTCTTTGTGGAATTCTATAAATGGATAGAACTGCAGCAAAAGAATAGAAAAGAGAAGGGAATTTTAGCCACATGGAACTACATGACCAAAGAGTTCAGAGTAAGTGGTGTGTTTGAGGTACAGCAAGTACTACAATTTGCCTAGAATTTACACATCTAAAGAGAAACTTAAGGTGGGATGGCTGGAATTGGCTTTTCTTTTTCCCTCAATACTTTGTGTGTGTGTGTGTGTGTGTGTGTGTGTGTGTGTGTGTGTGTGTGTGTTTGTGTGTGTGTGTAACATACATATATGTGTACTTGTGTGTGGCTTATTCATCCGATTTAATAAGGGAAATGAAAATCAGAATTTTGACCATCTGTTAATGCATATAAAAGCAAGGCATGTAAAATGCTGATGGAAATATGCAAAAATACTTAGGAAGTTAGTTCATGGCTGTATGACCCCAGGGGACAGTTAGACATTTGCTAGGTGACCTTTGGGGTTACCTCTACTTAATGCCTTTGTGAACTGAGCAAAAAGAATAGTGGCCTTTCCTCCCATAGGAAGAAACCCAGCCTAAGGGTTACCAAATCTGGTGTGAATTTCCCCAGGCTGTTTTGGGGAGGCAGTTCAACTGCATTTTTTTAACCAGGTGCATCTTTAGTAGTTAGCATATTTGAAGTTCCATAAAAGGCTTGTTTTCCCATATCTAGATACTTCCTGTCACTACTACTCAAAGCTGTAAATAAAAAATAAGCTAGATTTATGTATACTTTTTGTCATTCAGTCACATCTTTGAGATCCCATTTTGTGATTTTTCTTAGCAAAGATACTGAAGTGGGTTTAGTCATTCCCTTCTCCAGTTCATTTTATAGATAAGGAAACTGAGGCAAACAGGATCAAATGTCACATAGCTAGTAAATGTCTGAGGCTGGATATGAATTCATACAGATGAGTCTTCCTGATTCCAAGGCTCTATCCATGGTGCCACATACCTGCCCTAGCACAAGTATTATCAACTCAAGTGAAAATGCTAGAGCTAGTCTATAATCTCTACTCAGTACATTGTTGATAGTACAGATAATAAGCTTGGTTGATAGCCACATAGGTCATCCAATGCATCTTTCTTCTAGAGACAGAAGTATGGTGGTGGGATTACTTTCATGATTTTTTATTTCATGATTCTTTCCAAGTCAAGGAACATGCATTAAGTGCTTACTATATACCAGGTATTGTACAATACAAATATAAGTAGACGGAAAAGCAGTGCTTTCCCTCAAGTTCACAAATATAAGGAAGTTTGGAGAGAAAGATAATGAATTCTCTTTTAGATATATTGAGTTTGAGTCGGCTACATTTAATCTAAATATAAATAAATAATATATATATATATACATATACATATACATGACATAAATAGAATCATTTAATATAAGATGTTAAAAGACAGTTAGAAATTCCCAAAGTTTAATTGATTACTTGATGATAAGAGTTAAAACTTCCTAATTCTGGGTATAATGATAAAAAACCTTGACTCTATTGACAATGAACTTTTTACTTAGAAAAAATATTTTCATACTTCAGGGTAGAGATTGGGTCTTGGACTTTATATATGTTGTATGTAGTTCAATTGGACTTAAAAAAGTTTCATTGATGTGTTTTGTTTTACACTACAAACTTTTATAGATTATATCTCCGCTGCAAGAGGTCTCTTGTAACAAAGTAAAACAATTAAATAAAACTAATAATACAGTGACTTCATCTGAAAGTGCATGCATTGATCCACATCCATAACACTCTCTTTCAACTCTCTATTTCCTTTTTTTATTAATAGAAATCTATATTCCCTCTACCTTCCTATCCCACTATAAAAGAAAAGAAAAGAAAAAAGATGACACGAGATTCCTTATAACAAAAATACACAATCAAGCAAGACAAATTCTCTCATTGACTATATATAAAATATATGTCCCCTTTTGCCCCCTGAATTATAACTTTCTATAAAAATGTAGTATATTTCATCATGAGTTCTCTGAAATCATGGATGATCATTGTATTAATCAAAGTTTTTGCAACTTTGGAAGTTACTGTCATTATAATAAGATTGTATTTTTTCCTGGCTTTCTTCACTTCATTCTTCACCAGTTACAAAAATCTTCATTTTATTGTTCATGTTATTATAAAAATTATTCTTCTGGTTTCATTTACTTTCTTCTTTATCAGTTCATACAAGTCTTTCTGAAATCATCTATTTCCTCATTTCTTATAATGTGACTGCATTCTATCACATTTATATACCACAACTTATTCAACCTTTCCTCAATTGATGAATATTCTTCTAGTTTCCAGTTTTGTTTTGTTTTGTTTTCGCCACCACAGAAAAGAAATGTTACAGGTATTTTTGTATCATCATTTTTCCTTTTGTTGATCTCTTTGTGATATAGACTTAGCAGTGTTATTGCTTATTCAAAAAGCATTCACTTTTTAGCAAATTTTTGTGTATAACTCCAAATTGCTTTCCACAATAGCCTTGCCTATTCACAGGTCCAGCAAGAGTTCATTAATATCCCTGTTTTCTCACAGCCCCACCAAAATTTTATCATTTTCCTTTTTTTCTTATCTTTTCCAATATAATGGATATGAAATGGAATCTCATAACTACTTTAGTTTCCATTTCTCTAATTCATAGTCATATGGAGAATTGTTTCATATTTCAATAGCTAAACTGGCTTACTTTCCTTAAGAAGTGCTTGTCCATATCTGTAAGTCATTTACTAATTGGGAGATGATTCTTATTCTTCTAAGTTTGAATTAGTTCCTTATATCTTCAAAACCAGACTTTTATCAAAGACACTTGATAAAATATTTTCCCCATTTATTTCCTTTTTGATCTTAGCTTCATTAGGTTTATTTATACAATTTTTTAAAGTTTATTCAATCACAATTGACAGGTTTATCTTTTAACTTCTTGATCCTTTGTTTGTTCATTATCTTTTCCCTACCCATAGATCAACTCAGCAATTTTTCCCCATGTTTCTTTAAATTGTTTATGTGTAGGTCAAATATCTCTTTAGAGCTTATCTTTGTATAAGATACTCAATGTTGTTCTAATTGTAATTTCTTTCATACTGCTGTCCATTTTTCTAAGCAGTTTTTGTCAGCTAAGGAATCTTTATCCCAGTAGCTGGGCTTTTGGTATTCATCAAATACTATAGAGTAGTAGTAGTCTCTCGGTAACTGAGGATGACTATTGTCTTTGTGCGTTTTTGTGCACAAAGACACTTGTGCATGAAGATTTAAGTGGAAAAGTCGATGCACAGAGACAGTCCCACTCTCTCGGCATTGGAAGCCTGGGTCCAGTGGCACGAAAAGTCGTTACACCTGGAGACTTCCTCAGCTGCATTGGATGGCTATGTTGTCTTTTGTGCTCCATCACGCCCTAAGCACTCCACAGTGCCTTGCTGCGTTGCCATCTCAGCCATTGAACCTTCTTATTGGTTTCTTCCATCTGTTCAGCCGAAGCAGTCTTCACATGCTGGGTGAGCAAAGCCCTGGTTCACCAGAGGTCGACGACCCGATGGCTACCCTCACAAGGTTTAGCCAGCCTGTCGAAGCTGTTGCCTGGGGTGTGGCCGCTGCCGCGTGCTAGCAGCTACTAGGAGCCACAAGTGAGAGCTATGTAGTACTATGGAGTACTCCATATATTTGTTTCACTATATTGTTTAGCTAATCTGATTCACTGATACAACTCTATTCTTTACCAATACCAAATTATTTTGAGAATTACTATTTTATAATATAATTTGAAATCTGTCACTAATAGGCCCACTTCATTCCCATTTCTTTTCATTATTTCTTTGAAATTCTTGACCTTTTTTGCTTCTATTTGGATTTCACTTTTTTTTCTAATTCATAAGTAATCCTTTGGTAATTTATACTTGTTTTTATGTAGTTCTTATGTTTATCTTACAAGATAAGATTGCAAATATTTTATACATTTGATAGTCATTTTAAATGGAATTTCTCTTCCTAACTCTTCCTGATGATGTTTTAATAATTTGTATAAAATGCTAATTAGCTAATTTGATAAAAAGGAAAAAGGAGAATTATATATATAAAAATATAATTGCCAATACATAAAACAAACAACTTAAATAAATGAATATATATTTATAAATAGATGATATTCAAATTAACAGAACCCAAAATAGATAGTTTAAATAGCTCATTTTTAAAGGAACAAATTTGACAAAATGTAAATGAAATTCCAAAGAAAACACTCCAGAGGTATTCAAAATTGAATTGCATCAAACATTAAAAGAACAGTTAATTCCAACACTATATAAAAAAGAAAACAACTTACCAAATTCCTTCTATGACCCAGATAAGGTCTTGATATAGAAAGGGAAAAGCAAAAAGGAAAATAAAATTATAGGCCAGTAACATTAATAAACAGATAAAAAATGAAATAAAATATTTGCAAAGAGTAAAGCAACATATCACAAAAAGTTACACACATACATTATACACTTTGACCAATTTGACTTTATATAAAAAATGCAGAGCTCCATTAATATTAGGAAAACTATAAACTTAACCATATTAATAACAAATACAACAAAAGTCATAGAATTATAACAGTCAATGCAGAAAAAATGTTTGACAAAATGCAGTACACATTTACATTTTAGAAAAAGCAGTTCCTCAAAAACAAATGGACATTTACTTTAAAATGAAATAAGAATATGTCTAACATCAAGATTTACCATTATATGTCATAAAAGTAAAGTAAAATGTTTTCTAATAAAATCATGTATGCAGCAAGGATGTTCAATGTCGCCCCTTCTGTTTGACATTGTACTGAAATATTGAGTCTAGCAGTAAAAAAAGGAAAAAAGAAATTCAAGGAATAAACATAGGCGAAGAAGAAACAAGATTTTCAACTTTGGGGGATGATACAATGGTGTCAACTAAACTAGTCAACTAAAAAAATTAATTAAAATAATTTCATCAGACTTGTAAGATATAAAATAAACTCTTATAATCATCAGAATTTCTATATAACATCAACCTTTCCCATAAAGGTACATTTTGGCTTGATTTTTAAATTAGGTTAGATTGAGACTAAATCTTTCTACAACCAGGGACTGTGACATCTGCCATACATTTCTCATCCATATTTTGATCCCTTAGTGGTTGTTACAAGCCTGGTGTATAATAAATATAATGTGACCATACACTGTCATTACCTTTTTCCAGATAGTGGTTGTAAAATTGCTGGGTAACCCTTCAACTTTATGGGTATGAAGGGTAAGCCAGCTAATGTAGCCATGCCAATGAAATTTTAATAGCCCGTTCCACAAGGCCAAAGGCCAAGAGACTATAGTTAAGAACACTTTGCCTTGTGAAGCGTGAGCCATATTGATACATGAAGGTTCAGATGAGGATTGAAATCCTAACTGGATTGTGGTTTGAGTGTGAAAATTCTTCGTTCAACCTCATTGTGGATTTCAAAAAATATTGAATCTCTTTGCCCTTGTCCTTTAGAATAGGAAGACTCTGTGCATCAAATTTGCAAGAAATATATGAAACTGACCCATCTTTCCTTCCAATAAATTTGCATGTCAAAAACTATCACATGTATACCTATCTCTTGCTGTCCACAGTTTTCTGCACTTGAAGAGGATAGAGAAATGTAGAATATTATAATTTTAGCTAGCTTCTGCTGTTTTTTCCTCTTTGAAAACTGTGAATATTGTCTTTTCACAGTCCATCTTAAATTATTTACTTTCTTTTTTATAGTATGAACCATGATTTTTTTGTTTCTTCATCTTGTTAATTTTCCAATTTTCCTTTGAGTTAAGTGCCTCAGTGATTTTAATTTTTCAGTCTAGTTGGGAAGAGGAATGACCTTTTTTTCATTATTATTATTATAGCCTTTACTCAGAATGATTCTTTTTATGATGAACAGTGTTGAGCCTATAATGGAATTGCAGAGTGGATAGTATAATATACAGACATTAACTTCCATTAAGCTCAGTGGTGTGATAGCTGATAATATTTATATATTTATGTATTATATATTCTAACTTGTGTTGATTTGCAAAGTTAAGCATCAGTGAGGAAAATTAGCACTATAATGTGGCTAGATGGGGAAAGAGAGAATATGAAGAACTGAGATTTATCTAAACAGAACAGGCCATAGAAAATGATAGAAACAAGTATAGTAAGGTATATTAAAAAGCTAAAGTCCAGATTAATTTCTGATCAAACGTATTCCTGATTATTTGGTAGACATTTGTTTCTTAACTGGAAGAGAATTTTATGACTGATGGCGCATTCACAGAAGGCACAAGGGACAGATGTGAGCTACTGTTGGAAATGCCCAGAATGTACAGAATTTGTTTTGCTATCTGACTTTAATAATTTTCTTTTCAGCTGTCAAATGTGTCTGCAAATGTTTGTTTATAGTACTAACCTGTTTTTGAGTGTGTGTTCATGGAAGGGCTGGGGCATGGATAGAGTTAATTAGTATGAAAATGTAAGGGTAGCTTGTTTTTCAAATCATTTAAAAATCTGATTGCTGTTCATCACCTTCCCCTCCTCCCCCATGTAATCTTGATTACTCTGTAGTTGTGTTTATGGTTGTCCAAAGCAGCAAGATGATTTTCTCATACTTATTACAATAAAAATGCTCACGTAGAGTGCCAACCAAAGGCTTATTTGTTTAATTAGGGTTCTCTTCTCCCCTTAATATGCCTGCACAACTCCCATTAACATTAATGTGAATTACGCAAGTGCACTGAAGAAGAATAGACCCCTTTGTCTCATTACTTTTCTAAGATAATGAGGTTTAGATTTGCTAACAGATCAGAACAAAAAAAGTCCAGTGGAAAAAAATGGACTTAAACTTTTTAAAAGAAACCAGAGTGCTAAAAATAAATTTCATAGGGTGTAAACTATAAGGTATAAACTAGTAAATAAACTTCATTGCATTTAATGTGAAATATAATCATCTAACTACTGAATTAATAAAAAACAAAAGATTTCTTAATAGAACTATTTGCATATTCACATTAAATAGCCAATAAAATATATTAACAACAATTTTATTCATCTATGTAGACAAACACGCATAAGCTTCCCCAAAAGAATGTTTCATTTAATTTGCTTTGAGTAGTGTCCGGCACCATGTCCCATCCTTGCAGGGTGGTTAATAAATTGTTAGATAATGGCATCTACCATTTTAATAACTTGCCTTGGAAAATGGAAGTGGTGCTTTGTTTGGAATCTTTTATCTGAGGATTTCAGCATAATTTATAAGCAGTCCTCTTTAGGATCCATTGTAGATAAACTGTAGCAAGAAATATCTCCCCATTATAGATAGAGGGAAGGAGACATTGAGAAGGTAAATAGCTTGCCTAAGGCCACACTGAATTGGTAACAGCCAGGAAACCCTGTTGCTCTTTGTTGCTTTGGTTTTATTATTTAAGCAGGCACAGCCCTCTAACTGTTTTCTAAGCAGTCCATTCTTCAAAACAGAGGATTCTATATCGCTGCTGCCCAGTAGGCTTCCCTGTCTTTTGGAGGGAGATACAGAAAACCTTCTTAAGGAGAATACAGTAAGAGTGGCAGTTACGAGGTCTGGGGACCTTTAGTGTGTGTAAAGAACTGTTTAATTTTTGTCTTCATATCCTCAGTGCCCAGCTCAGTGCTCCACACCTAATCGCAGCTTAATAATGCTTATTGAGTGGCTGGTTGGCTGACTGAATAGAGGATATGGCAGTTTTCTTTACTGTGTCCCAGTAGCTCTTGAACAGCTTTTGAAAAGAAACTAGAGATGTAGCATTTTCTTTAGATAGTCAATTCAAGGCTTTTATCTCAACTGTGCCAGTTAATAAGCTACCTGCACATTAGGGGCTGAGAACAAATTTGACTAATAATGAAAAATAACATTGGAAATTCAATCCTGTATTTCCAGCTGCCTGATGGACATCTACTCATATGTCATGCCATTGCTTCAGAATCATTGTGTTCAAAACCAAAGCCATCATCGTCTTCCCTAAATGAGCTCGCTCTCCTTGACATCATTATTTCTGTCAGATGAACCATCATTATCCCAGTCACTGGGGTCTGAACCTAAGAGTTATCTTTTGTCTCCTCCCTACCCCCCTCCCCAACTCATCTTCACTAAATCCTCTATTGGGTTTTTATAATATCTTTTACATTGATTCCCTCTTTTCCATTCCCACTGCTACCGCCCAGTTCAGGCTCTCATCCTCTCTTGCCTAGATAATTCTAATAGTCTCTTAACTGGTTTTAATATGTCATACAGCATTTTAACCTGGAAGGAATCATAAAAATTACTTTTGCCTCCCGGCTGTCTGCTTTCTAGTCCATCATTCACATCACTCCTGACATCTTTCAAAAACAACATTAATGTCTCAACGTTGACCAAGGTCTTCAGCGAGCTCTCCATCACCTACAAGAAACAGTTCAAATTTCTTAGCATGGCATTCCAAAAATCCAGTCATTAGCATGGTACTGGGTATATACTAGATACTTAATAAATGCTTGTTGAGTGACTGAATAACCTCTGATATGTTGTACCAATTGACTTTTCTCCTTCCCTTTCGCTGTATTTGGACAGCTGGGTGTTACAGTGGATAGAGCGTTGGTCCTCAAGTCCAGAAGACTGAACTTCCTAAGATTAAGCTGGTCTCATATACTTACTAGCTATGCAACCCTGGGCAAGTACCTTAACTATGTTTGCTTCTATTTCCTCATTTATAAAATGGGCTGGAGAAGGAAATGGAAAACCATTCCAATATCTGCCACAAAAAAATAAAAAAAACCATAACTGAAAACAACTGAACAACAATAATAATGAAAGAATCTTTGGAGGACACAGAATAACTACGTATAAAATGAAGATTGTGAGCCTTGGAAGAAGTACCAAATAAATACAGTATGAGAAGAGTATCATGGCAGAGCTGTAACTGGAAATTCTGGGACACATGTATTCATTCAAGATATGAAAAATCCTGTGCATGGCTCAGACAGTCTGGCGAATTAGTCCCAAAGGGACTTAAGTCTAGGATCATGCATGAATGAGCACCAGGAATGCAATAATAATAATTTTTTGTTATTCAGTGGGGTTTTTTATTTGTGTCCTACTTATTCTTTATGATTCCATTTGGAGTCTTCTTGGCAGAGATACTAGAGTGGTTTGCAAATTTCTTCTCATTTTACAAATGAGAAAACTGAGGCAAACAGGGTTACATGATTTGCCCTGGATCATATAGCAAGTGTCTGAGGCCAGATTTGAACTCGGGAAGGTGAGTCTTCCTGACTTCAGACCCAGCATACTATCCATTGTACCACCTAGCCTCCTCTATTTTACAATTCTGTTTTCATATAATTCGATTTCCATTCTGCTTCCACTTTTGAGTACTTCCTTGTCCTTATTCTTTGTAAATAATCACTACTTCAAAGGGGTTACAGTAGAGTCTGAACCTAGAACAAATGGAAACAGAGGCTCATATAAGTTGGGAAGTAGAAGAGCTGAGGGTCAGAGGCTGTTGTATAGAAGAAGACAGTGAGCCAAGCAGGCAAGTTAATGGAGTTGAGGTCTGTACATGACTAGAAAAGGGAAAAGAAGGGAACAGACATTTATTCAACTCCTACTGTATGCATGAAATATTTTATTTGATCTTCACTACAGTCCTGGGAGTCTCAGTCAATCAATAAACAGTTATCAAGCACCCTCTCTGTATCTTTGTATCTCTGCTCTGGAGATACAAAAAGAGGCAAAAATAAAAATAGAGCCTGCCTTCAAGATAATCTCATTGAAGAGCTAACATGCAAACAAGCAAACAAATATGTTCAAAGCAAGCTACATCTACATATATGTATATGCATATAAATATGTGTGAATGTATGTGTGCATATATGCATATGTTTGATAAATAAGAAGCAATTAACAGAGGAAAAGTACTTGAATGACGAGGAGCCGGAGAAGATTTCCAATAGATGATTGGATTTTAGTTGGACTTGAAGGAAGAAAGATAGATAGAAAGGTAAGATAGAAGATAGATAGAAAGATAGATAGAAAGAAATAGTTCCAAGAGCCAAGAGATGCTTGGAATAGACAAGAGGCCAATGTCACTGAATCTAAGAGTACATTTTGGGAAGTAAGAGGTAAGAAGACTGAAAGGTAAAAGGGAGATAAGCTATAAAGTGCTTTGAAAGGCAAGCAGTGTTTTGTACTCAAACCAGAAGGTAATAGGGAGATACAGGAATTTATTGAGTATGAGGTGACACTGCCAGATCTGCACTTCAGGAAAAAATCTTTAGTGGCTGAAAAGAGGATGGATTGAAGCAGGGTGAGACTTGAGATTGGCAGATCAGCTAGAAGGCTATTACAGTAATTTACATGTGAGGTAATAAGGGCCTGTACTAAAGTGGGGGGCAGTGCCAGAGGAGAGAAAGAAATGGGGTATTTAAGAGAGGTTGCAAAACTGAAATGAAGAGGCCTTGGCAACAGATTGGTTATGGAGGATGGTAGAAATGGTAAGAGATAGAGACGTGTCCAAGGATAACTCCTAGGTTGCAAGCCTAAGGGACTAGAAGGATCTGATTATCCTCTTTAGTAACAGGGGAAATAGTAGCAGTGGTGTGGCATAGAGGGAGAGATAATGAGTTCTGTTTGGGAGCATATTGAGTTTAGGACATTTCCTGAACATCTGGTTTGAGATGTCTGAAAGGCAATTGGTGTTTGAAGGTCAGCAGAAAGTTTTGGGCAGGATATGTAGATTTTAGAATAGAGTAGAATACATAGAGATGATGATGAATCCTTGGGATCTGATGAAATCACAAGGTGAATAGGGAGAAGAGAAGAGGATCCAGGAGAACTCCAAGGGGCACTTTGGTTAGAGGACATAGTCTGAAATATGAGGAGCACTTAGACAGATTGGAAGAGAACCACCAGAGAAGCATAAAACCTAGGCAAAAGAGATAAACAAAGAGGAATGATGAACAATGTCAAAGGCTATAGAAAGCTCAAGGAGGATGAGGATAAAGAAAAGACTTTTGGTTTTAGCAACTTTAAGAGATCATTAGTAACTTCGGAGTGAGCAGTTTCAGTGGAAAGATAAGGTCAGAAACCAGATTGTAAGGGATTAAGAAGAGAGTAGGGGAGAAAGTGAAGACCCCTTGTTGTAGGCAGCCTTTTCCAGGAATTTAACTACAAAGGGCAGAAGAGATAAATGATGATAACTAGCAAGGATGAATGGAAGAACCAAGTGAGGATTTTTTTCAGAATAGGAAGACAAGGACATGAATTGTAGGAACAAGGGAATAAGCCAGTAGAAAGTGAAAATAAGTGATGACAGATGGAGCGATCTATTGGAGGAAACAAGATCACATGAACAAACCTTGGCAAAGAATCTGCTTCTTAATCATGTAAGAGAGGAGTGAAGGAGGAGACAGTGGCAGAAATCATTAGGAGACAAGGAAGAGGAGATTAGAACAGTCAGAGCAAATGGCCTCAATTTTTTCCTATAAAATATAAAGCAAGGTTCTCAGATGAAAGAGTGAGAAGAAGAGGAGCCATGCAGTTTCAGGAGAAATAAAAAGGTTTAGAAGAGCTACTGTAGAAAAGAGGATGTTGAGTTGATTAGAGGAGTTTAGTAGTTTTGCCTAGTAGCAGTAAGGATACAGTTGACATAACATAAATTTGAAGTGGACTGAGTCAGAATGGTTGTATGATTCTATCTGTGTTCAATGGCATGTGAATAAGAGTGAAAGTGGGGAGTAGTGGGAGTAATCCAAGGCTGAGGCTTGGACAGGCAATGTGATAAAGGGGTAGGGGTTCAAGAAAGGAGGAACTCTGTGGAGTTGAATCGGTTCCTCAAAGAGTCAAGTTGAGTAAAAGAAGAGAGTAGTTAAAGGAGGGGAGATGACTTGAGAATTAAGGTAAGGGTTTTGGGGTTATAGTGTGTACAACGAGTAGGGCTTCATAAGGGAAGGGAGATAACAGAAAAAACTATATAGATAAAAGATAATAGACTATAGTTGGATAGAGAGATTTCAGATTTCTTTTTTTTTTTTAACCCTTACCTTCCATCTTGGAGTCAATACTGTGTATTGGCTCCAAGGCAGAAGAGTGGTAAGAGCTAGGCAATGGGACTCAAGGGTCACACAGGGTCACACAGCTGGGAAGTTTCTGAGGCCAGATTTGAACCTAGGACCTCCCGTCTCTAGGCCTGGTTCTCAATCCACTGAGCTACCCAGCTTCCCCCTAGATTTCAGATTTCTTAAACACAGAGTTAACACATTTGTGAATGATGACAAGATCAAAGGTATAATCACCTTTATGTGTGCCTCAGGTTGAGTGGAAGCATTAGTATCCCCATTTTACTGCTGAGAAAACTTAAGCAGAAATAGATTGTTAGTTGCCTAGATTTACACAGCCAGGAAATGTCTCAGGATATATTTGAACTTGACTCTTCTTATCTCTGTGCCCAATACTCTATCCATTGTGTCAACTGGCTTCAACAAGCATTTGTATTGGATAATGGACCTAAAAGGAGAGAAGGTAGTTGCTGTGCCATAGTGGAAGAAGCACTTCTGAATGTAGCCATGGGGATTGAGGAGTATACTGACTGTTCTTCCACTTCCATTTTGTCAGAGGGCACAAGAGAAGGAGCAGCCAACCTCAGCTTTTGAGAGAAATTTTGTCTTCAGGAGAAATCTCAATTTCATTGAGCACTGGAGGACAGAACATTAAAAGAAATAGGCTTATTGTTTCCAACAGTGGAATTGGAAAGTTTCAATGGCACAGAGACGAGAAGGCAGATGAAGCAATGAGGAAGGGGAGAGTCAAGGCTGAGTTTACTATAGGAGGAGTTGCCAGTTCCTACTCATCCCCTCTGATATTGGAGGTTCGGTATCCTGTGAGCCCCCAGTCCAGGCAGTACTTTTAGAGCCGTCAAAGTAGAAAAGTTGGTGAAACACTCAGAAAAAGAATGCTGTCTATGCATTCTTGAGGAGTGGAGATCAGAAGGATAATCAAGGAAATACTACCAGTTGGCTGGCTGGCATATACCTAAGGGAAGAATCACATGCACACGCACACGCACACACACACACAGAGTAAGCACTATTGGCACCTGGACAAAGTCCCAAACACCTCAAGTTGGTTCTGGCTCTACATCATAGCTCTGTTGAAAAACATATATGTCTCCTCCCTGGCTAATTTGTAATGTTTAGAGAACCAGAGACCCTATTTTATACTCGGATTCTTTTCCAACACTACTTAACACAGTACTTGCTACATCATAGGCACACCATAAATATTTGTTAACTGTTTTAAAATAATGAGTTAATTTGGATATATACATGAAACTAAAAAAGAATTTGGATGACACAAAGTTGAATTTCTGAAAAAAAAACTGGGAAAAAACCATTTTTTCCCCTCAAAGATGAAATAGGTAAATTAACTGGTAATGGTAACCAGATGCTCTCCATTTCCACTAAGGACAGCACAAGAGGAAATTGGCCAAAATTGTTGCAGGAGGAATTAAAATATAATGACTGGTAAGTACTGAAATGATCAACTTCCCTGAAGTAAAGAACAGGTTAAATAACACTTCATCTGGAAAGATGTGGGATGTCTGCCAATTAGTTAATCAATCAATCAGCAAATATTTATTGAGTGCCTGTGGAAGGTATAGAAAAGAACCATAATATCCCCTCAATGATATTGCAATCTAATTCAGTAAAATAAAATTAAAACATGGGAAGCAGGCATCATAAGCAAACAATACAAGGCCATAACCAATGCAAAATCCAGTAGTATAAATGATCTTGGCTTTCAGAGAAAAATGCCTTCCTCCCAGACAGAATACAGAAAAAGACTTTTAGAACTGCAAAAAGCAAAAAACCTGTGACCAAGATTTATTTGAAACTTACATAGTCTTTTAAAATTTGTAAATTCTTTCCATATATTATTTCATTTGATTTAAAAATAAAATAAAATATTGAGTTTTTTTTTACCTGCAGATGAGAAAATACCACCAAAAGATAGTGGAAAGTCAACAAGGTGTTTCTTTTTGTTGTAAAATTTTAAGTCATGAAAATAATGTGAAAATAGCCATCTTTCTTACATGTACTAAAAGTGAACTAACAACCTCTGTCCAAAGTATGACTTGCAAATGATTATGTACTAAAAAATTCTATACAGTCTCTTTCTTACATGAATTTCTAGGGATTATTTTTGGAGGGATACAGAGATAGTTTTTAAACTTTTAGGAGACATGATACCCAATTTTAAAATATTGATTTTTATACTTCTCTGCCCCCTTCCATAATATCACAAAATTTTTGAGTTGGAAGAGATCTGAGTCACCTAGTCTAATGGATACTCAGATCTTGACTCACATATAATAACATGCCTAACAAATGGTTATCTATCTCATCTTGAAGAACTCTAATGATCCAGGTTTCATTGAAGGCAACTCATTCAATTTTTGGACCATTCTAATTTTTAGGAGGTTTTTTCTTTATATTGAGCCACTTTGTGATCCTAATTCTAGTTTCTTCAGTGATCATGGCCACTTCATCCCCAGGCAAAAGTTAAAACAATTCTTTTACATGATACCATTTTCTAATCCCCTTAAATATTTTCTTCTTAATTTTTTCAACAAAGTCATCATTTAGAATCTCCTCAGCATCCTAGTCATTTTCCTGTGGACATAATCGATCTTTTCAATATCCCATCTAAAATATAGTTTGACAAACTGGACACAATACTCAAGATGTGATTCAGCTGACAGACTATGGTACAGTTATCACCTCCCTAGTTCTTGACACCTTTTGTTAAAGAATATTAGTTCTTTTAACTCTCATAACATGCTAATATCTTATATTGAGTGAAATTTACTAACAGTTTTAAGTATTTTACACATGAATTATTTCATTATCTCTCCCTCCGAGCTCAAAATTTTATTGTTGCCTTCTTGAATCCAAGACCAAAATTTAAATTTATTCTCATCAAATATTAACTTAGTTTCAATTTGTCAATATCTTTTTGAATCCTGATTCTTTCATCCAACATGTTAGCCATCATTCCCAGCTACCATGTTTCTCAATTCTCATCCTTTTTGATTTCTGCCATTATTTAACACTATTGATCAGCCTTTTCTCCTTTATACTCTCTTTTTTCTGTTTCCCCCCTTCCCCCTGGTTCTTCTACCTGTCTGACTGCCCCTTCTCAGTCTCCTTTGCTGAATATTCATCTAGCAAAGTCGAACATTCAGGTCACACCTGTTCACCATGGATTTCCCCTAAAACTTTGTCCTGGGTCTTCTCTTCTCCCGCTATACTGTTTCACATGGTGATCTCAGCTTCCAAAGATTCAACTGTCATCTCTATAAAGGTGATTCTCAGCATTATTTGTACAGGCATACCCTCTGCATTGACCTCCAGTCTTCCAACTCCAAATGCCTACTGAATATCTTAGATTGATATTTTATAGACCCTTTAATTCAACTTGTTCTTCTTAAAGCATAGTTTCACCCAGCTACACACACACACACACACACACACACACACACACACACACACACACCCTGTATTCTTGACCAGATTCTTTTTTTTTTTTAATATATTTTATTTGATCATTTCCAAGCATTATTCGTTAAAGACATAGATCATTTTCTTTTCCTCTCCCCCACCCCCCATAGCCGACGCGTAAGTCCACTGGGCATTAGATGTTTTCTTGATTTGAACCCATTGCTTTGTTGATAGTATTTGCATTAGAGTGTTCATTTAAAGTCTATCCTCTGTCATGTCCCCTCAACCTCTGTATTCAGGCAGTTGCTTTTTCTCGGTGTTTCCACTCCCATAGTTTATCCTTTGCTTATGAATGGTGTTTTTTTTTTCTCCTGGATCCCTGAAAGTTGTTCAGGGACATTATACCGCCCCTAATGGAGAAGTCCATTACGTTCGATTATACCACAGTGTATTAGTCTCTGTGTACAATGTTCTCCTGGTTCTGCTCCTCTCGCTCTGCATCACTTCCTGGAGGTTGTTCCAGTCTCCATGGAACTTCTCCACTTTATTATTCCTTTGAGCACAATAGTATTCCATCACCAACATATACCACAGATTGTTCAGCCATTCCCCAATTGATGGGCATCCCCTCGTTTTCCAGTTTTGGGCCACCACAAAGAGCGCAGCTATGAATATTTTTGTACAAGTCTTTGTGTCCATTATCTCTTTGGGATACAGACCCAGCAGTGCTATGGCTGGGTCAAAGGGTAGATATTCTTTTGTCGCCCTTTGGGCATAGTTCCAAATTGCCCTCCAGAATGGTTGGATCAGTTCACAACTCCACCAGCAATGAATTAATGTCCCTACTTTGCCACATCCCCTCCAGCATTCATTACTTTCCTCTGCTGTTATGTTAGCCAATCTGCTAGGTGTGAGGTGATACCTCAGAGTTGTTTTGATTTGCATCTCTCTGATTATAAGAGATGTGGAACACTTCTTCATGTGCTTGTTAATAGTTTTGATTTCTTTATCTGAGAACTGCCTATCCATTTCCCTTGCCCATTTATCAATTGGAGAATGGCTTGATTTTTTGTACAATTGATTTAGCTCATTATAAATATGAGTAATTAAACCTTTGTCAGAGGTTTCTATGAAGATTTTTTCCCAATTTGTTGTTTCCCTTCTGATTTTAGTTATATTGGTTTTGTTTGTACAAAAGCTTTTTAATTTGATGTAGTCGAAATTATTTATTTTACATTTTGTGATTCTTTCTATATCTTGCTTGGTTTTAAAGCCTTTCCCCTCCCAAAGGTCTGACATGTATACTATTCTGTGTTTACCCAATTTACTTATGGTTTCCTTCTTTATGTTTAAGTCACTCACCCATTTTGAATTTATCTTGGTGTAGGGTGTGAGGTGTTGATCTATTCCTAGTCTCTCCCACACTGTCTTCCAATTTTCCCAGCAGTTTTTATCGAATAGTGGATTTTTGTCCCAAAAGCTGGGATCTTTGGGTTTATCGTATACTGTCTTGCTGAGGTCGTTTTCCCCCAGTCTATTCCACTGATCTTCCTTTCTGTTTCTTAGCCAGTACCAAATTGTTTTGATGACTGCTGCTTTGTAATATAGTTTGAGGTCTGGGACTGCAAGGCCCCCATCATATGTGTTTTTTTTCATTATTTCCCTGGATATCCTTGATCTTTTGTTCTTCCAAATGAACTTTGTTATGGTTTTTTCTAAATCAGTGAAGAAGTATTTTGGTAGTTCAATGGGTATGGCACTAAATAGATAAATAAGTTTGGGTAGGATGGTCATTTTTATTATATTGGCTCGTCCTATCCATGAGCAGTTAATGTTTTTCCAATTGTTCAAGTCTAGTTTTAGTTGTGTGGCGAGTGTTTTGTAGTTGTGTTCATATAGTTCCTGTGTTTGTCTTGGGAGATAGATTCCTAGGTATTTTATTTTGTCTAGGGTGATTTTGAATGGGATTTCTCTTTCTAGTTCTTGCTGCTGAGCTGTGTTGGAGATATATAGAAAAGCTGATGATTTATGTGGGTTTATTTTGTATCCTGCAACTTTGCTAAAGTTGTTGATTATTTCAATTAGCTTTTTGGTTGAATCTCTAGGATTCTTTAAGTAGACCATCATGTCATCCGCAAAGAGTGATAACTTGGTCTCCTCCTTGCCTATTCTGATGCCTTCAATTTCTTTATCTTCTCTAATTGCTACTGCTAGTGTTTCTAGTACAATGTCAAATAGTAGAGGTGATAATGGGCATCCTTGTTTCACTCCTGATCTTATTGGGAATGCATCTAGTTTATCCCCATTGCAGATGATATTAGCTGTTGGTTTTAGATATATACTGTTTATTATTTTTAGGAATGACCCTTCTATTCCTATGCTTTCTAGTGTTTTTAATAGGAATGGGTGTTGTATTTTATCAAAGGCTTTTTCTGCATCTATTGAGATAATCATGTGGTTCTTGCTAGTTTGCTTGTTGATGTGGTCAATTATGTGGATGGTTTTCCTAATGTTGAACCAGCCCTGCATCCCTGGTATGAATCCTACTTGATCATGGTGAATGATCCTTCTGATCACTTGCTGGAGTCTTTTTGCTAGTATCCTATTTAAAATTTTTGCATCTATATTCATTAGGGAGATTGGTCTATAGTTTTCTTTCTCTGTTTTTGACCTGCCTGGTTTTGGAATCAGTACCATGTTTGTGTCGTAAAAGGAGTTTGGTAGAACTCCCTCTTTGCTTATTATGTCAAATAGTTTGTATAGTATTGGGGTTAACTGTTCTCTGAATGTTTGATAGAATTCACAGGTGAATCCATCAGGCCCTGGGGATTTTTTCTTAGGAAGTTCTTTGATGGCTTGATGGATTTCAATTTCTGATATGGGATTATTTAAGAATTCTATTTCCTCTTCTGTTAGTCTAGGCAGTTTGTATTTTTGTATATATTCATCCATTTCTCCTAAATTGGTGTATTTATTGCCATATAATTGGGCAAAGTAATTTCTAATGATTGCCTTAATTTCCTCCTCATTGGAGGTGCTGTCCCCCTTTTCATCTTTAATGCTGTGAATTTGCTTTTCTTCCTTCCTTTTTTTAATTAGATTGACCAGTACTTTGTCTATTTTGTTTGTTTTTTCAAAGTACCAGCTTCTTGTCTTATTTATTAAATCAATAGTTCTATCACTTTCGATTTTATTAATTTCTCCCTTAATTTTTAGGATTTCTAATTTGGTTTTCTGCTGGGGGTTTTTAATTTGATCGCTTTCGAGTTTTTTCAATTGCATTTCCAATTGATTGATCTCTGCTCTCCCTTGTTTGTTAATATGAGCTTTCAGGGATATGAATTTGCCTCTGATTACCGCTTTGGCTGCATCCCAAAAGGTTTGAAAGGATGTTTCGCCATTGTCATTTTCCTTGATGAAATTATTAATTGTTTCTATGATTTCTTCTTTAGCTAAACGGTTTTGGAGTATCATATTGTTTAATTTCCAATTGGTTTTAGATTTGGTTTTCCATGTACCATTACTAATCATTATTTTTATTGCCTTGTGATCTGAGAAGGCTGCATTCATTATTTCTGCTTTTTTGCATTTGTGTGCTATGTTTCTGTGACCTAATGTATGGTCAATTTTTGTGAATGTGCCATGTGGTGCTGAGAAGAAGGTGTATTCCTTTTTATCCCTATTTATTTTTCTCCATATGTCTATTAATTCTAATTTTTCTAAGATTTCATTCACTTCTTTTACCTCTTTCTTATTTATTTTTTGATTTGATTTATCTAAATTTGATAATGGTTGGTTTAAGTCTCCCTCTAGTATGGTTTTATTGTCTATTTCTTCCTTCAATTCTCCTAGTTTCTCCATTAGAAATTTGGGTGCTATATTATTTGGTGCATACATGTTGATTAATGATATTTCCTCATTGTCTAGAGTCCCTTTTAACAAAATATAATTACCTTCCCTATCCCTTTTGATCAGGTCTATTTTTGCATTGGCTTTATCAGATATCATGATTACCACTCCTGCCTTCTTTCTATCAGTTGAGGCCCAGAAGGTCTTACTCCATCCTTTAATTCTGACCTTGTGGGTGTCAACCCGCCTCATGTGTGTTTCTTGAAGACAACATATGGTAGGGTTTTGGATTCTAATCCATTCAGCTATTCGTCTACGTTTTATGGGTGAGTTCATCCCATTCACGTTCAAAGTTATGATTGTCATTTGTGGACTCCCTGGCATTTTGATTGCCTTCCCTAATTCTAACCTTTTCTTCTTCGGCTCTACCTTTTAGTCCAGTGATTTACTTTGAATCAGTCCCCCTTGTCCCCTCCCTTGATGTTTCCCTTTTTAGTCCCTCCCTTTTTGTTCCCTCCCCCTCCCCCCTCTCTTTCCGTCCCTTTTTGTTCTCCCTCTCCCCCTCCCCCCCTTGGTTTTCCCTTCTCCTTACCCTTGTTGGGTAAGATAGAATTCAAGATCCCAATGGATCTGGATGTTTTTCCCTCTCAGAGTTGATTTCCCTGAGATTGAGGTTTAAGTAACCCCCCCCCCCTCTCTTCCTCTCCTTCTTATAGGAGTTTTCTTCCCCTCCCCTTCCCCTGTGAATCTTTGTGTGAGAACCATTATTCTATTTGGTCTTTCTTTACCCCCTATTTATACATTACATTTTCCCCACATATTAGTATACATAGGTTGATATAAATGTAGTCCTTATAGAAGAGAGTTTGAGTAAAAGAAGATAACATTTTTCCCCTTTCCTTAATATTTACCTTTTCAGGTATTCCTTGCTCTTTGATTTTCGGTATCAAACTTTCCACAGAGCTCTGGTCTTTTCTTTGCAAAAAGTTGGAAGTCTTCTATTTTGTTGAATGCCCATACTCTCCCTTGGAAGTATATAGTCAGTTTTGCTGGGTAGCTGATTCTTGGTTGGAGACCCAGCTCTCTTGCCTTTCTGAAGATCATGTTCCATGCCTTACGATCATTCAGCGTAGAACTTGCAAGGTCTTGTGTGATCCTGATTGGCATTCCTTTATATCTAAATTGTCTTTTTCTGGCTTCCTGTAGGATTTTTTCTTTTGTTTGATAGCTTTGGAATTTGGCAATTACATTCCTGGGAGTTGTCTTTTGGGGGTTTAGTGTAGAAGGTGTTCTGTGAGCTCTGTCAGTGGCTGTATTGCCCCCTTGTTCTAGAATCTCTGGGCAATTTTCTTTGATTATATCTTGTATCACCATGTCCAGTTTGGTGTTTATTTCTGGCTTTTCTGGGAGTCCAATTATTCTTAAATTTTCTCTTCTCCCCCTGTTTTCCAGATCTATCACCTTGTCGGTGAGATATTTTATGTTCTCTTCTAATTTCTTGGTGTTTTGGCTTTGCTTTATTAGTTCTTGCTTTAAAGCCTGGTTTTCTTTTACAGTTTGGTCAAACTGGTTTTGTAGATGCGTGAATTTCTTTTGCATCATTTCCCACTTTTCCTCCCAGAGGGCTTCCATCTTTTTGGTCCTTTCTGATTCAAATTCTTCATGGGTTTGTGGAGAGTTTCTATTTCCTTTGGAAGATTTTGGAGAATTTTCTTGTATATCTTCTTCTATCTGCTCTGTATTTTGTATTTTGGCTCCATAGAATGTGTCCAGAGTCGCCCCTTTCTTCTTATTTTTCTTGGTATTTTGGGGCTTCTGTGCTTCTGTGGAATTTGTCATCTCTGAACGTGGAGGATTGGCTTTTCTTGTCTTTGTCTGGTGATCAGTGGCTTTAGTCCTGGGCAGATGTTGGTTCTATGAGCGTTCCCTGGGTTAAACTGAATATGCCTCACTGGAACTGGAATGGAAGGGTCGGACCACGAGGCCACACTCTCCCCCTGGCTCGATTTCCGGAAGTTGCCTTCAGAATCCCTGGCCGTGAGGCTGTTTCGTCGGCCTGCGGGGGGATGGGCTGCCGCTTCCCCAAGCTCCGAGAGCACAGACTTTCACTGAGACTTGGATAGCAGGATCCAGCCCGTGAGGCTGTCTTGCCTGCCCTGAGGGTTGCTGTTGTTTTGACCAGCTCTCTGCAGCGGAGGCCCCAGGCAGTAACTTTCACCCGGACTGGGACTTGGGTAGAAGACCCTGAGGGTTGTTGTTCCTCAGACCCTGCTCTCTGAGCCCGGCGCTGCTGCCGCTTCCGGGAGCCTTGGACTCTGCGCTCCTACCCCTGAGGTCCGAGGGATCTCGGGTTCTGGCTTTTAAGGGGAGCCGTACCTTTTGAACCGGGTCCAGGTCCAGGAGGAGGGTTCCCAGGGTCTGTGCTGTTGATCGTTTTGAATTTCGGCGCCTTAGGAGCTTCTAGTTTGAGATCGGTCGGGAAGGGTTTTCCGGAGATCTGAACTTCAGCTTTCTCTAAGCCGCCATCTTAACCGGAAGTCCCTCTTGACCAGATTCTTAATGCCTTTAGGATCAAAGTTTGACCTTTAAAGTTTTTTTATCACCTTATCCTTTCCTATATTTCCAGTATTCTTATACTTCATATCCCTTATATACATAGTGTTCTACAATCCAGTGATATAGACCTCGTTTCCATTTGTTTCTGGCACACAACATTCAATTTCCTAATTCTAAGCATTTTTTCTGGTGGTCTTTAATGCCTCTGAAACTCTTTTCTTCCTCTTCCCACCTATTAGCTACCCTGGCTTACTTCAAGTCTCTGCTAAAGCTCCACCTTCTACAATAACTACTTTCTCATTCAGTTTGTACATGATACATTTTTGCATATTTTCTGCCCCATTAGACTGTGAGCTCTTTGAGAGCATGTGCTGTTTTTTTTGTCTTTCTTCATATTTCCTGTATTCAATAGAGGGTCAAGCATATAGTAGGTGCTCAATAAATGGTTACTTGAATGAAGTGTATTATTAGAGAATAAAAGTAATCTTTAAACTAGTTTGCTTTTCTTTCATACTTCATAAACGCTAAACAGTCTTGTGAAATAGGCATGATTAGACTTTTTTTGTATATCAGAAAATTGAAATTCTGAAAGAGTTAATTACCCGAGTCACCTATCTAGGTTAGTGTTAGAGTTGATGCTGGAATTAAGGTCTCCTGACTTTTTCTTATATTATATTATAAAGGAGAAAACTAAAACATAATTATTACCAAAAATTTTCTGAAAAAATATCATATGATATATAAGGTGAGTGTAAGAATTGAAAAAAAAGTGAGAAAGAATATAATAGATTAATTTCATTAATTAATATGAATGCAAAAATCTTAAATAAAATACTTTGCTAGAAGACTACAACAATTTATCACAAAGATTATACATTGTGATCAAATGGGATTTGTACCAGGAATGCAGGGAAAGATTAACATAAGGAAAAGTACCAACGTAATTGTTTATACCAATAACAAAAGTAACAAAAATCATAAGATTATATCAACAGATGCAGGAAAAGCCTTTGACAAAATACAAAACTCATTCCTATTTTTTTTTTAAATCACTGGAAAGCACAGATAAAAATGGATTTTTTTAATGATTCAAAGCACCTATTTAAAATCATTAGCAAGTATTATTTGGAATGGGGATATGCACCAAACTTTATCATTAAGATCAAGAGTGAAACACCAATGCTCATCATTCCCAATATTTTTAATATAGTATTAGAACTGCTAACAATAGCAATAAGAGAAGAAGAAATTGAGGAAACAGAATAGGCAGAGAGACAATAAAGCTAACTTTTTTTGCAGATGATATATTGGCATATGTGGAAAATCCTAAAATAACTTGAAAGTTGGTTGAAACTATAAATAGAAAAGGGGTGTAATTTCTAGGAATTAATTTTTGCAGTATAAAGAAATTAAAAAATAAAAGAAATAATTGAAATAATATGTACTAGAAATAGTTTCTATATTATGATTGTTGATTAAGTTATCAGTGGGTAGTGATACGATTTGGAATATTAGTTCCCACTATTGATGAGCTTTTTTTTTTTACCTCGGGAGACTATAATTTTCCACTTTAAATTTCAACCCTAGTCAATATGTATTAGAAAATCAATGTCATAGATTTGCTCACTCTTTTCTGCCTCTCTGGAATTTTAACTATGTAAGAAAGTTTTTTTTATGATGAAGATCAACAACAACAACAACAACAAAAAATAGTGAATCTTTGACCAGTTTCCCAGAACTTTGACCTTTAGAATTCATATTGAGCTTTTGGACACCTCTATTCATCACTTTAGACTCATTCCTCATATTACACCTTTTTTTGCCATAGTTTAAAATATCTAAAGTGGTGTGGTTACTTAAATTGCCCTTGGAAGGCTATTAGACCAGCTAAATTGATCTCATAGTTAAAGAAAATTTTCCATAATTTAGTTACCCTTTTTCTTTCAGAATTGAATTGCTTTCTTCAGTTACATCATTTTCCAAAATGCTAAGTAATTCTTCAAATTCCTTGATTTTGTCATAGGTTTTAAATGTATTGTATCATTATGCCTAATCAGTTCAAGTCAGATGTTTTCTTTGCACCTACTACTCCGTACACAGGGCAGAAGGCAGAAAGCTCCCAGTATATTATGTGGATGGCCTGCAAAGAAATGATTTATGAGAGAACAAGGATGAGAGTTAGGTTGAGATCATGTAGATGGACTCTAATTTTTATAGTTAAAAATTATTACTGTGTGATAATATATTCATTGAAGGGAACACTTTCTTGAAAGGAAAACTAGTTCTAAAAAACACCACAATGGTCAATACAGAAGACATTTTCCCTACAAAAGAATGAACCAAAATCTAAACTTTTTCCTTCTTTGAATTAAGGGTGAGTTTATTTGGAACAGTTGTTTGTGTAGACACATCCTAAATATTTAATTCCAGTAATTATCTAACTTAGTGATAGTTAAAAGCTGTGATATGTCTGTTTGATTGGTGAGGCTTCTGTAAATATGGACCAAAAAGTCGTTCTAGTCTATTTTACTGCTATTTCATTCACAAGAATAGAATTCTTGTTTTGACCAGTTACCCTCTAATCATTCCATTTCTTGTTTTCTGTACTGTCTGTTCCACTGAATTTCTTTTGTTGTAATAAAAAAATAATCTTAATAATTTTCAAACTCAAATCCTAGTTTATTCTTAGCCATATTTTGAAAGAATATCACTTGTATTTGTTACCCACTGAATTACCACATTTGTTTTTCATTGACAATTTTACAATGAAGTCTTTTTACTTTTTAAAAATTTCATGTCAAATCCTCTGTCCTCCAGATAATGAAAGAAACCACCATTCTGCTTATTCCCCCCAGATAAAATGTTCACTACAACCATTGAAAACCAGAGGCTTCATAGCTAGACAAGAACTTAGACAGCATTTTATCCGGTTACTTCATTTTATAGATAAGTATATTAAGGGCCATGAAAGGATGGCCAAGAGATGCTAGGAGCAGAGCCAAAATATAGCCCTGCATAGAGGACAACAAGGAAAATAACTAGTGTTTTTTTTTTTTAGAAAAACAAGTATTTACATGTGCCACTTCTTGAATTAAATATAACTTCCAAAGGAGAATTCAAATGTACATAGTCTGGTGAATGTGGACTATTTTAATATTTAGGATACCTACTATACAGCCATATCTATTCACTAATATACCTCCTGATTTCTTCACCTAATAAATACCAGCCATTATTACTTTCAAATGTTTCCTTGGTCTCTGAATATTGCAGCATTAATGAATTTATTTATTTATTTATTTGTGCATCCATCCATCCATCCATTTATTTATTTATTCATTCATTTGTTTATTTAGTTATTTAAAAACCCTTACCTTCCATCTTGGGGTCAATACTGTGTATTGGCTCCAAGGCAGAAGAGTGGTAAGGACTAGGCAGTGGGAGTTAAGTGACTTGCCAAGGGTCACACAGCTGGGAAGTACTTGTCTGAGGCCAGATTTGAACCTAGGATCTCCCATCTCTAGGCCTGACTCTCAATCCACTGAACTACCCTGATGTTGTATTCCTTCAAAATACATTTTCAGTGATATCTTCAAATATTAAAATCTGGAAAAGAGAAGGGGTAGATTATATGTTGAGCCCATAAATGTTATAAAGATTAATCTCTTAATTTTAGAAAGATATTAAATCTGACCTAAAAACCTTGTATTTCCTCATGCATTTTAAATGTTTTTCTTTAAATATAACTATACCATGATAGCCTCCATAGCAGACTCTTCAGCAGAAAAAATGGAATTAGGGGTTCTGTATATAACAAAAATTCTAATAGGCTGTTTAACAATAGTAGGGCAAGCAGATACCATTTTAATCAGTGTTGTCATTAACAACTATCAATAGAGAGGATAAGATGTTCTTGTCTTTGTGAATTATGATTTATGACTGGCAAGGCAGTCACATTGAAGTATATTTATTTTATAATGCAGAGACATTGATTAAATGCACATGGCATCTCAAATATACTTGACATTTTAAGTCAAAATTATTACAGACATAGAGCCATTCATTTAACCATTGCTTTAAAACCATGTCTCAACTGGTTGTTAATGGAAGAAAGTCTAGCTGGGCCAATATTTCAATATGTTGATCTGTTATTTTACTGACAGGATGAGAAAAAGCCCCTTCCTTTGGACAACCATATCCTTTGATAATATCACAAGCATCCACACTTGACAATATCATGGTCACTTAAATAATATGGACACTATGACGGTCCTCTTCAGAAAAGCTTTCATTGTCAATAAAAATTTTTTAACCTAAGACCCATAACTCTCCTGCATGGGAAAAAAAAAAATCCCGACAACCTTGAATTCTTCCTTTCCAACCTGCTCCGGAAATGTTCCTTAAATAATTGATAAGCACTGGGGCTGGAACATTAATATAGTTTAGGGCGGAGAGTTTGTGTAATGTATATTGTTGCCTGTTGCCAATAGAAGAGCAACTTTAAACAACATAAGTGTTTGTGTATTGATTGTTAATTTGCAAGATTTAAAGTCCAATAATAATTGTTGTTTGAAAGCCCACTTGCACACAATGTCTGTATTCTTTGATCTCTTCTTAAGGTTATCAGCTCCTTTTAACTTCAGAACTAACTTTGAAGTTAGATATGGTACATCTATATCATTTTACTGCCCTGGATTTGAAATTGCTAACTTCACTTTATTTAACCTCTCATCATCAAATTTAGACATTCTAAATTACTGAAAGAAGATGATTTCAAATAATATTAGAAAGTGCCAAAAAAAAACCCCAAACACAAAACTCCTGATATTTTTAATGACCTTTAACTCTTGCCATTCTATAATACTACTGTCCAATCAAGAAATACATTAAACCAGCTTTGACCCACGCCAAATTAAAGTACATTTCGAAGAATAAAATGTGTTTTTCTGGAAGTTAATAAAACTTCAAAAAAGAGACCTTTACAAATAGGTGCAAATAGCTCATCCATTGGATGATTCCTCATTAACAATCAAGCTTCACACAGTTTAGTTGAACAAAAAAGCAAATTCTAAAATATTCTGCTAGTTATTAACTTGTGCTGCTGAACGTCACTGATAAATCCATCACCATCTCGTCTTAAACATGTTACGCCTTTCATTTTACTGCAGAGTTTATTGCTATAATTTGGGCTACAGGGATAGAGAGGGAAAAACAAACAAACAAACCATACCACCCTTTGCTTGATAGCCTTGGGGAATGTTTATAGATTAAGCATATTTTCATCTCATTTTCATCAAATCATAATCCATATGTGGCCACATCACCATCTTAAACCTCCATCAACATATGCTTAAATTTTAAAGACTTTATGGTACGCACTGAAGGTCAGCAGACTGGGTGGGGTTTGGTGAGGACAAGTCCCATTTTGTGCGCCATTCCCAAATTTGAAATGTCAATGTATATATTTAGACATATGTACATACATATATATTTGCCCTTTTTTGAAAACCTGATGATTGCAAAGATAAATGATATTTAGATTGCAGTTAAATTTGGCCAAGATAATTAGAGATTGCTTAGTCAAGCAATAGACCTTAGAGAAAATAGGCAGAGAATTTTTAGAGAAATGAAAACCACTCACCTTATTTTCATGATGATATTTATGTTAAGTCTTCATATTACTTTAGGTTGGCTGATGAACTGTTATTTTATCAGAAAATCACAGAGTATACAGGGATCCCAGAGATATTCTAGTTTAACCTCTCCTCTGCTTGAAAATCTCCTGTAATACAGAACTAAGAATTTCCTGGTGAATCCCATTCTTCTTTGAGGCAACCCTAACATTTAAGAAAATGTTACTAGGAGAGAACAAAAAACTGCTTCTCTGATTACAGTTTGACCTTGTTTTATGTGAACTCAACACTCACAAATTCAGGTATATGCAGATTGGCAATCAAAAAAATTAGAGGCAGAAAAATACATAAAATAAAAATATAATTCCCTTCATTTTCTCAGTAGCCTTCCTAAAGTGTGATACCCAACACTGGATACAAACTAAGCCATTTCTAAGTAGTCTGCCTAAGGTAGAACAGAGAAGGACATTGTTTTGGGCTTTAGCTTCCTATTTATGAAGTCTTCTTGAATTAAAACTGATCTTGTGGTATATTAGGACCACAGCCCAGATATTCTCCCCCTGAACATTGTGTAGCTCTACCACCATGATCCTTTACAAGTATAGTTGGTTTTCTGTGCCTGAAGTTTGCATCTATCCCTCTTCAATTTTGCCTTATTCCATTTGACCCATGGCCATAGAGAGTTGAAATCTCTGGGCATTTCACCTCTACTAGCTAATCTTTGATGCATTCTCTCAGATTATTGCTAAAAATGTTGAATAAGATAGCTAGAACATTAGTTCTTATTGGTTGATTGAATAAAATAGACAGAGGACAGATCTTTGAGGTATTGAAATCTCAGTGTATTTCACCTATGGACCTATGGCTTTTCTCTCATGTCCCAGTCTAGTAACCTTATTTTAAAAAATGATATGGTGTGATGAATCCATGCTAATTCTTGATGATCATTTCCATTTATATATATTTTAAGCCTTAATCATTTATTATATAGGGCAGCTAGTTGGCTCAATGGATAGAGAAACCAGGCCTAGAGACTGGAGATCCTGGGTTCAAATCTAACCTCAGATACTTCCTAGCTCTTACACCTTAGGCAAGTTACTTGACCCCCATTGCCTAGCCCTTACCATTTTTCTGCCTTGGAACTGGTCTAGTACAGAAAGTAAGGGATTGAAAAATATACATATTCTGCTATATATCTTTACTAGCAATTAAATCCAATATCACTTGCTAACAGTCTGAAAAATTTACCTTTCCCCTCCTTTTAAAAAAGTGAACTCTGACTCATCTCTAGTCTCACTTGCACATTATACACCTCCCACCTACTCTGTGTTCAAATGACGTTTAGCTTCTTTCAATTCATCCCACTAAATAATCCATTTCCTGGCCCTGGCCATTTTCATATGTTATGACCCATGTCCCTCAGTTCTTTCCCCAGATTTTCCTAGTTTCCTTCAAATCTAAGGTAAAAATCTTAATTTCTATAAGTATCCTTTTCTGATTTCTTTTGATGGTAACATTTTCTCCCTCTGTTCTTTCTCATCCTTAATTTATTCTTTATCTGTCTCATTTGTACTTAATTGTTTCCATATTGTTTCCCCTCATTAGGCTATAAGCTCCTTGAAAGCAGAATCTTTTTTTCTTTATATCCTCAGTGCTCAGCAAAGTGCCTAGCACATAGTAGGTGCTAAATAAATGTTTGTTGTTTGGTTACACTACTGTTATTTTCCAGAATCTTTAAAAGATCATTATCCCTCACTAATCATACCTGCTAGGTTACATCTTGTCTCCACCATTTGACTGTGAACTTCTTGAGGGCAGGAACTTTTTATACCTCTTTTTTTATCTAAGACCTTGCATAGTGCCTGGCACATAATAAACTAATAAATAAATGCATGTTGATCTGAATTGCTAGTTCTTTCCATCTTTGGGATATATAGTTAGTTGACATGGCATGACTTCATTGAGGAAAACTCAATACTATCTCATAATTATATATTTATCTTGAATTTAAAATCCTTTTAATTGTTTATATTCTAGGCTCCCTTGTTTTGATGGTAATTCTCCTTGGTACAAAAAAAATAAAAGCAAGATAAGAGTTTAATATTCTACTTTCTCTCTGCATCATCATTCTGTCTACCCCAAGAAATAGTTCTCTCCTCTCTTTAATTTTCTACATATTCACATTATAGCAAAAGTACATGCACATTCATGAACACATACAACCCTCTTTCTCATCCTTGGAATCCATTGCAGGCTTTACACAAAATCCATATTTTCACTTATTCATATAAACCATTGAGTGTCTTCAGGCAAGCTCTTCTGTTCTTTGATATTTGAAAGAATGTAGTAGGAACATATAAACAGTGGTGAGGAGTCTTTATTATATCAGCAGGGAATTTAAAACAATATCTCATAGTCTGGATTCTAGCCCATATTTTTTCCAGAGAAGGCAACTGTCAATCACTACTTTTTTTGTATAAATGTCTGATGATCTCATCAGTCCCTAGACACATCACCCAGTGACCCAAAATCATTGAACCTTTTCTAGTGCTCTGGGAAAAAGTCCTCTAAGAGTGAATAATTTTAGTCAGTATGAAGTAGAGCATTTATTCAATAGACACTGTGTTAGGGAGATTTCAGTGAAAACTTCTGGAATTAATACTAATATACACTTTTTGTGTCTACTATAATCTTTATAGTCTTAGAGAGTTACCTAAATCACCAAAAGATTAACTTATTTGCTCTGGTCACACAGCCGGGCTGTGTCAGATGTGAGACTTGAACTCTGGTTTTCCTAGTTCCAAGGCCAGCTACAACCCTATCACAGTGTCACAGTGGGTAGAATGCTAGATATGGAAACAGGAAGGCCCAAATTTAAATCCTGCCTAAAACACTTACTAATTGTGTGACCCTAGACAAGTCAATTAACCTGTTGGCTTCAATTTCTCTAACTGTAAAATGGGGCTAATAATAGTACCTATGTCACAAGGTTGTTCTGAGGATCAGATGAGATAATGTTTGTAAAGCACTCATCACAGAACTTGGTACATAGTGGGTTCTTAATAAATACCTGTTTCCTTCTCCCTTCTCTTCCCCTTTGCCATGTAGTCTCTAAAACACATCCCTGGAGTTTAGTATAAAGTGCTATGTCAGAAATGTTGTTAAAAAAGATGACTATCTTTGAAAGGCTTTCTCAACACAAATCCAACCTTTATATTAAAAAACACAACACTTGAATTTAAGCCTTTAGAGACAGAATCTGGTATTGCCATAAGACATTTCACCTAGGGAAGATACTCAAATCTCCTCACTTCCTTCCTTATCAATCACAGCACTCAAGAATAGACCTGGAGAGATACTCATGTCCCTACGTATAATCTCTTTTCCTCCTCCTTACTGCAATAATAAGTTGTTACAATGACAACCCAATGCTGCCCAGTATTCCTGTTTCACATTTTTCCCTAGACTTAGCATTGATAAATTCTATTGCTATCTCTAGCCATGGTGCTGACCACCTCCAAATCAGAAGGGATAATAGATTCTCTAAAACTATTGACAGTTTCATAGAAAGTTTCAGTAACAAGGAAACTTCATCCATTTGATCCAACCAGGCCTTTACCTTTCTTTAACAATTAAGAAAGCTGAGACCCAGGAAATTTAAGTGAATTACCTATGCTAGCATATGTAGACAATGCCAGACTATTAAAAATCAAGTCTTTTAACTTCTAATTCATTTTTCTTTCTACTATATCAAAATATCTGTTTCACTTCTAAATTTTTTAATGTTAGATAAAAACTTTGAACTTCTATGCCTCGAATTTCACATGTGCTTATCTGTTTATCTTTATAATTTTTGTGAACTGCTTTAATATCTTCAACAGACATTTTTTCCAGAAGTACACAATTTGTGTCATTACTTCTAGCAATTGTTTTCAAATTCATTGACAATTAATATTGAAAATAATTTGGGAACCTCTTTTAAGTTTTTTTCTGTTGTGGTGTTCAGGTTTCACTGGTCTCTTTAGCATATCTTCCTACAAAATTTTCAGGTTCAGAAAGTTCCTTGCCAAAGAATGAGCACAAAATCATCCCATCTTTCAAGGGATCTGCCTAGAAACTGTCATTAAGATCAGGCATAACTCAAAGAGAAGATCCTGAAAGAATATCAAACTGGTTTTATAAAGAACTACTAGTATGATATAAGTATACATTTTCTTCTGTGGTATCCAAAAATCTTACTATGCCACCCTTGATAAGAAGTAAATTATACTACCCTCTAATTGAGGAAGCTCTTTGCTAAGGGGCAGATATATAGTTTTTAAATGTCCATGTTGAAGAAACTCATTCTGCCATTTTGTTTTTATGAATTAATTGAATTACTTTATCTTTGGGTTCAATAATAAGCATTAGACTTTTAAAGAGATTAGTTGTTATCATATTAGCAGTTATTATATATTAGCAGTCATCATAGTAAATTTTAATATATTATTATTATTCCATTATTTTACAGAATAGCTATGTTCCAGAACCAGAACAAAATTAAACTGGAAAATTTTAAAATCTAGTGTGATTTATATACAGTCATGCCTCATCTTATTGTGATTCATTTCTGAAATTGCACAGATATTGTTCTGTTTTGTTTTTTACAAATTGAAGGTTTATGTAACCCTGAGTCAAACCCTGAGCACCATTTTCTCTAGTAGAATGTATTCACATTGTTTCTTTATATATCATTTTGGTAATGTTCACAATATTTCACACTTTTTCATTATTATTTTCTGTGGTTATCTCTCATCAGTGATCTTTTATGTTACTTGTGTAATTTTTATGGGACGGCATGAACTGCACTCATATAAGATGGCAAAGTTAACTGACAAATGTTATGTGTTCTGACTGCTCCACCAACCAGCCATATCCCTTTCTCTCTTCCTCTTCTTGGACCTCCCTATTCCCTGAGTCACAGCAAAACTGAATATTATATGAACTTAGTTGATAAAGCAACAAGTAGGTTAGAGAGGATTTACTCCAATTTTGAAAGAATTTCTACTGTGGGTAAAAGGTTATCAAATACCATTGTATGCTACAGAGAAATATTTTATGACAGGAAGAGTCAATTGATGAAATAAATGTCATTGTTATCTTATTTTAAGAAATTTCTACAGTCATCCCAACAAGCCTCATCAGCTAATAGCCATCAAAACATCAAAGCCACATCCTCTGCCAACAAAATGATTAGGACTCCCTGAAGGCTCAAATGATGGTTAGCATTTTTAGCAATAAATTATTTCTTAATTAAGGTATTTTCATTTGTTTTTTTAAGACATGATACTAATGCAACTTAACAGATTACATGATAGTGTAAACTTAACTTTTATATGCACTGGGAAGCAAAAAAAAATCATATGACTCACTTTATTGGGATATTTGATTTATTGTGGTGGTCTGGAACTGAACCTACAATATCTCTGAGGTATGGCTGTATTTATTTCAATTATAAAATTGGAATTGTATTTTCATTTTTAAATCCCCAAAAGAATTAGTTCAAAAGCTTTAGAAGATAAAGATTAAGATGATGGTCAACTCTATTCATCATGGGTCTTTATAATACTACTAGAGAATTTATTGTGGTAGAATTTTACAGTATACTGCCTCTTACTTCACAAAAGACATGTAGCCCTGAAATATTGTTTATAAAATGAATTTGCTTTTTTCAAAAGCAATATCACTTTACCAAGGTCTTGCCCTATAATTTCAAATGTGAATTACTAAACAAAAATTAGGGCCTTAATAAAATATTTCCCTTACAACCAGAATATCCCAGGTCCTTGAAAGGCCTAAAAAGATCAAAAAATGGTGAGAGTGTGTCATAATATATGCAAATAATATTTTACATTCCCATCCCCACTTCAGGTGTCAATCCGAGAAAAATTTGTTTCTCCCCATAGTTGGACAGTATGCTATTGCTAATCAAATATCACAAAACATAGCACATTGTCTAGAACCATACAAACTGAGAGATGTGTGTAGTCTACTAAATGGTTCATTTGATTCCCCAATTCTTTTACTCATTCCCTGGTAATATTAGGATGTAGTGGGATCAGTTGCTGTTAACTTCCCCCCCCCCCTAAATGCATGAGTTAGTTTTCTTTTAAATGATATTGAAACCATCAGGGGACTATAACTCAGTCCATCATTTCTTAGTTGTCTGAGCATAAACCAACTATGGGGAACTCTAGCTTCTCATAAAGTCTTGACAAATGGTCTATGATATGCATCTCAAATTCAGGGGAGCTTTACTTAGCTGGACTATCTGTTTGTCATATTCTTGTCAAAAATCCTCCCCTTCTTATAATTAAAATAGATCTCTATTTATTGGTTATTGGGTTACTTTATTGTTGTGTAGTCATTTTACTCATGTTTGACTCTTCATGACCTAATTTGAGCTTTTCTTGGCAAAAATACTGAAGTGGTTTGTCATTTTTCCTTCTCCAATTCATTTTACATATGAGGAAACTGAGACATATAGGGTTAAGTGAGTTGCCATGGGATGAATAGGTAGTATATCTTTGAGATCAGATTTAAACTCAGGAAGATAAGTCTTCCTGACTTCAGGTTTAGCACTTAATCCACTGAATCGCTTAGCTACCCTGTTGAATGACTTACAGATTACTTATTTAATTTCTAATATTAAATCTAAACTCCTAGGAGATTGGACTAATTTAGGGCTTACTAGAAATACAGGTATCCATTAGGCACATAGGACTCCATTCCCTTGCATATAATCTTAAAGGTAGCAAACCATTATTGCCCTCATTTTTTGATTGTTAGGATTGCTGTCCTAGGAGATAAGAAGCTCTACAAATGGAGAATGTGAAGCCTGAGTTATAACTCTTAGCCTTTAACTCTTATCTCAACTTCTCTCTGGATGATATGGGGCATTTGGGATTCAGACCTCAGATACTATACTACCATAAGCAAGTGCCTCAAGGACAGCTTCAACCCTTTTGAAACAGATTTCAATGCTCGAACTTCTAAACTCAATAACCTGAACATACTTTGTCAATTCATAAGTTGAGTAGCTAACTGTAGAAAAGCATTTAAACTAATCACATCGGATCTCAGTTTTGTAGTCTCTCCCACCACAAGCCCAAGAAAATTTATCTGTAAAATGGAAATATAATTTTATGGTATTTGAACTGGAAGAGACCTCATGTCTTTACATTGGCTCATTTTGCACATACAGAAACCAAAGGAGACAGAGATAAAGTGACTTCTTCTAGGACCCAATGAGTAAAAGTGAGACCTTCTAATTTCTAGACCAGTGATCTTTCCAAAAATTGCACTATTTACTTCAAAGAGTTGTATTAAAGTGCTCAAATAAAGGTGTACCAACATGAGAATGTGGCATCTCCCATACTTGCTGAGCCTTATTTACATATTTTGACAGTATTACTAAACTAGAAAATGAATGCAATGTTTGAATACATAGAATACAGTTTACCTGGATATTTATAGGGTTTTTTAAATAAAATTTATTATTTTATTCCTTCAGAGAAAATGGAGAGAGATGGGTTTGGCACTAAAAATTGGATGCATTCTTAACTGGTTGGATAGCTGCACTGAAAAGTTGTTAATGACTTACTTACCTGTCGTCATGACAAGAGGTCTCCAGTGGAGGACCCCAGGTGTTTATGCCTTGACCTGGCACTGGGCAATTAAAGATTTTTTTGTATAAAGACATAAATGGTACATCAAATCTGCAGATGACACAAACCTGAGAGCAGTAGCTATCACAGTGATGAAATAGTCAGAATCCAAAAGTTTCTTGAGAAATTAGAGCATTGGACTGAATTTAATCAGATGTAGTAGAGTAGGGATTTAGATCTAATCTTGCATTTGGGTATAAAAAATCAGCTTCTAAAGTATAAGATAAGGAAGGTTTGGTTAAACAGAAGTGCCTCTGGGAAGGTTCTGGTAGTTTCCTTGGGCTACAAGCTTAATAAAATTCAGCAGTATGCTCTCAGCCAAAAGAGTAATTTCTTGCCCCTGTTAACCCTTCAAGCAGAAGCTGTATGTTACAGTTAGATTCCTTTTATGGGGGAGAGATTTAATTAGATGACAACTAAAGTCTCTTCCAACTCTCAAGTTCTGTGATTCTGTTATCTAAACTCTCTCAGACTTTGTTTCTTGACTCCTTTGGTCAATCTATTATCACTGTCTAATAGAACTAGGCTGAAATGTCACATTGAGGCAGTAGGGGGAATGTCATGGAATACATTGTATAATTCATAAAGAAAGTTCCTTTATTTCTGAGCTTCAGAATCTATCAAATGAATAAGATACTATGTTATCAACTTGATAAGTCTGAGATGCAATTAAATCAATATACTTAAAAGTGAAGTACGTGGCTCAGGAGAATGCATCAATGTCCAGTTTACCTACAGAATTATGCTGCCACACTAAAATAACTTATGCTTTACAGCCAAATAATCAGTTTTACTAAAAACAGGAAATTTTATATTTCTTCCCGAACCTGAGTAGCCTATTTGATACAAATTACCATTTAAGAAATTAGTAGTAATTTCTTTTCTTGAAAAGGTCAGGCTATTATAGATGTAAGTAGAACAGTAGGTTAATGTGCCAGCCTTAGCCTTAAAAGTTAGAGTTCAGACTTATCTTTGGTTACATCAAAAAATAAATTGTGTAGTCTCTACCTAGCCCTCTGGAGTGTTGGCCACTTAATAATCTCGTCACTCGACTTTGAATCATTTGACAATCCATTCTGGTGTCTAAAATGCTTAAGCAGACATAGAACAGGGAATTTCCATTGGTCCCCTCTAGGGAAAGAACTGGCTACAGACAAACGAGGAGTGTGAGCTCCTCAGACCCTCTAGCCATATCAGTCGAAATTGTAAGTCCCTTCACTGCCTCCCAAATAATGCTCTGCACTTTATAATGACCGCCTAGCTCAGTGGAAAAATCAAGGTGGATTTTATGAAGCTTATGCCTCTGCCAGGATGAGATCTGTGTAAACAGCCTAATTTGTTGATTTGCATGTGAAGTATGTTGTACCCAGTGGGTGGTGAAAACCGATTTGGCATGCAGCTTCCCAGCTCAGAGTGGATAACTGGTGTTCGTCCCCACTGCTGTCAGAAGATGGATGTGTTTTTTATTACAACTCCTGTTTGAAAATGACTACTGCAAACTGTCTCAAAGAGATATTAGAATTCTTTACAAAAGCTTGCATGTTATAGATGGTGAAGCAGTGACACCAGTGGCTTCACGATCACGTTTGTAACCTGCCAATGTTCTTATTAGCAGGAACTTTCTCTGCTGTATGATCTCAAGTAAACAGAAATCATACTCCATCTGAAACACATTAGGACAATTGATTTATGCTTAGTAGAATTTTGGCATCCACTCAAAGTTTTGGCTTCATTGCAGTGAATTGAGGCTAATCTTTTTTAAGAGTTGCATTTGCACAGGGCAGATGAGAAGAGGCGACTATGTCAAGGTGTTAAAGAGCCAAGGGTCGGGGGAAGCTTTCAAAGCAAAATCACGGACTAATTTTTACAGGATTTTTTTCCATTCACAAACTTTATGTAATCAAAATAGAAACTAATGGGTGTTGTTTTACTGAGCAGAACTGAAAAGAATAACCATAATTTCTAAGGAATACCTTGGGGTTGGAGTTTAGAGAAATTCAATGGTGAAATTGTCTACTTTTGTTGGTTAATAGTTCTCTTGAGTCTATAATTCAAAACCATCTAGAACGATGAAAAAAAAAACCCAACAGTAAGGATATTTACTGATGCTTCTCCTTGGTTTACTCCTTATTCATTGAAACAGATGATCCTTCCTCACGTAGCAGTGAATTTTAGCAAGATAGCTATCTTGTAACAAGACAGAATCAAAATCAATATTTTTCCAGATAGATAAAACGCTTCTTATTAATAAGAAAAACCCTTGATTCTCTGGTTTCTAGCTACACAGATTTCATTCTGTGGTAGACTTTTGTCAGCCTCAAACACCAAATACTTCCTTTTTCATGCAAGATTTTTATCTCCTAATATTTCAGTTAAGGTATCCAGGCCATAGACACACAGAATTTAGACTTCAAGGGATCTTGAAGGTCATCTTTTTTCAAATATTTCAAATATTTCATCAGTCTTTCAATATAATTTCCATTGTCATCCTATGTATTGTTTTATTTTTTTCAATATTATTTTGAAAAGAATTTTACCAGCCTGTCCAAAGGGTTCATGATGCAAAAAAAGTTAAGAATTCTTAATTAGGCTTTTTCTAGAGAAACTGAGGCCTAGAGATTGACTTGCCTGAAGTTACATAGCTACAAAATAGCAGAACTAGAACTTAAGACTGATCCTATCACCCCAATTATCAAAATCAATTTATTAGTTAATTCATTAATTAAATGCTTTTTATGACAGTAGGCCCTTAGGATACAAAGATAAAAAAAAAATGTCATGGTGCCTGACGTCAAGGAGTATAAATTCTCCCCTTTCAAAGAGATCCAAAAAATCTAACTGATCTTTTTTTTTTTCAATGAAGGATATAAAAAAATTCTCTGAAAATTTTCAGTCAATATCATAACCACTTCCTTGTCTGCCATCTCCAAAGGGTCACAAGCTGTTAAAAGAGGTCTAACAATCCTTTTCCCCATCATTGCCACTTGCTCCTCCATAGCCTTGAACTATTGATTCTCCTCTCCTCCCTCCCTAGGTTGATACTAGTTATTTCTTTTTTTGGCAGCTCACCCTACAACCTCATTCTCAGAAAGTCAACATTATAAACTCTAGTTTTACAGCAATAGGAAAAGGGGTAACTAAATTTGGAGTTGCTGCCTACCTACATGGCATAGTGAGTTTGGAATCAGAAAACCTGGGTTCAGAAGCTCTGCCATCACCTACTTATATAACCTTGGGCTAATTGTTTCACCTCCATTTCCTAATCTATAAAAAGAAGGAGAGATGACTTCTTGGGTGCTTTGAACACATTAGAATGTATGACCCTAAGCAAGTCACTTAAGCCCCATTGCCTAGCCCCCTTACCACTTGTCAGCCCTGGAACCAATACTCAGCCACCATCCTATTCCAATAGTAATGGACTAAGAGGAAAGGACCATTACTCCCAAAAAGAGATTAACCTTGAAGGGAGACAACCAGAATCATTGCTTCAATTCCCATGGAAACCAGGAGAAAACAGGATGATGAAGGGATATCCTATGGTATTGAGCTACTGGTTTTTCTCTAGTGATACCTTCTCTAATATGGGGAGGTGTTAACTAAGTATTTTAATGTGGCAAATAAACAAATTAATATTTTTAAAAGAAAGAACCATATGTAAAAGTGAGTTTCAATCTTGTTCATTTCTACACTCAGAAGACCCTGGTTGTTTGGTTGTTTGGTTGGTTTTCATTTCCTAATAGGAGTTACTTCAGATCCCTTTGAGGTTCTGTCTTCCTTGCAATGGTGATTGAGTTTTCCTTTTTTTGGAGCTGCTTATATTATTTTTTTCCTAGTTTCTGAACCAAACGAAACGTGCTTAAAACTTTTTCCTGGTGCTTCTTCAATTCTTAGCAGTCTCACAGAATTATCACTTTGGCTTTCTCACAAAAAAGAAGCAACTGAAAGTAACTACACCATTTATTTCAAAAATGTCAATTGGTGTGAAATTCCAGAGAAGGAAATAAAGAATCTATAGGAAAATGTCTCTTTTCAGGAAAAAACAAGTGACAATGAGAGTCAAGGAAATGGCTTAGAAACAAAGAACAGGATTAAGTGTTATAAATTTTGCTTGATATAAAAGTTACTGATAATTTCAATAACTTCATATTAAAAGTTTTTAATTCATCTTAGCTGTATGTTCACTTATAGATGGAAATAGCTGGAAGAACTACAGAACTAGTGAGCCCATAATTATTTCCTTTTTCAGAATACCTGAAGGATCTATGAATTTGTCAGCTAAAAACTCCTAGTGTGGGAATTCTCTCTCCAACAGTTCAGATCAGTACTGGTCTATGACATAATAAATAAGTAACAGGAGATGGACTTAGACATCAGGCCTGTGTTAAACATTGTTTTTTTGTTACCGTTAGAATCATAGGAGTTAAAGCCAGGAGGAGTCTTCAGAGAATTATCTATTTCAGGGTCTTGATCTTTTTTGGTGTCATGGATAAAACCTACAGAACCCTTCTCAGGATATTTCCATAATTGACATGCTAAATTTCAGTTAGAAGTAAGAGAAAAATATAATTAATTCTAAGTTCATGAATACCCTGAAATCTACCCACCGAAGCCTGGAAGGTTCAAGGATCCTAGAATAAGAATCTTTTTTTCCTAGTCTTTCCTACTCATTTCTCCCATGAGTCTTGCATATTAATGTTCAGTAAACATGTCTTAATGGATAATTAAAGCCACCTATTTTCAAGGAAAAGAATATAAAATTCTTCATGAACTGTTGGTTTCATTCCTTTTGGCAAGTGTTTATTAATCATCTTATATCTATGCAAGATGCTGAATATTCAGTTGAGATCAAATAAAATCACCTTAAAATGCTTTTGTAAAACTTGAAGCCTGTGTAGTCACTATTGTAACCTTCATCATCATCATCATCATCCATGGATGAAATAAGATACAGATCCTAAATCAAAGAGTTTATAATCCTTTGTAAACAGAATGGGATGGGGCAGGGGCAGTCTACACACAAATATACACAAAAACACATACACAATTACTATAGTATAAAACAGAATGTGAGGCGGCAGCTAGGTGACCGGGTGGATAGAGAACCAGACCTAGAGATGGGAGGTCTTGGGTTCATATCTGGTCTCAGATACTTCCTAACTGTGTGATCCCATTGCCTAACCTTTATGACTCATCTGCCTTTGAAACCAATACACAGTATTGATTCTATGGTGGATGATAAAGATTTTTTAAAAAGCCACAGAATTTGAGTAAATACAAAGGAGAGGTCCAGACAAAATGGTATGAAAAATTTGAGGAAGGAGAAATGACTTCCCACCATAAAAGGAGAGAAATCAAAGAAGTCTTTATGAAGAATTGGCTTCTGAGTTGGGTTTTAAACTGCTAGAAACTGAAGAAATAGACATTGGGAATTACAGAGTCAAAAATAAAATGATTATTGTGTATGCTCTGACCTTTTAGGAAGGATAAAAAAGTAACCCAAACCCAAATGCTTTTAAAGAATCTGCAGTACCAACTGGTCTTTATTTAACTGACAAGGAAAAAAATGATTTTGCCCCCATTCTAAAATTTGTGGCATTTGTGGTTCTCTAGACAAAATGGTGGCCAAAAAGGGAAAGGAGAAGTTCATATGCAGAGAAGTCCCATAGATAATTGATTATTTTCCTTTAAGGGAGTTAAGAAGTCTAGGGTTGTTACCAAATACCACTTGATCATGTGGCAAAAGTCAGTCTTTTACTATCTAAAATTTTATTTGTCCTATAATATACCTTGCAGGACCCCTAGACAGATTCAGAAGAACTAACATAAAAATATTAAGCATTTTACCTCCCTCTTTATATAAAACTACAAAAAAGAGCAAGTAGTGCCTCCTGGTGATTATCCTGAAGCCCCAGAGAACCTTGCTCTGCCACAGATGATCAGTCTGGTGCTCTGCTACTCTACCCTTAAGGGAGGTAGGCACAAGCCAAAGGCAAGTGTGGACCTGACTTGACATAGCCCAGGGAAGGCAGAACCTTTGTGTCAGCTTGTTTTTGTTTGTCTGCATGTAGCAAAGTCCCAGAAGGAATTTCTTTTAGAGTTGTACTGCATCTCTTTATGTTTTATTCAAAGGAGAAATGTTTGCTCTTTTGACAGATGATCAGTCAAGATAAGAAAGCAGACATGCATAGTCAATATGGAGATGGAGATTGGTTTCAGAGATTAGAAAGTCTTAGGTTTAGGGGCAATGGTTTAAAAAATACCCAGGATAGCCCTAAAGGCAAGGCTGGGATGAACTGGAGGGACCTGGAAACTTTAAATTCCTATTTTCTGTTTTCCCCAATACCTACTCCTAAGTGGAGTCCTACATCATGCTCATACCACCACTTGGAGAGACCACATTCTAAGCAAAATAGACAGAGCTGTCTTGTACCAAGTAAAAGGCCCAATGGTATCCCTAATGGTGGATCCTTTGGTCTAGACACCTGGTTCATCTCCTCCCTTATTTCAGACCAGCAGAATGAGGAGAAGCATAGGATGGAAGCCTTTGAGTTGCTAAGAGAAGAGGAAAAAAGGCAGTGGTAAGAGAGAGTGAGAGCAAAGAAGGGTAACATATGGAAGGCATTTCAGAATTCGTTTTTGTCCACCATCTAAAAATGGAACAAAAATACAGACCTCCAAGAAAAAAAACTCAAACACCATACCACCTTGCTCTGTTTTAACTCAAGGCCTACCTATGTAATAAGTTAGGGTAAACCTGTGATTAGAAAGCAGAAAGGTGGTGGACCTCTTTTCCTTTTTGTAACCATCACACATTGGTTTCTTAAAGAGTCTGTTTGTTGCTGTAATTTTACACTGTCTTCTGTAAGTTGGAGAAATGTATTTGGGAAAGGGAATGTCTTTTAAGTATTCCCTAATTGATAGAGTCGAGGGCCAAGTTACAGATGGTCTTTATTAGGAATTCTTTTCATTCTAGAAACTGTAGAGCCCCCTTAGCAACAGTGATTGCAGAATGATTGAATGGTCTCTTGTGGATCTATGTATTTACCTATGTAAAGATCAGTTTCAACTCAGCACATTCTTCATACACCACCAAACTAAACTGTAGCTTTTTTAAAAAAAGTGTTGATGTCTCTTCATGGCTCACAATGTAGTAGGTTGGTTGTTAGTTGTTTTGTTTTATTTTTTCAATTAAAAAATTTTTTATCTTGGCAATAAATGAAGAAAAACTTTGTTAAAGTTTTTCATGTGTTTAAAATAAATAATAATTCTTATAACTTATACAGCCAGATATAGCCTTAACACAATTATGAATCTGAATATGCAAGGTGAATTAAATACAAGGATGACAGACTAGGGCAGGGGAAAGCTAAATAGAACAAGTGGCATATTGTGAAAAAAGCAGCGGTGGTGAGTATTGATGGCCTTGACACTAATTGGAACCAAAAATAGCAACTGTACCTAGAGGAGTGTGTTATCTGTCGGCTATCAGGCAGTAGAAGCTAAGGCCCAAGATAAGGAGCAGGTTTTTTTTTTTTCTAGGTTGGGACATCATGTCATCTTTTTTGAAATCACATCATTTTTCTTCTATCTTTGATTCTTCAAAAAAGCCTGCTAATTTGGGGGCTGGAGCCTTCCCCTCCCCCCCCCCCAACACTTTATAAGATGTTCCTGTGATATCGAAATGTTTGCTTACCTCAAGCTAAAACTTTTTTTTTTTTTATCATGTAGAGTCTTCAGATCATGCCAAGTGAAGGTTGGAGCGCATATGAACAAAATAGATTAAGTGGTTTTTTTCCCCCTTTTGAATGCGCTCTTAATGTCAGGCAAATGCACATACTTGAAATAATTGGAAAATGGTTCTGTAAAATGTATATTTTATGTTTCCCTGTAACCAAAGGAAAGAATTTTGACTCAATTATTGACATTGCTCTAAATAAGGGGGCATGTACCCACTACAGAAAGGGCTATATGTCATACATGGGATTTCATGTGGAAAGTAACACCACTGACAAAGCGGGACCTAAAGTGAAACCTATATGGTATCCACTTTCTTTCCTTATTAAGTTATTCTAGGATCTCAAGGACTGGCTGGGAACTTGCACATTTTCAGTGCTTCCAAAGCGGCTCAACTCAAAGCAAAGTCTGATGACTGCCCCTCCTTTCCTTCCCCCAAGTCTGAGTCTTGGAAATTCCTAACCTGAGTTTCCAGCTAAACAAGAGTAGTTTCTGCTGGACTCTGCTCTCATCAGCTAGCTGGGTCTGTTGGTTCATCATGGAAAATTGCAGGCTCCCCTTTGGTCTGGGATTCCTGCCTTGGTTATTCATTGGCAGGCTGGGCTCCGTACTGGAAGTGAAACCATGCTTTGTGGCTGAGGTTGGAGCCACACCACAGCTACTGATGCTCAGTTCTAAACCTCTTGGTTTCTAGGTCCAAGGTCTAGCTCAAATCCTCCCCAGGCTATGCTATAGGCAAGTCTCCTTCACACTCTATCCCAGATCTGTTACCTGAGACTGGGTGATGGGCAGCCAAGCTATCAGTGGAAACCTCTCCCCATCACAGTGCCCTGGTCGGGAGATGCTCCAGTATAGGTCTGGAACCTCCTTTTGTGCAGGCGCACAGCCTTTCCCTGGGTACCAGAGTGTGCCCTGACCTTGTCTCCAGTGTTTGTAGACACTTTCATCTGTTTCTCTTTGCCAATGTAAACCAGACAAGAACTCACTATTCTCTTTTCTGGATTTATTGATCAAGCTTCCAACTGGTGCATTTCATTGATCTGTTTGGAAGAGTCACTTATCTACGCAATTTATCTACACAAGCTAATACTAGTGTGACCCTCCCTGTAACTAATCTTTGTTCTAGATTTTTTTAATGCAATGAATAAGAATACCTATTTCCAGTCTTCATTCTGATCTATTCCCCACAATAGATCCGGAAATGTTTGGAAGTGATGAGAAAGAGCTAGGTGGCTCAGTGAAGTAAGAGCCAGCCCTGAAGACTGAATACAGGAGTTCCTGGATTCAGATTTGACCTCAGAAACTTCCTAGCTGTGTGAGCCTTGGCAAGTCACTTAACCCAACTGCCTAGCCCTTGCTTCTCTTGAAACTGATACTTGGTATTGATTCTAAGATAGAAGGTATGGATTCTTTTAAAAAAGGAAAGAAAAGAAAAAGAAAGTGATAGAAACTTTGTTGCAATTACTTCCTTAAATCTTATACATCCTTGATTTCCCCCCTCTGTTCTCTGAAAGCCACTGCTCACCAGAATAATATTTTTTGACCTGAACAGAAAATTATATACTTATGGATACATGGATTGTGTATGTATGCAAAAGTCAGACTGCTCAGTCTGGTTCCATATTTGATATGTGACAAACTTGTAGGAAAAAACAGTGATGTATTAGAATTCAAAAGATCTTGATTCTAGTCCAGTTCTGCCATTAAGTCTCCATGTGTCATTATACTAGAATATCTCTCATAATCCTTTATTTTCTATTCATTACCTATTGTGATCTTATTTTATTTCACCATGTGGGTGTGTTTGGGTATACAGATGCCAGTCTTCTCCATATTTAAAATAAATCTGATAGAGTTGAGTTGAAGCCATAACTACTTTAATGATAAGAAACCTTACTTAGGATTTAATCTTGTTTGAGCATTAGTAGTTGAAGACAGCATACTGATAATGATGAAACTTCTTGGCAAACTTGCCATGTTGTTTCTAGATGTAAAAGTTTCATAGCCATAAAGCACATTTACTAAGCAAAGCAATTCATCTTTAGTTGTTTACCTTGCTCAGAACCCTGATACTACAGTCTGTCTGTCTGTCTCTGTTTCTGTCTGTCTGTCTGTCTGTCTGTCTCTCTCTCTCTCTCTCTCTCTCTCTCTCTCTCTCTCTTTCTCTCTCTCTCTCTCTCTTTCTCTCTCTCTCTCTCTCTCTCTCTCTCTCTCTCTCTCTCTCTCTCTCTCTCTCTCTCTTTCTCTCTCTCTCTCTTTCCCTTTATCTTCTGTCTGAAGTATCAACTCCAAGGAAAAAGATCCATAAGGCACTAGGCAGCTGGGGTTAAGTGATTTGCCCAGTGCCACACAGCTAGGAAATGTCTGAATATAGATTTGAACCCAGGACCTCTCATCTCCAGCCTAGCTCTCCATCCACCAAGCTACCTAACTGCCCTTAATAGTCTCTTTCTTAGTCTTCCAAAGGGTACACTGTCCTTCTTTGTACAATTTCCTTTCTGTATATGTAAAGCAAAGCACTATATAAATGTGAGCTATCATTATTATCATTGTCATTCTATGACTTCAGTACTTCAGTGATCTGGGGCTTTAGTAATGAAATCACTCTTCTCTGGCACAAATCCCTCTCTAACTTCAAGATATGATGTAGATGAAACAATTGATCAGTCTCCAAACTTAGCTAAGTTGATCCTTGGTCAAGAGACAAAGAGCCATCCCTAAGCCTATAATCAAAGCCTTTCTAGTGTGGTGTCTACCTACAGGGCTTTTGAGAAGCTGAATCACTTCTATTGAAATAAAGCTTCAGAGAAGGACTTAGTACTACAGTGTGCAATATGCTATGTAGCAAAAATCAGGTGCAGCCTCCATTGTTCCATCCTGATAAAAATCTTTGATGTAAACCTTAAAATTTCTTAGACTTATAAATGTTGGAAATTTCACCATTGGGAAATTTCATACTTGAAAAATTTCCTACTGATAGTCTATTGGAATGTGAACCCCCTTGGCATGGGAGGATCCTTCTCCTCCCTACTTAAGATTACTTTTAGACAGAAACCTTTTGCTGAACAATGGAAAGGGCTTTGACCTATGCTTAAGCATAGAACAGGAAGTTGAGTCATGATTGATTTTAGAATTGATACAATAGAGATACTTGGAATGACAGAACCAGGTCTTGGAACTTACAATCTCCATCCTACTCAGTCCTAACAGGATTTAGGAAGGGCTGCAGCATAGATCAAAATTTAATTATTTGAGAATATGACCTTCAACAGACATGTGCAAAGGGGCAGACCTCTGGGCGGTCCTGGGTTAAGCTAGAGCCACCATTGGCACAGGGAAGACATGGACAGTGATGGGTAGATGTGAGAACTGAGGGGAGGGAACTGAGATGGTTTCCTTAAAGATAGCGGGGTCTGAGGACTGAGGGGGAGGTTTGAGAGGTTTTGCTCTGAAAGGTGGTGCTCTGAGAAGGTTGCTCTGAAGGAGGCTGGAGGTGGAGGCCCCTGAGACTGTTTCTCCATTTTGGTCACGTGAGTGATAGGGACTGATCTCTTTTCTTTGCCTCAGCTATCTAAGGGCTTGGGCCTTTTGGCCCAGCCTAAACAGAGGGGGCATTTAAGCCCTATTCCCTTCTCTCTTTCTCTCTCTCTCTCTCTCCTCTCTATCTCTCTCTCTAATACTTTTCTTCCTCCTGTTTGTAATTAAAAACTCCATAAAAAGTTGGCTGCTGACTTGAGTTTTCATTTAGGAATTACATAGCTGAATTCCTTGACGACCTTAAAATTAATATATATCAGTCTTTTAAAGTGATTTCCTTGTCACATTGACTGGGTATGCAGTTTCCTTGAAGTCTTTCAAAGACCCACCGAGGGCTCAAGTAGACCATTTATTAGGGCAAAACGATTTACTAAATGTCTATATAACATTTTACATACATTAATATATATTTAGGACATAGCCATTCTTATTTTTCATTTCTAATCACAGAGATGGGTTTATGTGCTTATGAATATCTCCTACCTTCACTGAAATCCAAATCTGATGTTTGTGGTAACATGGAGATTATCTTTTGTCTTTAAAGACTATACTATCAGCAGAACAGTTAGATGGCTCAGTAGATAGAGAGCTAGGCCTGGAGACCCAAGAATCCTGAGATCAAATGTGACCTCAGGCATTTCCTAGTTATATGACCTTAGGCAAGTCATTTAACCCCAAATTCCCTAGCACTTACCACATTTCTCCCTTGTTATCAATTCTGAATATCAATTCTAAGACAAAAGATAAGATTTTTAAAAGTAATAATAATAAAATAAAGGTTCTACATTCAGAGTATAAGATCTATTAAAGTGTAAGCTCCTACTAAACTTGAAAGGCTTTAAGTAGGGATCTACATGGAAATGAAATGATAGATCCATTGAATTAAGAAATAGATAATCCCAGACTTGACTTGGAGGAAGATCAGTTTCTTACTTCAAAAGATTTGTGCTATCAGTGGTGTAGACATCAGCTCCATTGAGAATGGAGACAACCTTCCCACCTCTATATCTTAATAGATTTTCATGGATTCATTCCCAAAAGATTCTATACTTGGTGTCCAATCTTCTGGTGAGTGCCAGATATTTGGGTTTATCTAAATAAGTCTTCAGGTGACAGGCACAATTCCCATTGCTGGGTTCATAGAGCACTTTGAAAACCTTAAAGCACAGTGTAAATATGAGATACTGTTATTGTTTAAAGGAAAACTTTGCATGTAGAGAAAAACATATATATATATATATGTGTATGTGTGTGTATTTTATATATACATTAGCTGGTTCAACAGCTAATGCTACTTTGGTAGCAACTAAATTCATATAATTTCATATATATATATATATATATATATATATATATATATATATATATATATATATATACAGAGAGAGAGAGAGAGAGAGAGAGAGAGAGAGAGAGAGAGAGAAATGGGTGGGGGGAGGCAACAGTTACCATAGGACAGTGATCGAGAACCTTTTAGAGACCGAGTGACCAAACTGCAACCCTCATGTCAAATGTGAGCTACCCTCTTACCTCATACAGAGAAGGGAGGAAGCACTTCCATTTAACTGCTGGGCAAAGGGGCAGTTGATATGATAAATGGCCTCCAGTCTGGTATAAATGCAGAGGGGAGCAACCCACTCAGTCACATGTGCCATAAGTTCACCAACATGGCCATAGAAGGTGCATCAACTTGGATGTTTCAACTTTAACTAAATTCTGAAGGCTTTATTATTTAGCTTTTTCCCCCTGGTGCAAGAAACCAATGATATCCAAAAATATATTGGGTGTGCATAATAAATATCTCCTGTGCCCTTTCCCCAATTTTGATAGTGTTCAGTCACTTAGTAATTCATACTTGTCATGTGCCATTTCAGTATTTTTTGTCTGTCAACATAGAACTGGAAGTACTTCTTAGCCTTCAGTAAGCTTTCTTGATTAATGCACATTCAAAAACTGGCAGTTCACAGTTTTCCCACAGTCCTTAATCTGGTAGCACATTGACTCCACACAATGCTAAAGAGAGCATTGCACCTTTTCTTCTAAGGGGAAAAATGTGTCAACTCTAACTTCTGATATCATAAGACTTCTAAGGTGGTGATACTATAGATTTTTCTTTCCACAAGACATATTCTCAGATCAAACGGGCATAAAAGGGAATCATTTTGGGAGTAACTGTCACACAGGGCTTTACCTGTAGAGAAACAATCACAATCTAAGGACAGAGAAGTTTTAACTATTATTTTATACTTGTAGTATCTCCTGTATCCATTCTGTGACAGCCTCTTCTTTTCAGGTTAAACCATTCAACTCAGGATATAGGAATGAAGGTCACTGCTCTATTTCAATTCTAGGCCTGACCAAGTCTGTGTTATGTGATTGAGTTCTCAGTGACCATGACAAACATTATTTGCACAAGTTAACAGGTTTCCCTTGGTTCAACAGCTAATGCTACTTTGGTAGCAACTAATTTCATATAATTTTCCTAGCAATCAATCTACTTAGGAAAGGTCTTTATAATTCTTTGTCTTCCAAAAGTTAGAAGAAAAAAAGTATAATAATGATTGCCTAACCCATAAGATAATTGAAAGGATGAGTTATATAACCGTATATTCCTATTGGCTACTTCTCTGAATTTTATTACTAATATAATGAAAGGATGGGAGAAAGGAGTCCAAACCTATAATTTCATTGGTGTGGAACGACCCTTGATGTGGAAGTTCTCTGTAAATGCTCATTGCAAATGGTCTACAATGCATAAATCTTTTTTTATAAAATCTTTTATTATTATCTTTGGGTTTTATATCACTTAATTTCCCCCATATCTCTCTGCTTCCTAGGGTGCCATCTCATATACCAAAGGAACTAAAGAGGAAAAATAAAAACTGATTAACATTTCAAAAAGAAACCTGGAAATACATCATTTTACTTCTGTTGTCCTCTCCATCTTATTTGGTTATGAATTTTTCTCCATTGTAGAGTCAAAAATTTATTTATTCCTTATTTGCCAATTTGGTCATTATGTGACTTTTTATATTATTTTGGTCTTGCATCAATTTGTACATTATCTTGGTATAAACCTAACTTAGGACAATTCACCTTCCAGTTTTCTCAGAAGGTTTTGTCAAAAAGTGAGTCCTTACCCAAGCACCTTAGTTTAGTCCTTTCTTTTTCACGACTACACAACAAGATAAATAGTGTAGATACTATTATTCTCACTTCTTTACAGGTAAGAAAACAGAAGTTCTTATGAATTGTCCCAAGGTCAAATAGCTAAAGAATGGCGGAGCCAATTAAACAAGTCTTCTAACTCGTTTAGTCTAATATCATGCTGCTTCTCCTATACACTAGTTTTCATTGTTATTAAATTGGGGCAGCTAGCTAAGGCAGTGGATAGAGTATCTGACTTGGGAATCAGGAAGACCAAGTTCAAATCCCACCTCAGAGATTTACTAGCACTGTGACCATGGACAAGTCACTTAATCATGTTTGCTTTAATTTCTTCATCTGTAAATGATTTAGAAAAGGAAATGACAAATCACTCCAACATCTTTGTCAAGAAAATCCCAAATGAGGTCACAAAGAATGAAACAAGACAGAACAACTCAGAAGTGTTATCATCTCTAAAATGATGGTCCTTACTCACAATTAGGAACAAATATACTACTGCAGGTTAAAAATGTCAGTGGAAGATGATAATAGACAGAGAAGAAATGTGATCACACAAGGAAAATGTGAATAAATTCAGCAGTATCACAATAGCATCTATTTCAATCAAAAACATGGTGTTCATTTGGTCAAAATTATATTTTGATCTGCTTATGGGCAAGTTGTCTTTGCTTTGTGTTTTATCTCTCATTCTAATCCCAGCTATTTCACCACTGCAGGCTCCCTTGAGGAATCAGGAAAGCAAATATAGAATGACCAATGAAATCCATGACCACTAGTAGAAAAAGTAATTTGAGGAGTGAGGAAGGGTGAGCAGGTAGGTGACTCAGGGGATTTGGAGCCAGGCCTTGAATTGAGAGGTTCTGGATTCAAATTTGGCCTCAGATATTTTCCAGCTGTGAGACTCTGAGCAAGTCTCTCAACCCAATTTGCCTAGCCCTTTCCATTCTTTTGCTTTGGAACCAACATACAGTATTAATTCAAAGATAGAAGGCAAGAGTTTTAAAAAAAGTAGCTTAGGCTGGGACAAGGGCAATCACATTGTCTTCATGTAGGGAATAAGCATGTTGTGCAGAATTCTGACCTTAAGGAACTGTCAGAAATCCACTTTGCAATTATAGAGAATTTGACGAAGTTCAGTGCTGCCATTTTGTCTGTTTCCATGGCCACTATCAACTGAAGGAACCAACTTTCTCTCATGTTATAACACTGACAATCAGTTTATATCTAACAATGACCAATGCTTTGAAAGGCTTAGCAAACACCATGTTGTTGTCCTGTCAGTCCTTAATGAAGACACCAGCCATTACTTAGGCCCTGAAATTGAGAGCAAAATGTTCACACAGGCAGCTGTGCTAACACAGTAACCCACTGTGTTAGTGATCACTATTGGACATTAACTGCTTTTCAGACAGCTTTATGTCCTATTGGATATTAGGGGGAGCCTCTATTGCAAGCGAAGGGTACATTTCAGTCTTTTATTTTGTTCACTGTCTGAGGATATCAAAACAAATTGAACAGGTGCTATTGGTCAAGTATCTGGAATGAAGTAATGGAAAAAGTGTTTAAAAGAAAAGAATAACCCAGAAGTTCTTTGAAAATGTAGAATCTGTTGCAATCACATGTCTGTGACCTTTTCTACATTCAGATTTCATTGAAATCCACTTTAAATGACACAAGATAGGAGCAACTTTTAGCAGCTGCCATTTTGTTTTAAGAGGTAATGCTGAAATATAATTTGAATTCATGAGACATTTTGATATAAAATGATATCGTATGTTTAGGATTTCATATTTATCATCTTATTTTATGTTCATAATGATTCTGTGAGATGGGCTATGGTAGAAAGTATCACCATTGTGTGATTGAGAAAATTGAGACATTGAGAGCTGAGATGACTTTTCCAATATCACAAAGCCAGCTTGTGTCAGAATTCAGACATGAATTCAAGTCAGAAATACAAAATTTCTTTGACTCCAGAAAATGTAGGCCTTGTAGGACCACATACAGCCATGTAGGGTATGAGGAAGTCTTCTCATCAGGAATTCCCCAGATCAGTGAAATCTCAGGTCTGTAGTCACCCTACCCACTCCACCATTTCAAAATCAAAACTAATTAGAATATAACCTCTGTGAAGGCAAAGACTGATTCATTTATATATTTGTATCCCCAATGAATAACATAGTTCCTTTCTTATTAAGAAGGAAATTGAAACATTTTTATTTAATTGAATTTTATAATTTATTTGGAATATCACACAATATTATTTTAAATATGTGTTGTCTTCTAGTTGTTGAGAGAATCTACTGGATTTTTTTTTAAACACAGGATTTTAAAAGCTCCTCTACATTCTTGTATGGCCTTATTGCCTCCAGAAGCCATTTTGTAATTTGTCCAACATAATTCAAATCAGTGGGAAAACAATTCATTTAACAAAAATTTTACTTTTACACATTTTTTTCTGCAGTGCTTTTTCTGTTCAGCAAGAGATGGCTATGTTGTTATTATGTTCTAAAAGATTTTAATAGATTATACCAATTTGGCATAGATTAGTTCTCAGGGACTCTTTGGCAAGTTCATTTGGGGGCAGGTTGATTTTTTTTTAACTTGGAAAAAAATTCCCAAACTGCATTTCTGTCATCTTTCTCAGTAATAATAAACCATGTACATTCGAAATACATTTCCAATAAATCTCATTATGAGAATTAGGGGCATCTTGATTTACTGTGTAATTTCAGCTTTTGGTCAAACCAGTGCCAAAGAGCTAAAGGGATTGATTTGCTTTTTCCCTTGAAGAGAAAGGCTTCCAGACAAAAAACTGTCAGCTTCCTTCAATGAGTCAGCTTTTTTAAATCCTTAAAGCATTTCCATGGAATAAAAAGATTTAGGAAATAAAGATGCTTCCTTCCTATAGACTTAGTATGGTTTTGAGGTACTTTACTTTTCCTAAGCTTACTGATTTTGAAATGATTTTCATTAACCTCTTTGCCTTTAAAGATTGCTTGTTATAGTTCTTAAAAATTTACTTTGCAACTCCTTAGTTCTTTCTTATGCCCCACTACTTGGTCCATGCCAAATAATAGCTATCTGTCCACCTTACTCTATGATCACAGACTAGCAACATAAGGACTCTATAAAAATAACCACTGGTAAATCTCAGTCCCTCCCAAGGAATCGGTTTGTCATCATTGGCTTTGGTAGTAATCACACTTCAGTCAAGCCATATCTTGTATTGATTCTGAATGTGCACTCATATGAAGAATCTTTTCAAATAGATTGATTTAGATGACTATTTCATTATATGCACTTAAGTATGCAGAATCCATATAAGTATATTCCTTCATGTAAGTGTGAGATCTTCCCCAATAGAATATAATCCTCTTGAGAGCAGAGACTGTTCCATTTTGTGTCTTTGCTTCCCCAGGGCCTTACACAGTAGTACCTCACTAATAATAAGAACTTATTAAATCAGTGGTGATTGATTGTTTGATCGATTGCTGACTACGACTTTGCCCCAGACAATGGGATTTAGAGTTCTAAAGAACACTGACAGTTTGAAATACTCTAACAGAATTGAAACAACAGAGCTTAGACTAGTGATCAAGAACTTCTTTTTCAAATGAGAAATTCAGAAAAAGGGAGTAATTGGTTGAAAGGATAAATCAGAGCTGCCAAAGGTAGAAGGAAGAAATTGAATCAGCTATTGAATGTATTGTATTTGGGGGTACAAAAGAGGATAATTATTGATCAAAGTGATAAAAATGGGGTATGCACCAATGAGTGCATTTTAAGTCAATACTTTTACATTTTAGTTATAAAATATATATATATATCAATGATTTTGTCTTATTTATTTCAGCACATTTTTAACTGAGAAAAAAGAGGCAAAGAGTTCATGGAATTCTCTAGAAACACAGAAGGAAGAGACAATGGCAGTAATAAAACATATAAGATGATGAAATTTAATGACTCCCTTGAGTAGACATGGAGGCAGAAAGACTATAAAGAACTGAGTTTGGATGATCAGAAAGAGGAATAAAGTGTAGGGTGGGAAATAACTACGCTATACCACTTCATAGGCTATGTGTGGCCATAGTACTGCTTCAGACAGTATCAGCATCATTGGGGAGATAAGGAATCTCCTTGGGAAAGGGGGTTTTGTTCAGAATGAGACTGCAAGGCATTAGTATAGCCAGGAAATAAATGAGATGTTTATATCAAAGAGTTTTCTACTCTATATTTATTAGCCAAGTTGCCGTCCTGGGCACAAGTCCTCAGTTCTGCCTAGATTAATCATGACCACTTTGTAGTCTGAAAGCTTTTAAATCAAACGTTGCACATTTCTCTATTGCTATCCAAAGTTCCATTGGTCCTCTCAGCATTACATTTCTATTTTATCAGAATTATTTAAGGCTTTAATCTATTCTGACTTCCCAGGAAATGCTCAGAGACAAGCCAATCTGGAGGGCCAATACCTTTAAAAACCTGGATTCTTTATACCATCTACACCATGACTAATTTGACCTTTTTTTAAATTTTTTTTTGAAAAAATTATTTAGCCTAATTTGACCATTTTGCCTAAATTGATGAGCTATTAAACTCTTAAGTATTTGTTTCAGTTCAATAAAAGTGAACAGGCTAGGCACAAAGACACAACTTAAATCACTTTTTAAAAAGATACAAATTTCAAAGTCCCAAATAGAAATTAACAATATCATTTTCATTTGGCATAAGCTTCAAAAAATGACCATTATCTGAATACAGAATCATGCCAGGAAGTCTCAGCCCTAAAAAATCTGGTATTTGTAATCTTTGAAGCAGAAAATACTGAAAAAAGACAATCTCTAGAGATATTTCATATCAAATTCAGCATAATCTGAGAAATAATTTGTAAATCTTCAATTTCATAGCATATCAAAGTATTGGGGTCATACCACCTCTTTCTGCCAGAGTCCTTTCACCTCTGACATGAACTCAATGAAGCAAATGGTGAAGATAGAGAAGGATTCTAAAGATATTGTTAACAATGTAGCCAACACTGACTTTGTAACACAAAATCATCATAATCAAGTCTTAGGATGTTCTTGGTGCTTAAAACCTCAGGCAGTTTTCATGACAGCCTAATGTATGTGACTTCTCCACAGATATAAACAATATAGAAAAATTTAAACACAGACTCAGAAACAAGTTAACTATCCTACTGCAATACTCTTAAGATCAAACAAAAACAAAGTTCTGTAATTATTGTTTTTTATTAATGTAAGTAAAAAATCATTCTGTTCATCTCATTTGCAAGAGATTTCAGCTAAAAATAATCCTAGGATAAGTTGCTACCCTACCATTGTCGTTTTACATTTGTGGATTACTTCCAGGTGCATAAAATACCTGCGTCTTGTAACTAAATACTGTAAAGGGACTAGAATATAAGCTTATCTACTGTAGGTTCAGAGAAAGCATCCTTGAGAGAATTCCAGTAGAAGACAGGATTACAGAAGAGAGACATATTTCATCCTATTTCTGCATGGTTTTTGTTCCTTCTGTCAGACCTCTGTATTTTGAAAGCTCTTTTGTACCTAGTTTGGAAATTGAGTATTTGGTGTTGGCAACATCTATTAAAATACTGTTTTAAGTTTTATGGTGCAATTGTTATTTATCATATCAATTCAACTCAACAAACATAAATTGAATTCTTCCTATGTGCAAAGCACTATCATCACTGTTATAAGGAATACAAAGAAGAACCAGATAGAATCCCTATCCTCAATAAGCTTATGGCATAGTATGCAAGATAAGACAGAAGCATAATTAATTATAATACAAAATCAGTAAAATAGAAGCATAAGCAAAGTGTTATGGGAGTATAAATCAAGAAGATTAATTCTGCCTCTTTACCTACCATTTAGGAGACGGTTTCCCCTTAGATCCCTTCAGATTGCTAATCTTATTAATAGCAATGACCCCCCAACCACCATGCCTGTTTCCAACCCAGCTACCACTTCAGTGCTGCCACTGAAGAGAGAAATCATCGTAGAGAGAGTGCCCACCTTTCTCAGCACCACCAGCAAAAACTGCTGGCCAACTGCAGCCAACAGTCAGATGGGCCCACTAGCTCTGGGAGCAACAGTATCTCCTGGACCAACATCCCTGCTTCCAGTCCAACCCTGATAGCCATCATCATGCAAGACAATTCCTGTGAAAAAAAGACCAGTCAACCCTATGAACTGCCATGCTAAATAATGCAGCAAGGCACCCTGAGGGAAAGATGGGACCAGACAAGTCAGACATCTTTCTACCATCTTCCCTCATGTCCTCATGAAGCTAGCCCAAGGACCTTGAACTCAAGAGCCTTCCGAATAGCCATGGTTCTAGCCCAATGCCCTCAGCCATCATCCTAGGAAGTAACCCCTATCAAAAATGCAGTCTGGCAACTGAAAATCCAGGAAAGGGGAAAAAAAGTTTTACTATCAAAGACCTTGATGCTATCAAATGATTTAACACTGGAAACTGGTTTCATTTACCAATGAAAATGACATTTTAAAAAGAGATGTTACTATCTGCTTTGCCACTCCCACTTAAAGACCATGAAATTTCCCCATCTGATTTGAAGTTGACATCATCCATGTATGTTGTCACCCCCTCATTAGAGTGTGAGCTTCTTGAGAGCAGAACGGTCTGCCTTTTCTATTTGTATCTCCAGCATTTAGCACAGAGCTCGCCACATAGTAAATATTTATTACATTGCTTTCATTGATATTTTGGTTTAGACCTGTCCCAAAATAATGAGACTAAGCTAGAAATGTTCCTTATGAATCTGTAGCCTATAACTGTCCATGAATGCTGCCTCAATCCCCTAAAATTTTACTTAGTTTTTAGATTTCTCTTTGCTTTTCAATTTAAGAGAGTCAAGACAGGTACATTCCCTGCCTGGTACTATTAATTGGTTCTGTGAAAATAAAAAGACATAAAGCAAACCACCTACTGGGGGCAGTTATTTCAGATCATCAATAACAAGGAAATTTGCTTCTTGAGCATTCTTCTTAATGACAGAGTAGAGGTTCAGGACATTATAATGCACTTTGTTCATAATTCATTAATGATGTTATTACAAATAACTCTTGAAATGACAATGGTGGGAGCACTGTTGTGGGGACATTAGCTGTGTGTTGGTTTACTGATGAAATAAAGGGATACAGTATAAATTTTCTTATTGAACCAGATAAGGTATGTAATAGCAAAGGTCAAAGGATAATTTTTTAAAAAGCCAAGTTTCTGTTACAGAATGACTTGTTGAACTTAGAGAAATGATAAGAAATTGATAAGGAAAATGCAAGTACAATAAAGCAAAAATATATAGAGATAGAGAGTAATCTTAGCATTGATATTGCACATGCTTATGTTTGCACTGGCTCATTACCCATTGCATCAAAGATCATAAAGTGTTTATTATGCTGTTTACCAAATGATAGCTATTTCCTGAACAACTGGCCTCTCCAAAACATCCTCGTATTCTGTCCATCGTTAATAATGATGCCTGCACTTTGGGACAGAAAGATACAAAAGATAGTCTGGAAATGATCTGCAGGAAATAAGAAAGAAATTGGTAATCTCTTTAGCTTTCCTGTTTTACATTGTTTCATTTGCTGTTCCAAAGTATTCATTTACGGAATGCAGGTTCTACAGCTGAACCCTCAAATGGATAGTCCAAAGAGAGTAGGAAAACAAACACCAAAAATAGTCTTCTCCTTGAGTCCATTACATAGGTCATTTCTCATGGTCCACTTTAACCTGTCTTTTTAAGTTTTTCCAGTAGTAGATGGATTTTCAGGATCAGATAGCAAATAGGAAACAATTTGTCAGGTTTTCTTACTTAATTTTTCAAAGCAGATAAATATAGACAAAAATCCAAGTCTGTAAATCCTTTGATGATATCCATAGCATGGAATTTTTTCAACTAAAGAAACTGTAGTGTGAGCAGTGAATACCAGTTATTCATTTATACTTAAGGATTTTTTCTTTTAGCATTTTTTCAGAGATAAGAATCAGAGATATAATTAAACTTCCAAATGAAAATTGGAGTATAATTAGTGAGTCGAACTCATACACCTGACACCTTTCCAATCACAAAGTGTTATATGCAAAGGGATTTAGTTAGAAAAGGAAGAGAAAGGGAAGAAAAGGCCTCTTTTCTCTGCCCCCTCCAAAAAAAAGAAGAGAAGAGGGGGAAAGGCTGTACTGTGTCATACAGCATTTTATTTGATGATGTCATATGATGGAGTGCAGACCTTTCTGGGTTTCTTTTACTTAGTGTGTAAACACACATTAAATATGAGCAAAAGAATCCCCAGGACACCAAGAGGCAGTTATCAGACTTGGCTGAGGTATGAACTCTATAGTCTGTAGTCTTACTACAGCTGGACACTCTTCCATACTAGACCAGCATCTGAATGTTTCCTTGCTTATGTCAGTATCCTCTGCATGCTGCTCTTGTCTCAAAAAGTCCTGGCTTTCTGGATTGGCTTGTGAAGATTTGGACTCAGGTTAAAAGTACATCACAGGCAAACATATGTTGAACATTATTCCATGTGTATAGACTTTGAAGAGCCTCCCAGGTATATATGTAGGATTTGGTGTGATGAGGAGATGAATTCAGTTCAAGGTACTTGAATCCACCTCAATCTCGTTGCCAATCTTTTTCAATGAGAGACCATCTCCAGCCCCCTCCATTTGCACATCTGTGTTTGATAACACCAAAGAATGTCTTTGATTAGACTTTCAGAGTAATCATTCAAAAGCAAGTTTCTCCTCTGCTCTGCTGCATCTCATAAAGATAGATTTTTGCACATTAAGGATGCGTTTGATTACACTGAAATATTGGCTTATGAGTAAAGAGTGTAATCCTGTTCAAAATATGTGCTTCCCTACCCTTCTCTCACCCCCTGCCAAAAGAGTTTGTTGTCCTTGTGTCAGGATCCCCTTCCCACCATTTTGTTTGAGTGCCTGCCCAAAATGTATACTTTTATTCTATTTCATCTTCCTCTCTGTCCTGTTAGAGTTATGTTGTTATGTGTAGAGTCCCAATAGCTTCACGGTATGCTAAGTGAATATTATCCTTCCACATGGCATCTTCTCCTTGTTGTATGGCCAGAGGAACTCTCTAAGGATAAGGCACACCTTGATTTTTCCTGAAAATCTTTATTGGTTTTCCTCCTCATGTGTCATGTGTCTCTGGGAAACAAAAATATCTGTCCTCAGATTGAAGTATGTAGTATATCCTTTGGGATTTGTTTTGGACTCACTATTGATCTTCCTTTTTCTTGAAAGACTGTTGTCTATTCTTGACATTCATTTTCCTGTATATTATTTATGCCATAAATGGCTTTCATATTTGTTGAAAATTAATTTATTCTATACCTCTTTGATGATGGTGGTAATCAATTCCAAAACCAGCTATTTCATTGAAGTTTTTCATCAATATTTCTGTCTTTTTGTATAAATCCCCTAAATCAAATAAAATACAAGTGCCTATCATATATTAAATTGCCAATATTGTATTCCTTTATATTATATAGAGTTGAAAACTAGAAACAATGTTGGTAATTATGGATAAAAGATATAAGACTACATTTCTCTCCACTTTTTTCAGTTGGAGCAAATCTTTGGTCTTTTTAATAAAGTTGCTCTTCCTTTGAGGAGTTTTCAGTGATCAATCTATTAATCCTACTTGGCCACATATAAATTTTCTATGTCTATCAGTCTTTATAAGATTTGAGCCAAGTTCTCATGAGGAAAAGGAATAGTGGGTTCCTATTGGATATCTGTGAATGGATGCCTTCAATGGACTCATTTTTACCAACAATTTCTTGGAACCATGCAGTGGGAAGTGAAAAATGGTATAACAGGTGGGCAGAACTGTAACTCAGGAAAGGGGACTGGAGCTGTGCCCTCAAGGTACTAAAATTAATCAGCGGCATCCCCTATTGGCATACTTCTTTCCTGCTCATGGCCACTTTCTCTCTCACTTCACACTCAAGTGCTCCTTGCCCCAAATATTCCTATTATGGTGCCATGTATATGTATATGATTGATATCAACTCAGCTAAAAGCAGTGACTCCAAAAGTTTCTGAAGGGTAAGAATCAAGCTGTTAATATAATAAAACTTCATAACACAGTAATTGCTTTAGAAATTTAAGCTGGTATGTGTGTGTGTGTGTGTGTGTGTGTGTGAGAGAGAGAGAGAGAGAGAGAGAGAGAGAGAGAGAGAGAGAACCTTTACCTTTTGTCTTAGAATTGATATAAAGTACTGGTTCTTTTTTTTTTTGCTATAAAATCTTTTTTTTTAAATTTTATAGTATTTTATTTGATCATTTCCATGCATTTTTCATTAAAGACAAAGATCATTTTCTTTTCCTCCCTCCCCCCCCCCCCCCGTGGCCGATGCGTGATTCCACTGGTATCATATGTGTTCTTGACTCGAACCCATTGCCATGTTGTTAGGATTTGCATCAGAGTGTTCGCTCAGAGTCTTTCCTCTGTCATGTCCCCTCAGCCATTGTAGTCAGGCAGTTGCTTTTCCTCGATGTTTCTACTCCCTCAGTTTGTCCTCTGCTTATGGATAGTGTTTTTTTCTCCTTGATCCCTGCAGATTGTGCAGGGGCATTACACTGCCACTAATGGAGAAGTCCATTACGTTCGATTATACCACAGTGTGTTTGTCTCTGTGTACAATGTTCTCCTGGTTCTGCTCCTCTCGCTCTGCATCACTTCCTGGAGGTTGTTCCAGTCTCCATGGAATTCCTCCACTTTATTATTCCTTTTAGCACAATAATATTCCATCACCAACATATACCACAATTTGTTCAGCCATTCCCCAATTGATGGGCATCCCCTCGTTTTCCAATTTTTGGCCACCACAAAGAGTGCAGCTATGAATATTTTTGTACAAGTCTTTTTGTCCCTTATCTCTTTGGGGTACAGACCCAGCAGTGCTATGGCTGGATCAAAGGGTAGACATTCTTTTATCGCCCTTTGTGCATAGTTCCAAATTGCCCTCCAGAATGGCTGGATCAGTTCACAACTCCACCAGCAATGAATTAATGTCCCCACTTTGCCACATCCCCTCCAGCATTCATTACTTTCCATAACTGTCATGTTAGCCAATCTGCTAGGTGTGAGGTGATACCTCAGAGTTGTTTTGATTTGCATCTTTCTGATTATAAGAGATGTGGAGCACTTCTTCATGTGCTTATTAATAGTTTTGATTTCTTTATCTGAAAACTGCCTATCCATGTCTCTTGCCCATTTATCAATTGGGGAATGGCTTGATTTTTTGTACAATTGATTTAGCTCTTTATAAATTTGAGTAATTAGACCTTTGTCAGAGGTTTTTATGAAGATTTTTTCCCAATTTGTTGTTTTCCTTCTGATTTTAGTTACATTGGTTTTGTTTGTACAAAAGCCTTTTAATTTGATGTAGTCGAAATTATTTATTTTACATTTTGTGATTCTTTCTATGTCTTGCTTGGTTTTAAAGTCTTTCCCTTCCCAAAGGTCTGACATGTATACTATTCTGTGTTTACCCAATTTACTTATGGTTTCCTTCTTTATGTTTAAGTCACTCACCCATTTTGAATTTATCTTGGTGTAGGGTGTCAGGTGTTGATTAATTCCTAATCTCTCCCACACTGTCTTCCAATTTTCCCAGCAGTTCTTATCGAATAGTGGATTTTTGTCCCAAGACCTGGGATCTTTGGGTTTATCATATACTATCTGGCTGAGGTCACTTGCCCCCAGTCTATTCCACTGATCCTCCTTTCTGTCTCTTAGCCAGTACCAAATTGTTTTGATGACTGCTGCTTTGTAATATAGTTTGAGGTCTGGGACTGCTAGGCCCCCCTCATTAGTGTTTTTTTTCATTATTTCCCTGGATATCCTTGATCTTTTGTTATTCCAAATGAACTTTGTTATGGTTTTTTCCAAATCAGTAAAGAAATTTTTTGGGAGTTCCATGGGTATGGCACTAAATAGATAAATAAGTTTGGGTAGGATGGTCATTTTTATTATATTGGCTCGTCCTACCCATGAGCAGTTAATGTTTTTCCAATTGCTCACGTCTAGTTTTAGTTGTGTGGCGAGTGTTTTGTATTTGTGTTCATATAGTTCCTGTGTTTGTCTCGGGAGGTAGATTCCTAGGTATTTTATTTTGTCTAAGGTGATTTTGAATGGGATTTCTCTTTCTAGTTTTTGCTGCTGAGCTGTGTTGGAGTAAAGTACTGGTTCTAAGGAAGAAGAGCAGTAAGGGCTAGATAGTGGGGGTTAAATGACTTGCCCAGTGTCACTCACCTAGGAAGTGTATGAGATCAAATTTGAATCCAGGACTTCACATCTCCTGACCTGGCTCCCAATCCAGTGAGCTGTGTAGCTATTCCTTGGTTCTTATATTTGCAGTAATATTACATGCATCTTTTTGTGGTATTCTAGTACTGAAAATAGTGGAGTATTTTTATAATTTTATATAACAACATTCTGGGTAAGTTTGATTTCTAATCTATCTCCATGCCATATATTCCATATGCCATATACTATTTAAGCAAACAAATGGGGGGTGGGGATTCCTCTTTGGGGACCAAGATCCTGCTTCATTTAGAAAAGTGTATGATAGCTTTCCACTGTGCCATGTTTGAAGCTTGTTTCTTTTTGTCAAACAGCCTCCAGCCCAGGTGAATATTGTTGCTGAGGGATCACAACCAAATCCAGAAATCTGAAACAAATCGGCTCTTTATAGAGTAGTAGTAGCTTCCTACAGACAGAAATAGATGGAGAAAATGTCGAGATGAATAGCATTATGGCCCCTAAATGCAGCACAGCTCACTCTCATTACCTCGTTATACCTAAGAGCCTTGGATTTTGTATATATGGAAAGATGGTATTTGTAATTGGGCTTAGTGCTTTCTGTAGTGTCTGAACATTACAGGTTTCCCAGTCTGATGATAGCAGAATCTCACGTCAAGCACACACCAACGAAAAGATATTTAAACCATGTGTGTTAGAGAAAGAAAAAGTCACAGTAGAGCTTTTCTTTGCTTTGTGCAGTTATGGATTATCTTTGGATATTTATTACAGATTTTTGTGGTTTCTTCTGTCTGGGATTACAGGGAGTCTTATAAATAGGTTTCATATGGGTAACTGGTGACCCTGAAGGACTCTATTTTTAAGGTAATTAACTTCACAGTTTTAACTCAGAGCCATATTAACCACAGAATGAAGTAATTTGTTTTTAGTTAGCTAGGATTTTATTAAGTTGTTTAATACTTAAACATAAACAAAATATTTGGCTCGATTTACCTTTCTGCTTTCTATTTTACAAGAAACATTAGAGTATAAGGGTTGAAACCATGGGCAGAATATGTGCTCCATTTGCCCTCTTTCTGACAGAGCTACTAGGAGAAGTGTTGTAAGAGAGTGGTTGATGGGGACACTTAGGTGGATCGGTAGATAGAGAGCCAGGTCAGGCCAGGAGATGGAAGGTCTTGGGTTGAAATCTGACTTCCTAACCCTTTCTAGCAGTGTGACCCTGGTGATGTCACTTCACTCCAATTGCCTACCCCTTAAGGCTTTTCTGTCTTAGAATCAGTACTTAGTATCAATTCTAAGACAGAAGGTAAAGGTTTTTAAAAAGAGAGTATGGTTGTAATTGAAGTCAAAGATTAAGCATATGTAGGAAGCCTCCATTCTCTGTTTCTCCAATTTCATTTATTCACCTACCCCGAAACATCTCTTCTCTGTTGGAATTCATTCACCTAGCTTCAAGCACTGATTGGTGATTGGTCAACTCCATTAGTTTCTCTCTGACTCCAATAAAAATCAGTCTTCACCTTGCCCTTCCAGGGCAGAAATTACCATCTATCTAATTAAAAAAAAATAGGAATATGTCAGGCTAGATTGTATCTGTTGCTTGTATTTCTATCCCCAACCCTCAGGACAGCCTTTAAATTACTTAAAGTCAACTTTCTAGCACCTTTCCCCTGGAGAATTTTGAATAGAAGGAAATACCTCCATTATCGGTGTTCCTCCTACACTGTGGTGGCCAGAACTGAACACAGTACTCTAGACACAATCCAACCAAAGTAGAGAACAGGGATACTGCCTGATAAACATCAATTGTATAATAAATATGTAGGAATATCTGCATCTGTGTTCATCACAGAACACCTCTCAAATAGTGTGCTTTGCTCTTTGCTTAATACTTAGCAAGACGGCATTTCCAGACAAAACTCATGTGTTCCTGAGGAGAGAATAGAGATTCTGGAAGTAAAGATTCTCAGGACTTTTATCTCAAAATGAGTCAGAAAAGATGGGATGGTTATTCCACTGGAAATAGTTGCTGAGTTGTTTCAATTTCAGGGAATGATTTTCGTAGATTTGGTCTCTGTTCTCCTAAATGAGGTAGTATCTCAAAGTATTTCTACATTGCAATTCAATTCAATAAATATTGATCATTTACTAGGTGTAGGACAGTAGAGATACAGAAAGATATGATACAAATCCTGCTCTCAAGGAATGCTTTCTCCCTTCCTTCTCTTTCTCTTTCTCTCTTTCCATCTCTCTTTTTTCTTTTTCTGTGTACATGTGTCCAACAGTAAAATCGATACTCCTTGAAGGCAGACTACTTCCTTTTTTTTCTCTTTGCATCCCAAGTGCCTAGTACAGAATAAAAACTTGATAAGTATTTTTGGAACTGACTTTTAACTGGGGAGGAGGAGAAGGAGGAACATACACAAAGGACCATGATACAAAGAAGAGTGTATTGATTACAAAGGAGGCACCAATGACAATATACAATGGTAAATTTTTAAGGTGAAACAATATTTTTAGACCAGGAGTCAGGGAAGGTTTCATGGAAGAAAGGGGCTTCAGTTCCTGAGTTGTGCCTTGAATAAAGGAGCAACTTGAAAAGGTAGAGTTGAAGACAAGTCCATCCTAGACTAAGGACATGGAATGATCAAAAGTATAATAAAAGGAGAAGGAAGGACAAGAGCAAGGGACAAAGAGAAGTTCATTTTTTCTGGAAAATAAAATGTGCAAAGAGAAGTAGAAATAGATAAAGCTCAAAAGATAAGTTCAAAGAAGGTGGCAGAGAACCTGAATGATCATATTAGGAGTTTATTCAAAAGAAGGAAGTTTTAGCATAGGAGCAAAATTACCTAGAGAGCATTATAACGGCATTACATGGATCTTTTCATATTTTTCTTAGTACATAAGATTACAGATGGGGACTTGATGGTGATATATTTTGGTGGATTCAGTTGCAATACATGGTTCACTGCTTTAGAAGGTCATTTCTAGGGGTGTTCCCCTAGGGATTTCCCTTTGTCCCTGTGTTGTTTAACACTTTTATCAATATTTATCTGAAGAAACTGAGAGTATACATATTAAATGTGCAGATGGCACAAAACTCTGAAGGATAACTAATAAATTGGATGTCAGAATCAGGATCTCAGTCATCATGTTAGAATGCTGGACAGAATTTAATTAGTAAGATACAATAGGGATTTAAGAACATCTTTTACTTAGACTCAAAAAGTTAAAAGTGTATTGTTGTTTTTTCATATGCATGAGATGAGGTAGGCTTACCTCAAGAGCATTTGACCTGAAAAGACGTAGAGGATTACAAGCTCAAACTGCATCAATGGTATGATGGGTCAGCCAAAAACCAAATTTGATCTTAAATATCCAGGATGACGTAGGTGGTAGTGCTGCTATCTCATACTAGCTATGAAATTGTGTGAAAAGTCCTTGAACTTCTCAGTGCTCTAGGCAACTCTTGAAATAACTAAGTTACAAAGAAATCTCCTGACCTGCATTGGGAAAGGGACTTTTCTCACCTGGGAGTGCCCTATGCCAATGAAACCACAGAGCCCTTTCCAGTTCCTATAATGGAGGTTCCAAGAATAGGGATTTAGTGATTTAGGGAAGGGAGCTACCAAAAAGTGAAAGTGAAAGGCATCAATAAAAGCATTTTTTCAGAAAGAAAAATTGCTGCTCTCCCATGCATCATGGGACATAAACATCTTCCATGCTCAGCCCAAGGCACCACATTTCAGGAAGGTACAAACTTGGAAAGGGTTTCCAGAACAATGAATAGGATCATTTTCTATAAAGATAATTTGAAGGAAAAGGGATCTTTAGCCTGGAAAAGAAAAGACTGAGCAGAGACATGAAAGTAGTCTTTAAAAATCTGAAGACTAGTGAAGAAGAATTAGAAATATTTTGATTGGTCTTAGAGAGTAGAACTAGTATTAATAAATTTCACTTAGGATACTACTTACTATGTGCCAGAGAAGAGAATGAATATCAAGGTTATGGGAGGGGGACAAATCTTTTTCACATCTTTATAGGATCCAAGATAATTGTCAAAGTTAGAGGAAGCATCCAGGGTATAAAATTCACTGAGTTGTGGTTGAATGTTATAGAGAAGATAGCTTTCTGTCTCTCCTACCCTATCTCACCCTTTCCCATCAAATCTTGCTTCCACCCCAGTTATTTCATCATTCTTCTGTTAAGAATTCAGATTTTGTCAGATGTTTCTGATGTGTGAGATTTTTTTCTCCTCTGTACATAACTTGTGACACTTACCTTTTATCAAGTGAAAATATGAGAAGATTGGAAAGGCAGTAGTGAATCAGAAAGGAAAATGAGCAAAGGTTTTGTTCTATTACAATAAACCCAAAATGGATCACATAAATACATATATACACACATACATACACACACACAAATATATTAGCTTGTAATGTTCTGCTTTTGTACTTACCAAATTATTGATGGTTTAAAAAATCATTTTTATGTTAAGACACAATTCTAAATCCTGAGGCATAATTATCTAAGAAGAGAGCCATCCTGAATCTTGTCACCATAACCTCTGCCTGTTTTCAGAAAGAGGAATGATAGATCTTTCTCTGTTGCTAAAGCCAATGTGATTGAACAAGCTTGAAGAATTGAGTTGGTTTAAAATGTCTTTCTTCCTCAAAACAAATGGCGTCTCTACATTGAAATTTGTGATGGCTAATCTGCTGTTAATTAAATGACTGGTGTTTTAAAACATATACATATATACATATATTCATATCTATACGATTATACTGTATGTTTACAGTACAAGTAATGAAAAATATATAACAAAAGCTCACATATATACTTATTTATATACTGCTTTAATATTTCCAAAGTATTTTACATGTGTTATCTGATTTGATCATTATAACAATCCTGTGAATTAGATGCTTTTATTTTTCCCATTTTAAAGATGGGGAGGAGTTGAGAAAAGGTAAATTACATGCCATTGGTCATACAGCTAGCAATTATCAGAAGCAGAATTAAAACTCAGGTATTCATTCCTAAGTCTGAAGTCAATATTCTACCTACTATGCCACCTAGCTGCTGTTTTGTATGTAGGCTTGTGTTTTTGCATGTTTATCCACAGATATATGAAGAACAAGCATAGTACAGAGGATAAAGCTGTTTCCAGAGTCAAGAAGTCCTGAGTTCAAATCCTATTTATGATGCATACTCCCTTGTATGAGTTTTGGTATACTTCTCAGTACTTCTCAGACAATTTTCTAAAACTATAAATTGAAGAGAAAATGCCAATTTTGTTGGCCAGAAAAGCCACCCAAGTCAGTGAAATAACAGATGCATATACCCTATCCCTTTCCAGCTGTCTGTCTGCTCTCTATCTACCAATTGACATAGATTCTGTAGTCACAAGGCTTAATATAATTTTTTATATATCTGTATAAATATCTTTACATACACTTTGGAGAGAAATAGAAGAGTCTAAATGGTAAACATCAATAGTAATTATGTATTTCCTACTTGAGTATCAGTATTGTTGTCCTCCAATTTTCTCACAAACCTGTCATACTTCTTCAGTTGGACTATAAGCACCTTGAAAACAGAAATTATAGTTGTAGGTTGTCCTAACTAAGTGTCTTATTTTCCCTAATAGATAATAAGCTCCTTGAGAGGGATAGTTTATTTATCTTTGTGTCCTATACAGTCCCTAGGGCAGTGGAATAATGAACAAACAAATAAGTGAAGAAGAGAGAGAGAGAGAGAGAGAGAGAGAGAGAGAGAGAGAGAGAGAGAGAGAGAGAGAGAGAGAGAGAGAGAGAGAGAGAGTTAACCTGACATTTGTACTTGACTCCATCTTCATTCTTCTGACATCTCTCTTGTTCTTGGAGATTGCTAAAAGTGGTTTTGTATTCTGCTGCACATTTTCATTAAGCTTGGAAATAATTCATAGGGAGCATGATGGGACTTGAACTTATTTAAATCATGTGGTCCTCTATCACTATCTGCCTACCTTTGAGCTTCAGTTTTCGTCCATCACTTTTGTTCCATCTATTCTATTCTCCTCACTCTCTTTTCCCTTGCCCATTCCTTGGGTTCTTTTTCTTTGGTCCAAATAAAGCTTTGAAAAAGTACGTGTGTCTATTTGCTGTTGTTTTTTTTAATGTCAGGAGAAAAGTCATACTTGCTTAGAAAGGAGAGAACATAAGAGGTAAACACAGAGAAGCTGAATACATAAGGAGAGAAATTCACAAGATATTATATTAGAAGATGCACCAAGAACAAGAACCAATGTTAGAACAAGGGATTGACATCATTCCCCAAAGAAGTATCTTTCTCACCAAGCTTTATGGCATTAGCAGAGTGTTAATATAACTTGCATTAGAAGTCAGTTAAGAAATAGAATAACAAATTATACAAGCAATAGTTATAGCCAGCTGATTCAATTTGAATTGTAACCTTGCAAATAAACACTTGCCTGGATGCCTTAAGCAAATAATGATTCACATTGTAAAGAAAATTGATTGCATTTCTGTTACTTTCTGCAAGGTTGTGTACTTCAGGCTTAAGAAGCCTAAGGGAAAGGCAGATTGTGAAATAAAACAATTTAGTGAGGGCTTCTCTATCTTCTATTTATCTTTTAAGTTCTTTTAGTTGCTACACCCTTTTGTAGATGTATTTTGAGCCATTAAATGGTCAGAATGTCTGTCTCCTTTCTCCAGTGAACCAAGGAACCAGTTGCCAGCAAGAGATTAAAATGTAAACAACCTACTTTTTCCCCCAAATGTAAGCTGTTTTAAGTGTTGCATTTATTTTAATAAAGCATTTTGAAGTCTGTATTTTCAAAGCCCAAAATAATATATCATAAGGACTTTGGACCTGGACATGATGGGATTCTCTCTCTCTCTCTCTCTCTCTCTCTCTCTCTCTCTCTCTCTCTCTCTCGCTCTCGCTCTCGCTCTCTCTCTCTCTCTCTCTCTCTCGCTCGCTCGCTCTGGCTCTGGCTCTCTCTCTCTCTCTCTCCCTCTCCCTCTCCGTCTGATTCTCTGTCTGACTATGTCTCTGTCATTCTCTGACTCTCTCTCTCTCTCTCTCTCTCTCTCTCTCTCTCTCTCTCTGTGTGTGTGTGTGTGTGTGTGTGTGTGTGTGTGTGTGTGTGTTTCTCATAGATTTGTGATGCCTAGTGTGAAGAGAATAGAGTACTGTACTTAATTTTTTTATTAAGATAACAGGTTGTTTGTTCTGTATTGGCTAACCTATAGCCCTGGTCCTAGTTGCAGCCTCAAATACGTTGTTTTGTTTTTTTTTTAATATCAGCTGAGAACACTCAGAACATTTCCAAGAATTCCTACCAATAGAGTCAGGTGAAAACTTTCTTTGAAAATTTAAATATTTCATTTTATTTTTCTATCTTAATACACACACAGTTGAGTCACAGCATGAAGTATAAGTACTGTTATACAACTGATGTCAACAAAATGACAGCCCAAGATATTTTGATTATTATGCTTCTATTTTGCTTCTATTTTACTTAGAGACATTTATTCCAACTTTTAGATCATGACAAACTGATTAGTTTTTTGAAATTATATCATAGGCTTTGTCTTACTAAGATTCAAGTCCATGATTTGAGTAACTAGACAATGGTGAGGGAGCAAGATGTGCCTAGCAAGATAGGACAAAGTTTGCTGGGTCTCAGAGGAACCCAAAGGCTTCATGGCTTCTGAACAGTGGTGAGCAATTCTCTCCTTCTCTTCTTCCATCCTATCAGCATTATTCATCATTTTAAGCATTCTAGTAACCAGATTTAGTTTCTAGTTTCCTACTAGAATGATACCCTAAATTTATTCAATGATTTTTCTTTCAGCTTTTCAAAGAACTCATTACATTCCATCTCACCTGGGAGGGGAGCAAGGCAATCATTATACCAGGTGGCATATGACACTTAGGTCACAAGAGAATGGAAGAATCTTACTTATCCCACTTTATGATTTTATTTGAGTATTTTTAAGCCTTTTTCTTCTGTCTCTAAGACAGAAGGGTAAGGGCTAGGCAAACAGAGTTTAGCGACTTATCCTAGGTCATATAGCTAAGAAATGTTTAATGAAACCCCTATCCTTCTGACTCCAGACCTGTGCCACCTAGTTGCCTCTATCTGAGTATATTTTTGAGGGAAATGACTGTTTAATTTTTGTTTTAGGACCACCAGCATCTATCACAGTGACCTGGACACCTCCCCCCCCCCCAGTTTAAAAAATATTTATTGATTTGAATAAAATCAAATGTAACTAAATGTTTATATAGCCTGGAGGAAATAACTGTCATATGTTGAGTTCTAGACTGGAGTCCCAATCATAAAATCAGAGTTTTAGAGCTAGAAGGAATCTTAGAGTTTATCAAATCCAAACAACTCTGATAGGATAGCACCTACTTGGAATGCTTTTAAGTTTTGCAAATATAAGCTTTACACATATTATATTTAATCTTAACAATACCTTTCAAGGTATTCCTAATTTGCAGAGAAGGAAACTCAGATATTGAGCAATTACACAGCCAGTAAGCATTTGAGTCAGGATTTGAACTCAGTTCTTTCTGAATCCAAGTACAGTTATCTATCTACTATATCATCCAATGGCCAGAACCCAGATGACTTGGTTTCAACTATTGTATCTGGAATTTTTATGTCACTTCTTAAAAGTTATTGAAGTTTTATGTGCCCTTGGGAGCTTCCTAGGACTTGGGTACCAAGTCATGCACAGGTTGGCTTCTTTGGGGGCTCATCCTCAAATTGATAAAATCATATTCTTTCCTCATTTGACCTGAAAATTTAAGAAAGAAAAATAGTAAAAGTATATAAATCATAGCTATCATCAACTGATTCTAATTCAGTTATAGTCTAAAAATAAGAATCAAGAATCAATTATAGTGGGGCTAGGTAGCTTAGTGGATAGATAGCCTAGTCTGAAGACAGGAGCACCTGAGTTCAGATCCAACTTCAGACACTTCTTAGCTCTGTGACCCTGGGTAAGTCACTTAATCCAAATTGCCTAGCCCCTTGCTATTCTTCTGTCTTAGAATTGCTACTTAGAAGGTAAGGGTTTTTGTTTTATTTTTTAAGAATCAATTGTACTTTATTTATAATTCATTCAGTTCATTCTGGGAAACCAAGAAAAAAGGCAGATTGTGAAATTATTGAAGGTTTTTTTTTTGAAACTGCTATTAATTTCTTATATTTTTATTGATAGATTTTATTTTTGAAATGCCATAAAACTCTACTGATTAAATATCTCACAATACCCAGTCCTAAAAATGTTTTTAAAAGATTGAAAATGTTAGTACATTCGACTTGTCACTCAACTATTTTATTGTTTATTTTTAAAAGAGGAGGAAAAAAAGAGTATGGCAGAAACTAGGCACAGACCAACATCTCACTCCATATACCAAGATAAAGTCAAAATGGATACAGGATTCAGAAATAAAGGATGATACCATAAACAAATTGGGAGAGCACAAAATAGTATGCCTGTCAGACATATAGGTAAAGGAAGGATCTATGACCAAACAAGACAGAGAATGATGTAAGATGTAAAATAGATAACTGGTTATATTAAATTTAAAAGGGGAAGAGATGGCCTACTTTATAAGTCACTACCAGAATTGTCTAATTCTTTTTATTTAAGGTTGACAGTTGAGGTTACTTTCTTTTGTACTGTAATAATTATATTTTGGGTTGGTTTGGGTTGGTTTTTTTTTTTTTGGCTTAGCTGACTTTCTACTTCTCTTTACACATCTGCCATGTGTCTTTGAATTTTTCATATTCCATAATATGAAATCATTTTAGATTTTAGATAAAATATGATATAGTGGGGAGAAAGAAGATTTGACTTTGAATCATAGTTCTGCAACATACCATCTACTAGACATTGGGAAAGTGGCTTCAATTCCAGCTGTGATGATTAGACTAGGTACCCTTTAAACTATATTCCTATATTTAAACTATATATATATACACACATATATATATATAAACTATATATATTAAACTATATAAGATTTTTGAGTCCTAATGGCAGAGAATGGAACTTGAACCCAGACCTTCTACCTTCTTATCCTGTGCTCTTTCAATTATATCTCATTCCTCTAAGAAATCACATACAGACCTTGTCATATAATTTCTGTCATAATCTAGTGTGTTTCAGGATTGTGGGAATGGTAAAGTCATAATACCCTTCTCATATACATAGTTGAATGGACAGACACTCATTTGGTGTGATTTAAAGAGTTCCAGAAAAGACCACCCACCCAAAAATGTCTTCCCCATTGGTTGCGATAGGGTGCCTAAAGTTCCTACACTTTTTCTCTCCTTTGGGTTAAGGCATCCAAAGCTGTTCAAATTGAAGTTCTCCCGGAAGGTTGTAATACATATTAAGCTATCAACAGTCATTAACACCTTCTTTTAATTAGTTTGTAACATTGAACCAGTCTCTGAGGGAATGGAACATAGGACAGGTATGTTTTAATGGGACTCAGGGGATTCAGGAAAAGTCCAGAAAAATCATGGGGCACTCCCCAAGAGGTAAGACCCGGCACTATGCCACAGTGGAAGTCATTTGGAAAATGAAAGAGTTGGACTCGGTGCTCTCTAAGTCACTTCTAGCTAAGGCATCTCATGTCACTAGTTCCCATCATTTCTGTCATAACGTTTTGTTTGGCAAGCCAGTAAATTTGTGTTCTACCTCCTAACTTTCCTTTACTTATTTAGCTAGTACCTATTTTCCAAAATGTCAGACGGATGGCAATAGAAAAGTTGGTGGTGATACTTTGTTCTTGAGATGGACTCGATTTCAAAGAATAGGTAGGCAGAACAAAGTATGAAAGCATGAAATAATTTATTAAGAAGTCATGAGAGCATCAGGTTTTGTTAGTTGGAAGACAGAAGAGGAAACTAAAGCATAGAGAAATGAAATTACTTGCCCAGAGTGGCTATCAGTATTCCACAGTCTGCTGGCCCCAAATTCAGTGTATTTTGCACAAAAACAGTTAAGTAGAGGCTTACTTTCCCATCATCTTGTTAGTGCTTATTGAACACACATACATTCCCTGATAAAGTAAACCTTGAACATGTATACCTAGTAAGTGATTTACTGTATTTCTAATGGCCTAGAAAATAGGGAATTCCTCCTATCAATAAAATAAATTAACTCTTATGGAATAATGAGACAAAGAGGAGCACTTAGTGTTTGTCTGACACCTTTATTCCAGGTAGCTAAGAGCACTCCTCGGAGTTCAAAGCCAAATAAATTAGACTTCAAGATGCTGAGGCCCCAAAGGTGAGAGATTTCCTGTATCAACTTCCTAGAGAACAGTTCATTTTCAGGATTTTCTCCTCCTACACCTCTTTTTACTAGTCATGACGCAAATAAGAGACTTCTCATTCCCGGGTGTATTGTTTTCTTTTTCCCCTATTGTTTAAGCCTAGAAATTACATCTGAGGCCTCCTTGTTACAGGTGACAAACAGGACTTGTTTTGCATTTTGATGCATTCAAATTCTCTGGTTCCATCCTTTTAAATTGGAGCTGGTAATCTCATAGTCCTTTCTTCCTCCTACTCCTTCCCCCCTCATGATCACTCCAGCCTTTTTTTAACCCTTACCTTCTTTCTTATAACCAATTGGTTCTAAAGCAGAGGAATGGTAAAGGTTAGGCAATGGGGGTTAAGTGACCTGCCCAGGGTCACCCAGCCAGGAAGTGCCTGTGGCCAGATTTGAGCCCAGGAAGCCTATCACAATCCACTGAGCCACCCATCTGCCCCCTCCTACCTTCTTAATTCTTCCTCCTACTCTTTTATTTGTGTCAAAAGTTAAATATTCTCTCACTCCAAATTGCTAAAACTGACTTTATGAGTCCTGAGTATTGTTCTAAAAGAGGGCAGTTTTTATTGTCATCTGGAGTATGCTTAAATGGAGCTATGATGCCTCAAGAAGAATCATTTATTCACACCGCACTCAACCTAGGGCTCTGTTAATTAAGACATCTATTAGTATAGTTAAGAATTTCAAGTGACTAAAGTAACTATACTGCCTGATAAGTTTTTTTTTTAATTACAATAAACCATTTGGTTTCATTACAACTCTAAGTTACCTATAATTATCTGTAAAGACATTTAGAGGGGGTCACTAGGTGAGATCAGTGAATTGAGAGCCAGACTTAAAGATGGGAGGTCCTGGGTTCAAATCTGGACTCAGACACTTCCTAGCTGGGTGATCCTGGGCAAGTCACTTAACCCCCATTGCCTAGCCCTTACCACCCTTTTTGCCTAGGAACCAATGCACAGTATTGTTTCTAAGACAAAAGGTAAGGTTTTTAAAAACAAATTTTGGAAAATGATTCCATCACTAGGCTATTGTTTTAAGCTTTTTTTTTTTTAAATCTCAAAGCACATTGAGAATCATTTCATTAAGGGAGTTATTTATAGCAGAGGCTCCATCATCTACCACCAAATTAGACTTAGAAGAGTATTCCACTTTTCCTTCCTTTCCTTTCCCTTCCCTGCCCTCCAAGTCAGAACTACCTATGCCTATTGGACCTATTTTTATTATCTAATGGAAAAGGAAAGGGAAAGATTTGGGTCATTTAGAAAAGCTTATCATTATGATAGTTTGGGCTTCATTAAACTTAGCTTCTCCTGTGTCCAATTGTGTTTGAGAAAACAGATGATATTTATATATCAGAAAGAAAAGCATCCTGTATTACTCCTTATGCTATTTACACTGTCTTATTATTATTCCCATGGTATATTTAAAGACAGACTATAAAAACAACAAGGAAAGGTTTTGAGAGAGAATATGGTACAATATGGAATAAAAATACTGGTCTAGTAATGGTGAAATGGGTTAATACTTAAGATCATAGAAGGTTGTAGAGACAGAAGAGACCTTAGAAATCAATTGTAGCCCAGCCCCTCATTTTAGAGATGCTAAAACTGGTGCCCAGAGAGAGAAATACACTTGTCACATGTCATAGAGTTAATGGGAGAAATAGATCTGGTGCTCTGACTGTCCAGTCCAGGGTTAATTATTTTGGGGTTTAGTTGTTTATTTCAAAAATAAGTGATTGACACACTGAATGTGTCAATCAATAAATCCACAAGCATTAAGCACCAACCCTCTGCTAAGGTCTATATTAAAGATCTGAGATACAAATTCCTCCTCTCAGGATGTTTACAATCCAGCAGGAAAGATAAAATGTAAATAATTAGGTATATATAATATATACAAAATGAATTTAAGGTCGTTTTGTGAGGAAGGACTGTAGCAGCTATGAGAGACACAGAGAAGGTAGCCTTTAAGGGAGGCTCTGAAGTAAACATGGGATTCCAAGGGTCTGAGGTCAAGAAAAAGATACACCATAAGGGCAGACCTTATCCCTTGTACCCTTCATCCCCGGCAATAAAAACTCTAGGATGATTTTCAAATATAAAGTCCTTGATTTGCCAATTAAAGATCTTCATAATGTAGCCCTTTCCAACCTTTCAGTCTTTTAACAATTTAATCACCCACCCTTGTGATCTAGCTATGTTGACCTAATTTTGTTGCTGTTCAGTCATTTCAGTCATGTCTGACTCTTCACAGGACCCCATTCAGAGCTTTCTTGGTAAAGACACTGGAGTGGTTTGCTATTACCTTCTCAAGCTTATTTTACAGTTTAGGAAACTGAAACAAACAGGCTTAAGTGACTTATCTAAGGTCACACAGCTTTGAGTCCAGATTTGAACTCAAGGCCTGGCCCTCTATGCCACCTAGCCACCTCAGAACATTTATTAAAGACCTAGGCACTATGCTAAGTACTGAGAATATAAATTTAAAAAAAGAGACAGTCCTTACTCTCAGAAAGCTTATAATCTAAAAAGGGAAAAGCAGTACACAAAAGGAAGCTGAAAAGAGAAGAGGCATCAGGGGGTTCAGAGTCAAACCAAGCAGAGTTACTGATGGAAAATAGTGGTGGCAAAAACGTTGTGAACCAGATTTGGGGAAAAGTTGAATTCACTGCCCTCCAGCCCTCTGGTCAGAGAGAAGAGGCTTCTCTTGTGGATGGTATTCAGTCATTTTTCATTTGTGTCTGAGTCTTCATGATCCCACTTTGGGTTTTCTTGTCAATGATACTGGAGTGGTTTGACATTTCCTCCTCAAATTCATTTTACAGATGAGAAATTGAGGCAAAGAGTTAAGGGACATACCCAGGGTGAATTTAAGTAAATGTCTAAGGCCAGATTTGAACTCAAAAAGAATTTCAGGTCTAGCACTCTGTCTACTGTGTCACTCAGTTGCCATATATACATCTAGATGCATCAAAGCATCATAAATTTAAAGCTGGAATGGCCCTTAGATTCAACTTAGGTCATCTCTCTCCCTCTCCCTCCCTCTCTCTCTCCCTCTCTCCTCTCTCCCACTCTCTCTCTCTCTCTCTCTCTCTCTCTCTCTCTCTCTCTCTCTCTCTCTCTCTCTCTCTCTCTCTCTCCCTCCCTCCCCCTCTCTCCCTCTCTCTCTGTCTCTCTCTCTCCCTCCCTCCCTCTGTCTCTGTCTCTGTCTCTGTCTCTGTCTCTGTCTCTGTCTCTGTCTCTCTCTCTCTCTCTCTCTCTCTCTCTCTCTCTCTCTCTCTTTACAAAAAAGGAATCTAAGGTTCAAGAGGCCAAGTGAATTTCCCATGGACATACTACTCATAAATATCAAAACCAAATCTGAACATAAGTCTTTTTGACTGCAAGTCCAGCTTGCTTTCTACCTGTTGTTGTTCAGTTGTTTTAGTTTTAGTCATGTTCAACTCTTAGTGACATTATTTAGGGTTTCTTTGCAAAGATGTTAGAGAGGTTTACCATTTCCTTCTCCAACTCATTTTGCCAATGAGAAACTTAACTAAACAGGGGAAATGACTTGCCCAGCATCACGCAGCTACTACCTCTCTGAGACCAGATTTGAACTTAGGAAGATGAGTCTTCCTGACTCCAGACTTGCCACTCTCGCTGCCTCTTTGCTGCTATCTGGCTACTCTAACATAATGTCAACAGTATAAAAATAAGGGGGCGTGTTTTATAGAAATTATATGATTTCTTTAAAATTCTACTTTTTTTATAATAGCTGGCATCTCCTTAGTGCTTTCAGGTTTATTAAGTTAAGCATCTATTAAGTTATTGCATATTACATTAATGTATCTGTTACTGAATCTTAGAGGACAAAGGTGACAGAATCAGTGACAGAGGTCAGCCATCACCTGTTTTCTGGGGCCAGTAGAATCTTTTTTGTCCGTGCCAAAGGGAATTTACAAAGACCATATGCCTTCTCCTGAAAGCCAGTCAATACTGTACCGCAAGTGGTGTTGGATGTGAAAGTTCTTGTTCTTAGTTTTTCAAATGAAAGATAGTCAAACATGGAACAAAACTCATAACATTTAGTCATGAGGATCAAAATGGGCCAAGATGTGAATGTCACCACTATCTCATTTATTTCAACTCTTTATCCATTAAAGGCAGCAAGGTAGAACAATGGATATAGTCTCCCAAGGGGAAAATAATAAAAAAAATTTATTAAGCACTGATTTTACACCAGTCACTGTATAAGCATCTTACAAATATCTCATTTGATCTTCTCAACCACCCAAGGAAATAATAGGCGCTAATATTATCTCAATTTACATTTGATGAAACTGAGGCAGCAAGAGGTTAAAATGACTTATCCAGAGTCATGCAGCTAGTCTGAGGCCAGATGTGAGCATAGGTCACCCTGACTTTTAAGCACAATACTCCATTCTTCCCACCATCTGGCTTTATAGGAACAGTGGCTTAATAGGGTGCAGACTTGCTTCATTAGAAAGATTATTTTGACAGATATCCCTAGGATGAAGTAGAGAAAGGAAAGACTAGAAACAGGGGTACCAGTTAAGAGACTTCAGTAATGCTGTATGTGACAAGGAATGAGAGCTGTGGTATGAAGGTAGGATTTGGGATCAGTTGTTAAAGGAAAAATTCCCCAGCTCTTCCTCTAGTTCTGTGATAGCCTGGAAAAAAAGAAGGTTGGGAGAAAACATTAATAGTATCTTTTACTAAGGCTTTATGAATAGTGGAAACAGTATTGGACTTGGAACTTTGAGGATTGGGTTCACATCCCACTTCAGACACTTAGATTAGCTGCATGATCATGGGCAAGTCACTTAGTCTGAGACTCCGCTTTCGCCACTAAAAAACAGAGATAATAATTCTTGCCCTACCTTCTTCATTGGGTTGTGAGGAAATCACTTTGTCAACCTTAAGTCAAAGGAAAAAACAAAAGAAAATGGACTTAAATTGAAGCAGGGGATTTAAGTAAGATAAAGGTGAGGATTTCCTGACAATGAAGATTCTTAAGCCCCAGAATGGGTTATCAAGCAAGGTTATTGAATCTCCTTATCTCTTGACCTTTAAGAACCTGAGTGGAACGTCATCTGTCTAAGATGGTTTAGAGTAGACCTGCCTAAAAGCATTTCTGGGGCTCAGATTATCTCTAAATTTCCTTCCAGCCCTTCAATAAACAAAGGAAATGGAGGCATTGGTAAGTGGCTAGTCAGTAAGCTGGAGGACCTACATGGTAACTGAAGCTGGTAATTTGCTGGATGCCTTTATCTTTAAAATACAAAGAAGTCTTGAAAAACCTTATTACCTTTACAATCCCATCATTAACTATCTACTTAACATTTTGAGAGTCTTTATAGTAAGGTGGTCTCATGCCCTGAAATAAATGCCATTAGGCACTCTTTTACCAACTGGAAGAATAAGTTGTTTGATATAGAACATCTCAGATTGAAAACATAAGGTGCCAAAACCATCCAAAAGGGAACTCCCAAAAGGGAACAGTGTAACTGCTGGATCCTTTTGCTCCTTCCTTTAGGGAAGAAATTTGTTTCTTTTGATTGCTAGAACTAGTGGCATTGATTTGGGTTGGAATCTCTTGCCTATTTCAGAGGTAGAGATAGTTTTGTCTACTCAGTTGAATTCAAACTAGCAATATCAGGTAGCCTTTGGTAAATAAAGAATACAATCATAAAACCTGAAGAACAGTGGATTAAAGTGCCTGTCTTGGAGTTAGGAAGATTCATCTTCTTGAAATCAAATCTGGCCTCAGACACTAGCAATGTGACCCTGGACAAGTCACTTAATCTCATTTGCCTCAGTTTCCTCATCCGTAAAACGATCTAGAGAAGGAAAAGGCAAACCACTCCAGTATCTGTCCCAAGAAAACCCCAAAATGAGGTCACAAAGGAGCGACTGAATGCACTGAACAACCGAAATCATCAAACCTATAACTAGTTAGTGATTAAGACGGCCAAAAGTAAAGTGTCTACTACAGTATGTGTATTTTTTCTGTGTAGTTTATAGAACTTGTAAAAATCAAATATTATTCATTTGATATTTAAGAATGATTTGGAGAGTTTGAGGCTAGCCCAAAGTACCAGCTCAGATGCTTGATGAGTTACAAGTCATACCATAACCTTCTGGCCAATCCACTCCTGGGAGCTCCTTGGAGCTTTGCTCCCTAGACCCTTTGCTGCTGGCTTGCTCCCAAGAATATACTCCTCTGGTCTCCCTGAGGTCTCTGAGTGCCCTAAGGATGTGCCATCAAGGAGACATGGAACCCTAGAGATCAAGTTAGGGGTTAGTTAGGGGACATAAGCCAGGGTGGTAGTTTTTCATCCTCATCACTGGCTGCCTTTGTGGTGCTTTTTAAAGCCCAGTAACATTTTGTTAGCCCCTATGGAGTATGAAAGACCAACCTGAATGTCAATGAGTATCCAGGAAGGATAATAATAATTTATATAGCATTTTAAGATTTTGAAAGTGTTATGCGTAGCCTATCTCATTTCATAGCCTATAATGTACTGGTGAGGAAACAGTCTTCTGGAGATTTACACAGAATCATGGCACCTGCAAGATTCAAACCTAACGTTTTCTTAGCTCACATCACATGTGCTATTCACTGCAATGACGTACAGCAATTCCAAGAAACAAGTGGACAAGCCATTGCTACTTCTGGTTGCCCCCAAGGCACCAGTGAATTCTGGGAGACCATGACTACCATCTCCATACCTGGGGTTTACTGTAGGGTTAGGTTGGGGAGTCTGTAACCTGAGATCTGGATCAGTCTCATTACTCAGTTTCAAGTATTTATAAAAATAGAAACCATGACAGTAGTATGTTAAACTATTTAAAAGCATTTTTAGTACGTTCAGTCTGTCATCTCTGTTATTTTCTCAAATCTGGTAATAGTGGAGCAGGAGGGAGGGAGGGTAATGTTTTCATTGGCATGGCAACCAGCTACTAATTTTTTTTCCTCTCATGTGTGGTCCTCAATTGT